>NC_071389.1:109228787-109855163 GCF_022682495.2 Desmodus rotundus | reverse complement strand
CTCAGAAATGAGTTATCAAAGATCAGGTAAGTAAGTAGAACTGCTGAGACTGGCTGTCATGGCTCCAATTTTTTTTTTAAACTGTATCTTAGCTGTTCTGATGTTTCAGATGTTTCATAGTCAAAATGGAATCTGAAGTGATTTTTATTTGCCATTCCACGTTCATGGAAGGAAAACTGGATGCATATTAAACAAGAGGTTTTGTTCTTTGGTTCAGAAAATTTATTGAGCATCTGCTGGGTGTCAAGTGCGATTTTAGGCACTGGGAATAAGTTGTTAAAAAGGACGTAGAGGGTCCCTTGAGTGGAGCTCACCATTTAGTCACAGGGAGGTAGACACAAACTAAATGAATCAATAAGATAGCCTACATGCCTTGAAGGACAAGTAGCAGGCTGGGGCCTTACAGAGTGGTTTGGGGAATGATGGAGGGCACCTATCAATAGGGTGGTCAAGAGAGTGAAGAGATGACCTCTGGACTGAGACCCAATAATGATACGACCAGAGGAGAGCATGCAGCGCAGAGGAAATGGTCAATTCAACGCTCTCCCCCACCCCCGCTGCCCTTGAGGTTATGCACGGGTGGAATACAGAGGTGATAACAAGGCAGAGCCTAGTGACCAAGATGTGCTGCATGAGGTCAAGAAGCAGATGGGGAAGAGCAGGTCATGCGGGGCCTGTAGGACGTGGAAAGAAGCAGGACCATTCTAGATGCAGTGTGACTCCATAGATTGAGATGGGGAAACTTGGGAGAAATGCATTATATCTCTTGGCAAGGCCACTCACTCTGGCTGAATGTCTTCACCTTGGTATTCTGATGTCCACTTTGTCCTGTTGGGTTCAGACATGACCATGGCTGGCGATGCCGTCACAGCTCACAAGTTCTCTGAGCCAGGATGCAAGTGCATCTTTGACAATCAAAATTCCATCTTGTAAATGTATGGTTTCGGCTGAGCAGGTTATCTGAGAAGTCATGTTATCTATCAGAAGGTTTCTTGATGAACTTGGACTCAGGTTAGAAGAATGTTTTGTTCTGTAATTAAAATATTTAATGGAATCAGTTGCTATGGGTCTGTCACTGTGATAGACTCCTCAAAGCCCACTGGACACTTTTAGGGTACCCTCCCTTTTGTTGATTTAGACAATCCATACTATTGGCCTCTTTTTAAGTCTTTAATTTTAAACTAACCTTTTTTAGATCCACTGTTTTTTTTCATTAATGTTAATTTCTTCAAGCACATTATAGTTGAGGCCCACTGTGCTAGGAGCTATTCATTCTAAGATAATGTCACACAACTTTGCTTTGGTCCTTTATGTTAATTAATAATAATACATTTTCAACTTTTAGAATGTCTCGCCAACCTCCCAGTCATCACTATGAGGCTCTATTTCTGTAGTCCACACTGGCAAGTTCACCACATTATTCATTCTCTCTGCCTTTGTTTATCCTGATCCCTGTGTCTGACTAGCCTTTCCTCCTTTCCTGATTCAACTTGAGCAACATACCTGTAGTAGTCTGCGTGGGCCGCTGTAACAAGTGCTGCAAACTGGGGAGCGTAAACCTCAGAAATTGATTGTCTCACAGGTCCAGAGGCTAGCAGTCCAAGATCCAGGTGCCAGCAGAGTTGACTCCTGTGGAGGGCTGTTAGGGAGGATCTGTTCTAAGCCTTTCTCCTAGATTCTGGTGGCCTCAGGCTCCCCTTGGCTTGGAGATGGTCATCACCTCCCTGTGTCTTCACATTGCTTTTCCTGTCTAAGTGCCTGTCTGAATTTCCCATTTTCGTATGGACACTGATACTATTGGATGTGAGCCCCTTTTTGATCACCTCTGCAAAGACTCCATGTCCAAATAAGTTCATCTTCTGAGGTACTGGGATTTGGGGCTCTGATATATTTATTATTATGGGACACGATTCAGTCCTTAACACTGCCTCTTTTCCCCTCTCTTGTGCAAACATTGCACTGCAAACATCCAAAACCTAGTTTGACACTTGGGGATGACTCTCTCCTGCAGAACAGCATGATCTTGCTGTAGTCTATTGGTCCCCGTCTGTAACTCTCCTGTTACGTTTATCTTCTGACTTGCCTTTACTCTCACTAGCCCATAGTCTTCCTGAGAACAGAGACCAACATCAGCTTTCTAGCCTCTCCCTGGGCACTTGAAAAGTGTGCAAGGAGTGGATGGATGGTAGTATCAAGTGAACATAATCTAATAAGATTATGTTCACTTGATATTTATTTATGATTATGTTCACTCAACACTTATTTGTTAAAATAGCTAATCATGTAATTGAAAAGAATAGAGGTTTAAATTATTTTCATTAGGGCTAGTAAAAACATTACAATGAAGGCATAGATTATATCAAGTCTCGTGGTAGAAAAGATGAAAATTAATTTTTTTCTTGCAAAATGATCACTACAATAAGTCTAGTTAACCTCTGTCACCATATGTAGTTACAAAATGTTTTTATGATGACAACTTTTAAGATCTCCTCTTTTAGTAGCTTTCAAATATACAAACAGTATTAACTACAAGTATAATTACCTTGCTGTACATTACATTCCTATGACTGACTTATTTTGTAATTGGAGATTTGTACCTTTTTACCAGCTTCTCCCATTTCTCCCACCCCCTACTTCTTAGAACCACTGAGCTGTTTTCTGTTTCTATGAGTCAGATTTTTTTTTTTTTTAGTTTCCACATATAAGTTGGATGATAGAGTATTTGTCTTTCTCTATCTGACTTATTCACCTAGTGTAATGTACTCAAGGTCCATCTGTGTTGTTGCAGATGGCAACATTTTATTCTTCTCTGTGGCTAAACAACATTTAATTTTTTGTGTGTGTCATCTTTTCTTTACCCACTCATCCATTGATGGACACTTAGGTTGTTTCTTTATCTTGGCTATTGTAAATACTGAGATGAACATGGGGTAAAGTTATATTTATTGATTTTGTTTTCTTCCAATAGATATCCAGAAGTGGAACTGCTGGGTTGAATGTTAGTTCTCTTTTTAATTTTTTGAGCAAACTCCGTAGTGTCTGCATCAGTTTACATTTACACCAATAGCATACGAGGGTTCCCTTTTTCCCACATCCTCCCTAACACTTGTTATTTTTTTTGTTTTTTTAAAAATAGCCATTCTAATAGATGTGAGGTGATAGGTCATTATGGTTTTGATTTGCATTTTCTTGATGTTTAGTGTTTTGACTACCTTTTAATGTACCCCCTGGCCATCTGTATGTTTTCTTTGGGAAAATTTCTCTGCCCATTTTAAAATCAGAATATTTGTTTTTTGCTATTGAGTCATATGAGTTCTTTATATATTTTGGATATTAAACCCTTGTTTTCAGAAATGTGATTTGTTAATATGTTCTCCCATTCAGTGGGTTGCCTTTTCATTTTGTTGATAGTTTCCTTAGCTGTGCAGAAGCTTTTTAGTTCGATGTAGTCTCACCTGTTTACTTTTACTTTTGTTGCCTTTACTTTTCATGGCAATCCTAAGACTGATGTCAAGGAGCTTGCCACTTAAGTTTTCTTCTAGGAGTTTTATGGTTTTAGATCTTACCTTCAAGTTTTTAATCCATTTTTAGTTAGTTTTTGTTTATGGTGTATGATAGTGGTTCAGTTTCATTTTTTTACATGTGGCTGTCCAGTTTTCCCAACACCAGTTATAGAAGAGACTGTCCTTTACCCATTGTATATTGTCGGCTCATTTGTCATATACTAATTGACCATATATGTATGGGTTTGTTCTGGGATCTCCATTCTGTTCCATTGATGCGTATGCCTGTTTTTATGCCAGTATCATACTATTTTGATTGCTATAGCTTTATAATGTAGTTTTGAATTAGAGTAATGCCTCTTGCTTTGTTCTTTTATTTCCCTCAAGATTGCTTTGGCTATTCAGGGTCTTTTGTAGTCCTCTATGCATTTTAGGATCGCACCAAATCTCCAGATTGCTTTGGATAGTGTGGACGTTTTAACAATATTAATTCTTCCTATCTGCGAGTATGGAATATCTTTCTATTTATTTGTGTCTTAATTTGTTTTCATTAACATCTTATAGTTTTCAGTGTACAGGTCTTTCACTTTCTTGGATACATTTATTCCTAGGTATTTTATTCTTTTTTTATTCAGTTGTAAATGGGATTGTTGTCTTAATTTCCCTTTCTGATAGTTTGTTATTAGTATATAGAAATGCTACAGGTTTTTGTATATTGATTTTGTACCCTGCATCTTTACTGAATTCATTTATTAATTCTAACAGTTTTTTGGTGGAGTCTTTAGAGTGTTCTATATATGTCATCTACAAATAGTGACAGTTTTATTTCCTTCCTTTTAATTTGGATGGCTTCTGTTTTCTTTCTTGTTAGATTTTTTTTTAATCAGTCATTTAATCTAGTACAGGGGTCTCAAACTCATTTTCACCGGGGAACACATCAGCCTTGTGGTTGCCTTCGAAGGGCTGAATGTAATTTCAACTCCTTAACTGTTAAGGAGTAGTTACATTTATACAGTTCTAAAATTACTTAGGCCCTTTGAAGGCAACCATGAGGCTGATGTGGCCCATGGTGAAAATGAGTTTGACACCTCTGATCTAGTAGATGGTCTTCATAAATTCCTTTCTTTAAATTTTTAGAAATATTCTTTCATTTTGAAACAATAGCTCAAAATATAGCTATTTTATTCTATTTTATTGGATATTTGAAGAGCTTCTAAATATTTTTTATTAATCTAGATGATACATATATATTGACATTTGCTATAATTTTTAGTAAGACTATTGTTGTGAGCAAGGGAGCGCCGCTGAAAGGAGTCAATCGCACACGTGTGTGTCTTTCCCACAGAGCTAGTTTCATTAGAGGAGACCTCACCAATAAGCCAATAGAGTCATGTGCAGGTTACACACAGAGAGTGGGAGCTTATACAACAGACGCGAGCAAAGTGAGCATTCAGTGCGAAGTACCAGTCGCTGCCATTGTCTGCAGGTGGTGAGGCAGGCATCTGTCTGAAACCAGGTGTCTACAGTGGTGGCACGTGTCTGGTGCAGTGGAAGTCCTGGTGGGTTTTGAGCGTGACCCATGGTACAGCCAAGCTCGAGCACTGGGTGGTCAGGTCTCTGAGTTCTTATAGCCTTCTCACTCATATTGGCATCCAATGGAGTCCTTATCCAAGTGTCCAGACTTGTGGTTTTGGGTGTTCTGGGCCCCTGCTAAGGGTGTACCTATTACATCCCATTACCTCAGCCTTGACCTAGCACTTGACATAACTGTCATGGCTGACAGTGACTGCATGTTGGATTGTCAAAGGTGTCCAAATGTCAGCTCTGCTCTTGGGCTATACAGCTATGTTCTAGTGTGAAGGAGAAAGTATAAACTAGATAGCAGGCCCATCAGAGTGTTCTTTGGCATTCTTTCCCTTTCTTTTCTCTCAGTGGTCGCCCCTCTCCCACCCACCAACTTTTCCTCTGCTCTGTCTCTGCATTTAGGCCAGTGTGGCTTCTGTTTTTCAGTATAAAACTGACCTCAAAGGAAGAAATGCTGCTTCAACATGTGGTGCAAATTGGTCTGCTCTCTATAACAACTTTATACTAATATTTTTTTATTATTTTGGTATTTGAGAGAGAACTTAAGATGTGGGGAGAAACGCATAATATGAGATTGTAGTTCATATGGCAGCCACAGTTTAATTTTATGGCAAAACCAATGACTTTAGAAATGATGACGTATTTATAGCACTGAAAGCTTTGTGTTGGCAATTTCTTTTAAAGAAAGTGATTCTTATTATTCTAGCAGAGACGTGCATACCACCCTCATGCTATTAAAGACACTTTTTTTTCTTTTCTGAGCAGGGGACTGGGTGGGAACATCAGGCCTAGGGTTTTTTGGTGCTTGCTTCTACTGTTTTATTTCTAAGTGAATTGAGACCATATGGTCACATAAACCCAATGCTAGGTGATTCAGAGATTTAATTGTGTGGCCTTGAGATATTTCTAGTTTTGCTTGCAATTAGTGGGAAATAATGTGTTCAGAGAACAATTTATAAGTCACACAGACCCACTGGAGAAAAGCCCACTCCAGGTACTGTCATGTGTCCAAGAGAAGTGGCAGATCGCCATGGAGGTGACTAATCAGTGGGACTAAGCCCTGTCCCTTTTCCATAGGACGATGTTTATTTGCTGTGACACTTATTTCACAGTGTCAATTTTCCTTGCTAATATGCCCTCACCCTAATCCTCATTTTACATGCATCAGTGTTCATCCCCACCCCCTCAGTGGGGATGAACCCCCTGACGAAGCCTGGCTTCAGGCTAGCAATTTTAAGTGATGCAGCTGTGGTTTGCTAAATGCATCTAGCTGCTGCTTCTGTACTCTTCTGAATAGAAAGAGATCTTCCAATTATTTCCTGGAGGGAATGGTTCTACAGGAAGTATTGAGATAGACCTTATATTGATACATGCAAAATATGCCTCTTAATAATACATGTTGATGATAACCAGATAAATGGAGTGTTGACTCATAACTTGAGCAATCTGATTGGCTAATGAATAGGATGTTTATTCTCTATTAATACATTGGACATACCAAAGGCAACTGCCTCATCTATTGAAAAAAAAATCTTCAGAGTCCTATTTCTCAGCCTCATTCTAACTTACAAGAGCAGTGAGGGCTTCTGGGACTGACTTGGAGTATTTTCAGAGGATTAAGTCTGGTTCAAAGGCCTTTGGCTGTGCAGGAGGCCACAGGCTTCACCTGGGCCAGGTGCCTCCATTGTCAGAGCTTAATTACAGTATTTGCATCTTCAGTTGTCAACTGTTGGTTTTCTGAGACTTTGAGAGTGCTTAGTGTAATTTGCTTTTCAGTTTCTGACCTAGCAAGTGAATAATTTTCCCAAGTAATTGTTCAATGAGAGACAACTATTGCTTAGGGAAAAATAGTCTTCAGAACTTACAACAGCACTCTTCAATAGGACATGTGACTGTATTGGAAATGTTCATTTGTGCTATTTAACATGGCAACCTCCAGTTTCAGGTGGCTAGTGCAACTGCAGAACCAAATTTTTATTTCATTTAATTTAAATTTAAATGTAACGAGCAACATGTGGCTGGTAGCTACCATACTGGACATTATGATGTAGATTTAAAATATTTTTTAAAGACTGAAAACAGTTCTACCTGATGGTTCAGAATAAATTTGATGGGCTTAGGTCTACTCCAGGATAAATTTATATATTTTTTGTTCCTAAGGTGAGTTGAAAAGAAGCTGATGTTTTTAAAGTGACACAAACCTTATGCAGCAGCATATTGTCAATAGTGGTTGATGATTGTATTGACTCTGAAAGAAAGTGTGTGCTGCTCATCTGTGAAAAGAGTACTTTGGTGGGCTCCTGCTTTATTCATGAGCTCTAGGGGACAAACGCTGTACCTGTACTAGGCTGATGCTCATTTACCTTTAATAATGGAACATTACTAGAGTATTTTCTGGGGTATTTTAAAAACCCTGCTACCAACAGATGTTGTCAGGGAGGAAAACTTTCTTCTCTTTTAGATTCTTTGGCGGATCTAATAATCAAATTAACATAAAACAGATTAACATGATTAAAAAACAAATTTAATTATTTATGTATAGGGGCTCCATAAGAATATGAGGGCCCAAGATAGTCAAACAATTGGGGCTTATATGTTATTCTGAGCTAAGAAGAAAGGGGATAGAAATCTGGGACTTCAAAGGGGAGGAAGATATCCTGGCCAAGTGGCTCAATTGATTAGAGCGTTGTCCTGTGTACACCAAAAGGTTGCCAGTTCTATTCCCTGTTAGACCACATACCTAGATTGTGGGCTCAATCCCCAGTCAGGATGTGTGCAGGAGGCAACCAATCAGTGTTTCTCTGTCTCTGTCTCTCTCTCTCTGTCTCTTTCCCCCTTCCTCTCTCCCTAAATTCAATAAACATATCCTCAGGTGAGGATATAAAAAAGTAGAGGGGAGGGGAGGAAGACAATGTTCAGGGACATGCAAAGAGTGAATGTTTTGTAACAGATGTTTGTCATGCCATGCAGAGGCAAAGGGACACAGAGAGAACTTTGATTGGTAATGAGTATGTGTCTCTACCTCCTGGTGCAAGGAGAGTTCCTTTCCGATGGCAGATTTATTTCTAGTGTTCAAGGGGACATAGGAGGGTCAGAGTATCCTTTTTTATATTGGCTGTTTCTGAAGTAACTTTAATTCAGAATAATCCATGTGCCGATGTGGCATATTTTGGCGTGGCAAAGTTTGCTCCTCTACAGTATCATACCTCTACTTCTTTCAACTTTACATATTATTCATAACTCACCTGTTTCTGCCCTAAAACCACTATCCTTCAGCTCATCTATCTTTTACTTGGTTTGCTGCTGCGGGCCATGAATGAGATCAGAGCACCAGGATAGCTCACTGGGTGGGGTGGAGTTTGGTGAAAAGTTGGGTCCTGAGCTGCAGTGTGTCAGTGTCTGCTGGGAGTAACTAATTTAGTGGAGATTCTGAGGAAGAATGGGAATCTGTGTCTTTGTGATGAGAAGCCTCATTGATTTTCTCACTCAGTGAGAAAGCTCTCTTCTCTGTGAGAGATGTGGAGCTCTGCTCACCCCTCAAGGATTTCATCCCTTGTCCAACAAGGAGGCTCCGTAGGCACTCTCAGGCCCACACACTTCTTGACCAATGATAGTTTGGTTATGCATTTATGCCTGAGCAATAAACTGTTTGTGATTCCACCTTTAAAATAAAAGCACCGAGTCATGGGAATTAGTATCTAGCAATGTTTGATTCCCAAAGTGCTGAAAAAGGTCCTGCTGGTTTGTCTGTTCAAACTTCTACTTATTCCCATTAGCAAAGAAAAATAAAGTTAGATTTCTCTTGAGCTTGGTGGTATCCTTTATAATAACCTTTGAGATCAATATAGAGCTGGCCAAATATACTTCATTTTACAAATAGAGGTAGGGTTTTGTTTTTCCAAGTATACACACCAAGTAAGTAATTACGTCTCTTTCAGATAAGCATGTAAAAAACTTTCCTTCTTCCTGGAGTATTTATTCATTAAATAGTCCACATTCACTGCTTGTGAGTCTCTTTTCAAGGGGATTCATTGTATAGTATGATTTCTGAGAACACACAGCTAGGTCATATACACCATCAGCCTTGGAGTAGCTTATATGAATTCCAGCCCTGTTTTCCTTTCCAAAAAGAGGGAGAGAAAAAACTCCAGAGAGTGTGCCTGAGAAGATCAGCTCTTTGTCTTCTTAGGAATCTTTTCTGTGGGCATCAAAATTAATTTCTTACCAAGCCCTCTCAGTAACAGCAGTACAATAACGACTATGACAGTAATGATGATGACTGGTAACCACTTTCTGTAAGTTTGTCTATGGGAAAGTTCTGCACCCAGGAATTTAGGGGTCAGATAAGTTGGATGTAATGCAACCACAATTGAATCAAGATCCTAGTGAAATAAAGAGTGCCTTGCAAATATTTTTTGTTGATGGAAAAACCACCTGAATATTAAAAGTCGTAGAGAAAAGAAATGAACTTTAATGCTGCATCTAAAAACCTACTGAAAACTTCACCAGAAAATGTAAGAATTTAAAGTGGATTAACTCAGTCAAGCTTGACGTAGACAGGAACTGTCTCCCCTCTAGTTACCGTTGTTTCAGGAGACAGCATCTCAAACTGAGTTCTTGGAAATGCCATCAGATTTTCTCAGGGGACTTTGCTGCAGTTGGTACTGTGCTCCTGATGGAGCAGGCATCAAATAAATTGGACCCATGAATATTAATAATTCCTTAAAAGTAAATGCATGGTGACTCTAAATCACTAGCCCACAGAAACAGCAGCATGGTGCTCAAACTGCAGCGAGTGCCATTAGGTACAGGTGTCCTCCAGTCCTGTAAAGCGATCACATAGGAATGAAGTTCTAGCAAGCCATAAACTCAACCTAAAACTGAGCTGTATAAAAATTCAAAATCTAACAAGTAATAGTTTCTCTTAGGGGGTTTAAAGTATGACTTAAATGATCTCATTAGACTCTCCTAGGAAGTTTGAACTAATGAAGTTTTCATTTAAATTATCCTGTACAAATAGTGGCATTGAAAATAAGTCCTTGTATATATAGTATCTTTGTTTTTCAATGAATAAGCATTTGAAAGAAGACATGTACCTTCCATTTGCCTCCTCCAACTCTATTGAAGTTGATTCAAATTGAAATTTTCTCTCTTCTGGCCTCCCAGAGGGAATTAATGGGACAGGACAGTGAGAAGCTAGGAAAATTTCTTGGCAGGTGGAATAGGGAAACTGAGACAGATAGCTGAACACAATGGCCAAGCAATTAATAGCCAGGTACAGAGGGTCACCAGGGCAGTAGGCCTGCCAGGGGCAAAACTGGAAAACAAGGACCTCACCCCCAAAGAGGGCAACCTCTTTTCCCCTGGCCTTTCCTCCCTGGAGACAACATCTAGGCCTCAGTTGTATTTCAGCTCCAGGCTCAGAGAAGAAGCAAAACCAGGTGAGCCATGCCAGAGCCAACTGCAATGACTAAAGACTCCGCTGCCCTGCCACTGACCAGTCAGTGGAGACCATGACCCTGAAAGGGCACACCTGGAGAACTGATGAATATTCTACTGAAACCCTCCCCTTAGACCTCCCCTTAGATTCCCACCTGCAAGAGAGAGAAGAGGCTCAAGACAAAGGATCCAGCACAGTGGGGAGCAGCCGGAGCCATTTTCCTTTATCTTCCCCCACCTCCCCACTTCTTCACAGGCACATGTCTCCTACACCCTCTGGTAGACAGCTGGCCGCTTGTCCCAGGCTGATCCCCTGTCCCTGTCCCCAAGGACCCTTTTCTCTGTGATCTAAGGCAGCCAAGCCTCGTCCCCACTGTTGCTTCTTCTACACTAAGCCCTTCCTTGCTTCATTGTCCCCAGCTTTAATAAATGTATCCTCATAGTCACCTGGACTCATGGTGTGAAATCTTCCCTACACGAAGTCAAGAGCCCACACACTACAGCTGGCCCTGCACAGACCCGCATAGGGCCAGGCCTCTGTCCGGTAACATTAGGACTAAAAAGACTAACCTCCTCAACACTTACCATAGTGGTTAGCAGTTGGTTTAAAAAACATAAAAACAGTGACCAGATCATTAGCAAGCACTTTTATTTTTTCAGAGAGCTGTAAAATAGCTCCTGAAATTTCTCTGAGAAAAGTTCCTTCTAATGCAAAAAAGTGCAGGATCAAAACTAGGGAAAGAAGTGAATTTGCATGTGCAGGTGCTTTTTCTGTTCTTCTAGCATGTGTCAACTCATACTGCAGGGTCTGGCACAAATAGTGCCCTTTTTATTACAAAACCTTTTATTACAAAATCATAAGCATGTAATTCTGTAACACAATAACATTACACTCAAGCATGCCATATGATATTTTAGGTGAAATGTTCAAAAGAAAACTATAAATTATTAGACCCATATTATTACCCTACCAACCACACTCAAGCAGGCATTACTTCTGCCGGACCCTATATGTTGCAGGAACTTTGCTGGGGATACACCACCAAAATCACCATGCTCATGGAGTTCCATGTAAGGGATGAGGACCCACATAAGACCCTTTCATTTTAAAAATGAAACTCATCAACAGATATATGGAACACTCTAGAAATGAAGAGAAATGTAGGACAGGAGCATGCTAAAATTGGGGAAAGTTAAGCCTGACAAAATTAATTGGAGAGAAAGCACATGGGAAAATGAGGAATGAGAAACCATCCCTTAAAGGAAATTGCTGTAGTTTGGGAAACGTTCTGCTAAATATTTGTACTGTAGACTGTAAATAGGTGTTCCATGTGAAGGGGCAGCTGTGGCTGAATTTGAGTGTGCAGCATCTCAAATTCCCATTTTGGAGATTCTCAAACTGCATAACCAGTTTGAAGTCTCTGAGATGTCCCCTGCCAAGGAAACCACTTCAATTGGTTTAATCCAGGGTCTTTCCAAACTCAGTGGAGCATAGGATCCTTATAATATTCTGTAGAATCATTTTTGTTCAGTGGTTCAGGGAATACTGTCTGCTAGAGGCTAAGAGGGGCTAGAACACTTGGACCAGGAGGCTCTAGGAAGTTTTATAGGCCATGCTCCAATTTTGAATTTAACTTCGTAAAAATTTGAGTGTCTTAATGTCCCCTATCTGAAATAGAACTGCTGTAATTGCACTGAGCCCCTTTGCTTTGGAGAGGGATAAAAGGAAGTGGCTGGCTTCTTATCCTCAGGGGACTCACAGATAAATTCTAAATACAGAGACAGAAATGCAAGCTATCCTGACAGTAATTTTTTTCAATAGAGCTTTTGCAGAATGTTCAAGGAGAATGCTCCCTAATATTCTATGGGGATTCAGTGAAGAGGTGCTGCTTCATCCAGATTTACTTGCTTGGAGGTTGGATGAGGAAGGCTGGATGAGGGCTGCCAGGATAATGGAGTGATGTAGGTCCAGGTTAAAAATCTTCGGGATTGTCAGGAAAGGTGCAGAAGGTGGATTTGACAGGATGTGGGAAATGGATAGGGAAGGAGTATCTTAGAATTCTGAAAGCTTTTGTTCTGGGCAACTTAGTATCAAATACTGTTATTGGTTGTGTCTCCACCTAGACTCTTGCCTGGTGCAGAGTAGACATCAAGCAATGAGTGGACCCCTTGCCAATGTGGCTCCATTTGTTGGAGCATCATCCCATAACTGGAAGCTGGCGGGTTCAATTCCCCATCAGGACTCAAGCCTGAGTTGCTGGTCTGATCTCCAGCCTGGGCATGTGTGATCCCCATGTACAGGAGGCAACCAATGGATGCTTCTCTCTGTCTTGCATCAATGTGTGTCTCTCTTTCTTCCTCTCTCCCTTCCTCTCTTTCTGAAAGCAATGAAAAAAAAAACTGTCCTCAGTGAGGATTAAAAAAAATTTTTTTAGAGGAATGAGTGGATTGATCAAATCATATTTTATAATGTGCATTCCTATTCCACATAATATTAATGACTACTTTAATTTCCATGAGTAATGTTACAGTCTTTCACTATGTGTATGTGAACCTCCTAAGAGTCCTGTGATGAGTATTCACCAGATCTCACTCAAGGTTTGTAAATTCTTACTTCTAGGTATGTGCTATCTTGAATTTACCCAATGCTCTTAGTTTCCCAGAAGATACTATTGTTACTAAACAGCAATTGGGGTTCTGCTGCCTGCCATGACCCTCTAGGCAAAATTCCAGAGACAAAGGTTTGGTGATAAAAAAAAGGAGTCTTTATTCAAAACCTTCACAATTGTGGACAGACTTTTGGCCAAGATGGAGGCATAGGCAGACACACTGTGCCTCCTTGCACAACCAAAGGAAGGACAACAATAAATTTAAATCAAAAAGCAACCAGAACTGCCAGAAAATTGAACTGTATGGAAGTTCCACAACCAAGGAGTTAAAGAAGAAACATTCATCTAGACCGGTAGGAGGGGCAGAGATGGGTAGCCAGGGTGGAGAGGACTTGCAGCAAGGCGGTGGCTGGCGGAGCCCACCACCATCATGTAGATAAACTGGGAGGAACAACTGGGGAGCAAGACAGACCATGCAACCCTGGGTCCCAGTGCAGGGAAATAAACCTCAAAACCACTGACTAAAAAAACCTGAGAGGGTTGTGGCATTGGGAGAAATTCCCAGCCTCACAGGAGAGTTTGTTGGAGAAACCCACAGGGTCCTAGAAAGTACACAAAACTACCCACCCAGGAATCAGAACCAGAAGGGCCCAATTTGATTGTGGGTATAGGGGGAAGTGACTGAAAGCCAAATGAGAGCTGAGCAAGTGGCACTGTTCTCTCTCAGGCCCCTCCCCACTGACAGCATCACAACACAGCATTGTGGGTTGCCCCACCCTGGTGAACACCTAAGGCTCTGCCCCTTACTACATAACAGGTGCACCAAGACAAAAAAAAAAGGCCCAAATGAAAGAACAGATCAAAGTTCCAGAAAAAATACAACTAAATGACAAAGACATAGCCAATCTATCAGATGCACAGTTCAAAACACTGGTAATTAGGAAGCTCACAGAATTGGTTGAGTATGGTTGCAAAATAGAGGAAAAAATGAAGGCTATGAAAAATTAAATAAAGGAAAATGTACAGGGAACCAACAGTGATGGGAAGGAAACTGGGACTCAAATCAATGGTTTGGTGCAGAAGGAAGAAAGAAACATTCCACTGGAACCTAATGAAGAAACAAAAATGCAAAAAAATGAGGAGAGGCTGAAGAACCTCTGGGACAACTTTAAATGTTTCAACATCCAAATCATAGGAGTACCAGAAGGAGAAGAGGAAGAGCAAGAATGGAAAACTTATTTGAAAACATAATGAAGGAGAACTTCCCCAATCTGGCAAAGGAAATAGACTTCCAGGAAGTCCAGGAAACTCAGAGTCCCAAAGAAGTTGGACCCAAGGAAGCACACACCAAGGCACGTCATAATTACATTACCTAAGGAGAAAGATAAGGAGAGAATCTTAAAAGCAGCAAGAGAAAAGGAGACAGTTACCTACAAAGGAGTTCCCATAAGATGATCAGCTAATTTCTCAAAAGAATCATTGCAGGCAAGAAGGTGCTGGAAAGACCCTTCAAAGTCATGAAAGGCAAGGACCTACATCCAAGATTACTCTATCCAGCAAAGTGCTTCCCAGATAAGGTCAAGTTAAAGGAGTTCATCATCACCAAGCTCTTATTATATGAAATGTTAAAGGGACTTATCTAAGAAAAAGATTAAAACTATGAACAGTAAAATGACAACAAACTCGCAACTATTAACAAAAACAAAAATGAATTAAGCAAACAACTAGAATAGGAACAGAATCACAGAAATGGAGATCACATGGAGGGTTATCAGTGGGGGAGTGGGAGGAGGGGAGAGGGGGGAAAGGTACAGAGAATAAGTAGCATAAATGGTAAGTAGAAAATAGGGGGAAATTAAGAATAGTATAGGAAATATAGAAGCCAAGGAATTTACATGTACAACCTATGGATATGAACTAAAGAGGGGGAATACGGGTGGGAGGGGTGTGCAAGGTGGAGGGGAATAAAGGGGGGAAAACGGGACAACTGTAACAGCATAATCAATAAAATAGTTTTTAAAAAAAGATTCACAATTTTGGAATAACAGTTTTCCACATTCGTTAGTCACTTAGGCCTATCAATGAAGGCTAAACACTTTAACACCTGAGTTCTCCTATCATTCACCTTGTTAATTTAATTATCTTCTATGGAGTTAGCTCACAAACTAAAACAGCATATGATATAAGAACTATACAATTTTGGAAGAATGACAGGCTTCTGCCTCAGAGATCGCCCCCTCTAGAACACCCAAAGAAGAATAACCGGGCCACTTTCTGCCGGGACAGCCCAATCCTAGGCTGTGTCTGGATTTCCTACCCATCCAAAATACCATCTGTTGGGAAATGCAGGCAGCCGCAGCACCATCATCTAAGCATCCTCCAGGAAGAAGAGTGGGAGAGCCAGAGAGAGCTAATACCTGCCAGTCTGGGAGAACTTTTATTTCAAATCTTCTTGCCCATAATTCCATGCACTGTGGAGGTGTTCAGCTTCTCAGCCAATCCTGTCCTAGACTATTTACTGCTGCCTCGGCAAACTCCTCCTATGGCTCCTCCCTACTTCTCCCCAGTGATCTGGTGAAATTTCTCTGTATCATATCCTATTATATACATATTATATGTTTAATATATGCATATATTATATATTATATACAATATATTAGCTATTATATATACATATCTACATTATATATAATATATACAAATAATATCAGTAGACACAAAATAGATATGGGAAGCCATGAACAGCCATGCATGTAACACCCAATGGGGGGCTCCTTCTGAATCCTCCCATGTGATAATCCCCTACTGCCTCCTCCTTCTCTTTTCACTCCCACCTCTGTCCTGAACTTTGTGTTTATTATTCTCTGGCTTTTAAAAATGATTTTCCTAAACAACAGCATTGTTTAGTTTTAAAAAAAAAGTTATATGTGATCTCCTGGGTTTTATTTATTTTCACTCAACATTGTGCCAAAAAATGTATCCATGTTTTAACACAGGCACATTATTATTATTTTTTTAATTGTTATTTAATTACAGTTGTATGCCTTTTCTCCCCATCCCTTCACCCCACCCCAGGTGAACCCACTTCCCTCCCCCCTCTCCACCCTCCCCCTTGGATTTGTTCATGTGTCCTTTATAGTAGTTCCTGTAATCCCCTCTACCCACTGTCCCCGCCCCCACCCCCCACCCCCGCCCTTGCTATTGTTACATTGTTCTTAACTTCAATGTCTCTGGTTATATTTTGTTTGCTTTTTCCTTCTATTGCTTATGTTCCAGTTAAAGGTGAGATCATATGGTATTTGTCCCTCACTTCCTGGCTTATTTCACTTAGCATAATGCTCTCCAGTTTCATCCATGCTGTTGCAAAGGGTATAAGCTCCTTCATTCTCTCTGCTGCGTAGAATTCCATTGTGTAAATATACCAGAGTTTTTGGATCCACTCGTTTGCTGATGGGCACTTCGGTTGCTTCCAGTACTTGGCTATTGTAAATTGTGCTGCTATGAACATTGGGGTGCACAGATTCTTTTGGATTGGTGTTTCAGTGTTCTTAGGGTATAATCCCAGCAGCGGAATTACTGGGTCAAAGGGCAGTTCCATTTTTAGTTTTCTGAGGAAATTCCATACTGTTTTCCACAGTGACCTCACCAGTCTGCATTCCCACCAACAGTGCACGAGGGTTCCCTTTTCTCCGCATCCTCTCCAACATTTGTTTGTGGATTTGTTTATGTTGGCCATTCTGACTGGTGTGAGATGATACCTCATTGTGGTTTTAATTTGCATCTCTCTGATGGCTAGTGATGCTGAGCATCTTTTCATATGTCTCTGGGCCTTCTGTTTGTCTTCCTTGGAGAAGTGTCTGTTCAAGTCCTTTGCCCATTTTTTAATTGGGTTGTTTGTCTTCCTGGAGTGGAGTCATGTGAGTTCTTTATATATTTTGGAGATCAGGCCCTTGTCTGAGGTATCATTGGCAAATATGTTTTCCCATATTGTTGGTTCTCTTTGTAATTTGGTGCTGTAATCTTTAGCCATGCAGAAGCTTTTTATTTTGATGAGGTCCCATTTGTTTATTCTTTCCTTTATGTCCCTTGCTTTAGGGGATGTGTCTGTGAGGATGTTGCTGCGTGGAATGTCTGAGATTTTCCTGCCAATGTTTTCCTCAAGGACTTTTATGGTGTTACGGCTTATATTTAAGTCTTTTATCCATCTTGAGTTTATTTTCGTGTATGGCGTAAGTTGGTGATCGAGTTTCATTTTTTTGCACGTAGCTGTCCAGATCTCCCAACACCATCTGTTGAAGAGACTGTTTTTGCTCCATTTTATGCTCCTGCCTCCTTTGTCAAATATTAATTGATCGTATAGATTTGAGTTTATTTCTGGGCTCTCTATTCTGTTCCATTGGTCTATGTGCCACACAGGCGCATTATTACGCTGCAGCATAATGTGCCGTGCTTTCTGTCCCTGTGAGGGACATTTGGGCTGCTTGCAGTTTTTTGCTTCTGTGAACAGTGTGATCCTGAACAGTCATGTATGTGGCCCCTGCTGTGTAAAGGTTTCTCTGAGTGATGTACCCAGGAGTGAAACTGCTAGGTAAGTCGACTGTTGCCAGGTGTTTGAACATTTTCAACCATAGGTAATGATGCCAACTGCTTTTCAGAGTGGTTGTAGCAATTTACATATTTTTCAACATCATAAGATTTTTTGCTGCTCTTTGTCCTCTCCAGGCCTTAGTATTGTAACACTTCCTAGTTTTTACTTATCTGAATTTAGGTTCCTTCTTGTGAAGTGCCTGTTAATGTCCTTTGCTGGTTTTTCTATTGAGCCATTTGTAATTTTCTTACTGATATGTAGGAATTCTTTGGTATATTCTGAGTATTACAATTTTATTAATTTACATGTATGACAAATTTCTCCCACTTCGTTGCTTGCTTTTTCAATCTCTCTATGGTTTCTTTCAATGAAGGAAGATTTGTAGTTTCATGTCAGATTAATCAGCTAAGGATTAAGCCATAGATTCCCATCTATGGCTCAGGTTTTCTGTTTCTAGAAGCCTTTTCCTTGAGATCATAAAGGTAGTTTCCCATATTGTTTGGTAAATTTTTATTGGTGGTTTTGTTGTATTGAATTGGTTTTTTTTTTTTTTGTATAGGATGTCAAGTTAGCAGCCTAATTTAATTTTTTTCTATGGGCATACAAAATTGTACCAGTGCCATCAGTGGAAAGGTTAGCTCCCTTTTCCCTGATTACCCTCGGTGCCAGCCCTCTTATCAGTCAAGTGCCCGTATGTGAGGGAATGATTCTGGCATTTCTGTCCTTTTCATCAGTCAGGTTGTTTATCTGTCTGGCAGTTGCATGTGATCTCTCGTCACAACTTTGTAGAAAGTCTCGAGGTCCTCTGCAGCTAGTCCCCCTCACCTCTTTTTCTGGAGATATTTGTCTCTTTGTTTTTTCTATAAATATTCTGTTGAGGTTTTGAGTATAACTGCCATTTATCTATAAGTCATTTTCTGAAGAGATGATATCTTTATATTAAGTCAAATCATTGATGACATGATATGTTTCATATTTCTTTAATATCTTTTAAGCAAAATTTTATAATTTCTCCTTAAAAGTCACCTATGTATTTTAGATTTCTTTCTGGATACTTTATGGTTTTCTATGCTATGATAGATAATAACTTTTTAAAAATTTTATTTTCTATTTATATGTTGCTAGCATTTCTAAGTGGAATTTATTTTAATATATTGTTTTGTAATCTAGAGACCTTGCTAAACTCTATTATTAATTCTTACACATAGATTCTTTTGGAACTTTAACATAAGCAATACTACAATCTTTGAATGACAGTTTTTGGCATGTCTTTCCAGTCCTGATGGTTAATTTCCTCTGCTCAACTTACCTTGCTGACTGTGCATATTGCCCAATGGAAGTAGTCACAGGGCTACTGTGTCTTTTTATGATCTGAATTCTTATGTTTGACTTTTAAAAACGATGCGTATTACAGATTTTTTGTAGATACGCTTTATCGTATTAACATGAATGGATGCTGAATTGTATCAAGTACTTTTTTCTGTATCTATTAAAATTATCTTCCATTTTTCTTCTTTAATTTTTAAGATTTTGAACAACATTTACTAATTTTCCAACATTAAACCAATCTGGCATTTCTGGAAACATCCAACTTGGTCATGAGGAATACTTTTTTCTGTTTATTATTGACTTTCATTAGAAACATTTATTTATAACTTTACATTTGAGTGTAATTTGTAATTTTTTTCCTTGCCCTATTGGGTTACAATCTCAGAGTTATGTAACTGACAAGAATGAGTTAGGGCTGTGTTCCCTGTGTTCTCTACTCTGACTTAGTTTGTATGAAGCTGGAGTTATTTCTTCCTTGAATAATGTTTGGATGATGCTGTGATCCTGAGAAGTTTTCACAGGTATGCGCTCTGTTTGGCGTAACTTTTGGCACTGCGCTGTGTTCAAGAGAAGCCTTCAGAATTGGCACCGGTTCAGGGGTCCATTAATTAACTAGTGCTGATGGGTTGAAGAAGGCTGGTATGAACCTCTCAGCAAACTGTTGCATAAGCAGTGTCTGAGGGGTGGGAGAATTGGAAGACTTTCACATTCTATGTTGATGAAATGGGCTATCACCCATGACAGGTAGCCTGATTTCTTTACTTCCTCATTAGAGTTCTAACATCATTCACAATATTATTATTGTTGCAGCTGAACTCCATCAGGGAGGTGAACTGGAATGGTGGGAGATGGTGACATTCTGCAGTTGTTGAAATAAAGTGCTCCCCCCTGCTGAGATTACCCCTTGTAATGGAGAGGCAAGACATACCTGGGGAGAGGCCAGGCCACTATCAAATGCTCCAAACAGGAAACAGATCCCTTGGATTATGTGGAGCTGACACATGAACATGTTGTTTCCCAAGTTCATGGCCCCAAGGAAATCACTAAAGGAAATAATGCACTGTTAGATCTTGGAACATAATTATTTGACTATCCATTTTCTGTAGTTTAAATGAATTATCACTAAACTTTACCCTATCAATGTGGTATATACCCTGTGAAACTTACATTGTTTTAGAAATATTTGTGTACATATGGGCAGATTGAATTGAGAGACCAGCCATTTTGCCAGCCAGTCAGATATCAATGTTTTGGTCACTTGATTTCAATGTATGCTGATGAACAAGTTCTTCTTTCCAAATACAACAAACAGCATTTGTCATTTCTAGGAGCTTTTTTACAAATGGAACAGGAAATAGAAGGTAGATAATCATAGGCAGAATCAGCGCCTGGGTTGAAATCCCACCTCCATCCTGAGGCCCTTTACTTAAACACCCCGTGCCTCAATTTCCTTATTTGTAAAGTGGGGATGACAGTGTTGCTCTAGGAAAATGGTGAGGACGAAATAGGCTCACGCAGGCAGAAGCAAGGAGAACAGCTCCTGACCAAGCATAAATACTTGCTCATACTATTTTGACGTAGTTCCCAAAACGTAGCTTTCACTTATGACTAGAAAGGTAACTTAAATTAAGTGATTCTTAATGAATTTTACTATTACTTACATTTGGATTATTTTTTCATTAGAAGTCCCAAAGGATGCAGATCACTGAAATTCATAATACATTATTAAAATGTTTTATTCATTAATTCAGGATATAAAATGTCCAAGGAGGTTGATAAAAAGCTTAGAAATAGGAGCTACACTTTGTTTTTAACCCCAGAAAGGCACATAAAGTTAATTGAAGATCAGTCTTTGGTATCGAGGTCAGGAAAACAAAGTATGAATATAAGAGGAGGAAATGCTTATTTCACTCACATGTGGAATATAAAACAAAAATTAGCAAACGGACTAACAAACAAAAACAGAAAACAGAATGGTGGTTACCAGAGGGCAATGGGTGTGGGGGGGAGGATGAAGAGGGTAAAGGGGGTCAAATATATGGTAAAGGAGGGAAACTAGACTTTCGGTGGTGAGTACACAATAGAGTATATGATACCAAATTATAATGTTGTATACCTGAAAATTATAGAATGTTTGTTAACCATTGTTACCCCTATTAATTTATTTATTTTATCTTCAAATTTAAATATAGTTGGTGAAAAATATTATATTCATTTCAGGAGTACAATAGAGTGACTCAATATTTGTATACATTACAGTGTGATCACCTCAGTAAGTCCAGTGATCATTTGCCACCATACAAACTTATCACAATACTCTTGTCCAATAAATTCAATTTTCAAAAAAGAAGAGCAAGTGTTTGTCTCTTCCAGCTGGAGACGTGTGGGTGCTGAGTAGGGCTCAGCCCCAGTAGCAGTACAGTTTAGTGAGCACACAGAAACATACTGGAAAAAACCCCTCCCTCCTTCCCTGGAAGCCAACATTGTGCCTCAGTGTCCCAGGTTATAAAAAGCTGTGTTATGTGCTCAGATGCCTACAGGGGTGAGACAGGCAACCTAAATAACTGTAGTGGGCAAGGTAGGGATTGTCCCCGATGGCACAGCATTTTCTTCTTCTAAAGGGGGCAGCGATTTTTGGTTCTTCTGTTCTTTCACATACAATTGATAGTATCATCTAAAGAATGTCAGTTTTATGGGCTTTAAGTTTTGAAGTCAGGGAAGCTTTAGGAACTAAAAGAGGCATCTGCATATGCTGGACCACTAGCCACGCAGGCCACTGGTGTGGTGAACAGTCTTCTCAGTAAGTGAGAGTTGGTGGGACTACTGAATGACGACGTCAGCAGACAGTTATTTGGCTTTTGTTAAGATTCTCTATGCTATTGATCAAAAGAGTCTAAGAATTTGCAAGTTTACCATATGTCCAAACAACAAAAAGTGACCAGGCATTCTCCTTTTCTGGCTAAAATGAGTGATTGCTGTTTCTTTGCCCATTAAAGATGTAGCCTCATTTTGGTCATCCCATTTTCTAGAAAAAAATTACCAAGACACCTCTACTTTCTGACAGCTCCCTATCCAGATCAAAATCATGCTTCTGTGGACCTTTCCCCAAACCACTTAACAGAACTCAAATCGATAACAAGCCCATCCTGTACCTCTTTCAGAGCCACCTCAGAGTTCCCCATAGCCTGCTGCTTCCCTGATTTCAGTGAGTGAGTAAATCCAACATGGTCGTACTGCAGTCTGCCCTGGTTGCCCACGGATGAAAGGTGCTGATATGCATGATATTATCACATAGTTATTTACCTTTTGGTCCTTGTGAAAAATTAAAGCAGGAGTACAAATTGTAGGAGGAAAGCTTATACAGGAAAGTTAATGGTGAAAACTGAATGAACAATTCATTTCAATAAAAACCACTTCCCAAATTGTTTCCCTCTCAAGGATGTGTGCCTGCTGTCGCTTTGGTGTCTGGGAAAGCTAGTGTCTCCATGGCAGGTTTGCAGACGTGGTGTGATTCACGTTGCAGATAGGAGGAGGAGGTGACCCCTTGAAACCTAGTTAGAAAAAGTTCCTTCTAAAAGCTATAGATTGTGCTGATTACGATCTTAGCAGGTTTCAACCTGCTATCCAGGTCTGGAACTTGAGACAAGTTAAGATCAACTTGCGGTCAAATTTCATTAATTAGAGTTTGCTGCCAAGACATGGTGGGGAGGCCAACTTCCACTCCTGGTGCCTTTCCACGGTTGCCTACCTGAGCTGTGGGGACCTGGCAAGGAGGCTCTGCCTTTTCTCAGACCCGCTGGCCCTAGCCTGCGCTGTGTCTGTGCTCCTGGATACAGTGCGTTGCTGCTAAGGAGTGAAGGCAAAGCTTGGAAGGGGTAGAATTCGGGAGTCCAGTTTGAGAGCCATTTCCCAAAAGTCAGAATAAAGCAGTTTCAGTCCTTTATCTAGACAGTTTAAAAAGAAATTAAGCTGACTTTTATTTTTTCAGGTCACTTTTTAGGAAACATGCAAGATCTTCAGGCATTGCTGTCTCCCTTTGTGAGGCAAACATGAAGCTTTTCCTTGCCAGTTTTATTATGTCATTGAATTAATAATGTAAAGACTAGATCAGAAGTCAATTTGGCAGCTGTGCCTTTAGGGAAATTTTTGGAAGAGTGACCTTCCATTCTTAATAAGCATGTTATTACATTTAGAATTATATTACTGAGAGCCAAGCTATCCCCTTGAATTTGCTATTAGCCTTTTTCCCCTTTTATTTTTAATGAACTAGAACAAGTGGAAGCCAGTTGTTTCTAACAGTATGCAGTCAGCAAGGAACTCAGAGCCTTTCACTGTCAGGCCCTTTATTTTAGACAAGTTTAACTCTTCCAAATGTTAGAATTTTGAAAGTCATCTACAAAGTATCCATTTTTTTCCTTAATTAAAGTGGAATGGGACAGCACATGATAGTACTTTGCCCACTTTTATATTTGGATGCCTTCTCAAGCTTGAGTTTTCTTGCCTGAAGTAAAACACATCCTCTTCATTGGAATCTTGTGATTCTAAAATTCACATGAAAAAGAAATGGGCCAGAAAGTCCAATAGTACATCCTGTAACAGATCTGGGGAGAGGGTTTGAGTCATCAGATATTAGAGCTCAACTTAAAACATCAGTTCTTTTTTCCTTTTGTGTGTCAAAAACACTTTGTATAGTGTGTTGCTTTATTAGGGGGTTATACCAGAAAGTGTGATGGTAGATACAGGTGTGTATGGGTCAAACTGCCTGCGTCTGCTCAGCCAGTGGCCCTGGACGGTGGGTGCATCACAAGTGAGAGCCCCAGTCAGATGGCAGTGGGGTGAGAGAGATACGGGGCAAGTTTGCTGTTGGATGGCCTTTATTTGGTCTATAAAGTAGAAAGGATGGCTCGGATTTAAATAAATATTCAATACATTTATTGTGAGTGAGCTCTGTCCATCAGTCTGCCCAGAGTGGGTTCTTCACTTGGCAGCAACCCCCATGGCCCCCTGGCTGCATAGTGTGTGGGCTCCAGTCTAGGAAGGGAACAGGGTGTGCACCCCTGTGCTCTGCAGAGAGGAGGGACACTCCTTCCCTGGCAGAAACTGCCAGGCCAAGCCATGCAAAGAGTTGGTCTGCATGCTTCCTGGTTGACTCTGTTCTGGAATATGTACAGATTGCTGGTGGCAGCCCGGGCAGTAATGTTGTCAGTGGGGTGCCAGGCCGCGTGCAGAATCCTCTCATTGAAGTCCAGACTGTCCACATGGATCTTGTCCTTCTCCCTCTTCCCACCTCCTGGACATGCTCTCCCAGGCTTCAGACTGGCTCCAGGCTTGCTGTTCTCTGTGGGAGCTTCCAGGGGTTGCATCCCTCTGAGTGCTTCTGTCAAACATTCTGAAGTCGTTGTAGGACCCTGTCATGACCTTACTGTCTGGATCGTTCTGGCACCACTCAAACTTGTCAAAGATGCAGTCATTTTCGTACGGAGCACACTGCTTGTTTCGAAGGCACTCATAGACCTGGTGGGTCTCAAAGGTCTGGCTCTCTAGGTTGAGATCCCAGACCTTCACAACAGACAGTCTCACTCAGGTTGCACAGAGCCCAGGAGCACAGTTGCACAGCCACATGCTCCCCTTGCTACTGCTGTGCAGGAACACAGCTCACCTGCACAGGTGGAGCTTGGCCAGCTGATCACCCTGCCAGCTCCTCCACATTCGTGGGTTTGATGTCCACTATGTTTAAAGCTTGTATTTGTGATCTCTAAAAGCCGCAGATTAATCCTCAGGTCATCTGCTGAAAGGTATGTTTCATGATCACTGTTTGCAGAAATGGAATTTATGTGGTTATGTGTGAGCATTTGCAAAAATTCATCATGGACTTGCTCTTCCATGCAGTCCATGGGCTTCAATTTTGGAACACACAGTGCTGTAGTTCTAAATGGGTCTCGAAGTCCATCTTCATCTTTCAAGTTATAACCTGCTATTTTATGCCATTCGCTTATTTTCCATTATTTAATAGCTTTATCATTTGTAGAGAGTAGAAAATGAGCAGCATTCTGTTGTGGTAACCATCTAATTTTATTAATTTGTTCTCAATTTCTGGACTTTTCGAACAGTCGAACTCTGGTTCATGACTTTGAAAGGTACTGTAAAGATTATATTCTCCCTAGAATGACGGCGGCTTTTATGCTATTGTCTCTATAGAAAAACAACAACTCCGCCACCCTTGTCTCATGTTGCAAGAAGCTCTCCAGAGTAATTAATTTAAACAGTTGAGAAGTCAGCTTCCGCCATGTCCTCGTCAGTGCCCTCTTCGACCAGCAGGAAACACCATAGCAAGTCATGTGCGCTCATGGGGCAACCTCTGCCCCAGCGCCTCAGCCTGGCTGCCATCGCCCAAAAGCCAGTTCTTCAGGCACTGGGGTGCTGGGCTGACATATAATAATGGAAACCCAGAGGGCAGTTGAAAAATCACTAGCTAGCAAGTTGGATCTATTTCAATATCAAATAATACTCCTAAATAGGACATAAGAACTTTTCATGAATGATGTTGGCATAAAGAAATGACAATTAGAAACTAAAAATTTAGATCGCATACTATCAACCTAAAACAAAATAAAAGGGTACTCCAGGTCAACTAAAGATGACAAATTATCAAACCTTAGAAAAAATAGTAGAAAATAAAAAGATACTCTACTCAGGTATGAAAGTATGAAATAATAAGCCAAGTCATAAACCTAGAAATATTCCGTTATTACAACAAGACCTCCTTGAGAGCAGAACCTGTCAGGTAGTCTTTTGGTTCCTGGCACCTAACACACCTGTTTAGGAAAGCCCACGTATTTGCTACGGAAGGTTAGTCACCGCTACTACTGAAGTGCTGGCGTATGTGCTGGCCTGTGTGGAGCCTAATATTTATCTGTTCTTTCTCACTTACTAGCTTATGATACCTAAATCATATCCTAAATAAAGTGAAAATTGCTTTAAGAAAACAATGAAAAACCAGTTAGGAACTTAAGCAGGATTAAATCAGTATGCATCGCTCTGGGGAAACTGTCTTTCCTTCTATCATTGGTGTAAAGCAAAATTTAAAAGATGTGAGATCTAAGGACACATGGACAAAAAGAAGGGGGAGGGAGGTGGGTTTGGCTGGGATGGGTGGAGGGGTGGGGAGAAAATGCAGACAACTGTAATTGAACAACAATAAAAAAAAGGATGTGAGATCTAATATCTGAATCATGAACAGCGAGGCCTACCTATAGTACCTATTTCTAACATCCGGTGGCCATTAAAATTTGATTAAGCACATTCTTTGGACATGATGGGCAAATTTGTTGTTTGTATAAAGATATTGAAAATATAAGGTACCAAGTTTTAAAGTGAGAAAAAAGGCTCAGATGCTAATTGAGTAATTGTGTGGAGCTGGGATTTACACATGTGAAATCACTCATTTGATTGATACTTTGAGGCTGCACAGAGCAGTGATTAATTCAAGAATTCTGAAGTCAGACTGTCTGAATCTGAACCCTGGTTCTACTACTCTGTAGCTCTGTGACCCAGAGCAAATTACTTAAACTCTCTTTGCCTAGGCCAGGGGTGTCAAACTCATTTTCACTGGGGGCCACATCAGCCTTACAGTTGCTTACAAAGGGCTGAATGTAATTTAGGACTGAATAAATGTAACCACTCCTTAACAGTTAAATGAGAGCTCGGCGCTGCCAGCAGGTAGAAACAAGGTGGAGGGCGGATTTGGCCCATGGGCCTTGTGTTTGCCACCTGTGGCCTAGGCTCTCCCAACTGTGAAATGGTATCATAACTAATACCTACCTCCTAGGCTAATTGTGAGGGTTAAAGTGAGTTAAAATATGCATATTCTTTAAAAGAATGTATAGAATATTGTAAGCACTATATATATAGATTATCATTACTTGCTATGATTAATGGGTAGAGGTTTACTAGGACACAAAGGAAGTTCACAACATCAGAGATGAAGTCACTATGGGGGCTGCATCCTTGGCCAAGTTTAGTTGTTGCCCCAAGAAGGTTCCCCAGTTTTTAAAGGAAAGAATTTGTAGCCTTAGCATGTGATTGATTTAAGCCTAAATGCTGACTATCTCTGTATGTGATTCTGGTTCCCTGATTCACTTCCTTCTTTTCTAGTTTTACCTGTTGAATATTTTTTCTTAATTTTCTTGAATAAGAGAGATATCTTACTACTTTTTAAAAATATTTTATTGTTATTCTGTTACAGTAGTTCCAATTTTCCCCCTTTGTCCCCCTCTACCCAGCCTACCTCCCGCTCCCACAGTCATTCCCCACCCTGTTGTCCATGTCCATGGATCACTCATACATGTTCCTTGCCTAGTGCCTCCCCCTTCTTCCCACCCCTGTTCCCCTCCCCCCTCCCCTCTGGTCACTGTCAGTCTGTTCCTTGTTTCCATGCCTCTGGTTCTATTTTGCTCACTAGTTTGTTTTGTTCATTAGGTTCCTCTTATAGGTGAGATCACATGGTATTTCTCTTTCACCGCCTGGCTTATTTCAGTTAGCATAATATTCTCCAGTTCCATCCATGCTGTCTTGAAAGGTAGGAGTTCCTTCTTTCCTTCTGCTGCATAGTTTTCCGTTGTGTAAATGTACCAGTTTTTTGATCCACTCATTTACCAATGGGCACTTAAGCTGTTTCCAGATCTTGGCTATTTTAACTTAAATACCACTGCTATGAATATTGGGGTACATAAGTTGTTTTGAATTGGTGTTTCAGGATTTTTAGGGTATAGTCCCAGCAGTGGAATTGCTGGGACAAAAGGCAGTTCCATCTTTAGTTTTTTTGAGGAAATTCCATACTGTTTTCCACAGAGGCTGCAGCAATATACTTCCCACCAAAAGTGCACTAGGGTTGCCTTTTCTCCACAACCTCACCAGTACTTGTTTGTTGATTTGTTCATGATGGCCACTGTGACCTGTATGAGGTGGCATCTCATTGTGGTTTTAATTTGCATATCTCTGATGGCTAGTGATGTTGAGCATTCTTTCATATGCCTGTGGGCCCTCTGTATGTCCTCCTTGGAGAAGTGTCTATTCAGGTCCTTTGACCATTTTTTCATTGGATTGTTTGACTTCCTCGTGTTGAGTCATATGAGTTCTTTATATATTTTGGAGATCAAACCCTTGTCCCATGTGTCATAGGCAAATATGTTCTCCCATATAGTCAGGTCCCTTTTCATTTTGATGATGGTTTCTTTACCATGTAGAAGCTTTTTAATTTGGTGTAGTCCCATTTGTTCACATTTTTCCCTTTATTTCTCTTGCCCTAGGAGCTATATCAGTAAAAATATTGCTGCATGGGATAGCTGAAATTTTACTTGTACCAGTCCAGTTTTCCTAGCACCATTTGTTTAAGAGGGTATTTTTGCTCAATTTTATGCTCCTGTTCCATTGGTCAAATATTAATTGACCATAGAGATCTGGGTTTATTTTGGGTCTCTCTATTCTGTTCCATTGATCTATGTGTCTTTCCTTATGACAGCACCAGACTGTTTTGATTACAGTGGTCTTATAGTATAGTTTGATATCAGGTATTGTGATTCTTCCTACTTTGTTTTTCTTTCTTAAGATTGCTGAGGCTATTTGGGGTCTTTCTTCTTTCCATATAAATATTTGAAATATTTGTTCTGGATCTGTGAAATATGCCATGTATTTTAATAGGGATTGCATTGAATCTGTATATTGCTTTGGGTAATAAGAACATTTTAATGATGTTAATTATTCCAGTCCATGAACATGCTTCCATTTATTTGTATCTTCCTTAATTTCTTTCTTCAGTGTTCTGTAGTTTTCCGTGTACAGATGTTTTACCTCATTGGTTAAGTTATTCTAGGTACTTTATTTTTCTTGTTGCTATAGTAAGTGGGATTTTTTTCCTAGTTTCTGTTTCTGATATTTCATTGTTGGTGTACAGAAATGCCCTTGACTTCTGAATATTGGTTTTGTATCCCACTATTGCCCCAAATTTGCTTATTAATCAAGTAGTTTTTGGTGGAACCTATAGGGTTTTCCATGTACACTATCATGTCATCTGCAAACAATGACAGTTTTGCTTTCTCCTTTTCAATTTGGATGCCTTTTGTTTCTTTTTCTTGTCTGATCACTGTGGCTAGAACTTCTAGTACTATGTTGAATAAGAGTGGTGAAAGCAGATACCCTTGTTTTGTTCCTGATCTTAAGGAGAGAGCTTTTAATTTTTGCCTGTTGAGCACAATGTTGGCTGTAGGTCTCTCATATATGGCCTTTATTATGTTGAGGAATGCTCCCTCTATTCCCATTTTGCTGAGTGTTTTATTCATTAATCAGTGCTGGATGTAATCAAGTGCTTTTTCTGCATCTATTAATATGACCATGTGATTATTGTCTTTCATTTTGTTTATGTGGTGTATTACATTTATTGATTTGTGAATATTGTACCATCCTTGCATCCCTGGGATGAATCCTACTCGATCATGGTGTATGCTCTTTTTAATGTATTGCTGGATCTGGTCTGCCAATATTTTGTTGAGGATTTTAGCATCTATGTTCATCAGTAATATTGGCCTGCAGTTTTCTTTCTTTGTTGTGTCTTTACCTGGTTTTGGAATTAGGATAATGCTGGCCTCATAAAAAGAGTTTGAGAGTCTTCCCCCTTCCTGATTTTTTGGGGGATAATTAAAGATGCTCTTCCCTAAATATCTGGTGAGATTCACCTGAGAAGACATCTGGTCCAGGGTTTTTTGTGTGCTGGTAGTTTTTTGATTAGTTCTTCAATTTCACTAGTTGTTACTGGTATATTCAGGCTTTCTACTTCTTCTTGATTCAGTTTTGGAAGATTGTATGTTTCTAGAAAATTGTTCATTTTGCCCAATTTGTCCAATTTCTTGGCATATAGTTGTTCATTGTAATTTCTTACAATCCTTTGTATTTCTGTGGTATCAGTTGTAACTTCTCTTTCGTTTCTGATTTTATTAACTTGGGTCCTCCCTCTTTTTTTCTTGATGAGTCTGGTTAAAGGTTTGTCAACTTTGTTTATCTTTTCAAAGAACCAGCTCCTGGATTCATTGACCTTTGGAATTGATTTTTAGAGTCTATGTCATTTAATTCTCCTCGGATCTTGATTATTTCCTTCCACTTACTGTAGACTTTGTTTGTTGATGTTCCTCTAGTTCTTGTAGATATAGGGTTAGGTTGCTTATTTGAGATTTTTCTCTTTCTTAGGGAGGCCATTGCTATGAACTTCCCTCTCAGGACTGCCTTTGCTGTGTACCATAGATTTTGGGTTGTTGTGTGTTCATTTTCATTTGTTTCCAGATACGTTTCAATTTCTTACTTGATCTCATTATCAACCCATTCATTATTTAATTACATGTTATTCAGTCTCCATGTATTTGAATGTGTTTGAGTTTTTTCCTTGAGGTTGGTTTATAGTTTCAAGCCATTGTGATCCAAGAAGATGCTTGATATTATTTCAAATTTTTGAATTTTTTGAGGCTTGTTTTGTATCTTACCATGTGGTCTGTCTTTGAAAATGTTACACGTACATTTGAAAAGAATGTTACACATCTATTTTGCTTCTATGGGGTGAAAAGTTCTGTATATATAAATTAAATCCATGTGATCTAGAGTGTCATTCCATGCCTCAATTTTCTTGATTCTTTGTTTGGAAGATCTATCTATTGTTACAGTGGGGTGTTGAAATCCTCCACAATGACTGTATTGCTGTAGATATCTTTCTTGATGTCCTGCAAGACTTTTCTTATATATTTGGGTGTTCCTATGTTGGGTGCATATATGTTTATAAGGGTTATATCCTCTTGTTGGACTACTCCCTCAAGTGTTATGAAGTGACTTTTTCCCTTTGTGGGGCCTTTGTTTTGAAGTCTATTGTTTCAGATGTAAGTATTGCTACACCAACTTTTTGTTTATGTCCATTTGCTTGGAATATAATTTTCTGTCCCTTCACTTTCAGTCTGTGTAGATCTTTTGTTCTGAGGTAGGTCTCTTGTAGACAGCATATTGCAGGTCATATTTTATTACCCATTCAGCTACCCTATGTCTTTTGATTGGAGCATTTAATTCATGTACATTTAACTTTTTGTTGATAGGTACTTGTTCATTGCCATTTTCCCCCTTTGTACCTGTGTCCCCCCTTCCTCCCCACCTCCCTGCCCCCTGCCACTTTTTCTTCATCTTCTTAAAGCAGTCTTTTTAGCATTTCTTGCAATGCTGGTTTGGTGAAGATGTATTCTTTTAGCTTTTTTTTTTTTTTGTCTGGGAAACTCATTATTTCAACTTACATTTTAATGAGACCCTTGCTGGGTAGAGTAGTCTTGGTTTCAGGCCTTTGCTTTTCATAACTTGGAATACTTCTTGCCATTTTCTTCTGACTTGTAGTGTTTTTGTTGAGAAATCAGTCAATAGCTTTATCGGAGCTACCTTGTGTGTTACTAGCTGTTTCTCCCTTGCTGCCTTTTAGAATCTCTATCTTTAAATTTACCCATTTTAATTATGATGTGTCTTTTAGTGGGCCTTTTTGGGTTCAACTTGATTGGGAACCTCTGTGCTTCCTGGACTTGCGTGACTTTTTCCCTTACCAACTTAGGGAAATTTTCTGTTATTACTTTTTCAAACAGGTTTTCTATCCCTTGCTCCTCTTCTCCTTTTGGTATTCCTGTGATATGGCTATTATCACATTTCATGTTGTCCTGAAGTTCCCATAAAGTATCTTTGCTCTTTTTGAGTCTTTTTTTGTTTTGTTGCTGTCTAGCTTTTTTTCTACCTTGTCCTCCAGCTTGCTGATTCGATCCTCTGCTTCATCTAGCCTGGTTTTAATTCCTTCTAGTGTATTATTCATCTCAGATATTGTCTGTTTCATTTCCTCCTGGCTCTTATTGATAATTTCTATGTCCTTTTTGATGCTGATGTAGTTTATAGTAAGTTCCTTGAAGTTTCCATAAAGTTCCCTGTAGTTCTCACTGAGCTCCTTGAGCATCCTTATAACCATTATTTTGAACTCTATGTCTGATAGATAGCACTTTCATTTCATTTACTTTCATTTAGCACTCTTTCTGGGGATTCCTCCTTTCTTTTTGATTGGAGGTTTTTTATTTGTCTCCTCATTTTATGTGACTCTTCTTGTTTGTTTCTGCATATTAGATTGATCTACTTTGACTCTCTGTCTTCATGAGGTGATCTGTGGTAGGAAACCTGTGGGACTCAGTGGTGCAGTCTTCCTGATCTCCTGAACTTGATGCTCTTGGGATAACCTTTATGCCATTTATGCGGGCTCTCTGGTTGTAATTGGGTTTTTATTGTTGGGTCATTCTTTGGTGGGTTCTCCCTCTAGCTGGCTGACTGAGAGTCACACCATCCACCACATCTTGAATGCTGTTGTAGTATTGCTGCCAGAACTAACAAAACAACCCAGGAAATAAAACCCACACCTGCAATAATAACCCCCACCCACAACTACCCTATCAACAGCAAATGAGCACATATTAAAAAGTGTAAAGAGATGAAGACTATTATAAGAAAGGAAAATGAATATGAGATGACTAACTGAAATAAAAATGATTTTGAGAGGGTAGAGAGAGGAGAAATAATAAGAGTAGGGAATAGAAAGAAGGCAAAGAAAGAAAGAAAGTAGAATTTACATTTTAAATAAAAAAGGGGTGGGGGAAGAAGCCAAAATGGAGTAAGAAATGGAAAGATATAATATGAGGTTTAAAAAATATTTTTTTAAGTATTGAAAAAAATAGGAACCAAATTGGCTAAAAAGATCTACCACAGTGATATCAATGACAAATAAGCAAAGACTAATACAAGTGGAATGGGAATATGAAGGAGAAAGAAAAGAAAAGAAAAGAAAAGAAGGGAGGCAGAAAGGGAGAAAGAAAAAAAGAAAGGGAGGAAGGGAGGAAGGGAGAAAGAGAAAGAGAGAGAGAGAGAGAGAGAGAGAGAGAGAGAGAGAGAGAGAGAGAGGAAAGAAAGAAAGAAAGAAAGAAAAAAAGAAAGGGTTGTGAGATGTCTAGAGGAAAGAAAAGTCATTTTGAGAGGATAGAGGAAGAAGAAGTACTAAGAGTGAGGGATGAAAACAAGGTTAATACAGGAAAAAAATAAATTTAAGATGAGAAAAATAAAGGGCAGGAACAAGGCAAAATGGAGTGGGGCTGAGGAACAGTAAAAATTGAGACTTGAAGTACAAAAGTAGTAAAGATCTAGGAATATCATTGAAGAAATGCAACAACAATCACCATATCCACAACCAATGGGCAAAGATTAATAAAGGTGGAGAGAGAATAAGGGTATATTAAGAATGGGAGAAAGGGAGAACCAAGATGGCGGCGTAGGTGGACATACTGTGCCTCCTCGCACAACCAGAGCTGATGGAAAATTGAATGGCAAGGAAGTCCGACACCAAGGAAAAAAAAAAATAAACGTTCATCCAGACCGGCAGGAGGGGCGGAGATGGGCAACAGGGGCGGAGAGGACTCGCATTGCCATGGCAGGACCGAGACTGGCGGAGTGTGGGACGAACAAGGCAAGCAGTCTGACCACTAGCAGACCCTGCGGCCCTACATTCGCGCACAGATAAACCGAGAGGGCTGGACTCAGAGTGGTGGAGAACGGGGCAGGCAGAGTGTCGGGTAGCACCCCATGGCCCCACACTCTCGCACAGATAAACCGGGATGAATGGCGGGGAGCGAAGCAGACCTCGTAACCCAGGGCACGAGTGTGGGGAAATAAAGCCTCAAACCTCTGATTGAAAAACGCCCGTGGGGGTTGGGGCGGCAGCAGGAGAGACTCCCAGCCTCACAGGAGAGGTCGCTGGGGAGATTCACAGGGGCCTAGAGTGTGCACAAGCTCACCCACTTGGGAACCAGCGCCAGGGGGGCCCAGTTTGATTGTGGGTAGAGGAGGGAGTGACTGGAGTCCAGTGGAGAGTGGAGCGGACACCATTGCTCCCTCTTGGCCCCTCCCCCACGTACAACGTCACAGCACAGCTACTAGGGTTACCCCACCCCGCCCCAGGAACACCTAAGGCTCTGCCCCTTAAAGTAACAGATGCGCCAAGACAAAAAAAAAAATGGCCCAAATGACAGAACACTTCAAAGCTCCAGAAAAAATACAACTAAGCGAGGAAGAGATAGCCAACCTATCGGATGCACAGTTCAAAACACTGGTTATCAAGATGCTCACAGAATTGGTTGAATTTATTCGAAAACTAGATGAAAAAATGAAGGCTATGCTAAGAGAAACAAAGGAAAATGTACAGGGAACCAATAGTGATGCGAAGGAAACTGGGACCCAAATCAACAGTGTGGACCAGAAGGAAGAAAGAAACATCCAACCAGAAAAGAATGAAGAAACAAGAATTCGGAAAAATGAGGACAGGCTTAGGAACCTCCAGGACAGCTTGAAACGTTCCAACATCCGAATTATAGGGGTGCCAGAAGGAGAAGAGGAAGAACAAAAAATTGAAAACTTATTTGAACAAATGATGAAGGAGAACTTCCCCAGTCTGGCAAAGGAAATAGACTTCCAGGAAGTCCAGGAAGCTCAGAGAGTCCCAAAGAAGCTGGACCCAAGGAGGAACACACCAAGGCACATCATAATTACATTCCCCAAGATGAAACAGAAGGAGAGAATCTTAGAAGCAACAAGAGAAAAGGAGACAGTTACCTACAAAGGGGTTCCCATAAGACTGTCAGCTGACTTCTCCAAAGAGACCTTACAGGCAAGAAGGGACTGGCAAGAAGTATTCCAAGTCATGAAAGGCAAGGGCCTACATCCAAGATTACTGTATCCAGCAAAGCTATCATTTAGAATGGAAGGGCAGATCAAGTGCTTCTCAGATAATGTCAAGTTAAAGAAGTTCATCATCACCAAGCCCTTATTATATGAAATGTTAAAGGGAGTTACCTAAGAAAAAGAAGATCAAAAATAGGAACAGTAAAAATGACAGCAACCTCACAGTTATTAACGACCACGCCTAAAACAAAAACAAGAGAAACTAGGCAAACAACTAGAACAGGAACAGAACCATAGAGATGGAGATCACATGGAGGGTTGTCAATAGGGGAGTGGGAAGGGGTGAGGGGGGGAAAGGTACAGAGAATAAGTAGCATGGATGATAGACAGGGGGAGGGTAAGAATAGTGTAGGAAATGTAGAGGCCAAAGAACTTGTAAGTATGACCCATGGACATGAACTATAGGGGGGGAATATGGGAGGGAGGGGGTGGGCAGGGTGGAGTGGAGTGAGGGGGGGGAAATGGGACAACTGTAATAGCATAATCAATAAATATATTAAAAAAAGAATGGGAAAAGGAATGAGAGATAACTAATGACAAGAAAAATGGTTTTGAGAGGCTTGAGGGGGTAAAAATAGTAAGTGCAGAACAGAAACAAGTCACAGCAAGAGAGAAGGTAAAACTTAAAACAAATAAGAAGAAAAAGGAAGAAGGCAAAATGGAGTAAGAGAAGGGAGGAGCAAAGTATGAAATTTGAAATAAACTAAAATAGAAAACTAGTGAAATAATAGGAACACACCCGAAGGAACAGAAATGACTGTTAAAAAGCTATGCAGGAGAGAAAATAATGCAAATAATGAAGACCATGGTGGAATTTGCCCACTGTTTACCACTGTCTTCTTTTTCTAAATCTGCCTCTGGTAATGTCAGATGGTGTCCTAATCTGGCCCTAGGCAGCCTGTTGGAGACTACAGTTGATCCACGGTCTATAGCTGTCTTCTTCAGACTTGACTGGTCCCCACTGTTCTGCCCTGCCAGCTTTCCATCAGCACAGGGCTCAGGAGTGGTCCATTTAATGACCGGAGAGGACTGCCAGTGCTTTCTTCACCTGCCTCTATAGGGACCTCTGGTGTGATGGGGAGGGTGGGAACCCTGGGTTACCCCTGCGGGTGCTGTTCAGTCTTCTGGGAAGATGGTGGGGGTGTTCCCTTTCCCCATCTTGGTCTTTCCCAGATTCTTTCCACTAATGTATGGTTTCTAATGAATTAGGTGTCCATTTCTGTGAGGGGCCAATCTGTGTAAAAGGGGCAGCTCTTTCCAGATTGGCCCAGACAGCAGCTCTCTTTAGGCGCCAAGGCTGGCCAGGGCCCTGAACACCCCTTGTTGCACCTGTCTCTAATCTCTCCTCTGCTGGTATCAGTGCCAGAGGAACAGTGTAGCTCATAGTGTCTGGTAGAAAGGGCCCTTTCAGAGCTTTTCCTTCATTCCCTTGATGATATGCACCCAGCAGGGGGCTCCTGAGCCTGGCCTTACTGATCTGCAGAACCTGTAATCCCACAGGTGGGGGGTGGGCACGCCTGTGAGGGGACCTGCTTGGCTGCAATGAATTTCAGGCATTCAGCTCCTACCCATCCAGGCCCCAGCCTGCCACTCTCACTGGAGGCTAGGCCCTAACTCTTCACTCTACACAGTCTTCTGCTCACCAGCTGTGCTGGGCTGGGTCCTACAGTCCCTTCAGGGTGACACTATTACTCTGGGTTCTTTGTTGGCAGAGCCATTGCACATGCACACATGCTCACGTGAGTACAAGGTCCCTGCCAAGTCTCCAGTCTTGCCTCAGCTCCTCTTTTAAAAGAGTTTCTGTGTGGCCTGCAAACTGCAGCACTGAGCCCTCAGGGGCCTATTCTCCATGCACTTCCCCTTTCCAAAAAGCACAAAGTCTCTCTCTGTCAGGAATGACTACAGCCTGCCAGAGCCTCCAATAGTTTTAGATAAAGTTTCCCTCTGGATCTGTCTTGGTTGGTGCTGGGAAGAGTCACACAGTGACACTGTAACATGGGATGGTGGCAGGGTGCTCTCGCTGCTCCCACCAATGAGTTTCAGCCTTGGACGGACCTGCTCCCACCTTGCTGTTTCTGTAGCCAGCACCACCCCAGCTGTCTCTCTCTGCCCCCACAGCTTGCAGCTCCTGAGTCCATCCACTGCCTCCTCAGACAGATTCTGTCCCATTCACAGTTCCCATGGTGCCCAGGGTCAGGGAGGCAACAGTCCCTTCCTCAGTAAGTACCACCGTCCCTGGGTCCTGACTCCTGGTGGTGGCGTGGTGCATGGCCCTGCCAGGGTGGAGGGGACAGAGACACATCTGGGTGCTGAGGTGCAGGCACTACGGAGGTTTCTTCCCAAAGAAGATATTTTAAACTCTTCAAAATGGCTCCTGCCCCAGATCTACGCAGCCAGAAGTGCTGAGTTGGGCAGTGGCAGCGGGAGCTGCTCTGTTGAGAGAGCCCAGGCTGCCCACTCCCTAGTGCCCTGCAGGTGGACAGGCTCTTGCCCACTCACACACATGCCCCATACACTTGTCTGTGTATACACACACTCACACTTGCTCTCTCTCACTCTCAGCTGGATTTTTGAGTTGATTGCTCTGTGGGTTAGCTGCAAGATTGGTCCGGATCTAGGAACAAGTGGACAGAGCTTCCAGTTACTCTGCAGCCATCTTGGATATCTTACTAATTTTTATTTAGATTCTTTAGTATACAAACAATACTGTTCATGAAATGTTCTGCATAACTGACAAAAATCTGATTGGAAATTAATAGTGAGCCTCTGTCCTCTGAAACAGTTATTCTGGGAAGCATGGGATCACAATCGGGGGCCTAGAGTTAATTAGCCATCAATCTAATCTGGGAAAAAAATGAGAGCTTGGCAATTAATAAACCTTACACGTGAGGGTACTTATGGGCAGTTGCCGTTCGACTGCAAATGCCCCTTAAAGCTAAGCTGGTGGATCTAAGACAGGACACCAGAAAAGCTGGAAGAAACCCAGGTCTGTGCTGAAGATGGCTTACGGTATCCTGTAATATTTGTATACAACATTCTTTTATGAAGAAGAAAATCTGTATACAGAAGAAAATCCTTATATGAAGATACTGGCTCATTTCCGAGCTCTCTATCAGTGAACAGAGGGCAACAGTCCAAAGGGAATCATCTAGAACTTAAGGAAAAGGAATCATCTAGAACTTAAATATCAGGAAGGCAGTGCAGAGATGGACTTTTAACCACCTGCCTTGCACTTTGTGCTGATTACTATTAGGCTGCCATCCTGGGGAACATACACAGGTATCCTCAGAGGAAGTGGTGGCTCCATCTGGCCTGTTGAGAAAGTCAAAGCTCCAGAGGAGATAAGTGTCTTGGGAGATAAGATCACACACATAGTAAATGGCAGAGCTGAGATTCAAATTCAGTTTCAAAGTTGATGATGTTCCTAAATATGTAGGCTTAATAAGATTCACCTAATGCCTCTAAAAGTTAATTTGGTGCAAATGTGACTTTTGCCGCACATTCAATTTTTCTTGTGAGTTATTTCAAGTTCATTGTATTCATGGAATTTCAATTAACCTTAATTTTATTACTGAACGAGTCTCACTTAGGTGTGTGGATGAGAGAGGTATTCTTTAAGTCAGCTTTGAAATTGAAGTTGAATAACTAGAGTAGGAATGTCTCAATTTAACCTCATTACCAACTGTAATATTCAAATTGTCTCATAATCCATCTTCCTTTATGTTTCACTGAAGACGAATCTGGCTACAGGCTTTTATACCTTGATCTCCAGAGTTGCATCTCAAATTCTGAGATCATAGACCAGCTGGTTTTTCAGGACTAGAATTCTCTTTGTCCTGGACCCATTATTTGGTGAGATAAAGTGATAGACAGCTGGATTTATTACAACCCATTATGTGCAGAACTAATACCAATGTTGCCTCTATTCTAGCCATTTTCTGAGAAAAAATACTTTTTTGAGGGTCTCCTTAATAGGAATATTTATTGATCACTGATGTCTTAAAACCTTTGTTAAACCTTTAAGTTTGAGGAGTTAGTGGAGCAAAATGAGAGGGAAAAGTTCTATAGTTTAACTAGAAACTATAGAAGTTAGAATATGAATGATTAAAATAATAATTTACTTTCTTGCACATTGAATGAAATACATATACCTTAAGTATTGATTAGGTTTAGGAAAGACTATGAAATTAGAATGGTAGTGATATTTGAGATTTTCATTATTGCCTTCCCCACCCACACCTTTTGTGGTGTGGGCAGCGGGTCACACAGGCCACCGTCAGGAGGTCTCTGTCTCTAGGCCTGCCTGTAGTACTGACGTAAGCACTCTGACCGCAAAAAAGAAAAACGGAGTTAACTGTGTGAGGTGATGGATGTGTTAACTATCTTGATCTTGGTAATCATTCTATAGTTATATGTATATCAACTCATAATGTTGTATACTTTAAATATGTACAATTATATTTGTCAACTATTTCTCAATAAAGTTTGGGGAAAAAAGAATGCCCCAGGAACTGTTCAAGACAGAGCAGCTGCTGGGGCAGTGATTGCTGGAGCTGGAACACCAGGTGAAGTTTGGATCAGCTGGGTGAGTATGAGTCACGTGAAGACAAAACTCTGTAGGCAGAGGGAACCAGTTGATGCAGAAGATCTAGAAAGACCCCCAGAGAGAACCAGAGATGCCATCAAAGATACACGGAAGGTTTGTCCACTCACCTGTTGCTGCCACTGTTTCTTGCTACCTGAGGCTTGGCTTTTGTTTTCTCCTGTGTATCTATTGACCACACACCTTTACCTTGAGGGAACATGTGACAGAACTAAACTACTTGGATGGTAGAGACTCTTAACTGCTGGGGGGAGTGACACTTAAAAAGGCATTTGTTGCATGTACTGAAGAAGATCATCCACGATTTGGTCTAGAATGTTGGAGAATGAAGAATGTGACATCGGAGATAACCAAAGCCTGCAAGACCAGGAGCAGCATGCCCTGACTTCTTCCAGAGCACAGCTGTACAAGACAGTAGCAATGGCAAAGGCCATGTCCGACAGAGCCCTGGGTGGCAGCAGTCTCCATGCACAGCACAGTGCAGCCACCTAGTGAATCTATCAGTTTTCCTTGCAGGGCAGGGTAGGTATTTCCTGAGCATTGCTGTTCAAGTTACTATCCAGCTGTTCAGAATTATGTCAGCATGCCTAGAAGTCATGACAGATCATTCAACTTTTTTGAGTATTTTAGAATGCATAGGTCAGAATTGGGACAATGTATTATCAAGTGTAGAGATGCTTTACGCAAACTTTCATTCCCTGGTGTATGACTTCCATTCCGATCTCAGCAACATGTATGAAATGTGGACAAGGTCATGGGGCTTGTGGGGAGTAACACTAATATGTGCTTGCCCAGTGTGCCTGTGCCAGGTAAGGGCTTCCTCTGAGCCAGTCGGTATCTCCTGTTACCCAATCTTGAATTCAGAAATCATGGATTTTAAAGTTGCATACAATTACTGTGTTGACTAGGTTCTTTAATCCAGAGCTAGGTTTTTAAGCCTTAGATAGTCATAAAATGCACGGTGGAAATTTTAAGGTTAAGATTGGTGCTTCCTTCCTTTGTTTTATATTGGCCAGTGGGGGGACATCAAAGGATTGTAAGCCAAACTTATAAAAGCTTACCCAGGCCAAGGCTGGTTTGCTTCATGTTTTCAGTATTGACATGATATGACAGAGGTTTTAGACTTCATGGGAAGCTTTTCCTTGGAAGATTTTAATTGTCTAATCCTAAAAACATTAGTTTTTAAATTAATGACTTCAGGTTAAACTTTACTATCTGAAATATTGGGATTTATTGTAATAATTACTTGAATTTTTGGTTTAAAAGTGGGTGTTTTTTGGTATTTTCCATTTTTTATTGTTCATATATTAAGCTCTCAGCCTTTTGATGACACCAAGCTGCAATATGACAAGTGAACAGTAATTTTAACTTTGCTTTTAGGGAAATTGCGGCAAAGGAGTAAAACTTTGAGGAGGATTGGCAACTAGATTAAGGTTTTCTGGATAGAGGCAAGGTTGAGATGATCCTAAAACTACTTCTGATTTGTCTTTCTTTAGAAGAACAATTTGTTCAGTCTGTTCTTTTAAGGAATAAGCTTTGGCTATTTTCTTTTTATTGCTAGCAGAATGAAAACAAAATTAGAGGTAGTCCCTTTCTTCTAGCTTACTTTTTTAATTGAGGTAAAATTCACATAACACAAAATTAACCACTTTAAAGTGAACAAATCAGTGTATTTACTATAATTCACAATGTTGCGAAACCGCCACCTCTGTCTAGTTCCAAAATATTTTTATCACCCTAAAAAAAATCCTGTGCTTATTCATCACTTTTGCCCCATTTTCTTCTCCCCTTACCCCAGCCCCTGGCAAATACCAGTCTGCTGTCTGTATCTATGGGTTTACTCATTCTGGTTATCTAATATAAATGGAGTTATGTGTGATCTTTTATGTCTGGCTTCTTTCACTTAGCATCCAATGCAGCCTTCTTTTGTGTTCAGTATTTTCCTAGTATACTTTTTTGACCTCTGCCTTGTTGTGGCCTGTCCCCGCCGCCCCCCCCCCCCCGCCCTGCCCCCTCAATTCATTTGTTGAAATTCTAATCCCCAAGGTGATGATATCAGGAGGTGGAGCCTGTGGGTGGTGATTAGGTCATGAGGGTAGAACCCTCATGGTGGGGTTAGTGCCTTTGTCAAAGAAGCCCCACAAAGCTCCCGAGCCCCTTCTGCCATGTGAGGATACAATGAGAAGACTGCAACCCAAAATCTTAGACTTCAAGTCTCCAAAACTATGAGAAATAACTTTCTGTTGTTTATAAGCTCCTCAGTCTGTGGCATTTTGTTATAGTAGCCTGACCAGACTGAAACACTCCTTAGTTCCTTTTCTGTATATTTTTTATTTACTTAGTGGTTACCCTGGGGATTACAATTAACATCATAAATTTGTAACAATCTTGTTTGAATGTATACAAGTTTAACTTTAATAGCATATAAAACTCTGCTCCTATATGGCTCTGCACCCCTTTATTTTGTTATTCTTACAAATTTCATCTTTACACATTGTGTATTCATTAACATAGATTTATAATTATTGTTTTATGCATTGTCTTTTAAATGTATAAGAAACCAAAAGAGGAGTTGCAAGCCAAAAATGTAGTAATACTGGATTTAATATTTACCTATGCAGTACCTTTATGGGAGTTCTTTATTTATTCATATGGCTTCAAATTACTGTCTGGTGTTCTTTCATTTCAGCTTGAAGCATTCCTCTTCAGTGTTTGCTGTAGGTAAGGCAGGTTTAGTGATGAATTCATATTTTGTTTATCTGGGAATGTCTTCATTTTTAAATGGAAGTTTTGCTGCATGGAAGATTTTTGCTTGTCAGGTTCTTTTTTCCCTTTCAGCACTTTGAATATTTAATCATACTGCCTTCTGGCATTCATGATTTTCAGTGAAAAATTGGCAGTTAATTTTATTGAAGATCCCTTGTATATAATGATTTGTTCAGTCTTGCTACTTTCAAGATTGTCTCTGTGCCTTTGACAGTTTGATTATGGTTAGTGTAGGCATCTTTGAGTTTATAGTGCTTCAAGTTTGTTGAGCTTTATGGATATGTAGATCTATGTGTTTTACCAAATTTGGGATTTTTTGGCCATTATTTCTTCAAATATTCTTTCTGACACTTTCTCCCTTTATTTTCCCAGTAATATTCCCATGCACATATTTTGGTATGCTTGATGGTGTCCTATAGGTCCCTCTGACTCTGTTTATTTTTATTTTCTTTTTTCTTTCTGCCCCTCAGTCTGTATAATTTCAATTATTTTATTTTCAATTTGCTGAAACTTTTTCCTGCTTGTTCAAATATACTGTTAAACTCTTCCAGTTAATTTTTAAATTTCAGCTATTACACTTTTCAGCTTCAAAATTTTCCAGTTGGTTCCTTTTTATAATTTTTATCTCTTTATGGATGTTCTCCATTTTGTCATTCATCATTTACATAATTTCTTCTACTTCTTTGTCTGTGTTTCCTTTAGCTCTTTGTGCATATTTAAGTCAGTTGTTTTAAAATCTTTATCTAGAAGTTCAATGTTTGAGCTTCCTCAGGGATGCTTCCTTTCTGTTTATTTTTTTCCCAGTGAATGGAACATACTCCCTTGTTTCTTTGTATGCTTTGTAATTTTTGTTGTTGTTGTTTAAAAGTGGTTATTTTAAATATGATTATATGGTAACTCTGGAAATCAGATTCTCTCTTTAACCGGGTTTGTAGTTGTTGACTGTTGAGGGCTGCCATTTATTTAGTAACTTTTTCCATCTACTTTTGTGAAGTCTATATTCCTTGTCGTGTGTTATTACTGAAGTCTCTGTTCCGTTTTCTCAGTGGCCATCCAGTGCTCTGGTAGATGTTTTCTTAAATGTCTGCACATAAAGAGAAAAAAAAATACTTTCGTCATTTTCACAGCTTAGCTGTGAGTTGGAGCAGTCCTTTAATGTGAAGCTAGGTCACTGACAACTCCGCTTTAGCATTTACCTCCTGTTGGTGCCGAGTTGACAGAACTACCAGATACAAGCCTAGGGCTGTCTCAGGTCTTTTCTGAGCATGGATCAGTTCTGGACACGCACATTGCACTCTAGCTTTCACAGTACCTATGGTGGCCATTCCGTGCTCCATTTCTTTAAGAAAACTCCTTCTTAGCTTCTTGCTTTCTAGGCTTTTGGGTCTTTCTACTCCTTGCTCCATCCACTGTCACTTGCCCCAGGTGGGTATGGGGAATGTGCATCTTTAAGTGGTCCAACAGATGCCACCATCACATGGAAAGACACTCCAGCCCAAGAGAGCAGGGGCAAAACAAAGGTTATGCTGTGTATCAGTTCCTCAGGGAACCACTAGGCAGGTCACAATGCACAAGTAGAGCACTTTAAGGATAAGGTCCATATTAGCCCTTTGGCACCAGTAAGTTACACTAGCATAGTGTAATCCTAGTTTACATTAGGATTCACTCTTGGAGTTGCACATTCTACTGGTTTGGACAAAAGCACAGTAACAGGTGTCCACCACTACAGTATTGTAAAGAATTGTTTCATTGCCCTAAAAATCCTCTGTGCTCCTCCTATTCATCCCTGTCCTCCGTCCCTCAAACCCCTGGAAAACAGTGATGTTTTCACTGTCTTTATAGTTTTGCCTTTTCCAGAGTCATATATTTGGAACCCCACAGTCTGTAGCCTGTTCAGATTAACTTCTTTCACTCAGTAATATGCATTTAAGGTTCCTTTGTGTCTTTTCATGGCTGATAACTCATTTATTTTTATCTCTGAATAATATTCCATTGTCTAGATGTACCACAGTTTATTTATCCTTTCACTTACTGAAGGACACCTTGGCTGCTTCCAAGTTTTGGCAGTTATATATACAGCTGCTATAAACATCCATGTGCAGGGTTTTGTGTGAATATCAGTTTTCAGCTTCTTTGGGTGAATACCAAGGGGTGTGATTGTCAGATCATATGTAAGACTGTGTTTAGTTTTCTAAGAAACTGCCAAAGTGTCTTACAAATTGGCCGCCCCATTGTGCATTCCCACCAGCAATGCATGAGAGTTTCTGTTGCATAAAATCCTCACCAATGTTTGATGTTGTTAGTATTCTGGATTGGGGGCATTCTAATAGGGGTGAGTAACTGTTTTTTGAAGGAAGCTATGTTCACTTCATATAAATCTGAATAGTAATATTTTTAACTAAACATGCAGTTATTTGAGCAGCCTTTCAGAACCCGGCAGTTTTCCTGCCTGGCAGTTATTACATCAGCTATACAGCAGCCTTGTGGCCCCCAGTCAAGGCCCCGCAGTGGGCTGGAGGCAGAGGAGATCTTTCCCTTCCCCTGGCTGCTGGTTTCCTAGCTGACTCTCCCCGGGCCTTTCACCGTTCACCTGTGTTGTCGCTATAGCTTCATGCCCCTCGCTCCTTCATTGTTAGCTCTGCTGGTCAGTCATTTTGCCTGTCCAGTGTTTTTAAAGCACTTCTTTGATCTGTTAATTTAAAAACAAAACATTTTACTAACTTCTGTGGCTCACATTCAAGATGCTCCAACAATTCAGCCTAGTCTTGTTTGCCTACCAATGCAGAAACCCAAAACACTAATTTGAAAGAACATAAGCACCCCTATGTTTATTGCAGCGTTATTTATAATCACCAAGATATGGAAGCAGCCCAAGTGTCCATCAGTAGACAACCAGATAAAACAAATATGGGACATTAACACAATGGAATACTACTCAGCCATAAAAAAGAAGAAAGATTTACTCTTTGCCTACCTCTTATGTGTTTTTGTTTGAAGATTGTAGCTTTTTTCCTAGAGAGGTAATACAAGATGCCCAAGGACATTCTGATTCCATTTCAGCTTGTCCTTACAAGTCCCCTAGAGAAGATAAATTAAGTCTTTCATTTGCTCAGACTGTAGCATCATAAACTTTTTTTCTGAAGTACTAGATGCCTCTCATAACATCACCTCAGTGTGTTGCCATGCTAGGTGAGTCTTTCTATTCTCTTAGGACTTGAGGATAGGAAGACATCCTTTCTAACACATTTGATAGGACAAGTTAAATCCAAAAGTATGAGGAATTCATTTTTAAAGTATGTGCCTTCTTTTTCACAAAATCAAGGCACTAATTTTTCCACACTTCCAAACTTCTCATTATGACACCCATCTATTTTTGTCATTCTCTAAGTTCATGAAGTTAGCAGCATTTTTGATGCCGTGTATACTGTTTGCCAGGCACTGGCTTAGCTTCTCTTTGAGGAAAGATGAATTTGACACTAGAACAGGTCAAACTCTGTACCCGTGTGTCCCATTTCTGCCTTTTTGTACTTATATGTTCAATCTAATTTCCCTTGCATATGATAGCTATTGAAACATTTCAAGACTGGAAACATGCTTATTTAAGACCGGAAAAGCCTGGGTCACAGAGGAAGAAGGAGGCAATTACACAGCGGGAGTAGATAGCTTGAGTGGTTTGGGAGACTTTGGGAGACTTGAATAATATCAGGCACTGGTGGAAAGGACAGAAGGAGATGGACAGAGACAAAACCTGTGCATCTGGTAGTATTCTCTGAAAATAATTTCTCCAGCTTCCTTCTTCAGAATGAAAATATGAATAGTGTTTTAGATTGGAAAATCACAGAATTCCCATGTTAAGACCATCTTTCTATTCAATTCCTACCAGGATAGAAGAGGAAAAAGGAGAGTGAGGGAGGCAGGATGCCTTCTTCTCTACCTCTAGCTGTTTCTGTGGCTTTCAGATTGCACTCTTAGCAAAGTTCTATAAAAATTATTACCAGTGATCACTATCACCTTCCATAAGTGTATATGGGATTCTCTTTGGTAATTCTTACTTAGCTTCACAGAGATTCTGGATGGGTTACAAGACTATCCATGATGTGGCAAATGAGACCAATTTCTATGACTATAAAGCAATGACTGACTTCTATATACCACACCAGAAATTGAGTATCATTACTCTAATCCTGCCATGGATAATACCAATGTAATTATAGGAGTAGAAGTAAAAAAAAATACTTCAACAAATGCAATGCTGAAAGTCATGCAGCCTTATTGACTAATTTACCTTAATGTCATGGTATTTTACAAACTGTCATTTATTACTCCATCTACTATGCTTTGCCCACCAAAACAACTATTAGTGAGTAGGGAAAATGGTTTAGGCTGATAAAGGATGATTCACAACAATGGAGTTTTTAAAAAGAAAGAAAGAAAAATAGCTATTGAACTAACTTATATTTAAAAAAAAACAACCTGTAACTCAAAAGGTGAATATACTTGCTTGTGTGGTCCCAATTATACTTGGTTCCATAAAGGGCCAGAAGAAAAACAAAAACAATTTTAGGGTTAAAAAAATGAAAGGTGGTACAAAATGTTTGAAGAAAAGTTATATAGTCTATATGCTGCTTTGACATCATTAATCTTATGTTTTAAACAAACTGTTTTTTTGTGGTTCAGCAGAAGGAATGTAGGAGCTTGACTACAGTTATGAAATCCCATTTGGTTGTGCCCCACCGTGGCCATATCCTACCACAAGAATGAGTCTTGGGAATGGCTTAGAAATTTTCATGGTGTTGATGTCTTACTTTAAAACCTAGCCATGCGGGAGGAGAACCAAGATGGCGGCGTAGGTAGACACACTGCGCCTCCTTGCACAACCAGAACTGACAGAAAATTGAACGGCAAGGAAGTCCGACACCAAGTAGATAAAAAAGAAACATACATCCTGACCGGTAGGAGGGGCGGAGATGGGCAGCTGGGGTGGAGAGGACTCCCGTGGCCAGACTGAGACTGGTGGAGTGTGGGAGTCTGAACACTAGCAGACCCTGCGGCCCTACATTCGCGCACAGATAAACCGAGAGGGCTGGACTCAGAGTGGCGGAGAACGGGGCAGACAGAGCGGCGGGTAGCACCCCATGGCCCCACACTCGCGCACAGATAAACCTGGACGAACGGTGGGGAGCGAAGCAGACCTCGTAACCCAGGGCTCCAGCTCGGGGGGAAATAAAGCCTCAAACCTCTGATTGAAAGAGCCCGTGGGGATTGGGGTGGCAGCAGGAGAGACTCCTAGCCTCACAGGAGAGGTCGTTGGGGAGACCCACAGGGGCCTAGAGTGTGCACAAGCCCACCCACTCAAGAACCAGCACCAGAGGGGCCCAGTTTGATTGTGGGTAGAGGAGGGAGTGACTGGAGTCTGGTGGAAAGTGGAGCAGGGACCATTGCTCCCTCTTGGCCCCTCCCCCACCTACAGCGTCACAGCCCAGCAACCAGCATTACCCCGCCCCACCCCGGAACACCTAAGGCTCCGCCCCTTAAAGTAACAGACGCACCAAGACAAAAAAAAATGGCCCAAATGACAGAACACTTCAAAGCTCCAGAAAAAATACAACTAAGCGAGGAAGAGATAGCCAACCTATCGGATGCACAGTTCAAAACACTGGTTATAAAGATGCTCACAGAATTGGTTGAATCTGTTCGAAAACTAGATGAAAAAATGAAGCCTATGCTAAGAGAAACAAAGGAAAATGTACAGGGAACCAATAGTGATGCGAAGGAAACTGGGACCCAAATCAACGGTGTGGACCAGAAGGAAGAAAGAAACATCCAACCAGAAAAGAATGAAGAAACAAGAATTCGGAAAAATGAGAGGCTTAGGAACCTCCAGGACATCTTGAAATGTTCCAACATCCAAATGTTCCAATTATAGGGGTGCCAGAAGGAGAAGAGGAAGAACAAAAAATTGAAAACTTATTTGAACAAATAATGAAGGAGAACTTCCCTCATCTGGCAAAGGAAATAGACTTCCAGGAAGTCCAGGAAGCTCAGAGAGTCCCAAAGAAGCTGGACCCAAGGAGGAACACACCAAGGCACATCATAATTACATTCCCCAAGATTACACAGAAGGAGAGAATCTTAGAAGCAGCAAGAGAAAAGGAGACAGTTACCTACAAAGGGGTTCCCATAAGACTGTCAGCTGATTTCTCCAAAGAGACCTTACAGGCAAGAAGGGACTGGCAAGAAGTATTCCAAGTCATGAAAGACAAGCACCTACATCCAAGATTACTGTATCCAGCAAAGCTATCATTTAGAATAGAAGGGCAGATAAAGTGCTTCTCAGATAAGGTCCAGTTAAAGGAGTTCATCATCACCAAGCCCTTATTATATGAAATGTTAAAGGGATTTATCTAAGAAAAAGAAGATCAAAAATAGGAACAGTAAAAATGACAGCAACCTCACAGTTATTAACAACCACACCTAAAAACAAAACAAAAGAAAACTAAGCAAACAACTAGAACAGAAACAGAACCCCAGAAATGGAGATCACATGGAGAGTTATCAATAGGGGATTGGGAGGGGGAGAGAGGGGGAAAAGGTACAGAGAATAAGTAGCATAAATGATAGGTGGAAAATAGACAGGGGGAGGGTAAGAATAGCGTAGGAAATGTAGAAGCCAAAGAACTTATAAGTATGACCCATGGACATGAACTATAGGGGGGAATGTGGGAGGGAGAGGGTGGGAAGGATGGAGTTGAGTGAAGGGGCAGAAATGGGACAACTGTAATAGCATAATCAATAAATATATCAAAAAAAAAAACAACCCTAGCCATGCAAGGGTCTGCATTGTCTGCCCAAAGTAATGCTTCTGCACTCTGAGAAGCCACCAGACCTGTGTGCCTTTTTAGGTTAGCATGAAAAATTCATCCTGTTCATGATGTCTTTCCAGGGCTCCTTTTGAGAGCAGAGATGTGCGCCTCCAAGAAACTATATCTGTCTATGAGGACCTGGGGCAGATTTTCTAAACTGCTCCCTGCAGCCCCTTTTGGCCATGCAGGGGATTAAGCATGCAAATTAAGTATTTTTTTATAAGTCATTTTCCTCCAATATTATGTTGTTTTTGTTCAAGTCAGTTTTAGGCCTCCAGATCAAGTCATTAGGTCTCGAGCTGGTTGAAACAAATTGGTTTTTGAAGTCTCTGATGGCTGTTGGCCCATATTTTTCAGCATGAGGAGGTTATTAGAATGGGTTCCTTGCCAGCGATACCCTTCTGTGTCTTTGAGTATGTGGCATATTTGTTTCTTTACGGTCCTGGCCACAGAGTTGAGTTTCTTACTTCTTTTTTCCTCTAAAGCAAATAAAATTCCTGTCATATGTGGAGAGCAAAATGAGACAGAAACTTCCAGAGAAGGCGTGTTCTTTGGAACATTCCTCCCAAGTCCTCTCACTAGTACATTTCTTTCCATTTCTTGGCTATCAAGAAGTGAAACTCAAATTTTCAAAATTACAATGTGACTATAATCTCAAATAGAATTGGGAGTAGTGGTGAAGGGAGCAGTAGCTTCTAGGCCTCAATGATTTCTAACTTATTTCCCAGTTGCCTTCAGAAGATAATTTCCCTGGTGAACTTTTGAATGTACCGGATGCACTGGTCATTTTTCTGAATAGTTTAAAAGCAAACTGCAGTCATCAAATAAACATAAGGCAGTCACACAAGGACCCTTTATTCTTTCTCTTTTCTCTTCTCTGTTTTCATAAGAGTACTGTGGAATCAAAGGAGGGTGATCTTGCTTTTCTCAATCCTTTGTTCCTAAATTTGGATAGCTCCCCGTGGTATATCTGCTGGGTACTGGCATTAAGGTTTTATGAAGATGTTGTACATATGCAGTAGACATGGTCCCATGAGGTGGTGAAGATGCCAGAGCAGGACAGAATTTTGGGAATGGTAGCAATGTGCATGTCTGCTGTGTTGGCTTTATCCTTAGGATTTGCATCCTGTGACTTGTAATGACTTGTAATGCCAGGTGGCTAAGCAGGAACAAATTTGAATTTGTCTGAGCCCACTGCCCTGCAGTTGTCAATATTGAAACGCTGAAAAATGTCTAATATTGTTCCTTTCCAGACAGCATCCTTCCCTTGTTTACACACTTATGGCATGGAAATCAAGCCATGTCAGAAGATGAGCATAGAACAGGATAGGTGGAATTACATCAGATCAGCAGGAGGGCGGCACCTGGGAAATGCCTCTAGCTGCTTTTGAGATGCTGGTGACCATGTGGAAGTTACACATTTTATGAAATAGTTTTTCATTTTAATATTTTGGGAAATGGGATGACACAACCTTTTCTCATGAACATTTCTTGTGTGATTTTTTTTTTTTTTTTTTTTTTTTTTAGAGAGGAAGGGTAAGGGAGGGCGAAAGAAAGGGAGAGAAACATTGATGTGAGAAAGAAACATTGATCAGTTGCCTTTTACCCCCACTGCAGACCAAACCCACTACCCAGGCATGTGCCCTGACTGGGAATTGAACCAGTAACCCTTTGCTTTGTGGAACTATGCCCACTCAGCTGAGACACACCAGTCAGGGCTCCTGTACACTTGATAGAATGTGAAATCATTCCACCATAAGTAGGAGTAGATTCTGAAAGAACATGATAAACATAAATTTTAGAAGATGTGGGTATTACCTTTGTTCTGATGAGTCTATTTGAGAGAGTGAAGGCATTTGGAAGAGTATTGAAAGTACTGTCCTGGGCTCCACCAAGGTGATGGGTGGAATAAGTTTACCTGCAATAAACAGGCCGAATGGCCCAGTGGAGTGATATAGAGGGCTCAAAAAGAACATCTCTTTTTTAAAAAAATGTATTTTATTGATTATGCTATTACAGTTGTCCCATTTCCCCTCTCTATTCCCCTCCCCCCTGAACTGCCCTTCCCACCAGCAATTATCCCCCCCTTTAGTTCATGTCCACGGGTCATACATATAAGTTCTTTGGCTTCTCCATTTTCCATACTATTCTTAACCTCCCTCTGCCTATTTTGTAGACCATTTATGCTTCTTATTCCCTGTGCCTTTTCCCCCTCTCTCCCCACTCCTCCTCCCTGCTGATAATTCTCCATGTGATCTCCATTTCTGTGATTCTGTTCCTGTTCTAGTTGCTTGCTTATTTCATTTTTGTTTTTTGAGTTTCGGTTGTTGATAGTTGTGAGTTTGTTGTCATTTTACTGTTCATATTTTTGGTCTTCTTTTTCTTAGATAAGTCTTTTTAACATTTCATATAAATAAAGGCTTGGTGATGATGAACTCCTTTAACTTGACCTTATGTGGGAAGCACTTTATCTGCCTTTCTATTCTAAATGATAGCTTTGCTGGATAGAATAATCTTGCATGTAGGTCCTTGCCTTTCATGACTGGGAATACTTCTTTCCAGCCCCTTCTTGCCTGCAAGGTTTCTTTTGAGAAATCAGCTGATAGTCTTATGGGAACTCCTTTGTAGGTAACTGTCTCCTTTTCTCTTGCTGCTTTTCAGATTCTCTCCTTATCTTTAATCTTGGGTAATGCAATTATGATGTGCCTTGGTGCGTGCTTCCTTGGGGCCAACTTTTTGTGGATTCTCTGAACTTCTTGGACTTCCTGGAAGTTTATTTCCTTTGCCAGACTGGGGAAGTTCTCCTTCATTATTTTTTCAAATAAGTTTTACATTTCTTTTTGTTCCTCTTCTCCTGTGGCACCACCCCTATTATTCAGATAATGGAATGTTTAAAGTTGTCCTAGAGGTTCCTAAGCCACTCCTCATTTTTTTTTTGAATTCTTGTTTCTTCATTCTGTTCTGGTTGAATGTTTATTTCTTCCTTCTGCTCCAAAGTGTTGATTTGAGTTCTGGTTTCCTTCCTATCACTGTTGGTTCCCTGTGCATTTTCCTTTATTTCACTTTTCATAGCCTTCACTTCTTCCTCTGTTTTGCAACCATACTCAACTATTTCTGTGAGCATCCTGATTACCAATGTTTGAACTGTGCATCTGATAGGATGGTTATTTCTTCATCGCTTAGTTGTATTTTTTCTGAGGCTTTGATCTGTTTTTTCATTTGGGCCCTTTTTTTTTTTTTGTCTCGGCTCACCTGTTTCATTGTAAGGGTCAGAGCCTTAAGTACTCCCCAGGGTGGAGCAATCCACATAGCTTCTTTGTGGTGCTCTATGTGGGGGAGGGGTCTGAGAGGGAACAGTGGTACCTGCTCAGCTCTCCACTGGCTCATCACCTCCTCTGCTACCCACAAGCAAACTGGGCCCTTCTAGTGCTGATTCCTAGGTGGGTGGGTTTGTGTACATTCTAGGACCCTGTGTGTCTCTCCAACAAACTCCTGTGAGGCTGGGAGTCTATCCCACTGCTGCAGCACCCACAGGTTTTTTCAGTCAGAGGTTTTGAAGCTTTATTTCTCCAGGCTGGTACCCTGGGTTGTGCGGTCTGTCTCCCTCCCCAGTTTTTCCTCCCAGTTTATCCGCACGCAAATGTGGGACCGCCTGGTCCACCAGCCACCACCTCACCGGGTCCACTATCACCGCCTTGCCCACCATGGTCCTCCAGCTGCAGCCTTGCTGTGAGTGCTCTCCTCCCTGGCTGCCCATCTCTGCCCTTCCTACGGGTCTGGATGAATGTTTCTTCTTTAACTCTTTGGTTGTCGGACCTCCATACAGTTCAATTTTCTGGCAGTTCTGGTTATTTTTTGTTTTTAAATTTGTTGTTGTCCTTATTTTGGTTGTACAATGAGGCAAAGTGTACCTATGCCTCCATCTTGGCTGGACTCAGAAAAGAACATCTTAAATGGAAATTCCAAGTTGGTGCTTTCTCTTTTTGCTTAATGTTACATAAATTAAATTAATATCATTTATTTATTTGTTTATGTCTATATGTATGTATGTTATTTACTTCAAATTCAGTAGTGCCTTGGGTGGTAAGTATTCTAGCATGTAGACATGGTTATAAGTAAATGATCTCACTGGTGGTACATTACAGAGGATTGAAATTTCAAATTAAGGGACATATTTTTAATTCAAGAACTTAAGCACAGATTTCCTAAAATGTCTATAATGTTCAAAGTAATCTGGGGAAGGCTGAGCTCGATGTTTTTTTCCCTCCTGTCTGGCCTAGATATTTCTACTTTTGCTAATAATCAGTAGCTCCTTCCCAGAGTTGAGTTGTATTGGGAAGGTACAGATGTCTGTTTGAGGATGGTAGGGAAGTCATTCCAGGGCTCTGTTCAGAAGCACAAGATCTTATCTAGTTCAGAGACCACACGTGAACTCTACCGTGGGATAATCTATCATTTCCCTAGCAACACAGTTTGTTTTCTGCAAGCATACCATAAGACCCTACTATCTCCCACCTCACTGTGCTTCTCCAGAAACATATTATTTCATGTGTGCCAAAATGAAAAGTGAATTTTGCCAAAATGAAATTGAAAAACAGGTAGATAGACTATTAAGTGATTATTTTATATTTTATATATTCTTTCTAGAAAATTATTTTTATATTTGACTTGATGAAACTATAAACTTATTTGTAGGGGATCAAAATTTATTGGTAGAGTTATTCAGTAGGAAACTCAGTATGACAAAAGATTCCCAAACAAAAAAGTATCCTGTCTTCTGTAGTCTTGTTTTTTGGAAGGGATTTAGAAAACCTGAAATTCTTTTGTTGTTGTTTTTGTTATTCTATTCCTAGTGCTTTGGTGACAGGGCAGAGTCATCTCCTTTCTCTCCTTTCTACAGACAGAGAACTCTCCTCCCTGAGATCACTTCCAGGGCCTCCTGGCTAATTTTCCTTGCTGTGCCCCAGCACACTATCTTCCATTCTACTGGATCAGACTTATCTTTTTAAGAACTCTTCTATTGTGGCATCAGTTAGTCTAGAAATCTGCTGCTCACCACATTTCAAGTGCTTAGTAGCCTCATGTGGACAGTTCAGAACAGTTTTGTAATCACAGAACCTTCTAGTGGGCAATGCTTGTCTCACACTCATAACAGTCTTGTGTATTTTGAGACTTTAAGTGTAAACTCCTTAGGCTGGCCCCTAAGCCTCTCAAAATCTTACTGTCTGTATGGAGTAAATATAATTTATTAGGAGTTATTCAGAAAAAATCCATGTGCTATAGCCCACGAGGGACTTGGTAGAAGAGGAGAGGCATTCATTTCATTTTTTTTAAAAAGAGTGAATGGTGCTTCAATAAGCAAGAGGTAGTAGAATATGGTTCTGGGAAAATATGTGAATGTAAAGATCAGTTTGAGACCAAGCATAGAAGAGCTTGGTTGTGAAGTATAAAGAGCAACAGGAGAGAGACAGATAACCTATATTCCCTGTTAGGATTCTATATAGGAAAGTGTATTCTCATCATCTTCAGTCTATGTTCAAATTCAACCATCTTCAATCTCCTCTGTCCTCAAAGAGAGAACCTGAAAGAATTGATTCAATAATTGCAAAGAAGATGGGAACAGGGCCGTTAGTGGATAATGTGTACTTCAGAGGGAAGAGATGGTGGTGGGAGAATTAGCAGTCCAAAAATTCTGGAAGGAGCACTGTCATAATCTGGTGCAAAGGAGAGGGGAAGAGCTGGAAGGATAGGTAAAATATTACAGAGGGTTATGAGGCAAGGGATATCTTTAGAGAATGTCTAAATTTAAATGGTGGCTATAATGCAGAAATTTAAGAAGTTTAAGATGAATGGAAGAGTGCTCACAACAGCAGGTTCCATGGGATGCAGTGGATAGGGCAATGGAAATATAGACCTTCACCTTTGTGTCCCTAGTACCTGTGAAGCACTTGGTTAATGGATTGCTACAAAACATTTGTTGCCTGTATGGGGAAGGTGAGGCTCACCAAACAGTAGTCATGGCATATGGTGCTAAACTCATTTACATGCCTACAACGGTCATTTCAGCAATGAATGAAGGAGGTTGGGGAGAAAGGTAGAGGTACTTGGTCCCTGGGCTGCCAGTATAAGGAGGATGTGGCTGGGAGCATTGATGAGTTTATGGGGAAAAACACCCCACTGGGGAACTGCTCATTTATTGAATTACCTAGATCCAAGGTGCCAAAGTAAACGCAGCTGGCTCAGCTTCTGGCACTGCCCTCCCAGAACTGGCTCTGGCCTGAGAGCCAGTGGGCGGGTTCTTCTGAGGTAGGAGGACAGGACTGATGGAACGGAGCAGAGGTGAGAGTCACTATGGCCACTCTGGAAGACATCTCCCAGGAGGTGGCTGGCTTTTGAGTATGTGCTTTATGCAGAGACATGGAATCAGAAATGTCCTTTGGGAACATGACTTTGGCTGAGGGTAGCTGTGGAGCTCTGCATTTGAAATCAGACCTGGTTTTGAATGGCTCCTTTGTCACTGGTTATTCAGTGACCTTGGGCACATCACTTAACCTCTCAGGCCATTTCCTCTTCATAAAATGAGGGCAGTAATTCTTACTCCATCAGTCACTGCAGCTGATGTGGGGATGAAAAAGTGATTTGTGTGAAAGCATTTTATAAGCTATAAGATGCTATAAAAATGCAAGTAATTTGTAGGTTGGGATGCAGTGGGTAGAGATTTGAGGAGAAGTAACCTGGTAATGATGTCTTCACAATAATCACAGTGAATTAATGAGAACATGATGAAGGCTGTGTTAATGGAAAAAGACACTAGATAAAAAGTTTTCTGGTAAGAATTTTAAAAATTACACTTGGAAATGAGTTAAGCTATGAGGAGAAGGCAGTGGGATGAAAGAAGGTTGAGAATATGTGTGTGTGTGTGTGTATAATCAATCTCCTAACCCCCAGGGCCTTAGATTGTGACCTGATTTATAAACAGGGTCATTGCAGATGTAATTGGTAAAGACGAGGTCATGCTGGAATAGGGTGGGTCCTGTGCAATGACTAGCATTGTTATAAGAAAAGAAAAGGTTCATATACACAGGGACATTGCAATGGCAGGGATTGAAGTCAGCAGCAGCTGCTCGCCAAGGAATTGCTGCCAACCCACCAGAGGTAGGGAGGTGCTGGGAAGTCCTCTCCTCCACAGTTCTAGAGGGAGCCTGGTTCTGCTGACACCTTGAATTCAGACTTCTAGCTCCAAGAGCTGTGAGAGAATAATTTTCTGTTGTTTAAGCCACCCAGGTTTATGGTTAGTTATGGCATCCCTGGAAGCTGATAGTGGTTCAGGTGAGAATGGAGAGCACAGAGACCAAGATGTTCAGAGTCATGGATGCAGGGTTTGCTCAGGGTTTGGAGAACAGTGTGCAGAGGTGGGGTGAAGAAAACAGTGTCAAGCACTGAAAGCCTCTAGAGAGGGGAGTGTTCTGTAGCCTCCATAGCTAAGTGGTCATTTCTTCGTAAGTAAAATGAGGGGCTTCCACCATAATCATGTAGGCGTCTTCTACATTCACGGTTTTATTCCTCTCCGCAGAGTAGACCTGTTAGTTCCTGGCCTTCAGTATAGGTTGCGCTTGGTATGGATGCTTGGTTTCTTTGCAGCTATTGTAAAAGGGGCTTGGTGCATCTAAACAGGACCATGGTCTTCAGGTTGAATGGGTTCAATGTGCCAACCACCACCTAAACTCTCACTGAAGAAAACACAATCAAACAGAACACCTCAGTACATTTTTTGGAAGAGAAGGAAACAGTTGATATTGAAATGATTGATTACTTTTGCAAGGACCTTCAGGCAAACTGGTAATTCCAGACTGGCTTACTGGAGAAAAAATTCTCTGAAGGTTGGGAAATTGGGAAAAAAAAAATGTGCCCAAGAAGCTGAACTTAGCAATATTGAGGACATGGAGGGTAGCAAAAGGTCCTGCAGGGTTCATTGCCTTTGTCTCCCATGACTCCAGACAGCTTTGGTGTGTTGAAAATGAATGTCTTTAATCTGTTATCCTAGAGCTCCTACATTTGAAAATGAACTTGGGGTTAGTGCTTATGTTTTAGAAAGTATCTCTCATCTGGGATGCAGAAATGTTTGTGTACCCCTCACTTAGTGTTTACTATTTCCACACTCATAACTCTTCCAGAGATTGGTAGGTATATAATTTTGGGTGGCAGCACAGCCTGCTTGCTCTGGGGTCCACAGCAGCTGTCCTACCTGTCCCATCCGCGGCAGGGGAAGTCAGTAGCCGGGAGCCATTGGTGCAGCTTCCAGTGTTGCCACTGGAATGACAATTGGCTCCTAGGGGGAAAAGAAATAGCGCTAACATGAACTTGTAGCAGATTTGTTTCTCCCACTTAGATAGGGGTGTTTTATGTTTTCTCTTTTTACCTCCCTCCTATGCCATACCAAAACAAAGCAAACAACTCACTGAGAGCACCTTAAAATCATTTATTTGCTGAAGTTGTGTGGATAGAGGGATCTAAGGTGTCAAACAAAGAGAATCCTCAGTGGTTTGTTCCATTCTTGTGTCTGTACCTTTTAAAATTGGTGGGAACAGGAAAAGTTTGGACTGACTGCCTAGGATGTGGTCTGGTTCACCCTCTAATAGTAGGGGGAGTCTCTACCAAGTGACTGCGCTTGAATATAATCCAGGCCAAGAAAAAAGAACACTTTGATCCTCGAGTGGTGCATGGAATAAAAACATGTCAAATACATGCAGAATGACTGCGTATCGGTTTCTGTGTGTAACCATAGCTGAAGGGACGCTAAATTTGAAAAAAGTTGTGATTGCAGTTCTTGGTAATTTAGACTCTATCAAATAAGAAGTGCCATGTAGCTTTAGTGAAGAGTTGGTATCAGTTAGCCACACTCCATTTCCCAGTCTTTGTTTTCAGTCCTCCACTCTTACTTACGGGTTTTTGTTGTTTATTGGATCCGCTTCCATACTCCTCCCCAAACACCTTATTGTTTTGAGAGATGGTAATCAGGAATAAAGTCCTTTCTCATAGTCTGGCTCAGGGACCCCAGTCACCTTCCAGACAGAGAGCCGAGCAGCCTGGCACATTCCCCGATGGTTGTTTTTCTTAGTTGTATTGCTGCTTTAATTGGCTGCAGTTCTCTTCATCTGTCATGAAAACTCTTAAAACTCATATGAGAGTTTGAGTTTTAAACTCAAAACTCTTAAACCCCACCTTCTTTATGGTGGGTTATTTTCTCTCCACGGAACACACTGCTGGTGATTGGGCCCGAGCACGCTGGTACGCTCGTCTGCTCACTTTCTTCAGAAAGCAGTCATTGCTGAGTTTCTGCAGGCTGACCCTATTGAGTTACACCCTGAGGAGTGTTGAACCTGGTCCTCAGCTGCAGGATGTCTTTCCCAGAAGTTCTTGTGCTGCAAGGCCTGCTCTGAGGATTCGCATGAGTGTATTGGTTTACAGCAACATTAAAGCATTCTCCCCACAGTAGACGGGTAAGTTACTTAAGGAATATGAGGTGTGCTCTCACAGGGCCCGGAGCTCAGCGCTGGCTTGTTAGGCAGGCCAGTTCCCTTTTGGCTGGTCTCACATGTATTTATGAGTTACTTTTATACCTAATAGTCTTGCTTTAGATGTTAAAGAAAAAATTCTTAAAGCAACTAGAGAGAGATTATGTGGTCATTTGCCATAAAAAGTAGAAAACTCTAATAATGTAAAATATTCAAGCAAAAAGTCAATATTAAATTGATCTCCACATAATCTTATTTGATAGGACATCAATAGAGAACAAAATCCCATAAATAGAAAAATGACTTGCTGGTATACAATTTCAGGTGATTTCAGTAATGGTGGATGGGATGAAATAGACGAGGAAACAAACTAGGAGGCAGCTCTGGGTGGGCACATTGCCCTTCGGCACAAGCTTGTGGCAACTGCAACATCAAAGATGAGGTTCCAGTTAAGAGTATAGGGGAGCAATTTCTTCTGGGTCTGGACGTCATCCCTGTCTCTATAGGCTGCAGCTGGTCCTTTGGATTGTAAGTCTTTTAGACACATGAGATTCTCAAAACTTGATTTGGTAGAAGAGTAATATACTTCTTATTACTCTGGATTTAGTACATATTTGTGTGTGTGTTAGCACATCTTTGGGTTTACTCATTGTTTCAGTCTGCAGATTTGTATTTTATTCTTATCGTTAGAGCTCTGAAATGATTGTTGGTAGGTACAAGTCCTCATCTCCAAGAATTGCTCAAATACCATTGCTTTCGCCTAACCAGTTAGGGGGTGATGTGCAGTTATAAGTGGCAGCTTCTGTGAAAGCATGGTGGAGTGTTTGTTGCTCATAGTGCCAGAAAAATGCTATGTGAATCATCATTTCCTTTTTTTATTATGAGTCTCTGATTATGCTTGAGAATTGTGGCAGATTGAGGGTCAGTGGGCCAAATTTAGCCTGTGGTGGTACTTTGTTTGGATAGCACTATAGATATTGGTAGGTTGGGACAGGCACTTTCCAGTTGGCCACAGATACCACCACTCCTTAATGTTGCAGTCATATCTTCAATACCTGCCCGGTGCCCTGAGGTCATTTATCTCCATGGTACCAAAAGCACATTTTCAAATTCTTTCCCCAACAGAATCAAATAGTAAGGCAGATTTCTGTTTGGTTCAGGTCTGTCTCTCCAACTGTCTTCTGACAACAGTATTAAATGAACAACGAAAGACTCAAAATTCTTGAGAGGCCTCAAAACTATTAAAGAATAAAATAAGAATATCTAAACTGCCTTGTTAGTCTCGTGTTTGTGACATTGATATTGTTTTATTTATTGTGGTGACATTGGTTAATAAAATTATAAAGGTTTCAAGTGTACAATTATAGAATGCATCATCTGTAGATTGCATTGTGTGTTTACCACCGAAGGGCAAATCTCCCTCCGTGTGACATTGATCTTCATGACTGAGTTTAGCAGAGTAGGAAGCCTGTGTGTTTCACATTTACCAAGTGAACAATCCTGGTATTGAATGATTCTGGTTTAACCTTTTCTGATCCTACTGGAAACATTCCTGCTCCTAGCTTTTCCTTAATTCCTCCAATGTTGCTAAATTAACACTTGGAAACCCCTGAAAAGTCATCTCTTTTTCACATACTTCTCTTATTTGTTTCATCGACAGTGTTGATCGTGAGACAAGCTGAAGTCTGAGCTGGGATGGCATTGATGTGATTGATTCCTCCGTGTGCTCTGCTCTGTGGTCATGGGCCTTCTGGAAAGGCCATATCGAGTTCGTCCACTGTTGTGAATGAAAATAATCAGTTGGTGAAAGCATAGAATTAGAAACTTCTTGGTATATTTATTTCTGTGACTCAAGAATTCTGATTTAAAGCAGACTTTATTTCAAGTAATGTGAACAGTAGGTCGTTCAGGAGTCTCGGATGAATCAATGTTTTCTTCCCTTCTCTCCAAGAAAATCTATTTAAAGCAAAGGTCAAATCTGTGCTGGATTTAGAGCCTATTAACTGTAAGTCTGGAGAACAGAGCCTCTTCTCTTTTTTATTCTCCACATAGTTTCAAGCACTAGGGACTCTGGTCTTCTGCAAATCATCATTTCCCACAAATTTCTGGTATTTGTAATTTTTCTTTTGTTCTGGAGGGTGGACTCTAACCTGTAGCCTATACACCTAGTGAATCCAAGCCCTGTGAGTCCTTGGTCTGATTAAATTTAGAAATAACTGAAACCTGTAAAATTTGATTGGAGGAGTTTATTAGGCTTTGAACTATATCTAAGAAAGATATAGTAATGCATATATTAATGTCCCTCATTTAATTAACAGGCTCAAAAATTGAACTCCTCACATGCACCCTTTCTCATCCTCCTCCCACTCCCTCATCCCTCTGGACTTTTCCATCTCCGTGAAGGTTGTTAAGCTGTTGTTCAAGTTAACAACCCCCTCCCATGGCCCTCACATTGTTAGCAAACCCTGTGCATTCTGCTGGAAGCCTTCAGTACAGGCTTCACATATGTGGCTATTGGCAGTCTCTGAACTTGTCTCCCAGCTTCCCACTGCTACTGCTTGTAAGCTGTCCTTGCATTCAGTAAAGACTTGAATATATTCTGTGGGCCAGGTTCTGTCTTGAGCCTAAGAGACAACAGAGAAAGAGTCAGCCAAAAAAAGCCTGGTCCCCAGGAGTTTATAATCTAGTAGGGAGGGCAGACAGTAAGCAAAATGTAGATGTAAAAGATAAAGTTGAAGGTGATAAATGCCCTGAGGGAAATAAAGCAGGAAAGGGAAATAAGGAGCATGGGGTGAGTGTGATTTTAAATAGGGTGGCTCAGAAGGAGAAGATGACATCAAGAAGAGGAGTCGAGCCCCGGGAGATTTGGGAGAGGACTAGTGTTGGAGGAACACCACGGTGTTGATGAGCACCGTGGCAGGAGCTGAGGTCAGAGGAGTGTGGGCCCCGCTGGCCCTGGGATGGCTCTTGGCTCTTACTTGGACAAAGGACAAAAGCTTTGGAGGATGAAACAGAGCGACAGGATTTGCCTTATGGTTACTAGGTCTCTTATGTTGAGAATTGAGGAGGAGGTCAGGGGAGGCACATGGTGAGTTGTAGCCAGGTTCTCGAGGATGTCAAAGGCAGAAGTGACATTGTTTGCTGATGGATTGATTGTGTGGGATGTGCCAAAAAGGAATAAAAGTGACCCCAATATTTTTGGCTTGATACCTGGAAGAAGAGAGGTGTAATAAAATAAAGGGAGGAAAGCATTCACTATGGTGGCCTGGCTATTGGTGTTTCATATATTGTTATGTTATATATTGTACATATAGATTATATTTGTGTAGCATATAAATAACAATTTAATGCAGTAAGTGCGAGCTTGGGCAGAAGGAATCCAGAGCTCAGTGCGGATGTGCTGTGTTTGGGATGCCTCACTAGATGACCAAGTGCAGGTACCAAGTTAGGCTGTTGGATGTGTGGGTCTGAATTTGGGGGAGAGGTCCTAGTTGGAGATGTAAATTTGAGAGTCTGTCATAAGACCAGCTGAAATCCCTAAGGATACATATAGGAAAGGTCCTTGGACTGAGACCTGAATCATTTTTCTTATAGGATTCAGAAACTCAGCTTCCTTAACCAAGGGTCTTTCCCCCTTGCCCCAAACCTAGCTTTCCCTTGGATTTCTAGTTGTTCTTCCCACAGGCACCAGGCAGGCGAGAACAGGTGTCAAGCTGCAGTTCCTTGGCGGGGCTGTTTGCTGTGCTGGAGGGCCGTCCCTAATCGCAGCTGAGGTTCCCATCTCCAATTTTCCTCTATTACTTCTCTTTAGAGGTTGACAATTATAAACTAATCTCTATTGTTTTTAGTAGTTTCCTCCCGCTCCTTATCTCTCCCCTGATAGAATTGATTTCTCTTTAATTTACATTATAATTCTTTGTTTCACAGCCCTCTGTAATAGCACTTAATCTGTTTTGTTTTTAATTTTGGTGTCCCTGCGGGAAAGTTACCTCCTTGGAGGCAGGAGGAGTGGGGCTTCTATCTGTATAGCCCCAGCGCCTTGAATGTCATCTGCATGTTACAGCTTAGTGTCTATGGACTTGAGTCTAATTTCTTAAGGTTTAGAAAAGTGGCTTCTGTTATATATTGTATATATAAATTATATCTATATAGTATATAAATAAATATTTTATATACTTTTCATTTTTTAATCATATACATAGATATAGACAGATATATATATATGTGTATATATATATATATACACACATACTTTTTCCCTCAGAGTAACTTTTCATATGTTCTCTCGGGCATTTAGTACTAGGGCTTGGGAGCCCAAAAATGCATGTATGAAGAAGGAAGTCCTCATAGGCACATTAGAAGTTACTAACTCCATCCAATATGTTATGTTATTCAACATTTTAAACGGTGAAGCTGACACTTTGTATTTCCCTATAGAAATGCTAGCCATCTGGAAAATTGTGTGTGTGTGTGTATTAGATTAAAGGTTAAATCTCTGCAGAAAGCAATTTAAGAAACTTCAGGAAATCCTCATTCCTCTGGATACATTTTGGGTTTTAAATCTAGGAATGTGTAGGTTCTCTCAAAATGACTAGTTTAATTTTAGGGGCTGAACCTTCATCAACTAGGTGGAAAAAAGCTTGTGGCACAACCCGGTATTAGAAACAGCCCATGACAACCCTGAGCCCTTGGGGAGCCCGTTTCTGTGCGAACTGTGTCCCGTCAGAAATTAAAGAACTAGTGCTCACCGAGATGCGGGTTACGGCACAGGTCTGCAGGGCCAGGAACATGGTGGCAATGCAGGTCTGTGTCCCCAGACCAGGGAGATGTGTCCTACCCTAGTGATTTTTATTCTCAGTATTAATGGAGAGGTAGGTCAGAGAAACAAAGCACACGGGTCCAGTAAGCAGTGACATGTGGTCTCCCAGTCTTGGAAGGCGCCAGGGCCGGCTGCAGAGCACAGCGTGTGCTTGTCAGTGGGGCGGGCCGTGGCTGTGCAGGAGCATGGGCCCAGGATTCTCAGACAGGGTGAGTTTTCAGGAGAAACTAGATATCAGAGTTTTCATGTGAAATTACCTGGTTTTTAGTTTTAGCTAAAAAAATTGTTTTTTAAGTGTGGAATAAATAACCTGAAGTCAACCTACTGTTATTTCCTGGCCACTCAAATCTGCTGTTGGAAACTTTTGTCTAGTTAAGCATAAACTGTTAGACTTCTGCCCATAAGTCAGGCTCAGTCTTTGGGACTGAGGCGCCTCATGTCCAGTTTCGGGTGGACTCCTGCTTCTTACACCCTACTTGATTTTCCTGCAGAGCATTTGTGACATGCGTCTGGTGCTTGTTTGTTTACTACTTCTTGTCCCCTCACTAACACTGTGCTCCTTGAGAGTGGGCCTTTGAACTTTTGTGCATGAACATGTCCTCCCAGTGCATGTTCCTCAATTACTTACTGAATGTGTGAAAGATCCGCCAAGTTAATGTCTCAGATACTTTAAACTTTTTAATAAAAGGCCATTGTCACAGTGCAAATGCAGGGATCTGCAGAAGGGGCTAGCAGAAGCAGAGAAGAGGTGATTCACAGTGCACAGTGAGCAATTGTTCTGGCCAGGTCAGAAGTTCAGGAAGCAGCAAATATTCCCCAGACAAGGGATGGCAAGCATTTTCTCAGCACCTGCTGTATGCTGAGTGATTTGTTTGTTTGCTTTTTTCGCCCAGGAGGAGTGGTAAGGAAACTCCCCAAGTGGTTTCTTTTTCCATTCTTCCAGCAACACTGATTGAAAGGTTATGTGACCCACAAAGAACAAGTGATGGCTGCCGGATGTTCAGTCAGCTTTGCCGACCTTCCGGGGGGCACAGTGGTCAGAGTGACTTCTGAGTAGCAGATTCCCTAGACAGCATCACTGGGTGGTCCCAGGTTGGAGAGGCTCCCTAATGCCTACCATCCCAGCAGGCCTTCCCTCAACAGTCTTGCAGGGAACAGTAGGTTGCTCTTAAATCAAAGAGCCAACTTTCTCTCCACAAAGTAAAAATTCAGTGTCTTCTGACCCCCAGTCACATGTTACCCACCCCCTCCCCCAGTCCTCCTGTATCCTTTCACAGGAAAAGCCAGTGGTTGGCCTGGCTTTTCTACCTGGATGGAAGCTCACAACTTATTCTCATTTCTCTCTCAGCCTCTGACCATTCACCAAGCCCCGTGTGTTCTTTTTCTTAAAGGTGCTTCTTGGTTTTGTCTCTTTTATCTCAGCCACAGGTTAGACTCTCATCATCTGAAGCCTCCCTGGCCGCTGGTGTCCTTATTCTAATCTATCTTCCATGCTGTTGATGGGTGATCTTGCACAGAACATCTGAGTGTGGTATTTTTATACATAGAAGCTGGCTTTGCTGCCTTCCTGTAGGCCCCAGGAGGACATGCAAAAGCTTCCTCATGGCCTGCAGGGCTCTCCACCCCAGCATTTTTCTAATTTGTGTGTGGGGTTCGCTGTGCCTCCCAGGCCTCCATTATTCACTGTGTGGACATGCCAGACACGAGGCGATCTTTGGCTGTTCTGTGCCATCGAAGGTACTGCTGTTTCTTTCTCTCCAGGCCTCTCTAACTCTAGAAGCAAAGCTTATGCACATAATAGGCCTCTAATGACTAAAGGTTAATTAAAGGTTTTGGGCTTTTTTTTTGCTTTTCATTTCCATTTCTGTCTCCACTACTTTGACTCCTAGCCAGTCTGTGTAGAGAGGAGAATGGTGAGGAGAGCATTGGTCTTCCACAGAGCCCACACTCACCCACCACTGGCTGGTTATGGGTTCTGTACAGTTGGGGAGGCCTCTGGCCAGGTGCATGTAATAAGGTTTTCCCCTCCATCATCAGTGTGAAGGTTTCCAGTAGAAATGAGTCTTTTTCTATACTTTTATGTATTTATTTGATTGTATTTATTTTCAAAATTATGTAAAATAGAGTATGCCACTGACTTCACCAACTGGAGACTACATTTGGAAAGTATTCCTAGTTTTAAGTATGAATAGTGTCCCCTGTAAACAAGAGGCGTTTTCCTTAAAAAGCAGAGAATTTTGTACAGCTGTTCTTTCCTCTCACGTAACTCTCTCTGTATCCCCCAACCCCCAACTCTACTCATTCAAGGAATATTAAAAAGATCCCCTGATCAGCTCTTTTTAGATCTGGACCTGTGGTCGCTCAGCTACAGCCTGGGAGCCTGTGAGTGACAGCCAGTCCCAGCCCTTTGTGTCCAGGCTTTTGCTTTAGTAGGTGCTAGATGTGAACCCAAGGTCCTATTTTCTTCACATGGCTCCAGCCTTCACTGCCTGTTTGCACAGCCTGCAGCTGCCACACATACATTTGGAATTTTTTGTTTGAGATCTGCCTTCACTATTTCTCCTTCAGAAATTTCTTACTATTTTTCTTGTTTGCACAAGTCTGCACGTGATCTGGGTGCACTGAAATTCCTCTAAGAGTCAAGAAGACTTTAGAAGTAGTAAATGCAGTGGCTGTATTATCAAAATATTAAAGTGAAAAGTTTAAATCCTCAAGGTCAGAAAAGTAACTACTTAAGATTATATTCATTTTCTTACATGCATCTGCAAGGTTTATTTAAAAAGTTAGCATATGTTTTTTGAGAAACTGGTTTAGTCATATAGCAAATAAGTAGCTCAAGAATTGAAATGATTTTGTGCTGCTCATGGTGGCTTCCCATGATGACATAACAGCTACTAGCATTTATCACTGTGAAGCAAAGGTAGATCTTTAGTTTACAATTGCTATTTTACCTTTTTGTGTGAGATTCATAGCACCCTGTGTTTCTTCAGTAACGTTTACCTGACATACGACTTAATCACATAAATAGTTCATTAAGAACTCTGCAAACCTTGTCTAGAATTATTTTCAAGTGTAGTTTCTTTCTAAACTTACCATTGTGTTTGGTTTGGACACTTTATAATTCCTTCAAGAATCAAGAAGACTTTAGAAATAGTAAGTGCAATGCCTAAATCTTTGATATGTTAATACAAGTTAAAAATTTAAATCCCTGAAAATCAGGAAGTTAATTAAGCTAAGATTGTCAGGTTCATAGTAAAATTATTACTAATGTGATGATATTAAGTGTGGCAGTGATTTGTTGGCTCCACAAAGTATACAGTGACTTTCATGGATTCAGTTTGGACAAATGTGTGACAAACAACTGTTCCATGGGATTATGGAGGGGTGTTTTATACATAGCCGAATGATCGCTTACAAATGCTGATTTCACATTCTTTCTGAAGGGGGGTCAAACTTTGAAATCATCTCTTATGCTAAAGGGTTATCTACTGTAAGAAGATTCCACAATCTAAAAAATTGCAAAAAGGGTTCATAATCAAGGATCAAGTAGCAAATACTTCTTTGGCTTATTAATTTTTTGAGATCTTATTCTTCACAGCTATTCAAGAATATATTTGTTTAGCATGTAAAATGATTCCTAGTACTAAAATCAAAATCTAGTCTTTTGAAAGAAAATAAATTAAGCATATTAGGTTTGCATTTGATATTCTTTGAGAAGTAAAAAGTGTACATATTTTCAAGGGAATTTTTAACCTCAATGATTTGAGCTCTGTCACAACTGTTAGTCAAAATTTTTTTCGATAAGTAGTGGTGATTGACCATTTTCAAACTTTCTAAGCTCTGAAGCCTAAGTGAACAAATAGTTTCTTTTTTATAACTGATACTTATTCATTAGCAGCAGCTGCCTGGTTTCTTTCATTCATCTGCTTCCTGAATCTCTTTTCTGGCATTACCTGGGACTCCTTTTCAGGAAAATGTAGATCTTTTAGACGTGTGAGATGTAAAAAGAAGAAACTGAAAAACAAGGTATCCCACCTACCCTGAAGAGAGGTTCTGGGGGCCAGCCTCTGTCAGCAGGTGTTACCACGCTACACTAAAATGTCCCTTGTGTACTATTTGAATTATTCCACTTCACTTAGTTGTATGTCTTGAAATCCCAACAAACATAAATTCAAATTTACTTTATTAAGCATTAAAAGATTTTAGTCACTTGGAAATGCAAATTAGAACTACTAAATCTAATAGTATAGATCCATTAGAATGGCTAAAATATAAAATACTGATGATGCAAGTGTTGACAAGGACAGGAGTAGCTAGAACTCTCAGATGGGACTGGTGAGAGTAAGGCGTGATACAGCCACTTTGGAAAACAGTCTCACAGTTTCTATACAGTTAAGCATATACTTGCTCTGTATGTATCTAAGTAGATGATATGACAGAGTAGTTCCAATTTTATGTATCTACCCAAGAGAAATAAAAACATATGTCCACACAAAGAGTAGGGTACAAATATTTACAGTAGAATTATTCACAATATCCTAAAACTGGAAACAAGACAAATGTGTACTCACAGGTGAATGGATAAACAAATTATGGTATGTTCGTATATTTGAATACTACTCAGAAACAAAAAGGAATAAACACTGATGCATGCAGCAGCACTGGCAAAATCTCAAAGTGTTAGTCTGAATGAATAGGCCAGACAGAAAGGACTATAACTGTGCTTCTATTTACATGGTATTCCAGAAAGGACAAAGCTATAGTGACAAGTAGACGAGGACTGTGAGGGGATGGGGACTGCCTACAGCATGGCAGGAGGGGATAATTTGGGTGAAGGAAATATTTTGTATCTTGAATGTGGAAGAGATTACATAACTGTATACCTTTGGCAAAATTCATTGAATTGTACATTTAAAATGACTCAACTTTATGTGAATTATAACTCAGAAGCTGATTAACCAAAACCAAAAAGAAACAAAGAAAACTTCTGTAGAAGCTTACATGCTGGTGTGAATTCAGTAAATTGGGGGTTGTTTCACTCCGAGAAGATGAGATTTTTTAATTGGAAATTGAAATATTTTGAGGGAAGTAGAGATGGTCAGGTCAGAGAAATGCCTGGTGGAGGTGGAGGTGAAAGGTGACCTGAGGGGGCCAGGTGGGTGCCTGTGTGGCCATGTTGTATCTCGAGAATGTTTCCTTAATGCCTGTGAAATATCAAGTCATCTGCCTGGAAATTATTAGTAGCATAGGAAATCCTTGAAGCGTTGCACATTTTACAGAGATTTCTCTGGTCTATTAATGAAGTCTAAATCCAGAGATATCTATAGATTAGAGCAAATCAGCATCCAGAACAAAAGACAGTTGGCTCTGCTGGCACCAGCAGCTGGCAGTAGAGACCATGCGCAATTATCTTGATTTTAGCCTTGACCTTTGTTGTTAGGCTCTAATGGTTTTGCTGGATTTATGCTTTGTCGTAAGTTTCACAAACAGTTACACCCATTAAGGTTCATAAATGCAAAAGTTTTGAGAGTCTTAATGTTGTCAAGAAAGAAATGTGATTATATTGGAAGTGAAAATGGTAGGGAGAAAAAAATGAAAGCGGCAGGAATATAGTGAATGCAGCTGCACCTGGTATGAGGTGCTAGGCAGTGGGGATGATCTGAAGAATGGGAGAGTGTGGTGGTGAGGAAGGATGCATCAGAAAAGTAGACAAATGGGATGGGAAAAACAAAACCTGTGGTCTTGGGGATGAGCATTACCACTAGATACTCACTAGCCCAAGGTTAATTCAGGAGAAGGGAGTTTACTCTTCAACTTGAAGGCTAAGCATGATTTGGTTCAATTGCTGCTCCTGAAACTTGATCCTGGTTTTCAGCATCATCAGCTCTGAGCCCATTGGAATTTGCAGAACATCAAAGTGAGGGCTGAGGCAGCTGCTGCTACCATGGCCTCTAAGAAATTCCTTATGACACTGCCAAGCTCACAGAGGGGGAGAGCGTTACCTGCCTTAGTGAATTTCAGTGGTGCTGCAACTTTAATTTGGAGGAAAGATTCCTGCTGTTTGCATACTGTTAGAAATGCATCCATGTTCCAGAAACGGTCATTTTTTCCTGGTTTGTTAATTAAACCCAAAAAGTAGTGAACAGAACCAACCACCTTTCAGATCCCATCTGCTCATGAGTTGGGTAGGCTGCACTTCACCTTTACTTCAGGGTCCATCCTGTGAACCTCCGATCTCTTAATCAGCAGATGGACAACCATTTCCTGAGATCACAGGGTAGCACTGTGTACGATGTTTAGATCATTGTATTTTAAAATGGAAAATGGAAAAGCAAGTGCTAACCTTAATGATAAGAAGTGTGGGTTCACAATATAGTGCAAGTGGGAAAAAGGTGAGCTGTTGGTATAGCTAAGGGGTCAGCCTATAGTCACAGTCACTCACTTTTGGCACTAAATTGTGTGTGTTTTTAATTGTGAAGGAAAGTAAAATTGTGGAACATGCGTGGAAAGCTGGAAACATATATTTTAATATTATGCCTAAAAGGTAAATTGTAATGAAAGATTTTGGACTGTTTCATATGTTCTGGGAGTGAAGCCCCCAGCCCCAAATCCCTGTGCCCCTCACAACAGCTAAGTCCATTGTAACTTTTAGTAATTGGTTTTTTATTAAAATAAGAGACTGCTGTATAATTTTAGCGACTAAGCTAAATAGGCATTAACAAGCTCTGGGATCCAACCGCAATTTGTAACATCGTTCCTTTGGGAAAACGGATTCTAAGTGCCCAATAACTAACTTACAAATAGACTTTTGAATCATAGTCCATTTGAGAATAAGGAACTGTTTGTGATAGTAATACCTTCAATTGGCCTGCTTGAGAACTGCACAGAAGGGACCTATATTCTGCCACACGTGTGTGGTGAACCCAGCTAGTCTGGGTTTGATCAAAGATTATTGCTGAGTGGGCATTGAAAGCATGGAAATTAAAACCAAAGTAGAGGCTGGAGACAAGGCATTAAAAGGATGGGTCTGGAGAAGTTTTAGCAGTAGGAAAGGTTTTCAATTTCAAAGACATACGTGTGATTCTGAGCAGCTAAAGAGAGGGAAGGACAAGATGGAAAATAGGTGAGAAGGGAGATGAGGAGCAGGGAAACATGAAAACAAAAAGGCCAGGAGACAAGGGGTAAGAAAGACCAAGAGCCAAATATTTTTAAGGAAATTGTAATGCAAAGTGTACCAGGAGGTCGAATACACATCTCTAAAACCCGTAAATGATGTCTTAGAAATAATACAATGTATGTTTAAAATAATAACTTAGACATGTCACTTCATTATGAAGTCAACTTATTAATTGTGCACCTACTATGGGTTAGCATGATTAGAGGCCAAGGGAGTTTCTGCCTTCATGGAATTTACAATTTAGTGTAATAGCCAACCACTAAAATGAGCCAAAGCAGGCTAGGATATGATGGTGATATCTAGGACCCACCCGTAAGCAGAACGTTAGGTTTTCATTATTTCATTCTTAATTGTGTGTATTGTAATATTTATGGGGGCAGATAACATAAAACATGCGCTCTTATTTTGGAATATTTATTTATTTATTTATTTTTATCACCATGAGAGCACAGTAGGTACTCTGATAACTGATAACTGTATCTTTTTTTTTAAACTTATGAAAACAAGATAACTGTATCTTGGTTGGCTGACTATAATGGGTTTGACTCCTGTCCTCATGTGTCTGGAGGGGGAGATAAAAGTAGAGTAGGGAAAGAAAGAGAGGGAAGAAGCTCGCCTATCTTTCGTAAAGGGCAATAATCGAATCCCGAGGGCTCCACCCTCATGAAGTAATCACCTCCCAGAGACGCCCACCTCCAAATACCATCACACTGGGGTTTGGGCTTTCAGAATGAACTTCGGAAGGGCTACAAATATTCAATCCATAGCATTTTTCATGGTTCACCTTGAAAGCACTTCAACTCGGGGTCACCCGTTTCCTACATCATGGCAGGCTGTGACACAGGAAGAGGTTCTCGGGAAGAGAGCCTCTCTGAGGGTACACCTGCCAGGTGTCGATGTGCGCTGGACATACATCCTCTCTGTCCCCGCCTGCCGCTGTTAAAATTCCTACTTCCTTTCAGGTCCTTCCCGTACAATTATTTGGGGGTAAGGGGAAGATGGCGAATGTCACAGGAACATCGTTTTCTGTTGCCACATTTCTGCCATTTGTGTTCCCAGTGCTCAGGCTCATTCCGGTGGCACCCTCCTTACTCATGCCCCAGGGCCTTGCACACTGACGGGTGCTCAGCTGCCAAAACTTGGAGCCTCCCCAATCCTCCTCCGGCTGAGGGAGGTGCACCATCGGTGTCTGGTGTGTCCTTTCGCACACTCCAGAGATAACCTGAGTAGGGAAAGTACCCTTCATAATATTACTGTCTCTACTTACCTCCATGGCTACTATACTGCCTTTTAAAAAAGCCACAGGCAGTGACCACCACATCTCAGATTTGTATTCTTCAGCCTTTTCCTTCAAAAGTAGATGAGGAGGCCGGTAGGAGTAAAGCCACTGGGCTAGCCTCTGTCCCCCGCGACAGCATTGACATGTTGTCCAAGGACCAAAACTGTGTACCTTGACTCATCCCAATTTCCCAGGAGGACCTTCTCTCTGCCACACATTGACCCCTGGCAGGCACACCCTCCAGAATTGCCCAGACCTCTCTGAGTTCCCTACTGGGAACAGCCTAGCTCCCGAGCTGGGATTTCCCTAAGTGGGTGGAGTTTCTTTTCTCTACACAAATTCTAAAGGTCAGGCTGTTGGCACAGGTAAGGTCAACATAGATGTTTTGCTTGAGATTCAGAATTACTAAATTAAGAATAAGAAGTATAAAGTTTCCTGTATTTTTATTTTTAGTAAAAGTAGATTTAACTTTTATTCTTAGAGCACTATTCTATCAACTATTCTATTATCACATTGATAAATAAGGCTTTGCCAATGGTGTACCCTTGATATAGGAAATCCTTAATGAATAAGTAGCAGTGGAGAAAGAATGAGTGTTGTTGAGTGTATACCCTGTGCCAAGCCCAGTGTTATGTAGGTTACATTGTAGAGCTCATTTGTTCACAATAAAAGGGTTATCAAATAAATTTTGTTAACTCCATTTTTATATGAGAAAATTATAATTTAAAGATGTTAGATATTTTGCCCAAGGTCACAGAGGTAATAAGTAGAGAGTTGGGACTAGACCCCAGGCTATCCGACCACAGAACAATGGCTCTAGATGCAGTCATGCCTTGAGTACATCTTTTGGATATTGCCAAGTGGCTCTTGCTGAGCATGAAAACTGAGCAGAAAGACAATACAGTCTGTTTCTTACTTTGTAATGGTAGCTGATCCTCAGTTTAATAAGGGGTAGAAGGATTCCTGTTCATACAGCTTATTTCTTTGACTGTAATTTATGTTATTATATGATAAATTACATGTATATGTAACTTAGTAGTCAAAGGATAGTTGTCCAGACAAAATAATTTCAGCAGACTGTAGTGCTTCCCTGATTAACTTAAACCAGATTTTTTATTATAAGCCAAAAATTGCATTCTTATATTTGAACCAGATATCCTATTCATGGTCATAAATTCACTGGGACGATCAGAACACCATTTTTAAAAAATCTTAAGAATGATTCTATGCTTTAAATTCATCTGATAATAGATGTCACACCAAAGCACTTATTTAGGCTGGTAGTAATGTTTTAAAAGGTATTGGTAGTTTAATTTGATTAGATACTTCCTGTAATGTGAAAAAATAATCAATTTTTCTCTTGCTCTGATGATCCAAAGAGAGAAATGAGTTAGTCTGAATATCTCAACAGATTTTATAAGTTAATCTTTCATGTTATTTTTACATGTACTAATATCTCTTGGATGGTTTAAAGATTACCTTGTGCAAACTGAGAAACATTTGCCATTTAAACCAGCAATGTTTATTTTCCCCAAAAGCACATGTGCTTATATGGAGTTTCTTGGGGCACCAGGAAGAATGTATATGTATTACAGTAGTATAAAGGAGGGAAGACAACGATGGATGTAAAGACCTTAGCAATTAAAGTTCCAGTAGAATAGAATTTGGATGCTCTAGATCAGCTGCAGCTGCAGCTGGAGCCAGGATGGTTATTATAAATGTCAAATGCAACTGTCACTATGGGGAGGTTTTCTTTAATGAGACAAACCTAGCAAGCAGTCCAATGAAATTTTAATATATAAATATACCAAGTTAAAGTCAGTTTACATTAAATATATTACATATATTACATTACATATATTTTACATTAGAATGGGCATGTTCTGAGTTCCAGGAACTTACTTTTGATTTCTGTTTTGGTTTTGATATATTAAAACCAAACACACAAAAATGTGACTACTCCCCCAACTTTGTTTCAGGCAACAAGGGCAGCCATCACTCAGCACTGCACAGACCTTGGAAATTTGTTGGGCAAGGAGAACGACTTGGCCCTCATCATCGATGGCCATACCCTCAAGTACGCGCTGTCCTTTGAAGTGAGAAGGAGCTTCCTAGACTTGGCGCTGTCATGCAAAGCAGTCATATGCTGCAGGTAGGCCTGCGCTGGCTGTGTGAGACTCATATTCTGATGTGCCTGTGTTCTGTAGTTATAGGAAAGAGATTGATGCATGGGAGTTCTACGGGTACAAATGCATAAAAAAGGCAAAACAAAAATAAGAATTTAACTGTCCATTCACTGATTTTGTAGAAGGCAGTTGGTGGTGTTTACATTTCTGTTTTGTTTGTTCTCTTCTGAGAAGATGAAAGAAGAACCAGAGCCTCCAGTCATAGACACGCTGGGGGACAAACTGGAAAAACTCTGCCTCAAGCCGGTGCGGGAAGGTAGATGGGTCCTCCTATCTGCTTGGTTCTTTGGTTCTGGATGGCTGAGCTCCAATTCCAAGACCTGTGGGATTTTGGTGCTTTCTTTTCCTGATGTACAGTGGGTATTTCTTTTCAATCAACAAGAAGCATTGGTTGGGTCCCTGCTATGGCAGTTTTTGTGTTCCAATCCAACTAGAAGGCTTTGTTGGCTTTTCATGAAATTGGGAAGGCTTTTAGGGTGGGCATTGTTATATCCTGTTGACTACCGGCTATATGAGGTACAATTCTGATGGAGATTTGAAAGTCAGGCCGAATTATAAAGAAACTACTAGAGAGCTGAGTGGCACCACCCCAGAGTTTCAGTAAACAACTTGAAAGGTGAGAGGAGAGCTTTTGATTTCTGAAAGCACTGTGCTTAAATAGTACCTGGTATGGGGTTAAATGCTCTCTGAAAATTATTGGATTAATAATTTCATTTGTGTGTGCTCTTATATGTTATGTTTATACACTTTTTTAGTCTATTAAACATTGTTTTCTATATTTTCTCAGAAGCTGGTTATCAGAATGCTTTTAACTTCCTTGCATTAACGCTTTAAGAATGCCTTGTGTGGGTTCAGGCAAGGTCACTTTAGAATAACCAGTTGCCACATTGACAAGATGGCCTCGCTATTTCTGCCTTAGAAGGCCCCAAAGACATCACCTGCCATGCCTCCTTTTCTGTCTGCCCACACTTCTCATGACACTGCCTGTTTGGGATCCCGGCAGTCGGAGGGAAAGCCCACTGCCTGGGTTCAGGACGGTTGCCTCTGCTAGGTCTCCTCACCAACCCCCACCCACCACTGGTTCCTACATGAGACCAAAGAATCTGTTCTCATTTCCCCACAAATGCGCCCTCCACCCAGAACCCTGAACTGTCTGTTCACATAATGATAGTTCTCTACCAGTTTACTCTGCTGTCTTGATCCCTTTTCTTAATTTGGAACATGTCCCCCAAAGGCCCAGGAGAGCTGGAGCGGTTGACTCCGGGAGCCTCCAGGATGGAAAGGAGTATCGCTTTTGTGCCCGTGGCTGTAGGATGTGCAGGGGTGAGGAACAAATTCAGATGTTTTTGAGACAACAAATGAGAACTCTGTGTTCCCTTTAAGTTGGAAATGTGTGCAGCTATGAGGGACCCAGGACAGTGAGGATTGACCATAGCATCTGGAAATGAAATGCCACACTCCCAGTTTTACAATGGCTTCCCTCCCTCTTCTCAAACAACTTGTTGGGATACAATTCACATACTATACAATTCACCCAAAGTATACAGTTCAATAGCATTTAGTATATTCACAGAGTTTTGTAACCATCACTGTAGCCAATTTTGGAATATTTTAATCACTCCAAGAAAAAACCCTCTTATCCATTATCAGTCAATCCTCATAATCCTCCAACCTCCAATCCCAGTCCCCCAACAACTAAACAACCACTAATCTGCTTTCTCGTCTCTATAGATTTGCCTATTTATGACTTTGTATAGTGCAGTTACATAAGATGTGGTCTTTTCTGATTGATTTCTTTAACTTAGCAGAATGTTTTCAAGGTTCATTCAGGTTGTGGGATGTACCAGTACTTCATTCCTTTTGATACTCAGTAATACTCCATTGCATGGATATACTGATGTTATTTATCCATTTTGATTAACCTTGGGATTGTTTTTACTTTTGACTATTGTATGCTGCTATGAAGATTCACTACAGGTCTTTGTGTGGACATAGGTTTTCATTTTTCCTGGATAGATACCTCGGTGAGGAAGTGCTGGGTCAGGTTGTAGCCCTCTGTTTGACCATTCGAGGAACTGTTATATGGTTCCCAAAATGGCCACACTTTTGTATGTTCCCACCAGCTATGTGTTCCAGTTTATCTTCATCCGTGTGAACACTTGTGAAAATCCATCTCTTTAATTTATTAGCCCAGTGGTGAGAAGTAGAAGTTCACTTGGTTTTGATTTGCATTTCCCTGATGGTTAATGATGTTGAGCATCTTTTCATATGCTTATTAGCCATTTTCCTTCTTTGGAGAAATTCATGTCCTTCGTACATTTCAAAAATCAGATTATTTTTTAAATGATTGAATTGTAAGAGTCACTTATATACTCTGGATCCAAGTATCTAATCAGATAATATTATTTACCAAATTTCCCCCCATTCTGTAGGTTGTGTTTTTACTTTATTGATGGTAATGTTTGCAGCAGAAAATACTTTAATTTTGAAATCCATTTAATCTGTTTTGTCTTTTGTCTTTGTGTTTTGGTGTCATGTCTAACAAGCTCTCTTGTATGAGCAACTGACATTGTGCTTTCTTCCCCTGATTCCATCTGGGCAGGTGAGGGCAGGGACAAGCAAATGGCAGGCAGAGCAGAGAGAGAGTAGGGGAGGCAGTTTCCTCACCGTTTCCTCTTTGTGTCTACACTGTGAAGTTGCTGCATAGGTGGTACCTGACTTACATGAAGTCCTCAGCACTCGAGGTTGTCACTGTCCCACCCAGAGCCAGGAGTCACTCTCCCTGCCAACTGCCACATTGGTAAAGGGGTCTCACCCTGACTTGTCAGTGAGCAGAAACAAGCAGCAGCAGCAACAGCAGCAGAAACAACAAGAAACAACACAGAAAATTCTGGTTAACTGTAAATCAGAGCAAATGTGCTCCAACCTCAAGGTTTTTCAAAGGGAAATCAAAATGAGTCTGTCTGGACTCCCGGGGGAGAGGCAGGAATGCCTTCCAGGCTCCGCATTTGCTTTTCTTGCCAGGTGCTTGATACTAAAGAAAAACATCTTTCCCCTTCTTCCTTTGGCTGCCCTGAGTGTTTCGTGTGTCACATGAAGCTGTACACTTAAAGCTTTCACAGGAAGGGCTTCCAACTGGAGTTGGCACAGAAAGAGGAAATTTCAAATTAAATACTGTTACTGTCTACAAAATAGAAGCACTAATTGAGAAAAGGAATCTAGGATGGCGCACTTTGCCGCTCCAGGAGACATTTCTTGGCTGGTCTCACACTTAAGATTGAAAAAAAACCAACACATGCTAAAAAAAAAAAAGCACACGTATACTTCAGATGTGCTTACTATTCATTGAGAATTTAAACTTAAGTTAAAGTTAATATGTGACTTCAAACATAAAGCTGACCATAACGCTCACTTTTCATCCTTAAAATGTAATAGTTGTGCAAGTTACTCTTTAATCATAAAAGAAAATTATTTATTTCAGAAAATAATTTTCCAGTGAAATCATGACACATTGTCTCCCATCAGTATTGATTCAGAGACTGGTGAATGTGTAAGAATGGATAAATACTTTTAAATTAAAACAATATTTTAGGCAGCAAAAAGAGGAAAAATGTAAGAATTTGTTAACTATTTTTCCTGAGATTAGAATGATATAATGTTGCTAATTATACATTGTTATACCCAAATATTTTCCATATAGTTACAATCCTAGAAGATCATAATACAGTCAACAGAATAGTTACCAGCCAGTACTCTCCTGCACTTTATTGCTCTATCCGGCAACAACATTGACACAGTATTTGATGAGGTATAAATGGGTAGGTCCAATAAGTTTTTTACTGTGGGCTTGATACTTGCATTGTGTGTTCCTAGGTGTCATGGTAGAATAGAGAGATGAGACATGGTCTTTGCCTTTTAAGAGCAAATAGTGAATAAGAGTATAGTATAGTACTTGCCTCTTCCCTACTTCTTTGCATCTCATGTAAGCCCCAACTCCTAGAACCAGGCCCTCAGTGAAGCTGGAGGACTCTGAGTCTCCAAGAACTTCCATCTTGCCATATGCAGCAGACTCCCAATTTCTTTTCTGATTGTGCCTCAGCATTGGTGTCAGTGGTTCCCTTTTGGATTCTCCTCTGTTTCTGCAACACCTCTCCCTAGTCGTGCATCTCCCTCATGGGTTCTTTTGCTGGCAGCTTTTAAATGTTTTGTTTTTTTTTAAGGTTTTGCCTTTGACCCTACAATATTCCCACTCCCTACCTTCTCCATAGTACATTTCATTTATTCTCATGAACTCATGCATCTTTGACAATAGTGATTCTAAACACCAGCTTCACATTGAATCATCTGGAGAACTTTATACAGTTTTTTTTCCCCACAAAAAGTTAAACATAGAATTACCTTATGACCTAGAAGTCCCACTTGTGGGTATACACCCAAGTATTAAAAACAGGTAATCAAATCAATACTTGTATGTGTGTGTTCACAGCAGCACAAACCACAATAGTCAAAAGGAGGAAACAATCCAAGTACCCATTGGTAGATGGGTGGACAAACAAATGTGATTTATTTATACACTGGAATATTATTCAGTCATAAAAAATGAAAGAGACACTGAAAGCTGCTACAACATGGATGAGCCTCAAAGAGACACCTACTGAAAGAAGCCAGTGTATAAATAAGATCACATATAATATGATTATGTTCATATGAAATATGCAGCATAAGCAAATACGTATAGACAGAAAGCAGATTAGTGATTGCCAGGAGTTAGGGGTAAAGGGATGGGGAGCAACTGTTTATTTTTTTTAATTTTAGAAAATATTTTGTTTTATTTCTTTTTAGAGAGGGGAAGGAAAAGAGAAAGAGAGGGACAGAAACATCAATGTGTGGTTGCCTCTCATGCGCCCCCTACTGGGGACTTGGCCCCACAACCCAGGCATGTGCCCTGACTGGGAATCAAACTGGTAACCCTCTGGTTCGCAGGTTGGAGCTCAATCCACTGAGCCACACCAGCCAGGGCAGGGGGAGCAACTGTTTAATGGGTACAGGGTTTCCTTGTGGAAATGATGAAAATGTTTTGGAACTAGATAGAGGTGACAATTACACAACAATGTGATATACTAATGCCACTGAATTGTTATTCTTTACATTGGTTAATGTCATGTGAACTTTATCTTAAAAACATAAACAAATGAATAAAAGAATTTATTCATTTAAATGAAAGGGTTGTTGAATGAAAAAAAACTGAAATATTGAATGATAGTTTCATTCATTTGAATGAAATCTTTGTTGAAAGAAAACAAACAGAAAGGATTCTGATTCTCAAGCCCTGTTTTAGAACAATTAATTCAGAACTCTAGGAATTTTAGAAACTCCCCTCTTGACTTTCATGAGTAGTCAGGGTTGAGAATAGATGACTTCCCCCGTCAAGCACAATCCCTTTCTTGAGCCTTTAGATCTGTACATCCATCTACATCTGGGACTTTTTCAAACTGACATTCTCTGGGGACCTCAGATTCAAAATGTGTAAACTGAATTAGTCACAGTCCCCTTGCCTATGTGTCTCCTCACTCCTTCTGGTCTTCCCCCCTGTCCCAGTGGACAGACTGTACCATTTCCTCTGAGTCACCAGAGACCATTGATAGCACACTAGGTGTGGTTTTATATCAAAGGAGCTTTGAGAAAGACCAGACCATATAAGCAAATTATTATATGGAGGTCAGAAATTGCAGTCTCTTGATAAGTATTGTCTTTGTTTTTATAAATGAGGAAATAAAGGCCCCAGAAAAATCATGTCATCTTACACATGGCTTCAGTGAGTAGTAATGGACTCATTAGCCTTTTATCCTAGATCTGAATATCAGGGCTCTTAAATCATGTAGTTGTGTACATCAACCAGTACATAGTCACATACTTGCAGCTTCTAAAAAAAGCTTTTGCTTTCTTTTTAAAATTTATTTGTTTTTTAGAGAGAGGGGAGGGAGGGAGAAAGAGAGGGAGAGAAACATTGACTGGTTGTCTCTTGCACGCCCCCCGCTGGGGGCCTGGCCCGCAACCCAGGTCCCCAGTAGGGGGCATGCTACAGGTAACCACACATTGATGTTCCTCTCCCTTTCTTTCTCCCTCCCTTCCCCTCTCTAAAAATAAATTTAAAAACTATTTTAAAAAAACTATCTCCTTTCATATTGTCTCATTTTTATTTTTTCTTTGAAGCTATTTTTGTGACAACAGACAAATTTTGTAGGTTCAGACTTGGGGTGGGAGGGATGTTGACCTCTTTAGGACATTCCAAAATTTGAAAAGTTACTGTATATTGTCAGGAAGAGTCATGAAAGAATCATCAGGCTTCTCCCTGTGAGGAAGGTGGGGGATGGGCCCTCCACGCCTCCCTGCAGACACAGGTGATGCTCGTGGCTCCAGCACCGTCACATTAGCAGACGTGATTTATGGCGTTATGTCCGTGGGTGGGGGATGGAGTGAAAGGAAAACACCACAGCAGCGGTTTCCACTGGATATGCACATGAAGGGCTCCAGAAGACATCATTTATTTTCTCGGATGTGTTTAGACTTCTGTCTTTCAGGAGAGATTCAAAGATAAACATGTGTAAACCCACTGTGGTGCCATAGAAATAAAGAGAGTCAAATGAAGAAGGCAGAGAGGGCACAATGAATTTTTCAAAAATCTTTTTGGGTTTATTTTTCTAACTCGAAGAGTGATTTGTATTTATTGTAGAAAAATTAGAAAATGAAGATAAGCAAGAAGAAAGAAAACAGCATTCACAACCCCACTGGCTAGAGTTCATTGCTCAATGCTAGCAACTGGTGTTTAAATCTAGATGTGTTTCAGTTCAAATATATATTATTGGAAGAGGTTAGACTGTTCACAATATGTGAAGTGAAAAGATTACATACAGTTGCTATGTCAAATAGTAATATAAAGTATCTTTTTAAAAAGCTTAATAGTGTTCTGTTACATGAAAACATAATTAGTTTAACTTATTCCTAGTTGTTGGATATTTAGGTTAACAGGCTTTGTTTTATTTGTGTGTTTACTTTACTATTTAAATATCACTGTAAGATTTTTATAGCTAAATTTTTGCAAAGACCCTTGATGATTTCCATGTTCTCCTGTGGTTTGTAATCATAGCCTTACCAAGAAAGGGGAGCATTTGAGAGATTAATTTGTGGCAACATACTTATATGACCAAAATGTAAAAGGAAATCAACACAGATAGCCCTATTGAACAAAACTGCCTGGCATTTTAACACACTGACAGTATATCCTTCCCATAGCAGATGCAATATTATACCCATTTTCTGGACTCTGTTAAGCTATGACTCAGACTACATCTCAAAACCTGTATATCTGTCCTACCTTTAGAGCGCCTAGTACAGAAAAGAGCTGGCTTAGCTTTTTACGTTAATGAGGCATAATGAATAATAATGGGAAGTCTCAAACATTGTTTATTTTGTGTGTGGTATCTTTCAGCCTGTGAACCACATGCAAAAATTATATCAAAACAGAGTTCCGACACACTAATTAGAATTGTACCACGGATTGTGTTTTAGTTGGCCTCCCCATTGGTAGGGATCCAATCATACACTTGCAAAAATAAAACTTTTCTTTAGTTTCTTTCATGATGTGATTTCTCAGCATCGTACATGTTTAGTTATAAGTCAGCTTCCTCCTTTGACGTTTTATTCCAGAGAGTATTATTAACTTGTCAAGGTGTAAACTTATCCTGGGGTTGTTTGTACTACGGCTTAGCATGTGTTTGCCCATTTGTTGATTAAATGCAATTAATGTAGAATTCATTTTTTAGACAGGTATTTTTTTGTTTGTTTGGTTCTAAAATGAATGCTATTATTTGAATGATTACAGCAATTTTATTTGGTCCTAACTGACCTTATTGTTACTCTACTAAACATGAATGTATGTAAGTGTAAAGGTTCTTTAGCACCATGTTGAATAAAAGCAATTTCCAAAAGCCCAAAGTTATAAAAATGTTCTGTCACCTGCAGGTTTTACCAATACTTTGCTAGGATGAAAATTAGACTGATGTAGATTTTGTAGCATATAAAAATTAGCTTTATGTTAACCATTGTAAAGACTGGCATATTAGAGACTTTGGAGTATTAATCTCAAGTAGAAAAAGGAATCCCTTTCTAGGTAGGACTGTTTTCATCTTAGGTAATTTTTGTAGGAAATAATTTATAGCAATCACTCTATAAGACCAACTTTTTAACTATTAGGGATTTCTGTTTCCCCACCAGCTAAAAGTTATATATTATCACTGTTTATATGTAAAACTACTTCAGGTGAGAAGTGGAAAACTAAGTTAACCTGTCAGCTATGCTTTTGTGTCCTGAGCTAGGAAAATAACTTGGTAGGGAGCTACGGTACATGTGATAAGATGTAGGCAGATATTGTAGTATAGGACTGAGAATACAAGCTCTGCTTTAAGAAAAATCTGCTGTATGTAGGGAATATAGCCAATACTATTGTGCTAACTATGTATGGTGCCAGATGGGTGCTCACCGTATTGGAGGGATCACTTTGTAAGGTATATGAATGTCTAATTACTATGTTGTACACTTAGAACTAATATAATATAGTATATCAACTGTGATTATAAAATAATTTTTAAAAGAAAATGTGCCATAGGTAATCAAAATTAGCAGATGGCACTTATGGCACAATAACGTGATGGAAGAATCCACTAGATGGCATTTAATTATAGGGCTTGTTCTATAATAATATGCTGTGTAATTGGGAATAAGTCTCTTAGGAAATTTTGGTTTTTGGTAATAAAATTTGGTTATATCACTTCTTTCTTTAGCAGGACTGTCTTCTGAACAGTTCTCAAAAGTGGTTCACATGGCAGCAGTCCCCTTCCGTCGGTGGTCCCCACACCAGCGTGTCTGTGCGAAAGCTCAGACGCGGGCGGACTTGACCGTGAGGTGGCGAGGCCCTTTTGTCTTTTGGCAGCAGTCTGAGAATTAGGGCAACAGGGTCTGTATGATCGGCCATCCGTCCACTCTTCCCCTTTCAACACGTTGGGACCTGTATGAGATGCCAGAAGAGCTCATGGACATGCCACTTAAGTTTTTTTTCCTGTGTTTTTCCCTTTCCCCCTCTTGTGAATGATGAATTCATCAATGCATGTCATTTTTGACAAGCCTACTTACCAGGTGAAACAGGGTGATATTAGGTCAAATTGTGGTCCAAAATTCTGAAGTAGAGGCTTGTAATATTTGGCATTTTTCCTGCTAGTAAAACAAACCAGAAAGAGTCCAGAACAGAGTCCAATTAAATACGTGGAATATGTCATGAATATTTATATCCCCAAATCTTGCCTTGTGATACTATTTGTATTCAAAGTGCTTTTATTTCTTTTGCCTGTGAAGTAGTTCAGAATGTGTTTCATTAACACAAGAGAGCGTCTTGCTGACTTTGATTAGGAGAGAATTCCACTTCGCCCAACAACATTGGCGCTTATCCGATTGAGGCTATGCAAAGTAGCTCTTACATTAATTGGTCTCAAAGAAAATTATGTTTACTATTCTCCTGTCTATACATCTTACACTTTGCCTCATTTATCACCTCCTGAATTATGGATGCTTTCCCTGTCCTGATTTTGACAGCCAGCCTTCTCCTGTGACTCTGAAAGCCACAGGGACTGCTCCACCCTGGAAGCTTCACTGTCCCCCACTTTGAACAGGAAGCACCAGGGTCACAATTAGCAACAACATGTGGGTTGCAGCCTTCTTCATTTTGTTTTGTTTTTTCCGAGGTTACTGAGGTAGTCAAAAAACTGCACACAATTAACATACACAATTTGGTGGTTTTGAACATATGTGTACACTCATGTTACCATCAACATGATCCAGATGATAAACATACACATCACCTCCCAAAGCTTCCTTGTGTCCCTTTGGGGTTCTCCGCTTTCTTTAAGTATAGTAAGAAAGCTTAACCTGAGATTTACCCTCTTAACAAATTTGTAGGTGCCCAGCACCTCATTGCCAATTGTAGACCCTCTGCTGTACAGCATGTTGCTGCTACTTGCATCTCTTATTAAAACCATAACTTCATACCCATTGAATAACAACCCCCCACTTTCTCCTTCCCCCACTCCATGATCACTACCTTTCTATTGTGTAATTCTGTACCTTTGAGTATTTTAGATGCCTCATATAAGGAGAATCATTCATTGTTGGTCCTTCTGTGACTGACTTATTTTACTTAGCACACTGTCTTCCTGGCCTGTCGGTGTCCAACGGTAGGAAGGCTTCTCTGCTTTAGCCTCTCTGACTCAGTTTCTTACTCACTAGACTTTAGAGAGGAGACAAATGACAGGTGAGGAGCGTTCAAGTGTTTTGTTTCTCAGAGTTCTTGATGTTATATTTACATTTAGTCCCACTTAGGGCCACAAGTAAACTGTCAACAGGAGATGTGTCAGATTGATGGCACTAACTCAAGTGTCCAAATCTTGGAAACCTGGGGTTGGTTTGAGTTTTATGATTGGCGATGTCTAAGGTTTATTTCCGTTGTCATCTGCAGTGCTTTGCTGGGTCAGCAGAGACTAAGAGCTTCTGCTGAAAGATTTGGTTTCTGTTGTTTCTGGTTAATCAGCTAACTGAGCTCTGTCAGAGTTCCAGGGCTGAACTGTCTCCAGTGGCTTAGTTCCTGACAGGCCAGCAAATGACAAAGGGGCAGACAGAGAGACAGACAGCCACTCCCCCGCCATCCCATCAAAATCTTGACACCTGGGTCATTTGAGAAAAACAGAGCAAGCGTTTTTCTCTTACTAAGCAATTATTCATAGTGGCGTCCTTTCCCCACTTGGTCATGCCATCATTAAAGACCAAAGTAAATATACCGGCTTGAAGATAATCCTCAAACAAATATACAAGTGCCAAGTTAAAGCCATCTGTCAATTGTTTGTGCATTTTTTCTCACTTTTATTTGTTTTAATGGAAAGGTGTTGTTTGAAAATATTAGAGCTTGAGAAGTTAGCACTCCTATGGTATCACAATATTTTGTCTATTTACAGATAGTTGAACCTTAAATTATTTTCTCTTCGTGAAATCGTGATGACTATACATTGAAATATTTTCCTGAAATGGAAAATAACAACAGCAAAGGAATATATGCTTACTTGTAGGTAATTTCATAAGTATACATATATGTTTAACATTTTTTCAAACCCTGGTGCTTCACATAAAATATGAATTTTGAATTACTGAATATGTGAACAAAAGATCAATATAGGAGGCAGTGAGATTTTTTGTAAAAATGGAAAATATAAATGTTGAGTGGTGTTAATTTCCTTTAATGACACGTGGGATCTGAATTTGTAGTCCTATATAGCCACAATTGTATATTAACCCATGTAAGTGTAAACACAGCTACTTAAGAATGATAAATAATGAATGCATTAGGGCTGGTGCCAACATTTCATGAAGTTTTAAAATATTTATAATCAGAGAGGTTAAAGAAATAAGTAGGAGTTGGCCGTGGTCCTGTTTGTGCGTCCTTTATTTGAAAATCGCAGTCAGGAGCTTCAGGAGCTTCTGTTGTCTGGTGTAGGGCAATTCTGAGTTTCTACTTAAGACTGCCTTGAGCTAAAGAGTTCTTTGGATTAAGTGTCCCGTGTATTTAGATAATGGTGTGGAGAAAAAGAGGACTTTTAAACATCTTCTAGGACTACTTAAGATGTTTTGTCTGCCGTTATTTCTGTGGAATAAACTGGTGTCGGTGTGACTGAGCAGATGAGTGCTTCACCGCAGGTCAGCTCGCAGGCTGCCCAGCTCTTCAGGGTGGCCCGGCTAAGCAATTGTCTGACGACTAAGGGTGATGAGTACACAGAAATGGTCCACCCTCTGCCTGCCAGGGTGCTCAGTGTGGTGGGAGGGCCCAGATATGACGCATGGTGGCACAGCTCACAATGAGAGGTGCCTTAAAGTCAAGTTGAGGAAGATGAGGAAGCATAGTGAGCTCCAAGTGGAGGCTGTCTGGTGTAAATATTGGTGATAATGACACCGACACTCAGGTTCTCACAAAGTCCAGACCCTCTGTAAGCACTTAATGTCTACTGCTTCTGAGAATTCTTAAAGTGGTCCCAGAGAGCTGAGGCCCAGAGGGCTGAAGACATTCCCAAGGGCCTGGAGCTTTACCAGCAGATCCAGGGTTTGAACTCTGCAGTCTAACTCCCAGAGTTCCTGAAGAAAGACTTTAAAGATCATGGTGAGGAGCTGAAGTGTTCTGACTGGATTAAGAGAGTTTGCACGTGTTTAGGGGACGGCAACAATCTGATTAGGTCAGATTAGAATTTGTATGTGAGGCCTGAGGCCCTTATAATACTCCCTTGAGCTGTCAGGAGGACCTCCACCAGGGTGGCGGCAGCTTGAGACTGACACATAGTAGGGATTCACAACAGCTGTTAAACATAATTTCAGATTCTCTGTGATGGACCCTGATCCAGATTCATAGTGTTTAAGGAGTTAGGTGACTGAATGTAGCTGGGGTTGGTAGGATGGGGAGACTGCCTGTCAGACAGGCCATGTCAGAGGGGAGACTGCAGGGGGGACTAATTTCCAGAATCGAGGGGCTGCATAATCTCCAGGTCTGGTGCAGATGGGTGTCCCCTGAGTCCAGACTCCCCCAGTGACAGTCTGTCAATCTGTCTGAAGCTATAGAAAATGCCTTCCTGTTTAGTTTATAACTAGCTTTTATGGAATGCTCACTTTGGATCAGTCACCATAGTTTGTGCTGCTGCAGGGTGAAAAAGAGAAAGACTCAAGGATACATACAGTCTCCCTTACCTTACATCTAGTGGGAAAATACCTAAATATAATATGACTGTAGAAAATATACAAAACAACACATGGAGAAGATGAGAGTTATTGAAAATTAAATCTCACAAAGCTGCAAGTGCCCGTTTTTGGTTTTGGAGTTGATCTAATCAGTTTTCTATAGCAGGTGAGTTTCCTTTGCATCTTGAGAAGGGGATGGATGTTTTTAAATGGGGAGAGGCAGATGCCTTGCAGTCACACGAACCAGCTGGATCTGAGAAGGGCAAGATGTTAGAAGGAATATACATCACAGTTGAAGAGATCTAGGACACTAAATGAAGTGTCCTTATCATCTTCATTCATAGGACAAATGTGTAACCCTTTTTTTACTGCTGGACGAAATGCAAATGCTTTGTAGTTGGTTTTGAGGAGGAATTTCCTTTTCTGTGTTAATTTTCTTGATGTATGAAGTAGTATCTATAAGCAGCCATTCCAAATGTGTGCTCCTGGACCAACTTATTTTGCTTCAACCAGATGTATTTTCCTGGCGGCTGTTGGACTTTGGTTTGGAGCCAGGGTTGTTGGAGCAGTCCCCCAGTAGAAAAGATTCTTGGACTCCTCTCAGTTTGCACAGGACCGTGAGGGCCCTCACCTTAAAGTGTCGAGAGGATCTTCATAGGTTATTGCTGCAGCCTCAGGGACGCTGGGGCCAGGAGCACTAGCCTTGTAAGATACTCCTCTTCCTAGGTGCACACTCAGGCTAGGGAGAATGCTGAGGAAAGCTTTCCCCATACCTCAGTTCCTCTGTTAAGGTGACCGAGAAGGACTTTGAGGCCAGACTTCCTTGCTAAGTGTAAAGCCTGTTCAGACTAGAGTCCATATGCTACCTGTAGCAAGACCAATCCACTGGGTTCACTGAACCTACTCGAAGGGACTAGATGACACATGAAAAGGATCTCAGTGACTCCCATAGTGCTTTGCTCAACGCAAAACATGCAGGGAAAGGAAATCTGAGACTGTTGCAGACTTGCGTCCTCCTAAAATTCCAGTGTTGAAGCCCTATCCCCTAATGTGACTGTATTCAGAAATATAGCCTGTAGGAGGTAATTAAGGTAAAATGAGGTCATAAAGGTGGGGCATGATCCAAAGGATTAGTGTCGTTATAACAAGGAGACACCGGAGAGCTCTCTGCCTTGTGAGCACACAGTGAGAAGGCGGCCACCACCTGCAAGCCAGGAAGGAGGCTCTCACCTGAAACCATATTGGACTTCCAGCCTCCAGAACTATGAGAAAAGGAATTTCTGTTGTTTAAGCCACTCAGTCTGTAGTACTTTTTATGCCAGTCTGAGTTGACTAAGCTTAGGTTTCCATACTGCCCAGGCTAATTCATAGAATCCTCACTGCAGCTATTTTAATCAGCTAGAGTTGCCTTAATAAGGTCTGAATTGTCTATATAAATGGATTTGAAAGAAGGGGTGAATGATGGGTGGGGAGAATTGCATGAGTAGGAGATGATAGCTTTAAAAATATTTCCTTGCAAAATAAACATGGGAATGCTTTGTATTTAAAATTATGTCTTTCTGACAACGGATAAGTTATTTCATCTGGTAAAACCAAAAGTAAGAACTATATGAAACTAAAATTTTAGTACTGTATTGAGTTTACCATACCAATCTTCCCTTAAAATTATCCTAAGATTAACTTGATATATTATGTCTTAAGGTAAATTTAGCAACTTAATCCCCCAAAATATAGATATGATCATTGTACGGAATTCCCTCCTTGCCCAAAATGATGTCTGTTTTTCTTTTACTAAATTCCCAGCTTTGTTAGTTCATTCCATATTTCAGTTTTGAAGTAAGTTTAGAAAGCAGGAGTTGCTTCTTCTGTTTACAATTCGAAAGGCACTTTTGCAACTCTGAACAAATTCCATCATTCTCACTAAGTGTGCTGTTTTTGATAGGACTAAGAGGCATGTTTTATTGGCTTAGAAATTTTCACCAGTTTATATGCATTATACTGTTCAAGCATATCTATGTATGTACGAGAGGATATTGACTTAGAACAAATTTGTATCAGCCCACTTTTCAAAAATTCTGATGGCAAACAGTGTTATTTTGCGGGCTCCAGCTTTCATGGGACATTCTATGGAAAAATAAAAAACTCCTCTTTGCCCTGAACTGAGATTCTCAGTCAAGATTCTAGAAAACTCTGAAGTGCATTCCTGTTTATACCTAAGTACTTTTTTCTGTGGCTCTTCCAACAAATTTAAAGGTCTCCTAAGGATTACTTCAAATGTAGGTCGTATCATGTTTCTTGAGATGAAAATCCAAAAGAAATTTGTCTGCATATGTGTTGAATGAGTTGAAGATGTGACAAAATGGTTCCCGCCAAACCCCTCCCTGGGGCTCCTGGTCTGTGCTGGGGACATGTGGTACCATGGGGGACAGGCCAGCATGGCCCTGTCTCTGTGGGGCTCACGGTTTAGAGGACGAGCTGGCTAGTAAAAACTGTGTGGCTTGTACAATTATGCATTTACTATTTAGTCCCTTGTACTTCAGTGTATAGATGCTTTTGATCTTAGGTAGTTGAATTCTTACTATACTGGGCTCTCTTATGCTGTAGGCAGGTGTAGGTTTCTGTGGCTGTCCTAACAGATCAGCTTTAATTAGCCCAGAGTGTAGTTAAAAGACAAGCTCTGTCCTCTGCTAAAAACCTAGGGCTTTTCTTATCTCTGAGAGTACAAGGAAAAGACCTTAGTGTGGTATTGCTCCCCCTTGCTCACCGTGCCGGCCACATTGGACTCCTTTCTGTTCCTCGTGCTCCCTGAGCCTTGTGAGCTCAGGACCGTTATGGGATGGATCTGTCCCTTTCCTGTAAGGCCCCTACCCCAGATGCCACCTGGCAGATGCTCACTTGAGTCAGGGCTCTGCTGAAAATAGTATCTTCTCAGGGAGGCTGTCCTCAAATACATGGCTGAAATAGTGCCCCTTTGTCTTTCCTTAGCTTTATTTTGCTTGACAGCACTTATCACTACCTCACATACTATACTATTGTTTTTATTATTATTCATCTGTCTCCACTCAACAGAATATAAGTTCCATGAAAGCAGGCATTTTGTCTCTTTTGTCCTCTGCTCCGTCCTCAGCACTCAAAACAATGTCAGCACATAGTGGGCGCTCAGTAAATGTTTATGAATGAATAGATGGTGTGATACCTTCCTCAATGCTTTATTTTCACAGACACAGCTGAGTCCCTTCTCATGACAGTGGCTGAAGTTATGCTGAGACCATAGATGATGTAACAATGGAAACGAAAATGTTTATGGTATCAGAGCCAACCCTTTTCGCCTTTCATTATTTCTCCAATTCAGGGGCACCTGCTTAGCTGCTGTTTTCTGTGTATTCTGGGCTACTTACATGTAGGAAATAGATACCCATGTAAGAAAAATAAAAGCCCTTGGAGGAAAGACTTTGTCTCTGAGTTAGCATGTAGTTCTGAGTGCAGAGTGCTCATGAGACCTCCATTTGAACACAAGAAATAGAAGGGAAAAAAAGCATTGACTGGACATTTATTAGGTAAATGCTTCCTTTGAAAGTTATATACCTTATTTGTTTCATTCTCATTCTCACGGCCCTTCCTAAGGGTAATTAGCTTCACTTACAGCTAATACTATTGCATGTTATCATAAAGTCAGTACATCAGTCTAATGTTTACTGAGCAACTTCTCTGTGTGTGTATTGTTTTGAGGAAAGTAGTGCAATCTGGAGACTGGAGAAGAAAGCTAAGGCCAGATCACATAGCTCTGTAACACGTGTTGGAACTTGGACTTGATCTTGCACACAACGTTAAACCTTTGAAAATATTTTAACTAAGGAATGATGTTATCAGATATGCATTTTTAATAACCACTTTATTGAGATATGATTTACAGATATATAATTTACACATTTGAAGTGTACAATTCAATTGCTTTTAGTATATTGGCAGATACTGTTCACAAATAGTGCATCTGTCATCATAGTCCATTTTAGAACATTTTCATCACCTACCCACCCCTGAGAAAGCCCTGTACTCATTAGTTCACTCCCTGTATCCCCCATCTCTAATCTACTTTCTGTCTCTATGGATTTGCCTATTCTGGGCATCCATGTAAATGGAAATTAGACAATATGTGGTCTTTTGTGATTGGCTCCTTTAACTTGTATTTTCAAGGGTCATTCATGTTGTGGCCTTTCACTTTTTTACATTGCTCCATTGTATGGGTATTCCACAAGTTGTTTATGCACTCCTTGGTGGAATTTGGGCTGTTTACAACTTTTGACTATTACAAATAGCACTTCTTTGAGTGTTAACACACAACTTTTTGTAAGGGTGTATGCTTTTAATAGTTTTGAGTGTGTACTTAAGAGTGGAATTGCTGGGTCATAGGGTTACTCTGTGTTTAACCTTTTGCGGCATTGCCAGACTCTTTTATAAAGTGGTGACATTATTTGCATTTCTACTAACAGTGTGTGAGGGTTCTAATATCACCATAAAACTTATTATCTCTGTTGTTTGTTATAGGCATCCAAGTGGGCATGAAGTGGTTCTGATTTGTATTTCCCTGCTAATGATGTTGAAGATCTTTTCATGTGTATCATTGTATATATTTCTTGAGAAGTTTCGTTTCAAATTCTTTGCTCAGTTTTTAGTTGAATTGTCTTTTAATATAGAGTTGTAAGAGTTCTTTATATCCTCTGGATATAAGTACCTTATCAAATATATGATTTGAAAATATTTTCTTCCATTCGGTAGGTTGTCTTTTTACTTTCTTGATGACATTGTTTGAAGCACAAACACTTCTAAATTTAATGAAGCACTATTTGTCCACTTTTTTTTTTTCTTATTTATGCTTTTGGTGTCTTGGCTAAGAAACCACTGTCTGACCCAAGGTCATGAATTTTTAGTCCTATGTTCCCTTCTAAGAGTTTTATAGTTTAGCTGTTACACTGAAGTCTTTGATCTGTTCTGAGTTAGATTTTGTGTACGGTGTGAGGGAAGGGCCCAGTTTCATTCTTTTGCATGTGGCTGTCCAATTGTCTCAGTACCATTTGCTAAGAGACTGTTTACTCCCCATTAAATGGTCTTGGCCAGATTTATTTTTTAAAAGATCACCATACCTGGTGGTATGGAGAATGGTTTAAAAGAGAGAAGGTCAATTTGACAATATTTAGCTCTTATCTTGTGCTAAACATTATACTAGGCACTGGCATAATATGGTCAGACATAGCTCTGGCCTCATGCAGGTACTGAGGATGAGGATGCAAATCTAACAGGATTAAGAAAAAGAAAAAACAAGATGATTACAAATTGTGAAAGAAGAAGCAGACTGATGTTGTACATTGTGAATTATGTGGATGTTGAATGTGTAAAACATGAATTGCTTATTTGTTCATTTGTTTTTTCCTTTGATTGCAAGTGTGTTTCCACACTTGGGTTGAACGTGCCAAGGCACACACAAGTTGGGTAGAATGGAGTTGGGTCAATAGTCTTCTGTGGAGAGAAAGATGTCTTTAGTTATCATTGCCACTTCCATGCTTCTGTCACCTGTGAGCTTTCACTTAACGTGCGTCTCCAGCTGCTGGTAGCCTTCCAGAGACTGGCAGACTGAAAGAGAGACCACTTCTTTGTTCATTCTTCTCATTAATTCATACATCTATAGTAAATCAGATCGCAATAGCTTGGATTAAGAAAGTGAAGAGAAGTGAACAAATTTGAAGGAGGACTAGACACATAATGGAGAAGACTCTGAAATCAAATATGAAACTGAAGAGTGAAGAAGATGGAACTGTCAAGAATGGGATCGAGGATTTGGTGCTCTGGTGGTAATGACAGCTACTGAGCACTGAGCCTGGGCTCTCTGCTGAGCACGTACAGGCATCATTTCATGTGCCGCTCGAACACCCTCCCAAGTCAGGTGCTGCCTCCACCACTGTCAGACAAAACCAAGGCTTAGGGAGAAAAAGGTACTTGCCCTAGGTCACAAAACTATGAAATCTGATAAATAATGCAGCCTTTTTCATACCTAAATGAACTTCTATTATGTTGCTGAGCTCTTCTTTTCAAAAAGTATCCAATTATTGAATGAAAGAATATATAATAGTTCTAAAGAAATGTTTAATGAATAAAATTCCAAGGGAAAACTGACCAAAAGTATAAAATAAATTTCCTGAAATCTCACTGACATCATATAATGTATGACTGTCTTTAGGTGGGTGTGCCTGGTTTTTGAGAGATAAATCCTAATCAGAACACCAGGTTTTAAATATATAAAATGATAGTGCTTGAAAGTGCAGGCTAACAAGGAAAAGGAAACAATGTTGAATCCAAGGACCTGGGGGTTGGGTGGAGCAGGCTCCAGGAGGGCTCCCGGGTGTGGTATATGTGGGCTGTTCCTAAATGATGTTGTATGTATCCCAGCACTTTATTTCTTCAGTGTTGGAACTGATTAGGTCATTGGTTTTTAGTTTGTGTGCTTTGCTATTTTTTAGAGTTAGGATAGTGATGTTAGGAAAGGTGGATTGAGACCACTTCTTTGTCATATGATGAAATCAGCAATCGTTTCAAAACTGAGTGTTTGTGTAATTCCTAGATTTGGAGCAAGTATTGATTTAGAGAATTTATTAAGGAACATTTTAATATCTCAGAGACTCAGGGTTAGAAGATGTTAAATGACTAAATAACTAGTTTTTCATTTACTATTTATTTTGGACAGGTTCTTTTTATTAACCTCTTATTCTGAATCCCTTGGTTCTTTCTTACCTGTTTATCACTTTTGTGGTTATAGAAGCCAGCTGCCATACAAAGCTGACAGGCTATTTGCTGTTACTTTGCTGTCATTTTGCTGTCTTTATGTTGTGTCAGGAGAAATATGGATTTTTTTTTTTTTGCCCAATGAGCTACAAAGATCAATATTTACTAAAAAAATCAGGAGTATGCTAAAGAACCAGCAACAATGTAGAAAACATCCTTCAAGAACACCAATACAAAGGCTCGGCCTCCTGAGACAGAATGTGAATCAGAAAAAGAAAAACAGTTTTTTAGCCAAGAATAACAATGAAAGATTAAAACACCAGTAAATTGTTTTAAATTGACTTTTTTTAATTGGTTAGAACTAGTGTTTTAGAAATGTGCTGTTTTATTTAGTGACAAACGAAGTTTGAGAGTGTTTCTTCTGTGGTAACTGGCTTTTGGCATTGATTAGAACTGAATGGATGAATGAATTAATGAATGAGCCAGTGAAAAACAGACAAAGTTGGTGCAAATGGCAGTGGTGGGGGTGGGGAGAGACTGGGCCCCCGTTCCTGTGTGAAAACATCTATGCCTGCATGTAGGCACTCAATGACATTTTCTGTGTATTTCAGGGTTTCAGAAGACTTTTGCCTTTTTCTGCCTCTTTGAATTAAAACTTGTATGCAAAGCTCATAGGTTAGTATCGATAAATGCTCTTTACTCCAGACTTCCTCAGCTAAGCATTTAGATTCCATGACTCCCAAGTCAACGCCTGAGGAAGACTTCATGATTCAGCTCCAGGCTTAAATTTAAATGTCTTCCTGTTTCATTTCTTACAAAATAAAACTTCTGCAGCATCAAAGCCCTGTGCTGGTTGGACGGCTCTTCACTGTCTTTCAGAGACTGCCTATTTGTATTAGTTGATTCACAAGGAGGAGGATCAGATGATCTGTTGCTTTGGGATGATGAACTTTCTCCAACCTAGGGCCTGGGTTTTTCTAGGTGCTGCAGACTTCCTGCGTCTGTGTGGACAGGTAGTGAGAAGAGCTGACCTTGCAGCTCTGAAACTGAGGTCTCTTAAATTGGAAAAAACCAATAGGAAGGTAGGTAGAGAGACAGCCAGCTATATTAATCCCAGGCAAGAGCATTTGGTGCCTACTGAATTTTAGCTGTTGCATTGAGATGTCACTGATGACAGTCGCTCAATGTGGATCCTCAGAACCTTCTATCCCCTCTTTCTCGCTCCTCGTTACCATTCCCCATTAGCGGTTTTATATTCTTGTTGATTGTTTCTTTTAAGGCTAACTTTTTTATTTTATCCATTCAGCCTTCTGCAAACTAGGCTATGGGCTTCAGCTAAGAACTTTATGTACCTGCTCTTATTAAATCCTCATCACAACCTGATGGAGGCAGGTGACACACTGTCCCAGGACTAGACCTTGGGCTGGAACTGGGAGTAGAAACCCCAGCTCTGACTGACCCAAACCATGGGCATTTAAAATTTTTTTAAATTAAAACTTTATTGAGATACAATTCATTTACCAAACCATTCGGCCATTTAGGTGTGCCATTCAGTGGGTTTTAGTATATTCACAGGTATGTACAGCTGTCATCAGAATCCATTTTAAAACCTTTTTATTCCCTCAAAATGTACACTTGACCAGCCCCAGCTCCCATCCCTAAGCAGCCACTAATCTACTTTTTGTCTCTATGGGCTTGCCTGTCTTATTTATTTATTTTTTAATTTATTGACTTTTAGCGAGGGGTAGAGAGAGAGGGCAGGGGGAGAGGGGAAGAGAGAGAAACACCGATTTGTTGTTCCACTTTTTAATGCATGCACTGGTTAATTCTTGCCTGTGCCCTGGCCAGGGATCAAACCTGCAACCTTGGCACATCAGGATGATGTGCTAAGCATCTGAGCTAACCAGCCAGGGTTTTGCCTATTTTAGTCATTTCATGTAAATTGAATCACAGAGCATGCAGTCTTTTGTGACTGGCTTTTTTCACTTAGTACAGTGTTTTCAAGGTTTACCATGTCGTCATATATCATTATGATGGCAGAATAATATTCGTCTGGCAGAATAATATTCCATTGGGGTGCAGCTACACCCCATTTTGTTTATTCATCAGATGATGGGTGTCTCGGCTGCTTCTACCTTTTGGCTATGGTGAATGATGCTGTTATCAACCTCCACATCCAAGCTTTTGTGTGGACGCATTGTCATTTCCCTTGGGCGTGTATCTAGCAGTGGAATTGCTGGGTCAATGGGAACTGTATGCTCAACTTTTTGAGGAACTATCAGAATGTTTTCTGCAGCAGCTGCACCATTTTACATTCTCACCAGCAGTGTATTTCTCCACATCTAGGCCAACACTTGTTATGTGACATGCTGTGTTATATGACTTTATTATAGCCACCTCTGTGGGTATGACGTGGTGTCCCACTGTGGGAGCCGTGGCCTCTGAACCCCCTTGTGGTGCTCTCTTCCATTTCTGCGTGGACACCACAGGGAATTTTCCCCTTCTTTCTCGGCGGCAGTGGCTAGTCCCTTTTGCTTCTTCAGCCTCCATTGAGGCTGCCACCCAAGAGCCTCACTAAAGTACTGTTTGGACCAAGAGCTTCCTGACAAAGTCCTCAGGGGTTCCCCATGTCCTCCATGGTGGTGTTTATTGAGGTAATAAAATTTCTGTTATTGGTCTCAGCTTTGTGTTCTGCTCTTCTTTCAGACAGACTTTCTGACCAGTGATTCCAATATATTTTTGTAGACCGCACATGCTGTGTACTATCATACTTCTGAACCTTAGTTCCTGCAATTCCTCTTCTCCACAAGGCCCTTTCTGCCCATGCCAGATGGAATGGACTTCTTTCTCATTCTTCCAGCATATCTTGTTAGCAATACACACTTGGCACTCACTTGTTGCTTTGCATTTATCTATTTTGACTTTTGTCTGTACCTACCAAAAATGCATATAGTTTGTAACAGCCACAATAAAATAGGTACTTCTTTAACTCCCCAGCCAGGAAACCAAACCATACCAATGCTAATTAAAAACCCCTCTGAACCTAAGATCACACCCTCTCTTTCTGTCTCTCAGAGGTAACTACTCCTATTAATCTTGTTTTATCCTTTGCTGCCTTTCCTTCGTAGTTTCTCCCTGTCTGTGACGCATATTGCTTTCCCTCGCATGTATGTGAATATAGAGTAAATGGAACTGAACTACAGCGTGGCTTTTTTGTTCAAGTTTGTTTGAGTTTAATCCATGTTAATTCATGTGGCTGTAGTGTATTCATTCTCACTGCCACATAAAGATCCATTGTACGAATATTGCAGCAACTTATTTTATTATTCTCCTGTCAATAGACATTTGGCTTGCTGTCAGATCTTTAGTACCACACAAAACGGGGCTGAGAAAACAGCAAATGTCTCCTTGTGCACATGTGCACATAGTTTTCTAGGGTATCATACTTTGAAGTAGAATTGCTTGGTGGTGGGCAATGTGCATTTTAAACTTCACTAAACAAAGTAAAATTATATTCTTAAGTGAATTGCCAGCAGTTTATAACTTTCCTCAGATCTACGTCCTTGCCAAGACATGTATTTTCTAAGGTGTTTTAATTTTACCAACCTTGCAAGTGTGAAATGGCTCATCTCCTTGTTCCAATTTTATATTTCGCCACTTACTAATTAGATGACTTTATTTTTGGCAATGCTTTCTTTTGGCCTTACAGTCTTCTATTAATTTGGCTATAGTAACTTAGCATCTGCCTGGCACATCACTTTCCATCTTTTTACATTTGGCTTTTCTGCATTACTTTTAAATAGCATCTAGCTAAATTTTGTTAGTTTTTGTTTCTAACTCCAGTTTGAGGGTCTGCATAGCTGGAGAACTTTACCAATTTCCACAGAAACTGTGGTGATTGTCATTGTTTGGGGATACTGAACAGTGGGGGAAATGAGTTTGGGTGTTGCCTTTGTGCTGGGCAGCATTCCAAGATGGCCCCAGGATTCCCCACCCTCTGTTGGATACCCCCTGCGTGCTCTCCAAGACTGGGAATAAGATGCATTTGCTTTCATGGTTCGGTTTTGTTTTATGGCATAATTGACTTTAAGAGAGGGAGATTACGTGAGCAGGCCTGACTTACGTGAGTGAGCCCTTTAAGTCTGATGTGAAGGAGTCAGATTTAAAATATGAGCAGGATTTGAGGGGCTGTTGCTGGTTTGAAGGTTCAGGGGACTACATGGAAAAGAATGTAGATGGCCTCTAGGAGTTGGGAGTGACCCCCAAATACATCCAGTGTGGAAAGAGGGACCATTCCTACAACTGCAAGAAATGGAATTTGCCACAGCCACATGAGTTTGGAAGAGGGCCCTAGACTCCAGATGAAAACCCAGCCTGGCTGACACCTTGATTTTAGCCTTAGAAGGCCCTGAGCGACGAACCCAGCCGTGCTGGACTTTGACTTCTGCCCTACACAATTGTGAGCTAACACATGGGTGCTGTATTTTAAGCTGCTTAGTTTGCTATGCAGCAATAGAAACTAATAGTCATGTTGCATTTAAGAGAGCTTTGAGGCAGTATTCAGGCATTTCCAGAAGGTAATTGGGAGTAAATGCCTAGCATTCGGGAGAACTATCTAGCCTGGGGATAGATTTACAATGTTACATGACTGGTGTGAGCTGTAAAATGTGACGTGTGGATGAGGTCAGTCAGAGAAAGAGTGAACAGGTAGAGAGAGAGGCTGACCTGAGGACCTTGGGCGGGGCTCAGATTTCCCAGTGTTGAATTGTGAATGAGGGGCTGAGGAGGGGCAAAAAGTCACAGCTCAGTTCTAAAAGCTGTGTTGTCTGCTTGATGAGTTATAACTCCCCTACCAGCTGAGCATGTCTTCTGTGCGTTAGTACAGAAAAAAATAAAGTTTTTTCTCCATCCTGAAAATTCGCATTGGCGCATGATGATTCCTTGTTTTATACAGGCTGCTGTCTAGTCCTCAGGTTATTTCCTGGGAGCAGGGAAGAGAAACACGGGGCTGTTACTCATTTCCTTTTGGTGGGAATGTCTTATTTAAGAATGGAAATGAGGATGAAAACCGGACCATGTCGTATGGTATCCTAGGGTGGATGACTGGAGCTTGGGTCCAGGGGAGAATCTGTTCCCTTGCCTTTTCCATTTTCTGGTGGATGCTGAATTCTGAAGTGTTTCTTTAACTAATAAACACTTTGCTTCTGGCCTCTTCTTCCATCATGAAAATGCATCACTTCATCTCTGCCTCTTTCATCATGTCACCTTCTCCTCTTCTGTAGTAAAATCGTCATCTGAGGACCTTTGCGATGCCATTAGCCCCAGTTAACCTCTCCACCCCAGGATCCTTACCTGAATGGTATCTGCAGAGTTCCTTTCTTGCCCTACAAGGTCGTATTTACAACCCAGAGATTAGGGTGTGGACTATTCGGGAAACTGTTATTCTGCCAACCATGGTTGGCATGAGAGGACAGAGGAATTATTTTATTTGTTCCAAGGAGTCCTTTTCATGAGAAGGCTGGAATGCCAAGGGTCTGGAGGAAATTCCCAGCCACAAGGCAGGAATGCTGGGCAGCTCTGTGGGGAGCAGTGGGCGAGGATGGCCTTCAGGACGAGGGGCAGACACACAGATGTGTGCACTTCAACCCCTTTTCTCTTTATCTTGATTTTCAGTGTAGTTCCGGTCTCTTTAACATCCTGTCCCCATCCTTCTCCAACTGGGGTACAGTGTGTGTGTGTGCCTGTCCTGTGGAAGCGGGGTGAGCACAGCCAGAGAAAACCTGGCACACAGCAGGTTAGGTGCGTGTTTTCCCTCAGGTCATAGAGAGAAGCATTTATATGTAAATTAACCTAACTGTAGTTTGAGAATGGAAAAATCACCTGGATTTTCAAGATAATCAGTGAAACTTGAGGAACAGTCAAGCTTAACCCTTATTTGACAAACACTGATAGTCTGAGAAACATTGTTTACCATATTGGAACTTTACAGGAAGAAGTTTAGAGTTTTTTTGGTTCTGTTTGGTTTCACAAAAAAAGTCCTCCCACAATGCTGTGGACAAGCAGGGAAGTGACTTTGTTGCTGTTGTAATTTGTATTCTCTGGTCAAGGCCAAAGGAGCCACCCCATGGAAGCCCTGTGTTTGTGAGTTGGAAAGCAAACACTGCATGCCATTGGATGACATGCGGGCCTGTGTCCTCAAGGACTGGAAATGCTTATGGCTACAGTCAGCCATTATCCAGAATAAACGCCCCAGAGGGAGTTTTTCAGACTTACACAGGGGAACCAGTAATAAAACACAAACTATAAAGTATCCTCCAGCAACGAAAACACATGGGATGTTTTTCTACATAATATTTCACATTAAGTGTAATTGTAGATTAACTTTTATAGAAAAAATATTTATTCAAGCCAGATATGCTTAAATCCTTTCATTTCCTCAAGTATGACAAAGCAGTGGGAATATGCTCCCCTTTGTAATTTCCTACCCATTTGCCCCAGTTACTGGCAGAACATTAATTCCACAGTCTGTATGCATATCAGGAACCACCACAGACAGAAACCTTAAATTGACCAGGTCCTGAATTTGGAGTTGAGGCCTTTGCGTACTGGTCCCAGTGTCACAGCCCACACGTGATACCTGGTACGTGGCCCGGCTCGCCCTGCGTGGCTCCCTGCACCTTGCAGTTCTCCAGGGTGTGGTGAGGGTGAGGTCACCTGCCAGGTCCTTTCCTGCTCTCAGCTTGCATGTGGCTTCTCTGTGAAAGACCACATGCTGTGTCAGATTTACTTAGACCTGAAACCTGTTTCTATAAAAAAGGTCTTTGTCAAATGTCAAAATTTGGAGTAATATTTATTGTCTCTTAATAATGCGTTTATTTTTCATTTCTTTATTATTAAAAACTAAGAGCTACTAGTAATTCAATATTATTGCTTAGAATTTAACAGTGTCTAAATTTCTGGTGTGAATGAACTGAGAAGCTATAGCAATGTAGGGAACAGATTTTGAAGGGAGACACTCCCTGGCTTTGAACCTTGCCTCCACCACTTACTAGCTGTGTGGGCTTGACCAAAGAATTGGCTGGGACCCTGCATTTTCCCCTGCAGGAAGCAGGGGCATCTACTTCATGGACATGTTCTTTCAAATGAAAGGTGCATAGTACAATACCTGGCTAATAATACTACCTGTTTCATAATGGAGGTAAAAGCATTAGCAACGTCTCATTCACTATTCTGTCTACACCGAGCCTTGCATCTTGAGTTGAAGTCATGAATAGTTAAAGGTCATATTACGTTTTGGGATAACTTAGGACATTTGATCCAGGGCATGAGCAGACAAAATGTCTCTCTCTGCCTTAGAGAGAAAATGGGACATTTTATGTGGCCAGGATGGCATCACACTCTTTTTAACAGATATTTGAGCTGATGGCCTGACAACTGGGAGGGTGGAACATCTGAGCCTCTGAGAAGGGGACTTCTGTGTCCCAGGTCACACAGCCCTGCTCTGAACATACCACCCCTGGCGTGTCTTCTGTTGCATGCTTTTTCCACAGCTGTGGGCTCTTGAGTAGACATCCTCACTGCACACACTTCAGTGAGTGTTGGGAAAATTTGTGATCAGCACATCCACGTGAGTTTGGGAGCGTGAGTCTGAAACCGTTATGGAGTTTGATCCCATTGTGTTCTCCTTGGAGAATGACAACTGTTAACTCGAACTCTGAGAACTGTTTTTTAGGGTACAAATGGAGCTTCGTTTCAGGCCTACCATCTGACGCTCCTTCGGTTGCATTAAAATACCCTCAGTGCTAACCCCGGAGAAGTTTTTTCCCTTTCTGTGGTTTCTTGCACAGGATTTCAGTCAGTTTATTGAGTTACCTTACATGACTCGTGACTGTGCCCTCGAATTGCTTCTGTTGGTTCCCCTGGTGCTCTTCTTCATTTCTTCTTTCTGTTGTTAGGACTATAAGCTAAGCATATTCACTTATTATCTGGAAAAGCAGAATCAAGGAGACGTTGCTCTGATTTCTATTCCACTCTCTTACCCTCCCTGTCCCCTTAGTCCTCTGTCCTACAGAAAATTTGGGAGGGTGAGAAAGTAACCAAATGTATCACATGCCGGCAGTGTAGCCAGACCAGGCACAATAGTTGGTGCTTTTTTATGTGGTCTCACTTAACCCTCATTACTGCCCTTCTGGGCAGGACTTGGCATGTCTCTAACTGGAGTTCAAGCACTTTGTCCAGTGTGTCATAAGTAGACAGTTTATGATCAGAATTCAGGTCTAATTTCAACTATTCCATCATTTATTTGGATTCTGTTGTAACACTTGGATCTTTCTCTTGATTTGGTAAAATGATCATCACCACCATCATCATCATCACTGTTATTCCATTAGCCGGACTTGAATGAAATCAGCCTTGTCCTCTACTTGTTTGGCTTGTTTTATTTGATTTCTTTTTTATGTTTTCTTTTAGCTGACTTTGTTAAACTGAGAAAGGTAGAAATGGTGCTAAGATATAAGATTTACAAGAGACTTAGGTACTCATCCAATTTAGCACTTCATAAATTGCAAATAAGTGAGAATTGTTCAAGAGGCTAATTGCAGTGTGAAAGAAAGTATTTCTGTGCACAAATAAGTACATTTGTTAGAGTTGCATGTTAGATAAACATGCAAAAGAGGGCTCCTATGGAAGCTGCTGCCCCTCTTAGAGTTTATAGCCTCAAGTGGTCTACAATCTGTCATGCAAGTAGTACTCAATGTGACTTCTTTTTATGGATTGGGCTTCTTGATTTTCTTCTGTATTCTTACTTTACTGTTTAATAGACCTAACATGAATGCCGTAAAGAAGCCCAAATGCAGAATCTCTGCCCAGTTTATTCATTCAGATGGTATTTGAGGAGTTCATGAATTTCTTTTGATTTGTTAAAAGGGAGGGAATAGGTGTAAGTATTAAAGCTACAGTCACTAAAATATTGACCAACCTAATTCTTGTGTCTGTGGTTTCTCCCATCTTCTTCCCAAACATTTTTGGCCACAGAATGCTTTTTATTTGGAGGAAACCCTACATGTCTTGCTCTTTCATTTTTCTGGGTAAAGTTACCGAGTCCTCATGAGCTACTATAAGATGGAAAGTAGAAAGTAGAATATAATGTTTTCTTCATTTTAACAAAAAAGTACAGGGATGTATGGCAAATTTCACACACACACACAAGAGAAATGGGTTGTATCCAATGACTAACGAAAGGTATCATCATTTAGACCTAGGAAAGTAAGCTGGTAACAGTGCACAGGACCCAACTTGTTCTTTTTGCTCAAAGGAGAATAGAAGACACCACAAAACTTGTAGACAGTTTCATCTGGAACTTGAATCAGGGGTGTCCAACCCACAGCCCAGAGGCCACATGCGGCCCAGGATGGCTATGAATATGGCCCAACACAAAATTGTAAATTTACTTAAAATATTATGAGATTTTTTTGTGATTCCATGTCACAGTGTATTTAATATGTGGCCCAAGACAACTCTTCTTCTTCCAGTGTGGCCCAGGGATGCCAAAACGTTGGACACCCCTGAATAATATGGAAGCTTATGAAAAGCATAGACTCTGAAAATGTAAGTGGTTGGTTTGAATGTGACAATAGAGAAACTGGAAAACTGAACAGTTTTCCTAGGTGGGCAGTGTATTCTCTCTCAGAACTCTTGTGTGCTTTGAGAGTTCCCCAGCGCCGGACTCCGGGGTCCCTGCATTATAGTGTTCCGCTCCCAGCCTCTTTCCCTTCCCTCCTGTGCTTATGTGCATTAAACACACTACTCTCTCTCCCTCATGTCAAGATAAAACCAAACTTCTCTCCACTGAGCACAGAGAGCTGGGCTTTTCCAAGAGGAAAGAAGGAAGTGCCCCCACTTACATCATCGGTTCATAAAAAAAGAGGCAACTTCCTCCCTGCCCAAAAAAGTGTTTGGAAGTTGGAAGTACCGATGCTCCCTTGCAGGCTGTTGTTTCCAACATCACTTCAGAGGGGTGCAGCATTGCATGATGGGATAGTGCCTGTACCAGAACTCAGAAGATGTGGGTTGAAGTCGCTTTTTGGTTCTATCACTGATCAGCAACAATCCCTTGGGCAACCTCATCACTCTTCAGGTCTCCATTTCCTGTTTATGAAATAAGAGGGAGAGGCTGCATGATCTCCAAGGTATTGCTTGTTATTGTTTTAACATTCTACACATATTTAAATTTTAGTACCTAAAATAACTAAATAAAATGTCTCCTGAATTTATTTTTAATATGTAGTTCATAGCCAAGAATATTTACTGATGTAAAGGAATTATTTAAAGAGGTTCTTTTTAAAATTTTCTATGGGATTATATTTCACTTGAAATGTTTTATTTTCTTTGTGTCCTTTTAATGGATTTCAGCCTATGAGCTGAGCTGGTCTAACAAACTGAATGATAACAGAATAGATACTGTGTCATGAATCAATCAGTCAGGTCCCAAAGGGGTGAAAATTATGAAAGAAATTCCCATAATTTGGTCCAGTAAAAGAACTAGCCTATGGTTGAAAAAAGTATATATTGTACCCTGTATTATGGCTGATTTGTCCCACAGGTATGAATAAATCTGGAAAGCATAAACATTTGGAAGTTATTGAAAATTTATTGAAAATATACTGCAAAATTCCCACCCTTCCCTTATTCCCATCCAAAATGTAGAACTATTAGAGTTGGCTGGGGTTTTCCTTATATCTCAGTGGTGTGATTTCCCCACATGTGAGAAAATTGGGTAGGATCTAAGAATAACAAGCTGCTAAAGAGCAACTTTACATGCCTTTATGATGAAATAGAACAATGGAAGATGTGTATCATGGAAGTCTTCAATTCCTAAAAAGGAAGTAACTGACAGCAGTGTTTTGATTAACAGAGAAGTTAGTTTATAGCACAATAAAGAATAGCATGAAGGATTATATTTCCCCCCCCCCCCCAAAAAAAAGAAAGACTTTTTTTAGGGGGTGAGGGGAGCAATTTCTCCCTCCCCCTATCTATAAAGGTAATAAATGTTTATTGTAGAATTTGAAAAAAATGAAGGAAATCGAAATCACAATGATGTCACCATTCTAAGACAGCTACTGTTGTCTTAGAATGCTTTATAACACTTTTGTTTGCATGTATCTATAAGTACATGCCCACTTGTGTTTCATTTTTATGGAGCACTCTGCACGTTTTTCACAAGATCAAATAGGTCATACATGGTGAGAGGAGATTGGAAACCTAGGTCCACAGGACTCCACAGTTATATTCTTCCCACTAGGAACCTTAGCCTTTTAATTTCATGCTAATTCAGTAGTCACTCATTCTATTCTTCTTACCTTGCCAACCCTCTCACGTACTGGATTTTAATAGTTCCCCCCAAAATATGGTAATACATACAGTAGTTGCAAATATTTAATCACTTAATCACTAATGTATGGGCCCACTTTAAAAAAAATCACTCATGGTCCAAGTGGTAGCTTGAGAATTTATCAATCCCATCTCCCTTCTTCAAATAGAACTGCCCAGATCCTCTCGAACTACTAAGGACCTCCTGAAAATAAAATTGTAAATCACGAATAGTGTTTAACACCCTTTGATGTCAGAGAATTATTTCTTCTACCTAATTTCAGTACCTTATGGCACAGCTTAACCCCATTTCCTTTTGATTTCTCTTTATTGGAGACGGGGAACAGCTGGTCACCTCTTCTGTAACATTAGCTTTTCCCAACACACAAACAAGATCAAGTTACCCTTTAACTTTCTATTCATGTTAAAATTCTTCTTTTACTCCTTCTCTTTTACCATGAAAAACTTGCTAGGAATACCACAAAGTGACCAGCATGTGATATGCTTTCAATAAAAACGTTTGATTGGATAAACTTTAATGATGGTTGTGAATTTCTGTGTCCATAAAGCATTGCCATTTTTCCTGATTACCTTCTCATCCCTATCCCATTCCTGTCCTCCTCGTCAGCACTACTTGGAAAGGTCTGTGTCCAGCTGGAGATAGGAACTAGGCCCATTACTAAGACAACACTTGGAAAGGCTTCAAGGACTCAAGTGTGAAAGGACTTCATCAAATTCTCAGCTAAGAGTTTTTCCCATCTCCAGTTTATGTCTGGAGGCAAGGAAGTGGGTAGAAAACATTAGGTAGCACAGATTCATCTCTCTTCAACTGATATTTTGTGTAGTACTTTGCAGTTTACAAAGCATTTAGTGTCTTAGCAAGCACTTATTGAGTGCCTACTGTGTGCTACCCAGTGGGTAAGGTGGTGGAGCTTCAAGTTTGCTTAAAGCAGGTCTAACCCTCAGGGATCTTACAGCCCAGTAGAGGGGACAGAATGTAACAAGTAATCAGGACTCATTGTATTAAGCTTCCTAACAGAGGTAGTAAGATCAAGATGCAGTGGTAACAGGAAAGAACAAGTGATTAGTTCTATCTGATGTTCAAGGGGCACTCAAGAAAAAGTGGTTGACTTAGGTTCTGGCACAACATCTAAAATATAATTTCATTTATTTAGTTATGTGTTTCCATTTCCCCTACTAGATGGTGGGTACTGCATCTTCCATCTTGGAAGTCCTAGCACAGGTTGCGGGCTGCTAGAGTGCTGAATGTGAAGGAAGAGACAATTGTAGATGAGAGTTAGGGGCTACCTCTTAGAGGACACCGAGTAAGAAATAGATTTTGAGGTGTTTATTTTAGAAAAATAGCTGACAGCAAGGTAAGGAAGAAGGAACAGAAGGTGAGTCAGGAGGGAAAGGAAAGCAGGAGGCTTTTGCAGCATTCCAAGGGAGGATGAGTGGTGCCATGGAAAAGGCTGCAGGGGCACTGGGGGCAGAGCCAGGGGAGAGATTTAGAGAGCAGGAGGCAAGATTGACCTCACTTGGTCCCTGGATGTGGTGAAAGAAGGTTCCTTCGGGGCTGAACCCCACATGTGGATCATGTTTCCATTAATTCTGAGTATGGCATGAGGGTGAGATGATAATGGGGGAAGTGGTTGCTCACAGACATTCAGAGAGCAGAGACAAATACAAGTGCAACTTGGGACAAAATCTTCATCAAGGGTCACCAAACGTTTTCTGTGAACGGTCAGGTAGTAAATATCCTAGGCTTTGAGGTCTCTTTGCAATTCAGCTCTGCCGCTGTTGCACAGAAGCAGCCATGGATAATATGTGAGCCAATAAAGGTAGCTCTGTTCCAAACCGACTTTATTTAAAAGAATGACAGTGGTCTGTATTTGACCAAGGGCTGTAGTTTTGTGACGCCTGGTCTACATATTATCATGAGGGTGCAGTTGATTGTGGGAGTGGATGAGAGTATATACTGTGTGGGTATGTCTGACAGAGCTTTGCAGAATACCAACCAGCAAATACTGGGTTGGCCAAAAAGCTCGTTTTCTTCTTTTTTTTCTTTTGTAAGATGGCTCTAGTAGTACTTAGTTGTCTTTAACTTCATCCAAAATAATTTTGTTAGATTGCATTGTGACAGCTGTCATATCACTGTGCATTTAAAAAAACCCATCAAAATTGGTGAATTTTTGTGTAGCCATTTTAATATTGAAGATGGAAGAAAATACACAACATTTTTGGCATATTATGCTTTATTATTTCAAGAAAGGTGAAAATGCAACTGAAGTGCAAAAAGATTTGTGCAGTGTATGGAGAAGGTGCCGTGACTGATCGAATGTATCAAAAGTGGTTTTCAAAGTTTTGTGCTGGAGATTTCTCACTGGACAATGCTCCACAGTTGGGTAGACAAGGTGATAGTGAGCAAATTGCGACATTAATTGAGAACAATCAACATTCTACCACGTGGGAGATAGCCAACATACTCAAAATAACCAAATCAATAAGGTGGTGAAAATGAAAACTGTATCTTTTATTTCACAGAAAAAACTAAACAAACTTTTTGGCCAACCAAGTAAAAATGAGAAGACAATCAAGACAAAGTTGGGAGAGATTTTCAGTGTTTGGGGTGTGTGTTTAAGTCAGCGGTTGCAGAGATAACGTCAGTGCTGAGTTAGAGACTTCATGGTATCCACGAGGCTGGAGGGAGGTTGTTGCGGCACGATGGGGCAGAAGGTGAGCAAGTGAGGGCAGGGGTTTTCACTCCAAGTTTAAATATGAAGAAAAAGACTCTGATAAAGGTCAGTAAATTACTCAAGCCTGAGCCAAAACTCAAACTTGGGTATTTGCATCTCAGGTTTGTGTGTACCTTTTTTGGTTTTGTTTTTTTGATTTTTGTTTTTTTTACTGTACCCACTTGGGCCCTAGATAATTTTCTTGATTATTATGTAAAATCTCAAGTTAAGAGGCTCCTTTCTGGTTTGATCAAGAAGAATTCGTTACTTATTGGCCTAGTGGTATTCAGGTAAAGCCTCCTTTCTAAAAGTAATGCACAACAGACTCATTCCTGTTTTTATAAATGATCACGTCCATGGGAAGAGACCAGAAGACACTTTTTATAAATGTAATACCACTTGTTGAGTCTGAAGACTGTCTCCTACCCTGGACAAGGAGCATTTAGGTATGCTAGCTCATGTCATCTTTATAGCAACCTAATGATTTCAGAAGTGTTATTTCCATTTATCCATGAGAAAAGCCTAGTAGAATCCAAGACGCCCTTCCCTTCTTCCAAAGAGTGGTGGACTAGGGTTTGAACACCCTACTCCCACAGACTTGTCACCAGCAGAGTGGCACTGACTGAAGATTCTAGCACACAGCTGTGACAGTCCCTCTTGCCTTGTTTGATCCTCTTGTCTCTGCCTCCTCCTCCCCTACCTCTTTCTCTGGTAGTTGATCTGGTTTAGTCTCTAAGAAGGTTCGAGGGCTATGGAATTTTGTTATATCCTGTATTCTCATTCTGAGGTCTACCACCCTGGCTGGGCATGTGAACTTAGCCAGTAGTAAATGATAAAAATGTGTGCTTACTGGAGGGAGGGGGAAGGCAAGCAGGGAAGGCAAGAGTAGGAAGTAGAAAGGGATTTGTGGTGAAGGGTAGGAAGGGGGCCGGGCCTGGAGGGCCCCTCCAATGTGTCTGTGGACCTTAAACACATCTGTTTTCAGCTGGCTTGCTTCTGCTAACAGTTTCTCAATTTACGTATGTAAGAACTACAGGCAAAATGACTGGAATCAGGGCGCATGCCACTTGGATTCTTGCCAGCTTTTATTTCAAGCTGACAACTTTTTGGATGTAATACAAGATTTGTAGTTGTTTGTTTCTTCTAATGAGGTGGCAAGATACGGCTGCAACTGTCACAGGATATCTGAACATTTGTTTCCTTTTTTTAAAGAAACACAAAAACATCAAACCTTGAAGGTTTAAAAATAGTGTCAATTATTGAGCTGGTAATTGGACTCATCTCGAGTCAATTTGCCTCTTTGGTAAATGCAGGAGGGAGGCATGATGGAAGGATAGATTGGCATGTGCAACTGTGAGTGCAAGCTCTTCCTTTTCTTTTGTGCTTCAGGAGCAGGAGAATTGTGTCAGGCTTTTCAGGAGGAAGGAAACTGTCTGGAGTTTCTCTCGGATGTCTGCAGGCTCCCATCCTGGTCAGAAAGAGTGCTGCAGCGCCAGCCCTCTGTGGCCCTTGCTAACACAGCTCCCAAGGCATCTTGGTGATGCCATTTGGGAGCAGCTGCTGCTTGGGCATCGGGGGCATTCTGTCTATCCCACCCAACCCGTTCTTTATCCTCAGTGCAGTGTGTTGACCTTATACTCTTGTTTGCAGGAGAAATTCCTCTCTCCCCCAGTCACGCGATTGAAACAGAAACAGAACAGGAGCAGAAAGGTTTAAAGGGTGAAACCTGTGGACTTTAACTTGCTTACTCTATAACTAGGTAAACTGAGAGGCAAGAGTAACCTTGATGTAGTGTGATGGAGGTATTATTTTTCTTTTTCTTTTTTTTTTACATTATGTTTTGACCCTGTTCCACTACAAAATAAGTTCAACTTGGCTTGGAGGGGAGCCACACAGATGGAAAATAGTGGAAAGACAGTAAATAAAAGGTAACAAATGTTAGGCTTACCCCTTGTAGCTTGATGTTATGGGGATTTGTATGATGGATCTCATTTTATTTAAGGAGGAACAAACTTCATATTAATGAAGTTGGCAGATGATCCTGAATCAGGAGATTTAAAAATCTGAAAGAACAGAAATAGTATAATTATACCTTAAGGAGATTAAACATATAGGCAGGAAATAACAGATACAGCTTGGAAAATGTATACTAATACAACTGGGGGAAAATAATGTAAAATGCAGGCAGGATGCAAGTGAACAGAAGAAACATACACTAAAATGCCAAAGAAGAGCAGTGTTTGGAAGTATCCATTGGACCCTGCAACACACTTCAAAGGACTGACCCTTAGGGGCCACCTGTATTGCTCATCCTCAAGGAAGAGATGACTTATTTTGCAGAAGGGTGACCAGAAGTGTTTATTTTCATTTCCTGAATTTCACTGTTTAAAAGATGAGATTGGAAGGCAGTCATTGGAAGAAATGGACATAACATGAGCAAAAGAGGGAATATAACAGTAGAGGTGAGGCAGGTCTGAACTGAGACCAGGGTAGTGAATGGGTTGAAAAAGATGGACCTAAATGAAATTTAGGAGGCAAATCAACAGGGTGAAGACCCAAGAAGGAAGGAGAAGTTGGAGATGGCTCCACCATTGGGGCTTGGTGGGGTGGGTAGTAATTGTCACACTCATGGGAGGGATTATAAGAAGAAAGTCAGAATTGGCAGGAAAGATAATGAATTCCACATTTGTTGAATTGCAGAGGCTAAAGGAATATTCAGCTCTAGAAGTTTCCAGTGTGCAAATACATTTTTAGGTCCAGCTGGGTTGGCCTATAAGCTAAATTGGATGTGTTAGTGATTGATATGAAATGACAAGTAATTAATGTTGTATAGACCTGTAGCATTTTATCTCAGAAGACTGAAAAATGTGAGAATCTAGACCACCTTGACCAAAACAATGGAAGCCAATCATTTAAGCATTCCTTTATTTTCTTAAGACTATGCTTATTCACCTTTATTAAATATAGCTATAGTAAATAATGCTATTTTAATAATCAGACTTTTAAAAAGATGTATGGCTTTAAGAACTGCATAAGAAAATAACTATGTTTAAGAACATTCATAGTTTCTCATATTTTTATAGGAAAGACCTTTGTCCAAAAATTTCACGTAAACATCAACCAATTCTAAAAAATCATGCAAACTTAGATGTGTGTGTAAATTTAACATCTGAGATAAAATTTTCTTCTTTTTTATGGCTGAGTAGAATTCTATTGTGTAAATGCCCCATAGTTGTTTTATCTACTCATCTACTGATAGACACTTGTGATATATCTCCTCAGGCAAGGGAAACAAGAGAAAAAATAAACAAATGGGACTATATCAAACTGAAAAGTTTTTGCACAGCAAAGGAAACTATCAACAAAATAAAAAGACAACCCACAGAATGGGAGAACATGTTCGCCAATACATCTGATAAGGGATTAATATCCAAAGTGTATAGAGAACTTATAAAAACACCAAAAAAAATCCAATTAAAAATGGGCAAAACACCTGAATAGACTCTTCTCCAAAGAGGACGTACAGATGGCCAATAGATATATGAAAAGGTACTCAACATCATTAACCAGAGAAATGCAAAGTAAAACCACAATGAGATACCACCTCACACCAGTTAGAATGGCTACCATCAATAAATCAACAAACAACAAGTGTTGGCAAGGTTGTGGAGAAAGGGGAACCCTTTTGCACTGTGGTAGGAGTGCAGACTGGTGTGGAAAATGGTATGTAGTTACCTCAAAAAATGAAAAATGGAACTGCCTTATGACCTAGTGATCCCACTTCTGTGATAATATCCAAAGGAACTCAAAACACTAACTTGAAAGAAAATAAGCATCCCAGTGTTCATTGCAGCGTTGTTTAGATTATTGATCTTTAACTAAAATGCTACCTTTACAAAATGTCGGCTTAGTGTCATGGCATTTGTGGGGATGACAATGAAGCCAGAAACTGGAAGAATTATGTTCTGAGGCTGGATCTGTCTTCGGATGCTTTCACAAGGCTCTGGGATATCTGGGCCTGAGTCCACAATGCCCAAGGGCAGGTGCCTATCTTACTCTTGTATCTTACTCTAGACTTCCAGAAGGCATAGGTGTTTACTGATGGAAGTCGCAGCAATCTTCCTTACACGTATGTCTAAGGGTGATTCCTCAGTGTGCACGTGAGGTACATAAGATGAGGTATGTATGTAAAGTGCATTGTTAATGTCAGTGAAGACCATGTGCCTAAAGCAGGCAGCAAATAGGGACCCACATATGTGTCATCATAAGAACGTATGACAGGGGCTAATTAAAAATGAAGGCTCTAGTTTTCTCAAAATATTTTCTGCCTCCTTCTCACCACCATTAGTGTCTCACTTATTGGCATTATTTACTTTAAATTTACAGGAGGGTGAGATAGGGAACACTCTGCTTCCCAAACATATTTGACTTATTTGGATCTCCCCCTCCCACTTGTACTTTACTGGTAGTGAACCTTTTGGATCACCTGTTCTGAGGAATAGACATTGGGAACTAATCAGGGAATTTAGGGCAAGTGAAGAAAGCAATGGTTTGGAAAGGGCCTTGGGAGGTTTGAAGAAGGCCCCCATTCTGTCCCTTTCAATCTTAAGGATATGGGATATGGGACAATGTGCAGTGCCCACAGGTGGGGTGGGGCTTTTGTCAGGTGGGCCTTCCTCTGGAGCCTGTTTGGGAGGATTTTTGAAGAAGTGAAAGATGTGGGTTTTATAGGCTGCATTGTATCCCCCCATTCATGTTAAAGTCCTAACCCCCAGTACCTGAGAATGTGGCCCTGATTGGAAACAAGGTTGTTTCCGATGTAATTAGTTAAATTAGGATGATGTCATTAGGGTGGGTCCTAACTGAATATGACTGGTGTCCTGACATGAAGAGGAAATATGGACCCAAATAGGCACACAGGGAGAATACCACATGAAGATGAAGGCAGAGATCGGGCTGATGTTTCTACAATACAAGGGACACCAAAGATTGTCAGCAAACCACCAGGAGCTGGGAGACAGTGGCCTGAAACCCATTCTCCCTGACAGCCCTGAGAAGGGACCCACCAACCCCCTGGTCTTAGATTTCTAGAATCATGAAACAATGAAGTTCTGTTGTTTAAGCTCCAACAATACACCCCCCCCCCCAGTTTGTGGTACTTGGTCATGGCAGACCTAGGAAATGAATAATGTAAGGGTGACAGTATCATAGAGAGATTCTTGCAGAATTTCAGCAGGGAGGAGGATGGTCCAGCCACAGGGAAGGAAGCACAAAGGATAAGCTCGAGGGCATGGAGAAGATGATAGGAATTGCTTCAGCAGTGGGTGGTCACAAAATCTGGGATCATAGCTTCATTTTTACATATGGAATTTACCAGTCACGTTTTTCATTTGTAATGGGAGATGTTGCGTCAGGTTCTGGCATATGTTGGGCTGGAAAGACTTAAAGAAATATTAGACAAATGTGTCTTGAGGTGTCAAGCAGCACCATTGAAAGAGTTCTGCAGTGATTTGTTCTAAAACTTTCAACAAGTTGATCAATTTCATCTACTTCACCTGTTGCTGGGTTTTTCTTAACCTTAGCAAGGATACTAATTAGTTATGAAAACCTATATTGATGAATGAGGTGAAGGTCCTCTGAGGAACATGCATACTATCCATTAGCAGTTGATTTATTCATTGATGGAATGTCCTTGGAAAGAGTATTTCAAGTTATAAGGAAAGTATTTTGAAATGTTTTAGGATGTAAGTTAATCCTGTGACTACATCCATTACTTCTGAAAGAAGAAATATATACTGTCTTTTAGTATACTGGAAATGTTTAAAGCCATTAATTAATTATCTTCTCTTGTGGATCTGGTTTAGTAATTTTTACAAACTAACATCTAATATGGGCCTTGATCTTGTAAGAGGGAAGAGACTGAAATTTATTTACCGTGTGTGAATTTTCTTAGATAGCCGCCCAGTTCTCTTCAGTTTCTCAGCCTTTATAAACCAATATGAATCCTGTAGGTTTTATTTGAACCTGAAACTATAAGTATTTTTTCTTTGTTTTTTTCTGTTGTGTCACTGTGCTACTTGTATTCACCCTCTCGCTTGCTCTTTACGTCCTCCCGTATGCATGTATGCCCCTCGCCATGAGGCTCCCGCTACCCAAATATGCGTGTTTATGGGGTCAGATGCACTGCTGGGCCATGTTGGTTTGCGCAGGTGTGTTTGCATCTTTCACTTAGAATGCGCTTTCCTTACGTCTTTCAAAAGGACTAAGGTGGGGAAGGGGAGTACTGAATTTTTATCCACATGGTTCTATATTTTGAGATTTTGAGTTCATTTCAGTTACACCAGTGATATTAATAATTAGGAGTTAATATGGGCTGATAATTAGTTTGAGAGTCAAGAAGGCACTATGGATCCTAGTGCAGTTATGTTCTTATTATGCAACATTGGTTAGAAACCTCAAAGCCGCTGTGGTGAGAGTAACCTGTTTCAGGTAGTGTTTGTAAACAAATAAACAAACAAACAAGCAAAAAATAGCTTGTTATGAGGCATTCTGTGAAATTAAAGTGATTTCATCCAGACAGAAATACCGGAGCTTTCTTAACATTGCTAATTTGACACAGGTTGCATTTTCAGAGGAAAGGACCCTTGATATATTATCAGAGGATATGGTCTCCTGTCCTACATATAATAAAAGCAAAAGTATAAGTCAGAGAAGGACAAACACTGTATGATACATCTCATATGTAGAATCTAAAAAAGCCAAACTCGTAGCAGCAAAGACTAGAATGGTGGTTACCTGCAGCTGGAAGACTGGTCAGAGAGCACTAACCTGCAGTTAGAAGGTGAGTAAGTTCTGGGATCGAAACTACAATGTAGTGATCATAGTTAATAATATTTTACTATATCCTTGTAGTTGCTAAAATAGATCTTAAATGTTCTTCTCCACAAAAAAGGAATTGCTAATTATTTGATGTGATGCAGGTGTTAGCTAACTCTATGGTGGTTATTTTGCAAAATATGTGTTTCAAATCAACACAGTGCATACCTTACACTTATGTATTGTTGGATGTCAATTATATCTCAAAACTTCCGGCGAGGAGGGGGAAATGAATACCTTTTGAGAAAATTTCAGACCCGCCTCTTCTGACTTGGCTTTGGAGTTTTAGGGAGTAGGGGGGAGTGCTGAGGGTGTATAATTCAGCCACCCACTTGTTTCCTTGAGGGAGTATGACAGGCCGTGTGCATTGTGCTGCAAGCCTATTGCTGTCATTGGGAAGAGGCATGCTTGGTGACAGGGGACCCAGCCTAAAATCTAAAGTCAGCTGTACAGTTAACTTCATTTATATCTTGTTTTGGTTCCAAAAAGTGGACGTGAGATGCTTGCATTGGATTTGATATCATTTTCAGGATTATCTCATGAGGACCGAAAATGTTTCTTTGGCTTATTTGGAGTCCATCTGTGCTCTGTGACTGAGCGTGGAATTTTCCTGGTGACTGGGGACGCGCTGGAGTGTTTCCATGGAGAGTAAATATGCATTTAGCTAAGTTATTGTTGATACAAAGATAGAGTAGTATTGAAGGAATGACCGTAATATTTCATGAATGAAATAGGTGCCAGTATTAACTTTTAATGCAAGTAGAACTTTTATTGCTTTAAAAAATAATGTTAAGGAACTAACAAATACGCCTAAATTTCATCCTCTAGTCAAGTTTCCTAGGAATGCAATATTTTTGGGTGCCCGAAAGGATATTTAGTAAAAGAGAAATGGTGCAGGAATAGATCCCCCTGGCTTTGACAGATGCTAAGCATGAGACTGACTAAACCCGATCTCTGTGTTTGTACCCCTGCTATTCTCACCATACTCCAGATACCTTATTTTTCTGCAGTGAGCCTTTGCCAAAATGCTATTCAATACCCAAGAGGTCCCCATTGAAAATAATGCTTTTCAGAAAAGACTTAAAAATCTAGATAATGTAATTCATATTAATCATTTTCAATCTGAATGAAACTGGCATTCCCAATGACATTCTCAATGAACTAATGATAAAGCCAAGTCAACACTAAAAACTTAAAAACAAATAAAAACTCCAGTGAGAACAAGAAAGGCATGTGCAGAGTGTTCTGGCCATCTGTAGGAATTTGTACATCGACATGAACTCAAAGCAGGATGGCTGGCATGGCACGGATAACTCATCAGTTCTTTAACTCGGGGAAGTGACTTTAGCACACAGGCAAATAAAGTTCCTTTGACGGAAGCTGTTAAAAAGAATTTGAATTTGAACTTGGAAGGACTTTAAATGGTCTTTTTTTGAACATGAAATGGTCTCTTTTTGTGGAAAAATATTTGAGGTCACTATGTATATTATACATGCTCACATATTTGTCGAACTGCAGTATAGTAGAAAAAAGGAACCCAGGCCAAGTGTGTTACGTTCCCTGATCACTCACTGGAGGGCGGCGATCTGCACTGACAGGAAGATTACCAGCACGCTTCCTCCCCTGGACAGACAGACACGTATTTGCTCAACAACGACGAGAAGGCAGCAAAGCATTCCCTCAATAGCTGAAGATCTAATAACTCTAGCTGAAGAGTATTTAACAAGAAGTGCATTTTTAAGACTCTACTGTGTATGAACAGCTCAGAGTGAGAGCCTCAGTCTTACAACCAAACTCAAACTCAGGGTGGAATAATTCACAGGTATTTTTAAATTTTATTATACTTGAAACATTGTGGTATCATGACCTTATCTACCTGTTCTTTCAAAATATGCCTGTGACTGGGGCCTCTCGGATAAGATGCATTTAGGTCCATTTGGGAGAGCCGGGGAGCCCAGTGAGGATCCTGTTTGCTCTGCTCTGCTCCCCTGCTTCCTCTGTAAAATGAGACCCTTCCTCCTTGCATTTCCTGACCTCACACAAGAGTTCTTAAATTATTTTTTAACGAGGAAGGATGTCACCATCTTTGAAAGGTTTAGCATAGCACATTTCTATCTCTCTGCACATATATAAGAAGTCAGAAATCCGGGTTAGTAGAAACTTATAGCCAGCTCATCTACAGCCCCTTGGTTTTATCCATTAGTAGTAACAGGGGATCAGAGCCTGACTAAACCAGAGTGCTTGAGCAAGAAAGCATGCCTGTATGTCCATGCTCTTTGGGCTCATGTATCTTTATCAGAGGACAGAATGTGGGAAGGTCGGTGGAAGAGTTGGTTTTCAGTTTTGCATTCCCAAATTTTTGTGGTCTTTCCACACGATAGTTTAAAAATATAAAAGGATTCCATTTTCATTTTTTTGGCAGAAGTAGTAGAGGGTATCATAATGTCTTCCACATACCAGAGAACCTTGCAGAGCAGTCTCTGCCCTTAGAGCTGCATGTGAGGGACCTCCTGAGATACAGTGAGATCTGTGCAGAAACAGAGGAGGTGAAGCCCCGCCGTGAGGGGATGCACGTTACACAGAGGGAGTGCTCGGTGCTAGTCTGATTCAGACCTGTAGAGTGTCTGGGAGGGATGGAGTATGGCAGAGTTTAAAGTTTATGTTTTATGTATACTATTTCATTTAATCTTAAAATCCTCCAAGGCTTCATCATCCCTATTTTATAGGTTAGGAAAGAGTAGTAGTGAGTAGCCCAAAACACACCAGTACATTTGTGAGAATAGTATTGAATCACCTAAGAAATGTTCCTTGGGTTATAAAATAAGCAAAATTTGACTTTTCATTAAGCTGGTACTTTTAGCTGCCTTTGTTCAGGTCTTTTTTACAAGTATATAAATTAGTGTTGTTTTTTTACAAAGAGATGCACTGGGTTTTAAAAAATAGATGGAGATAATCACTCAGAAAATCTATGTTATTTACTAATATTTACATGTAGTTCATTCAGATTTGGGAGTCAGTTTGATTTAAATACCAATTTTTTAAAAACTAAGTAGAGATGCATTTGTTTAGCTCTATGTTTCCAAGGTCGTATATACAGATAGTATTGAACATTGTGAGTGGGCTAAATAATTTCGATGAAGAAAAATAAAGAAGTAGACAAATTATTTTTCAATGAAAGGAGATGATAAGATTTTCCTTGTGCTATTCCATGTTGAAGATCTTTCAACAAACTGGTCAGAGTTCTGCCAGACTGTTTTGAAGGTACTTTAGAACTGACCTGATTTTTCTCCTCCCTACACATCTGAATTTTCTTAAGCTTTTGGAACTTTTTTCTGTTTTAAATATTACATGAACTCTTTGGTTTGACCACTGACTGAAGTGTTATGACATTTAAGGGGAAAAAATCCTATAAGCATTAATCAATCTAAGATATTTGTTGCTTTTGCATTCGACCTCATCCAGCTTTCTTGCCGACACACACCGTCCCGGAGGCACCGTCTGCTTGTTTAATCGTTCAGGACAGAGCCTGGTTTGATCTCCTTCTGTGCTTTCAGTGCTGGTAAATTAATCAAAAGAAGTTACTGCTCTGCTGGGCGCTAGCAGGAGTTGAGATGTTTCTGCTCCAGGGCCTGTTCATCAGCTAAAATGCTTTTAAGCCCCAAATGGAGAGTAAACAGTATCTCTGCGGCCGCTTTGAGGTGAGCCATTGCTTGTGGCTGCTTATATTCGGGAAGGGGCCTGTTGGTATTAGCAGTTATTCTGGTTTGGGTTATAGCCTTTTCAAATTCTTTTTCTCCTCTTGATTTTAATGTTTTTAGTGTTTGTGAAGAACCACCCCCACCACCATCACTGCACATACATCCTGTAGGGTTTCAATAGTGGGACATGCAGACCAAAAGAAGGGAACCCAGTTTGGTTCTATGCGAACATTTTTATAAAGTCTGAAAGCTGAAATATGTATAGCAACCAGAGTTTGTCCTTAAGGGACAATAAAGTTACAACTCAAGTTGGGATATAAGTTATAAGAATAGTTTTTATTAACATGAAATTGTGGGTCCTTAGTTAGGTTTGTTGGATTTTTTTCCATTAGATAGAAGTTGACACGTATTATCTTGGGCACTGTTTGGGCCAAGCATTGTTCTAGGCAGTGAGGATGCAAAAGAAAATAGTCTTTGCCTTCCAGGAATAGGTCCCACAAAGAAAACAGACACATAACTGGTCATTTCAGTATTCTGAGGGAGGTTTACCAGGGGACGGTGGGGGTACACAAGAAGAGGAGGACCATGTTAGGCTGGTGGCATGGAGGGAGGGTCTGGGAAGGAGGGCCTGGGTTGGGGAGAAGCACCAGAGGAGACCATCTAAGGAAGAGGTGACATTTGGTTTTCAGAATGTACTAGAAAGCAGCTGAGGGGAGACAGGAAGCTGTGGGTTTGCAGGACAAGATTTTGTCAGGAAAAAAAAAAGCAGGGGGCAGGAATGTGGGTAGAATAAACCAGACTCATGTATTTTTTAAAAATTAGTTATTTTCATTGCAGCTGACATGTAACATTGTACTAGTTTCAAGTGTACAGTGTAGTGATCAGAGATTTATGGAGTGATCATCAGGTAAGTTTAGTGCCCATCTGACGCCATAGATAGTGTTATTGCAGCATTATTTACAACAGCCAAGACATGGAGGCAACCTCAGTGTTCATTGATAGGTGAATGGATAAAGAAGATGTGGTGCTTCTTCTACAATGGACTATTACTCAGCCACGAAGAAGAACGAAGTCTTATCATATGTGACAGCATAGATGGACTTAGAGGGTATTAAGCTAAATGAAGTAAGTCAGCTGGAGAAAGACAAATACCATATGATTTCACTTATATGTAGAATCTAAGAAACAAAATAAATGAACAAACAACAGACTATTATATATTTTAAGGTATAATTGATACACAAAACCTGCACATAATTATTAGTATGTACAATTCGATGAGTTTGGACATATGCAGACACCGTGAAATCATTAGCAGAATCAGGGTGGCAGACATATCCATCACGTCTAGAAGCTTGATCAGGAAACCTCTTGAATGGTGACCTACTAAGCTGAGGCTTATTTCTGCAGGGGACACTGAGGAATTTAGGAAGGGGTGCAGTGCGCACATTGGCTTATGAGCAGAGCAAGTCTGCAGTGAGTCAAAGAAGTGGAAGGCAGCAAACCCACTGTGTTTGTTCAGATTTTCTTTAAAAGTGAAAAGGAAATTAAAATAAGATTGTCTGGTCAGTGTTGAAAAGAATAAATTATTTAAGATAACTATAATATTGCCCCCTTAGTTTCTAATCATTGATGTCTACGTTTATGTTAGGTAAAGAGTTCCTACTTGTATATGTAAAATTTCTATTTCAGAAGAGTTGCTTGGGAAAAAATAGAAATCTTTTTTGAGATTACATTGATAGTTCAGTAAAGTGACATAGTAGTAACCTTTCCATTTTAAAGCATGATACATTCTTGTTTCATTTGTCCCGGGTTTGAAATTGAAGTGAGTTTTTTGTTTGTTTGTTTTTACTACTACAACACAGTATACAGATGCTCCTTGACTTATGATTGGGTTACATCCAGATAAACCCAACCTGTCAGACATCACAGCTTAACTACCAGGGTGACAGTGAGCTTGCAGCTACACTGTTATCTTAAGGGTATAAATGCCACTTTTCCTGGTGACATCTAGCTTATTGTGTAAAAGTGATTTATTGGGTGGGTTTCCTGATTTTCCTACAACCTTCTCTGTGGTTGTTTGAAGGTGAGTAAGTGAACCTCCCACATCCTTACTTTGAATTCAACCTTGTCCAGAGATGTTTGGTGAGCCTGAGACTACCTGCAGGAAATTATGCCCATAACAAGAGGCATAAGGCACAGTGCAAAGAAATGTCAACATCTTGTTCTTGAGGACTTTTTTATATCCTTTGTATTTGGAAAGCTCAGACATATCTATTGGGTTGGCCAAAAAGTTTGTATGGTTTTTTCCATAAAATAAAAGACACGTTTTTCATTCTCACCAATCACTTTATTGATTTGGATATTTTGAGTATGTCGGCTATCTCCCGCATGGTATCACGTTGATTGTTCTCAATGTCTCAATTTGATCTCTGTCAACTTCAACTGGTCTGTTCGACTGTGGAACAGTGTCCAGCAAGAAATCTCTAGCACAAAACTTTGCAAACCACTTTTGACACATTTGATCCATCACAGTCCTTTTTCCATACACTGAACAAATCCTTTTTGTGCATTTTTACCTTTCTTGAAATAATAAAGCATAATATGCCAAAAATGTTGCGTATTTTCTTCCATCTTCAATATTAAAATGGCTACACAAAAATTCACCAATTTTGACGTTTTTTTTAAATGCACAGTGATATGACAGCTGTCACAATGCAATCTACCAAAATTTTTTTGAATGACATTAAAAACAACTAAGTGCTTCTAGAGCCAACTTACAGAAAACCAAATGAGCTTTTGGGCCAATCCAATATATGAGAGTATAAATACCATATCATGTAGTGTGATTCAGATGGCTACAAGGTACAGCAAAGGTAGCCATAAAAGCCTTTAAAAAGGAGTATGAATTGAGCAAGGCCTCGAACGATATTTAATCAAGCTTTGTTCTTAAGAACTTATTTGCTTTTTCATTACAAAAGTTAAACACATTAATGATGTGAAACCGAGAGAACAAAGTAAAGGAATAATATACCTAAATCCATTCTCTTCAGAGATAACCACTTTCTAAAGTGTTTCTTCCCAGCCTTTCACTCTGCGTGTAGTCTTTCCTGTCCACATCCCGGTGGGCACATTTGACGTCTACAGAATTCTCAATGGTGTGATACTCTGAACAGTCCTCTTAGGACTGTGCGATGCCTGTGACCTTGTCTGCTTATCCATTTACTTTTGTAGCCCAGATTCCTGGAGTGAAGTGGCTGTTCAGAAGTTCTGTGTAGTTACATATATCCACTGGTAGTATATTAGGGTGCTTGCTTACTCACACATTGGCATTATGTATTTTTAGTCCCTTTAGTCTTTGCCAAATCTGTCCAAACCGTTCCCTTTACCTGAACTGTTCTTCTGTCTGTGTGGCCCACCTCCCCTGTCCATTCTGTCAGAACTAAGAGAAAGGCTTCTGTTATTTTCCCCCCTAAGTCTTCTCTTTACTCACCAGTCTCCTCTGTGTCTTTGGCTGAACTATTAGGTTCTGGCAGTCTTCACTTCCCACCTGACTGGAGGGGTGTGTGAACCACTCATGTCTGATTTACTGGAGAGTGGAGAACTGGGGGCAAGGACGGGGTCTGGGTCACCGTGGGGCCTTTGGACCCTCCCATGTTAGTCTTTACAAAGCTGGGCCTTAAGAGAAGGGACAGACCAGGTCAGGTAATGTAGTGAACTTGGGGCTCCACTATTCAGAGAAATACTAGCCTGACTGCACATACAAGAACACTGTATGAGCTAAAACAGCAGGTAAACCTGGGATAGGGAACCACAAACAGACCTGGCTGATGCACACTGGGAGCCCACAGAGTGAGTGATAGCAGTCACAGTGTGTGGTCCCACAGCTGCCCCTTAGTCTTGACCTCCATGCATTTACAAAACCATTGCTAGATTATTCAGCACCCAGCTCAGGGCTGGTTCACATGAATGTTGGCCAGACGCTCTTGGTTGTGTGGTTATTCACTTCCCCTTCCCTTTAATGAATACATTACTCTGCCTTCTTTCCAGACTAGAGCAATGTGCAGCTGTAGGTTTGGAGATTCATTCTAGTGCAGCAGGTCAGTCCACAAATATTAGCTGAGAGCCAACCATGTGTCAGACATGGAGGTGAGCATTGGGGTTAGGTGAAACAGTAACTGGGTGCTGGCCTTCATGGGGTGGCAGAGAGGGATGACCTCTTCTTGGCTGTGAAGCCATCTCCCAGTCTCTCTTAGAGGCCTGTGCTCATGAGAACTGGCAGCCCTAAGAAGGTCGGGAGGCAGTGCTCTGGGATGAAGCATCTCTTTGCCTGCGTGAAGATCTCCTTTTCCCTGGTGCTTGGTGAGTGGGTGTGCATGCAAAAGAGAAATGTCACCTGTGTCAAAAATTAGCCCCTGGAGTTAAGGAGAAGTCTGTCCTTAGATTACATAGCATCTGGAAGAAGTAGAAAATGGCTATTTCCTATTTACCATTAAAGTACCTTAAGACAACACTCATTTATATTTTTCTCTCCTTCATTCACTCAAGGACTTGAAAAGAAGTTGGTCTCCTCCCCTTTCACTTAGCACCATGTCTGTGTGACCTATTCCAAGAGCTGTTAGGCACACTGCTGATACCATGGGATTCAGTCAGGATTGATAGCCCTGTCTTATCGCTGCCGTAGCACCTCAGAAGCATTAGGCCATCTCCCCACATCTAATTTAATTGCCCCATGCATTTATATTGGTTGAGGAGTTTGCTGCAATCTGCAGAGTTGGATTGCTTAATATAGTTTCTTTGTTCTACTAATGACCTAAACTACATAATATGCTGATAAAGAGTCCCAAAATGTGCAATAAAAACTGACAACGACTCTATGTGCCTATTAAACTCCCTGGCCCTGGCGGATGCTTTGCTGCGGCTCAGGAATGTCAGTGGGCAAGTCAGACAGCAGGGGCTCATTACCGTGCTGGCTGCCCAGGCCCATCACCTTTATCTTTCCTGGGAGCAATGGCCTTCTGTTTGCTTCTTAGGAAAACTTCAACTTTTAGACATTTTGAATGGAAAAAAACCTAACTGATTTTTTTTTCTGAGTTTGTAGTAATATGACTTAATGGGCTGCAGCTAGCTTCTTGGAAAGCAATCAAAACTGTCTTTTCAATAATGTTGGAAAACCTTGTCCTTTGAGTGAAAATTAATGCCTTCAATTTTAGAAGAACTCTACCTCGAGCTTTGTATTCTAATAAAGCCCCATGGAAGTAAGCATCCTGGAGAATTGTCTGATGGCAGAAGGAGGCAGACAGGTCTTAGCTCTTAAAATTGTTTAGATCAAATGTAAAGAACAAATTCAACTTGTAATTTAATTTTTCTTTGTATTTTTTTGTCATCATTTTAGAGATGAAGTACTTTTTAGATTCTTTTTTTTGTTTGCTATAGCAATAGATTATCTATGATGTAAGAAAATAATGACCAATTTCATAGGATTATTTTAGGTTCACTGAAAATGGTTAACTCTTGCAGTGGGTAATTCTATTTTTGGCTTCTCTGGTGTCGTTTTACCTAGTTAGACAGGCTTGAAATTTTTTTATATCAGTTTTTCTCCATTTGCTTTAGAAAGAGTGAACACTGATGATAGGTTTCCATTTGTATTGATGGGACCTCAGTTGGGGTGTTGGCTATTCTGTGTTACTTATGGAGATGAGAGTAGGGAGAAAACCCATTTGCAGTATAGGACTGAAAAACATCAGTCCTCCATGTCTGACGTTGCTTGAGGTGGAGATCATGCTTGTAACGGTTGTATGTGTTTCGTGTGTTTGTGATTTATTCCAGGGAACAGCGGACATTATTTTAGGGTGTGAGGATACATTGGGCTAATTGTACAGTTTTAATCATTCAAAAGTTCTTCCTTTGTTCCTCATTTGCTCCCTGCTTCTGACTTCCATGCGTGCCGCTTCCCTTGTAGTACGTGTCAGAGCTGCTACCGTTGTTTCTGCACTGTGTCTCATGTAGGCACAATTAGCAATACCATTATATACATAGCGCCTTATCATATATATGGACAATTAGGAACTGAAGACATAATCTTTACCCTGAAAGAACTTGCAACCATGTCTGTGTTTATATATATTCATATTCAATGTACTTGAATATTAGTGTGACTATATTATATAATTTAATGGGTTAGCATATAAAGACAGTTATATAAAATTATATATGGAAACAATTCAGTACAGGACTCTAAGAGATGATAAATGCAAACAGGGACACATCAGCCACAATTTTCTTCTCTGCTGATTTTCATCCCATCTTCGTCCTAAAGATCCTAAGACCAGCGATTTATGGGGGAAGAATATTTTCCGCCAGGACTAACTCGGAGCGTAGATGGTGTCCTCAGTGGAGAAGTGATGAATGGTGCTTGGCGCTTGATCTAAGGGTCAGGTGGAAACTGAGATATTATTTTTTCTATTCTGCTTTTCAAAATACTTCTCCACCTGTACAATATATTTGGTCTTCTTGGCTCTCTTGTGAGGCAGATGGCAATGGTGACACCCTCAAATTCTAAGCAGAAAGCTGAGAATGGGGGATAAGGTAACCTTGTTGTGTTCTAACAGTGTTGGGCAGAAGATCTCTAGCACGTGCACTGTCCCCAGCTTGGCCTGGCCCTATTGCTCAGCAGAGCATCCAAATGGTTGCTTCCACAATTGCCAAGAGTGTACCAGCTCAGTGAGCATGCAGATGCTGGACTGAGATAGGTGTGTTTAGGTCCTGTCTTGGCCGCATGTTAGGTTTCTATGGCCTTTGACACATGGTATTGACCTTTCTGAGGTGGTCAGAATGATACGGATTTCTCAGAGTTGCAGTGAGGATTAAATTAGCCAGTGCATGGGAGGCACTTAGTCCAGGTAGTGGTGAAGAAATGGCATGGGCTAAAGCAGCACTTGCTGCTGCTCCAAGATTATGATGATGATGATGATGATGATGATGATGATGATGATGATATGTCTCATATTTTTGCATTCAACTTAAAAAGTATACTTTTAATAGTCCCTTGGGCATACACTAAAATTGGAACAATGCAGAGAAGGTTAGCATGGCGCCTGCTCAAGGATGACCTGCAAATTTGTGAAGTGTTCCATATTTTTCTTTTTTAAAAAAGCAGTATACTTTTAGAGTTTAAGGTACATTGGAATTCTCATTGTTGGTCACAGAGAAGAAAAAAACACAACCAGGAAAGTACTATATCTGGGTGAATAGATGCAGGGACCCAGTTATACCCTATCCCCCTGAAGCATCCCTTGATTCCTCACCCTTGAAGCATTCCCCATCATTCCTTCTTGTTCATGTTCACATGTGGTCATCATCTGAGTTATTTTCTCCCTTATTTACAGCTTTAACAGTGAGCACACTAAAAACTTAGAGGGAAACGAATAGACCCTCAAAGAGATGGCGGGAGGAAACCATTGGAGGAAGAGTGGAATTTTCTTAGCAACCCATCGGACCCCAAAGGCTTCCCCACATTGGTTATTAATCACCTTGGACCCCAGGTCACAGCATCTGGTTCTATCTTGGAAACTCTGGGTGTTGGTCATTTGATAAAAAGAGAACAACAGTTTCTGCAGTTTCCTTGGGTGCAGCGCATGCTTTTCTCACCTTCATACCACCAGAGCCCAAACGAAGGTCTGGCATGCACTTGTCACTTTGCCTTGGAAACTGGGTCACTCTGACATAAGTGGGTGATAGGACATTTTTGTTATATTGCTTAAAGAAGTTATAACACCAAAGATATCACTTCTTCAGATTCTATCTATAGTGTATACCAGTTCAATTTGATGAGATACTATTATGTGTGTGTGTGTGCGCGAGAGAGTGTCCACTGAAACTTTGCTTGCTGTGGCACTGCTTTAGCCGTCCTTGTCACATTCCCTCAGTTGACCCTGAATTTGGTGGATGACTCCCATTTTCAGCCACAGGCTGGATCTAATTACAAGGTCTTTCTTGCCTTCTCCATTGTTACAGAATGAGAAATAAAAGCCTCTGCATAAAGCTAGGAGTCCCTGCTGTGTGCTCTCCTGAGTGTCTTTCCTCTATTTCTTAAGTTTCTTGGCTGGAATTCTCTTCATTTTGACTCTTGTACTAGCCCCAACCCAAGTGGTTGTGCATCTTGCTAGCTCTGGTCTTGATCTTCTTTCCAAGCTCAGTGTTCTGTCCTGAGGGCTGCATGGTCCCTTACACTGGTTCACTGCAGCTGCCAGCCAGGTGAATGTGGCAGGTGTTGGTAGCATTTGACCCCACCTATCAAACCCCATGAAGGGCACACTTGATTTTGAGGTCATGGTTGTTACTTAGAAAAGATGAGAGCCTGATACACATGTCTGTTCATGTAGTAATTACTCCTAAAAGTATAGCTACCAAGTGGACTCAAACAAAGGTTGAGACTTGGGCTTCTCTGAATAGTCATGGTAATGAACGAATACTCTCCTCTCCCACTTTCTTTGATCTAACTGGAAGATGATCATTATTCACATGGGATGATAAAGTGTGTTCTTGAACCTGAAATGGAAATAAATATAATTAAGAAGGAGGAGCAAGAGAGCTGTGTTTAACACTTAAAAGAAAACATTAAAAAACTGGTAATTAAACAAACATGTGTTTGTTACTTACTGACTTTGGTACTATGGGATGTAAAGATGAGTAAAACAAATCCCTAAGACCAGAGAGCTCATAGCCTAGCTATGGAGACAGACGTAAACAGCTAATTTCATTTCAGACCAGATTTGTTCAATGATGGTCTTAATCAGTGAGAAGAGCAAGTTACAAATTCAGCTTTGCAGTATATTGGGTTGACTGCCATTGAAAGTGGCGGCTACAGTTGATCTAATCTGCAGGTGCACAGTGTCTTGGGGCTCACACGGCCTCTTTACACAGACCATCACGTGGTTGACCACTGTGCCTGGACTTGTCCCCCCACCACTGGGACCTCTTTTCCCTTTTGCCCAATGTCTGCCAACCTTTCTCTGTCACTCTCTAGGACTTCAGCAGACGTATAAAGTTATTAGGTGTCATTTTCATGTTCTATTTTGAGGATAGTAGAATGCTGCTGCTGCTTTTTTTCCCCAAATAGACTAATTTTTAAAACAGTTTTTAGGTTCACAGCAAAGCTGAGGGGCACAGAGATTTCCCGTATACCCCCACCCCTGTGGTTGGCACACGTTCAGAGCATCCTCCATCATCAACGCGCCCACCAGAGGGGCACGTTTCCTACAGCTGGTGAACCTGCGCTGGCGCATCACCACCCGAGTCCACGGTTTACATCAGGGCTTATTCTCAGAGTTGTACATTCCGTGGGGTTTGTACAGATGTACCTCTTTGTTTAAACAGTTTTACAAATTTGGCGATTAAAGAAGCATTATCACTTCCTGCTATTGAGATCAAGATGTATGGCTTATTAAACCCAGGCTCTGGGTTTGAGAAGGGGTGTGTACGACTTGGAAGAAAGAGCTTTGTCTAACTTAGCTCCATTCCCACCCAACAAATCCCACTTTCAAATTAAAAAAAAAAAAGAAAGAAAGGAAAGGAGCTTCATTACTCTGTTAACCAGTGCCCTGGGTGTGACAGTGCTCCTGGTGGTGGCACTGCCGTCCCTGTGGCCCCAGGGCTCTTGTCTGCGAGGCTGAGGGCTGGGTCTGATGTCAGCAAGGCACAGGCTGTCCGACTTTTCCAGAGAACAAGTAGTTACAGTCGGCTCACTTATTGGATTGGCTATTACATGACCTTTGTTCCAGGCACAGGTGACAGGTAAAGGGCAGGTCTAATTAAAATCACCTTGGTCGTCATCAATTTTCAGTGGTGTATGAGCTCATGATGCCTGGTCCTGAAGGAGCCATAGCTTGCTCTGAAATGTTGAAACTCCAGCACTTCTCAGCTTTCCTCTTGGTTCTGCTTCCTATTCCCACCTTCCCCACAGCAGAGGCCAGGCACACTGTTTTGAAATACTAGTGAAATTTGCAGTGGAGAACAATAAATGTATGTTAACTTCAAGGAAGGCAGACACTCCTGAGAGGGTCTTGGTGACCTTAATAAAGCATTTCAAGGAAACAGAGTATCAAATTAATGCTTTTTGTGCTAAAAACATTAAGGTATTTAAATGTGTTATTCTAATCCCTGTTTCAGTCTGGGAACAGAAGGATCTAATATCTTTTATTTAAATCCCAGCCTTCCTGGACTGCTCCATTCTTTTCAGCCTAGTACAGAAAGAAATAGACTATAACCAGTTGATTTCAGCAAATATAAAACTGCATGTAATTCTCAATGTACAAACTATTAAATTTTGACATAATATGTACTCTACATCATTTAGTGGAGATGTTAGGTTTTCAGAAGCTGTGCTCCTGTTTGAGTTCCACTTTGCTCTGTTTCCTGGACATGTGATAAAATTGTCATGGACACAAGTACAGATGCATAAATTCTGAAGCCCCAAGCAGGGTATACTCATTTCAAAGTGAGCCCTTTCTCAGCGGCAGAGTAAACTGATCTGGAGCAGACAGGGAGTCCTCCCTTTTTCTGAAAGCGACTCTCAAAGCCTCAGCTGCACAGGCAGCATTTATAGCCACAGCACAGGATCAGGTTATAAGGTTGTTGTTCAGTTAATAAAGAATATCAAGTTCCCTCTCGACTCACAACTGCACAATGGTTGATCTCTACCTCCTAGACGGGAGAGAAGAGAACGTGCATAGGATGGTGCAGGCAGTCACCAGTCGGGTGTAGTTAAGATTGGTAATGAATATACTACCTCATCCCCAAATTAGTTGTTAGGGTTCCTTCCCTTTAAAATTTTTGTTTGTTGAGGAAATGTTTAGAGTTTGAAATCAAGATTTAGAGGCCATATAAGAGTGACTTCAGATTATAAGAATATCTGTCTCAGAATTATTTATGTTTAAGCTCTGGGTTGTATATTCAAGGTGAACATACAGAATACTTTAATTAAGACATGGGCAAGATTGTTTTTCAAGGTCAATACTAAAAGGAGAATCAAGACCAAATTTTGTGTTCTGTGTGTGTAACCTTCGAGATTTATATTATTATTAGATATTGAATGAGTTAAATGAACCTTTAAACAGGAAGAAAATTATTAGTAATTGTAATAAATTGTTTTAGTGACAAATTTATATAAATAACATTTTTCAAAAGTTCTCATGTTCTCTCTTGATTATAGCCTGCCATCCCTTCCTTTCTCTCTCTTTTCCTCTCCTTCTCTCTCTCCCTCTCCCTCCCTCTCTGTCTCCCTCCCCCTTTTCTTCTCTCTCCCCCTTTTCCTCCCCCTGTGTGGTAGGTGTGAAGGAGAGCTCAGCTGCTGCTTTTGAAAGTTGAGTTATACCTAAAGAGTGTATTATGGAATGTGGAAACATTTAACCCTAGTATTTTTGAAAAACGTATACCTATATCATGGGTGAAAAAGGTGAAGGCATTAAGAAATGACCCATCATAGTCCACAGTGTGGTGATCACCAGAGGGAAAGGGGGTGGGGGGAGGTGGAAGAGCGTAGAGGGGGATAAATGGTGAAGGAGGGAGACTTGACTCGGGGTGGTGAACACACAACTCAATATACAGATGATGTGTTATAGAATTGTACACCTGAAACCTATATAATTTTATTAAACAATGTCACCCCTATAAATTGAGTTAAAAACATGAGTCCAAAGATACAATTACTATGAATTCCAAAACAGCAACTACAGAGCACTGAATCCCAAGTGCAAGGCCCATATTCTGGGTCCCTGTGTGACTGCAACAGTTAAACACCTATGGAGCCATCCCTGTATCCTTTCTTTTTTAAATGGACAGGTGCCGAAGAGCATATGATGCAAGATAACATGAAGATAGAATCAAGGCTTCAGAAGAGAGGCGAAAGCTGCCATGCCACGCTGATTGATCGTGCTTTTCTTAATGCTGGCACGGCACCACACATCTGGATAATTTTCACAGTGCTTGGAAGACAAATAAAATTGGATAAAAAGGAAAAAAATAAGTATAATTTAGTCCCAACAGAAAGAATCTTTGTTGGCCTATAAAAGTCTTGGTTAATAATTTACTACTCAGAGGTAGGTGTGAGAGAGATCACAGAGATGATTTTCTGTATGGCTTTTTGACTACAAAAGGGTAATAAAATCTCTAAAATTACTGGCAAAAAATAATACAATAATATCTTTGTACTAATAAGATGCCATGAAAATTTTAAGCTTTCTGTGACTTGAATTTAATATAGGCCCAAATATATAATTCTGTGATCCTAGAATTGTACCACCAAGATATGAAGCAAGATCATAGCGCAGCTGCCTGCTCTCTGCCTCACCCACATGGCAGCAGCATGCGTCCAACCTTCAGTGTAGTCAAAGAGAGACAACCTTATGACTGATACGGGTAAAATACAGAGAATGTTATCAAAGCACGTATGTTTCATTTTACCAAAATAAGAATGCCATTGGTACATCTGGGCACTTAGATTAGTTGCCCAAGAAATCCTGTGGCATATGGACTTGTATTTCATAGGGTCACATGAGGGTTCATGATAATTTCAGGCACATTTTTACCACTGGTAATGAGATATAGGTCCATCATTTTATTTAATCAGCAAGTTAATTGCTGGTTCTACTAGGCACTGTGTTGAATAGTCATTAATACTACAAAGGCGCTGAGGTATTCAAGATTATGAAAGAATGTGATTTTCAGACTTAAACCATTGTGCAAAGAGCAAATACATGGTGAGGTGCTATAATATAAAGACTTGGTTGGAAGATTTGCATCACCTGACATCCCTGAGGCCATTTGTAAAGACTTGGTAAGCCAGTGTCTGTTAACCCCTCGAAGTGCTTATGCAAGATGATACACAAGGGCTAGTTCTAGGCTTATAATAGTCAAAGCATTATGATCAAAGAGCCACAGGAAATAGAAAGACCTGGCTTACATGTTAGCCCTTCCCAGTAGATCCCTATGTGAGGCCAAAGATAGCTGCCAGCTCTATGTTACTAAGAATTGTCACAAAAACCCTATAATCTTTTTAAGGGTATTTCTAGAAAAGAGTCAAGACCACTGGCACGTTTGATCTGGAAATTTGCAGTGGCCATCTCTAAATCACAGGAAAAGTGGGGTCTTTTTTACTATTTCCTACAGATGATAAATTGAGATCTCACAGAGGTGTCCAGTCATTTCTGTGTTGCTTTCCTTCTCTCCATCTGTGAGTAGAAGCAGTCTTTCAGTTACACACCAATAGTGTGTTTCTAGGTCTCTTGTTTATATGAAAGGAAATGTATTTTTGTTTAAGTGGAGCTGTATTTTTCCCATTATTTATAGTTATGCTTAGAGATGTAATTTAGTCTTAGGATTACTGTTTTGGTAGTCCGTCACCAGTACTGAACATCCACTGGACTAGCATTTAGGGTCTGGTGAAGAAAGGGATGGATAGGAATGGCATGAAAGGAGAAGGGTAGAGAGACAGACATATCCTACATAGGGATATAATTGATCGCACTGAATAAATAGAGTTTATAGAAATAAATAAACCTATTAAATAATTTTGGGATCAGTTTTTGAAATGCTGGTAGTCCATGTTGTCTCCCTTGTGGTTCGTCATCCTATCTGCTCTTTTATGAGGCCGCTGATGAGATTAGGGAAAGAAAAGTAACTTTGTAGGAAACCACATTTTTTATATGGAAAGAAATGCTTCCACAGGATGGTCTTCATAATGCTTGAATCTTTAGAGGAAATGCTGGGATGGGATAGGACCTTCATGGCTGAAGCAGCCAAAGCTAGAAACGCTCATCCCTGAATTTGTGTGCACGTTTCTCGTGTGACGAGGTATGTGCGGCTGTGCTCTCAGACCTCTTTGCTCACAGAGTGTACTTTGTCTGCAGCACTCAGCCTGCTTTTTAGAATGTGTCCCACTGGAGCCCCCACCCTTATGAGGCTGCCTCTCTGTCAGGCCCTGTCTCCCTTGCAATGAAACCGGAACAGCTTCTGCAGTTGGTGCATCTTTCTGAGGCACTACCTTGGGGGCTTCCTCATGTATGATACAGCTCCTCTGTGTTTAAGTTTTTGTAAGGAGGGAGAGCCAAAGTCTGCTTGAGTGATCGAGTTTAAATTTCACTTCTTTGTGCCTACACATAAGCTAGTTCCAGCCACCTGCTGGGTTCACCTAGACTCATTCTCATTCTCCTGCCGCTCCCGCCCTGTGGTCTCACATCAGCCCCCATGCTCTAGGGACCATCCCAAGCTGCCAAAATTGTCTGCCTTTGGAGTTTGGGCCTCTAGTGAGATGTACCAAAAACTGAGACATGAGATTACATTTGAGAGAGTCACACATTTACTGAGGGTCAGAGAGCAGATGTAGGACTTTTCAGAAGGGGTAACTGTACAGAAGGCCTGGACCACTGGCCCTGCGCCAGCGTACTGAATGCGCCTAAAGAAAGAGCATGAGAGTCAGGATGGGTGTTGATCAGCCAGTGATGCCCTCAGTAGACAGATACATAGGATAGTTTGATTGTTTTTAGATTCTAGGCTCATATGTCAGGTGTTTGTGTATCTACAAACTCTACATGAGAATTTTTAAGGTGCTGGAATTCTTCAAGCATTTTGGATCAATGACTGCTATAAGAAATAAGATATAATATGTTATATCAAACTCCTTTAATCAAAGGAAATCTCTTTCAGGAGGCTATTAGCTTTTAGTTAACAAGAAGATTGAAACTTTCACAAATTAAATCATGTGTTTCTGTATCATTAAAAAAAAAACTTATGGAGTACTGGGTATCTTGTTATGGTTAGTACTTTCTCCTCTCACCCTCTTATGTGAGATAAACTGGTTGGAGGACTGTCTTAAATGAAAGCCCAACCTAAATTTGTACTTAATAGTTTGGATTTAAAAGCAAAGAAGAGCCTACATGTGCAAAGCTTGAAAGAAGGGAATAAAATTCAGCGCTTCTGCTAATTAATTATTGAATGTCACTCTGCGAAAATTTTTGTGCTATGGAAATGTAAGCTTAACTGATCAAAACATTCAACGAGAGAACTTGCGAAGTTGTCCAGGCCATTGCTGGCTACCTCAGGGCCCGTGGACAAGCAGCACGAAATCACCCAGAGCTTGTTAAGACACAGACAATGGTGTGGTAATGTCCAGAAGAATGGGAGGTTGGGGATGGGTAGAGGTGGGCAAAGGGGCAAAAGTGGGGACATCTATAAGAGTGTCAACAATAAAAATAGTTTTAAAAAATGTGCATTTTCTGGCCCCACCCAGACTTTCTGAATCAGAATCTGTAGCTTTACGATCTCTCTAGATGATTCAGATGCTCACTGAAAATTTGAGACTCAGTGATCTAGGTCTTCACATCTCTTCATTAGTTATGAGCACTGTCTATTTGGAATAAAGAAGTCCAGTTAGTGAAAGTATCTGGTGACTCTGGATAATTAGTAAGAGCTGTGACTCTGGTTGAAATTGTCTTGGGTGCCACTGACTGAGCAGAGTTCCTTTAACTCCCCTGGCTCAGGAGAACTCAGTTTACTTGTCAGTATTGGAGGCCCAGCCCCTCTCTGACAAATGGGGCAGCTGAGCCCTGAAAAGGGAATGAATGGACTTAAGTGTATTCAAATGATATTGCAAGATCAGAATTTAAAAACTCATCTTGAGGCCAGGGCTTTTGTAAATCAGATAAATTAATGCATAATCATTAATCCTATGAAAGCAGTTATTACCAGTGGTTATCATTCAGCGTTATATTTAAAATACCTTTAGAAAGGGACTTTTAGCCCTGACTGGTGTGGCTTAGTGGGTTGGGTGTAATCCTGCAAACCAAAATTTCTCAGGTTTGATTCCTGGTCAGGGCACATGCCTGGGTTTCGGGCTATGTCCCCGGGGCATGGGAGAGGCAAACAATCGATGTTTCTCTCTACTCTTTCTCCCTTCCTTCCCCTCACTCTAAAAATAAGTAAAATCTTTTTAAAAAAGAAAGTGACTTTTAAAATTTTGGGATACATATCCCATAAATGAGATACTCCAGAATACTGGCTTTTTGTTTAAAATTCTCAGATGGAAAACTTATTTTTTATTTTAGGCTCTATTGCATTAGCCAAAAGAAAAGTGGGTAGAATACTTCTCCAATTGATTAAAAATCTTTGGATTTATATTTCTAGTTGTAATGCACTAAAATATGGTATAGAAGTGTCCAAAGCACTTGGCTCAGATGTGGACGGGAATCCTTATTTTATGATTTGAACATATATTATATGCTGGGAATACTTATTACATGTGGCGTGTGATTCCAGGTCACAAATTAAGATTTTAAAAGAGCTGGTTCGTGTTCTGTGGTAACTTGGCGTACTAAAATAGTGTGTGAGGTGCCTATTCATTTATGTGGAATTAGCCGTTTGACATCCATTGCGAACCCCCAGTGTGTGCTAGAACCATGTTTTCTCAAGGCATTACAGTTGAGGGCACAATAAATTCTTGATGAGAATTTCATGCTTCCAAAACACAGGGATATGACTTAGTTTATATATGCAGTCAGGTTTTCTCTTTATTTTTCCTTTTTGGGAGAAGGCAGCTGTTGGACTTTGAAAGATTTTTCCTTAAGTCATCAGAATTATGACTTGACTTGACCTTCCCAAGATCCAAATCCCAAAGTGGCAAACGTAGTGAGCGTATTTAACCTGCTACTTGTCTCGCATTGGCTGGCTTATTGCTAAACCCCCTAACATAAAAGCAACAACTTAACCTCAAAGAAAACCTTGAATTTATTTGGCAACTTCCCTCTTCTACCACCACAGCCCTTTGAACTTCCCACAGCATGGTGTCCATGTGGCCGAGCTTCCTGCCCACAGGCTCTCCTGCTCCCTAGGTTCCCTTTCCCTCCAGACCACTCCAGGTTTGCTGGTACAGAGGCCAGACTGCTTGATTACTTGGGTGGCAGGTAGAATCTCAAGGAGTCACAGCCTCAGGCTGGCTCATTGCTGTCCCATGTTTTCTTGTGATAGCTTCATGGATCCAGAAGAAGAGTTGGAGATTAAATGATGGTACCATGAGGTGAAGTTCCACTTTAGTGGATGAATAATTGTACTTAAAGAGTGATTAACTATAGAGAGAAGTGATTAACGCAGAGGGTTCCAGGTTTTCTGGATTCCCAGTACTACAATGTCTCAGTAATTCCTTTACAAAACCCCCAGGCCAAAAGTGAAATGGAACAGTTTCTAACTATTAAGCAGGCAAGATCAAACAATTTCAGGAGTATTTATGTCCTAATGACTTAGCAGACATTTGAAACAATAATACACTTAAATGAAAGAAATAATACTTATTTTCTTTTATTTTTAAGTAATCATCATCACTTACTGATCATATGGTAGGGTGCACCTACTGAGTACTGTACAACTTTTCAAAGCTTGGAGTAAGAGTGGACACTGCCTCCCTCATTTCCTGGTCTACACTGATTTATTCACAGTGCATTTGCTTTTTGTCAGAGGAGCCATGGACTTTCAGGTCCACAGAGATTTATCGTGCAAAAGAATGCAGCATGATCTGCTCTTGAGACTAGGGGCTACCTAGAGCCACTATTTTGTAGCACTACCTGAGAGATGTTGCTGTATTCACCTTGAAAATGTATAATTTCCCCCTATAGTACCCCAGAATACCTACACACACTGTGGGAACCCTGGGCTAGATAGCGTGCAATTTTCAGCTCCGTCCGTTTTTTATTCCCAACAGCTGAGGTTTTGCAGGTGGGGTAGGAGATAACATTTGTTTCATGCTTGCTAGTAAGCAGAATGGTTTCACATAAATATAAATATGCCACGACCATCTCATGAAGTGGGTGGTTCTCATTTTCCCCATTTCATTGATGAAAAGACAAGAACTGATAAAACTGTTCTCCCCGTTGACATAGTTTATATGGGCACAGGAAGAGTCATGCTCCGTTCTTCAACTTTGAATCCTAGGTCATTTTCTCTACATGGTGTTTGATCTCTGCTTCTTTTGAGCTCAGAAATAAAATGAGAAACCACATTTGCATAGAAAATTAGAATTGTGAGCTGTGTCTGCCTACCTGCCAGTCAGAAATTTAATGAGAGAGAGAGGAATGTAAAGATCAGCCCTTGGCTCTGAGTGGCAGTTGCTCAGACTTAGAAGGAATAAATACAGCTTGTGTCCCTGTGTGTTAAAGTTGCTTATGTTTAGTTGACAGGAAGCTCAATGATAAACAATAGTAAAGCTTCCAGTACTTTCATTTTAGGCTACATCAGGGTCAGTCTAGTGTCTGCTACCAGGGAGCTGGAGATTCTGTTTTGTTCTGCTCTCAGCTGTCTAGAAGCTCACACTTGGGAGCTATTTTTAAATTCTGAAGCATGCCTGTGACATAGTGGTTGGAGGACCTGAGACTGTTTAGCCAGCAGAAACTGAGCTTTGGGAGGAGAGATGTGATAGGTGTCTTTATATTTCCACCTTCCTAATATTTGAAAGTGTGGCCCAGAGGGCAGAATTTGTACTTTTTAAGTATACTTATTAACAATAAAAAAGTAATAATAATTTTTTGTGGTTGCTACTACCCCAGGAGGCTGTAAAGTCTCGTTATTGAAAATCCCTACAAAAATGGCAAAGAGGTATTACATCACACAATATGGCTGCTAAAGCCCTTTCAATACTTAGATTCTGGGGCTTTTTTAACTTGCTAATTTTCATTTCTTTGTAACTGAGCAACAGCTTTCAGAGTACCTGTGTTTTAAATTTAGCTTGCTGTCTCACCACTTTTCTTTCCAGAGTTGCTAAAATTTAAGTTTTCTTTTGGAAACAAGCATTTTTGTGGGTTGGCCATAGGAGAGCTCATAGTTCTCCCGGGAAAGTCTCTGAGTGTCTATTCTAGCTTTAAAGCCCAGTCCATGTGTGGTTGCGGCTGATACCTCTGGGAAACCCAGAGAGGTCTTTTACCTTGTGTGTGTATTATAGTGATTCAGTAAATTTCCCAAATCAGCTTACCAAGTCAGAATTTAAAATAAAAAATGAGTTAGTCCTGAAGTACTTGTAGTTTTATCACATTATTGTGTTGTCTGATCTTATACTTGGAACAAACACTTCGTGTAATCAATGTTGCTATGCTTAAGACATGATAGATTTATATGGGGTCTTCTTCTCAGACTATGTGAGGGCTTGTGAGCATTAGCCCACCTTCTCGAGTCCTTGTGAGAACAACCGCTCTTAGGCAGAGGCTGCTGTGCCTTCCCTTTGGGCTCTGCTGCTGCAGGTCAGCCTTTAGTAGATGTCGGCTCCTGTGAGTCCCCTTCTTAAATCCTCTGCCTTGGCTGCCCTTCAAACACTGCCTCTCTCTCTGGGGTGGAGTTGGAGAAGTCTTTCTTCTTTCCTCTTACTCTAGTACTTTTTCTGCATTCTCAAGCTCTGCCAACTTACTTTCCCCTTTGTGAAGGCAGATTTTATGGGAAATCTCCTTGCCAGCCCCAGGTTGTGCACGATGCACACCAGAACAGAAACAGGGTCTGTGTGAGTTTTCTGATTTGCTGGGAAGGCACCTCCGAAGGCCACTGTAGCCAGCTTAACTGCCTGTATCTTGCAGGAGAGCACATGTGTCCTAGGGGAGTTTGCACGTATGACTCCCACTGAGCATAAATGGGCTGTGTTTTAAGTTCGTTTTGAGTTGTGTATTTCATCTGTGAAGTTGGCAAATACTTGAAAGCCATAAGCTACTGTTTTCTGAAAGCTTCTTTGCCCATGAACATAAAATGTGTGTACTGAATTTGGAAATTGGCCAGTGCTGCCCTTTTCATGTAGCTAAATGTAGACCACAGCTGTTTCCTCTGGAAAGATCAATATAATCATAGTTTCTCCTTCTTCTCTTACAGAGTGTCTCCTCTGCAGAAGTCTGAGATAGTAGACGTGGTTAAGAAGCGGGTAAAGGCCATCACCCTCGCCATTGGGGATGGTGCCAATGATGTTGGGATGATCCAGACCGCCCATGTGGGCGTGGGAATCAGTGGGAATGAAGGCATGCAGGCGACGAACAACTCGGATTATGCCATCGCACAGGTCAGAGGCACGGTTGACCAGCTGCTCCATTCCGTGCACAGACATGTCAGCTGGGCGTGAAGGCCTGGTTGGTGTTGAACCAGTCAGTCCAGCCCTGAGAATTCTGCCACCCCCTTTGACATTACCACCTAGGTGAACCCATTAGTGTGTTTGAGTGTCTTTGTAGTCTTGGTCTTGTAGTTTGTGGGCCTGTCCTGCCAGTCAGGTTTCTTTCGGCTAGTTGTGGGTTGTCCAGGCTTTCTGTCATCCAAGCAAGATATCTTTCCTGACAGGACAGGTTTCTGCTCCTCCTAATAATCATCTCTTACCTGCAACTCATGCATCTGCTGCACGTGCTTTTCCTTCCACCGCCTTGTGCCAAAGAACACCGTGCCTGTGACACCCCCTCTGTAATTCCCATGGTGGCATCTCCCCTCTTTCATAGGTGCTAGAACATTCTGTCACCAGGCATTTACGATGAGGGGAAGCAGTAATTTACAGCTCTCATTCTCCCTGTAACTGTGACCAGGGTGCTGCCCAGGACCACTGCTGTGAGGCGAATTGCTGAGAGCATGAGCTGGCTTGGGGCCCCTAAGTACCCCAGGATAAGTAGCAAAGGGCCTCCCATACTTAGGCCAAGTTCATCCCATTCCTCTCTGGATGGAACATCCCCTGCAGAGGCCCCTGATAAAACTAGTTACTGTAAAGGTGGCCTGAGGATAAAAGAAATGTCTACTCCTTAATGATAGCCAAAAAGTGAAGGGCGGGCCAACCTCCTGACCCCTAGGGTACATATCTAGGCCATTTGGCCTGAATGATTGTACAGAAAATCAAGACGTGGTGATGAACACAGAACGTTTCTTCCTGTGTCCTGATTGCAGTATGTTTTGATTAAATGCTGCTTGTCTGCAAATTAGCTAGAGTTCGTTTCTCCAGTGTTGTCTTTTGCGAATGTGTTAATCTTAATCATATGAACAAAAGTAGTAATAATGGCTTTTTCTCTCTTCATGCTGAAATCAGGGGCTACATATAAAACAGGAAAAAGCTTCCAGTCACCCCAGGGTTGCAGGCTGGTCCTCTGCAGCTTTGGGGCTCCACCTCCCCAAAGGAGGGCTCTGCACTAGATCACCTCTCAGATTCCCTCCCAGCTCATGGTTCTGCAAACCCAGAGAGGAATTACAAATCCTCATGACTCGGAAAAGTGCATGAAATCAATCTTGTTCTTTTGTTGATTTCAAATAAATCCTCAACATAATTGCTCAAAGTAGGTAGAAGGAATTCTGATTTTACAGGTGGGAAAACTGGGGCTCTTTCAGGTGACCTGCCTCAGGTCCAAGCATCCCGGGCCAGAGAACACCAGACCTGCATGTGACCTTGGGGACCAGCCCTGCACACCTGCCCGTTTACTTTCCTGAGTCAACTACACCAAGGCCTGGGGGACTCACACTTCCTGTAGTCTGTCAGCAAGTGTGGATGTTATACACCCCAGCATTATTAAATACTTGAGTTATAGCATCATATGGCTGGGAGGGATCTTTAGAGGTTTCCTAGGAGTTGTAGGCAAATATTTGTCTGTCTTTTTCTTTAAAATGTCTAGGGAAGGGTGATTCCATGACCTGCTTTATTGAAACTGCATACTAATAGGATGTGGAATCTGGAGCATCTGTTCTCTTCAAATTAAAAGCATCAAAGAAAGATAGAGAGGGGAGTGGGGCTTTCTGACTCTGTTTAGGGGTTCTCTTGCCCCTCCAGCATAATAGTCACCCCTACCAAAGCAACTGATGAATGGTCCCCGTGTCCATGGTTCTTCGTTTCTCCTCTCCATGGTCCTGTTCATAATAAGGCAGAGGTCCCATTACATTAGGGCAGCGTTCCTCCCCACCTACAGCCTCTCCACCCAACACTATGCTTCCGCTGTAATCACTGAGAGGGAAAGGCCACAATTTGATGAATTTCTTTGCCCCTAGTGAAATTATAAATGTCTGTGGTTGAAGTTACCAGCTTGTCTGTATCTGTTTATTTTAATGTAGCTGAATCCATTTTTATTGGGTTTTTGAGAAAGTACCCTGAAGGACTATATACAGAAGAAGAAAATTTAGCTTAAAGAATTGTCCTTGGAAAAATTATGAAGTAGGCAAAGCTCTGGATCTGCTTCTTTCCAGGTGCCTGTGCTTTTTGTCCCCAGGGCAGCTCTGGAGACCAACATTGTCCCCTGATTTGCTGCCTTGCCCGTGGGCAGCCTGTGCTGGCTGTGGGAGCCCTCAGCAGCCTGTTCTTCTCAGGAAAGAATCACTCCTGCCCCTGCCTTCCTAATGTTTTTTGAACGACCTCATTAAAACAGCATTTTGATTTAGGATGTTTTTTTCTGAAAACTAATCATTGTAGCACTGACGTCGAGGCATTGGGATGAGACCAGCAGATGTTCTCTGTGCCCATTGAAGTGTAACATCAGGGGTCCAGGTCGAATACAAACTTCCTTTTTATTTGTCTAGCTAGTTATTTTATGATTCCCCAATCCCCTTGGGAATCCTTAATGAGCCTTTATGGGCAGTTTTATTTTTCCATGTGCAGACCAACTCCTGCCATTTTGAAGCGTCATTTAGCTTTTGGAATATGCAGGTGAGGGACCTGCCTCACCCTGATCTTTTGAAAGAACTCATTGAAGGATGATGTCACATCAGATTGAGTCCTCTTCTTTAGTGCTAATGGAAAGTATTGTGGTTCCTTCTTGAAAATAATGTATTTTTTAAAATATTGTATCTTCTTAGTCGTTTCTACATATAAATTTGATTTCAAAAGTAATCTGAAATTAATAGGAAGTTTGTAATAGCAAAAGAATTTCTAATGTTGTGGACATGCTCCGTACAACCTGATGATCTCTTTGGGAGAGTCATGGGGTTTGGGCCCCGGACTGCGCTGTGACTCAGCACAGGGAGTTAGGTGTTAGTTCAAGGCAACCGGGGGGAACTCAATGTTGGTGTGAGGCTCATGGAATGTACAGAAACCATACGTTTAAACAGAGTCATTCCTAACAGTGCATTCACTCCAGAGCACAGTACACTCCACAAAACCAAAACCAACCAACCAACCAAACAAAAAACCTACCTCATTTCCTTCCCTCCAGCTCAGTGTTCACACTTTTTGGGATCTTTGTGAAATAGGACACAGAAGGTCAGGCCAGGCCAAGGAGAGGCTGCGGAGACCCAATCAGGTGGCGCTCGAAGACCCTGTGCCCAGAGAGGGTCCGATTATTTTATTGGAATATTAGGATATTGCTGCACATTTCAAACTGTCAGAGCCATTACATTACTCTCAACTTAGTATGTGGCTGCGCACTGGTTTTTGTTTTTCCTGACTGCAGAGCACTGTAGCAAGAGGTGCTCTGTCCTAGTTGGCAGAAGAGGAGAACAAAATGGGTGCAGAAGTGGAGGCAGAGTGCATGTGTGTCTGTGTGTGTCTGTGAGTCTCTGTGTGTCTGCCACTACTTTTAACCTGCAGGCTGACAGTGGAAATAGGTCGTGTATGTGTGTGCGTCCCTCTTGCAAAAGGGTGCTGTTGCACGAGTGACATTATCCCTAGCTTCTGTCGTCACCATGAAATCTGTGACTGAGGAGCCTGATGCAGACTGTACTTTCCTTCCACTGCAGGTATTCGTCTTCTTCTAATGTGAGACCCTTTGAAAGCATTTATATAAATAGGATTTTATGAGACTAATAATTAGAAGTCCACCTGCATATTTGGGGGAAATTACAATTACGTAGATTTGAGAGATTTTAGCTCTTCTTACTGGGCCCGAAAGCTTGGCCTTTCGTTTTTGTAAGTGAATGGGTTTTTTTTTTGTTCAAAGGACATTGTAAGACTTTTATTCCTCAGTGGTGGGCTCCTCTGAACTTTATTTTCTTTTTTCAGTTTTCCTACCTAGAGAAGCTCCTGCTGGTCCATGGTGCCTGGAGCTACAACCGAGTGACCAAGTGCATCTTGTACTGCTTCTACAAGAACGTGGTTCTCTACATTATTGAGGTAAGCCACACTGACTGTTCCTTGATGAGGAAAGCCTTTTCCATGGGGCATCTTTGGTGTTTCAAGTAACTTAAGAGATGATTTTACAAACGTAAAATTAAAGCATAGGTACTGCTGCAATGTACTGAAGCGTGTGTCACACATAACCTCTTTGAAGCTGGGGACACCTTCCAGATGTCAGTCCTCATGTTGCATAACCAAAGCCAGGAGTCAGCAGCCCTTCTCTGCTCCCGTGCCCCGTGCCCCCCGCCTCTGGCTCCCCCCACAGCTGTCCCTGCCCGGTGGACGAAGGCCCTCTCTTCCGGTGCTCCTCTCCGCCCAAGTAGATGCTGCTGTCACTCACAGGGTGATCGGAACCTGGCGGGAGTGTTCGCACCTTTGTGAGCGGGCACTGGGACTTTTCCGGGCAACCCAGTCAGATTTTTCTTTACGAGAATGAAAGGGCCTGGTTTCTTGCTATAGTTCTCATGGAATCCTCAAGTTTCCTGAGCATTTATTCATTGTTTTGGGGATATCTGGGCACTACTGCTTAGTTCCTTGTCGTGGGATATGGGGCAGATTTGGAGGTGAGTGGATAGTAAACTGGTAATTTAGGTAATTTAAAACATCTCAGTGAACTCATGGAGCTGTCACTCTGTGTTCTGTGGCACAGATTCGGTTATAAGTAAAGTAAATGTGTTTGCTAGAGGAACCAGGTAGGGAGAGGGGTGGGCCCAGGAAAAAGTGGCAAAGGCGCTGTGTTTGCTCTTAGTGGGAGTGGCAGCCACCTCATTTTTCCTATGAAAACAGTTCTGCTGCAGTGGGGAGGTGTTGAGGCCGTCGGGACTGACGGATTTCCAAACGTGTCCAGCGAAGGAAGCAGGCAGTGCCTCTATGGAGAAATAGAAAAGCAATGTTAGTTGTGTGTGGTGTTAATATCTCATTCTATTATGGATTATTTTGTGTCTGATTTCTCAACTCTTGGGCTATTTTGTGTGATTTCTCAACTCTTGACAGAAATAATAACCAAGGCATAGATTAACTTTTTCAGATATGGCCCCTGAAAATACGCAGCTCAGATAATTTACTGTGAGTAACCATTTCTTTACCAAGTTTTCTACTCTTTTTTTTTTTTTTTTTTGGATATTCAGGTCAAACATATAGGTTCACATCACTCACTCTGTAAACTACTAACGAGCTGTGCAGGTTGTTCGCTGCATAAGCCTGCCCAGCCGAATGGGGTAAATGGGGCTGACACAAAGGAGAACCTGGAAAAAGAGATGCATTTTCCTAATTTGTACAAAGGGCAGCCTACGTGCCTTATCTGCTTGTCTTGTGCTGTAATATTCAACTCAGTCTACTCCAAGTAAGAACTTTTACATGTTATGTGTAATGGACTCTGTAGTTTCTATCTTCTTCCTATTCACATTTTTACAATTCCCCGTTAGCCTTTTAAAGATGTTTGTCCCCTCTTCCTGTGGCATTTCTCGAATTTGTGATAGGAGTCACTCCTAAATGTCACTTGGGGTAATAAAGTATTAGAACCCTGTTCCCAAGTTGCACATGCATTTTAAGCTCCTGTGGCTGTTGGCTTCACAAGGTTTCTTACTAATCTGGTTTTCCTCACAATCAGCAAGTTACAGATAGTCTAGACTTCTTATCAAGACATGCTTCATGAAGCTCCTAGCCCCTCAGCTGTCCAGAGCATCCTCTGGGGCCTGTCTTAGTCATTTACACCTACTATCTTGCCTTTTTTTTTTTTAACTTCAAGTGGGCCAAAGATGAGAAGAGTACAACTTTAGTCTGTCTGAGAAGTTCTATTTGGAACAAGGGCCTGAAAATGCTATGTGAGTTCTTCAAGTTAATTTTTCTATTGTAGCTGGGCAACAGTTGCTAAATGGCCTTGTATTAACAGCCTTTGAAAGCATTCTTTACAAAATTTAAATAAATAAATAAATGAGAAAGAAAGTAAGTCTCTACTGCTCTCTACCCAATGTTTTAGTTGCTATTCCTCAGATACGTTAATTTGAGAATGAAGACAAGGAAATGCTCCCCTGAGCCCAGGCAGCACCCACTGTTTCCAAGTGGCCTCTGTGGCATCAACACGCAGGGCAAAGAGCAGTTTGAAACTAGGGAAGTACTTCTCGCATGCTATTTTACTGTGTTTTGACCTAAAAAATCAAAGATTGTCATAATTTGATTAGCTCATTTGCAATGAGTAGTTTTGTGTTCTGAGGATTTTATAATTAAGTGAGAATAAATGAAGTATATTACTTATTTCTCTTAAATTGTTTTCTTGTAACTCAAGGAGAAACCCTTTGCAATAGCTGCTATGTTCTCCTCTCAAATGTCCTCTGATACACATAACTGTCAGTCATTTTTTAAAACAGTCTAAAAATAATTTGGCAAATTAAACAGACATACACATACATTCACACTCACTTACATAGTCTTAGCCATTATTAGGAGGATATTATATGACTTGAATTGCCGATCAAGGTTGCAGGGAAGAAGCAGCAGCCCATGATGTAATACAATCTATTCACTTGGTGTACCGACCTGTAAAACTTGGTTTCTCTACAGAAGGGGCGCATGGCCACATTCTCATAGCAATATGGAACACACCTGAAGGTTCCCTTCACTTTAGTCCCCAACCCTGATATGTATGTTCTTTTCTGACCTTTTTCTCTTATTTATAGAGATCCCTACATACAGATAAATCAGTGTTTTTACATAAGTGTGATCATGCTTTGTGATGCATTCTACAATGCCCGTTTTACTTAGCAGTGTATTTTGAGATCATTCTGGGTTACCTCATGTGGATCCATTGCATGGTATTTCACAGTATAGTTTCCCACAATCTATTCAACTCTTTCTGCATTGATAAACATTCAAGTCATCCAGTTTAATCACAAAAAGCCTTGCAGAAAATCAGCTGCCCATAAATGTTCCACCAAAATGATATTGATCTAATTAGACCATTTTCACCACAGCGCCTTGAACACAACACACACTCAATTTATGTGTTACTGTCTGTACCCCGAGTTCTTTTTTGCTGGCAGACCTTACATAATGCTTGATCGGGGTGCCACATTACAGGCTAAAATAGCCACTCCATTGGTTGGAGTGATTAAAAACTAGAACAGAATGATGGAATCAGTGATTTCTTGGTGGCCTAACAGGTAAAACTAAAACTACACATAGCCTTTGTTTTCCATTGCCCTTGCTACTGTCTTAATTTAGTACTTGTTACCTGGATGATGGCAAAACCCACTACCTTCGCCGCCTGGGTCATCTGTACTGCCTTCAGGATGAACTTTGTGAGCCATAGGCCTGACCAGTTGCAGTGGCTGGCACAGTGTCTAGGAGACACGTGCTTAAAAATGGTGGCAACGAGTGTGTGGATGAATGCCACTGCTCTCTTCAGCCTCTTCAGGGTTTCCCCGTGTCTCCTAATAAAATCCCTCTTCCCCTCCACACCCCTACCCCTGTGGTCCGGCTCCCAGTTATCCCGAGTCTACTCCCACTGCATCCCTGCTTAGTTTGCTTTCAATCAGTGATATTGACGTATAAGTAATACACGGTAATATACACCTCTCTTAGGTGTACAGTCCTGTGATTAGAACTGGATTTTTATCAGTAGAAACTAAATGGCAATTTCCTGTCTCCTGCAGACTGCGACAGTAGCGTCGCAAAGACCTCTGGAGCTAGGCAGTAGCGATGGTTGCACAACAGTGTGAATGTGCTTAATACCAGCGAATTTTACACTTAAAAATAATTAAGATGGTAAACTTTATATTATGCATATTTTACCACAATAAAAAATGCTACAAATATTTCAAAGAATGTCACAAGGTCTTTATTGCTCTAACCACCTTGAGGGAAACAGAAGTGTAGAGACAGACTGTATGCTTTGGGAAGCTCATTTGAAAATTTGAAAAACAAACTTCATGGGTAGTTTTGTTTTGTATTAAAGCCAATTAAGTGCTAAGTTTGTGGCTGTGAGCCGATGGACCATGCTTCTCAGAAGGTAAAATCCTGTGTGGCCTAGACTGGGCAGAACCTCAGAGCCTTCCCTGAGCAGGTAGGCCTCCCATCAGCCAGCTCGAGGGGGTGCATTCCTGGTGTGTCTATCTGGGTTAGGGGCCAGGAAAAGTAATACAATTAGAGAAGGCAAGGAGAAGGGGTAGATGGGAGAGAAGGATGGACAGGGAAGGGGACCTGAATAACCAGGCCATTACTGGCAGCTGGGGCTCCTTTTTCATTCTGTTGTTGGGCAAGTTACATAGTAAAAGTGATTTCAGAAAATTTGTCAATATATAGGGCAGACGGTAAGCAGAGACCTGAGGCATAAATCACAGCCATTATATAACTATTTCCCAATATAATTTATAAGCTGCCAGGAAAGACTGATTTTTAAAAACTCTGATTTTAACAATGGGAGGATTTAACCTTATACACAAAGATTGGGGGGAGGGAGGTTAGGGAAGGATTCTTACAAATTTTTGAATTACTGGTCCGGCTGTGACCACTTAGTAATTCCTAAAGAGAACGGTCAAATAAATTCTTTAAAGTTCCTACACTATTTAACAACTAGGGGTTTGTTATTCAGAAATTCTTAGAGTATATTTTCAGAGCATAGCAGGTTCAGAACCTTAAGCATTTACTAGGTATGCATTTGTCCATGGTCTTTCTGAATCCTAGGAAAAGGTTATTTGGAATGGATAATGTTTTTTAGTGATAAAAAAATTCAAATAGAAAAGTAATAAGAAAGTTACTTAAATTTAACCTGTACTTCAAAAAATTAGATATGGATTTCCTGTAAATTTTGGTATAACATAAAGAAAATGTGTATCCAGTTATGTTTGAAATAGAGATGAGACTTTGAAATTGTGCTGGTGATTAGTGGGTGGTTCCTAATACTGAGAAAAACCATAACATAGAGATATTGATGTGGAAAATGGGAATTTTATGCTATTTAGAGGGTCTGCTTATTTTGGCAACATATGTAAGGAATTCTAATGGTTTTTTGAGGTCATTAAACTGGTATGGACACAGGCCAGAAAATGGGTTGCATATTTAGCAGGGAGCTCTGCCTGGAAAGATCACTGAATGAGAAATAGAGATTTAAACCATAGGCATCTTGAAGCCAAATGAAACCTAATGACTAAATTTAGTTGAAAGCTAGTTAAGACTTGTCATTAGCTGACAAGCCCAAAATCACCCAGCAAACAGAAATCCCGACCTCTAGAATTCTACAGGACAAGAGGGAAGCCTTACCAGCATTTTGTTTCCTGTGTCTTCAGACTAAAACAGTGAAATGAATTATGGCTTATGTATAAACTGCCATTCTAATAAAAAATATCTCCGTACTCTAAATGTATTTTTTTCTGAAAACATATACATACTCTCTTCAGCTGTTTTGCAACTTTTTTTTTCGGTTGGACCTCTATAAGGTTTTGTCTTTTTCTCTCCATTTTTCAGGCCATCATTACTTGAAAATATTGTATCTGAATTGTTTCTGATTGGCTTCCTGTTTGGGGAGCCTTAATTAAACATGTTAATGTACAGACGCACTGTGCATTTGATCAGAATATTCCAATCTGGTGTCTATTTCCTGAGAGTAACCTGGATTGCATTGTAAATGGTGAAAGAAGGTACTGATTTGGGCAGATTTTGCTTTAATTGTTAAGATCAATAGAGACCAGATATCTTAAACTGTGATTAAAATTTTATCGGGTAACTTTTCCCTCTTTTGGCTGTAATTTGTGACTTAAATATACCTTGAAAAAATGTATTTCATTCTTGACACATGAGAAATCTCGTTGTGGCAAAAAGCAAAATTCCTGATAACTAAGCTTTCCTCCACTGGCCTGTGCAACTGCTTTGTCAGAGGTGACTTTATACTTTCCGATATAGATTCATTATTTGAAGGGCTAGATTTGTAGTTATGAGCTTACTGGTAATGTTGATAGGTAAAGGTGAATTGAAAAAGCTCAGTCAACATATGCACCTTTCTATAAAGGCTATCGCTTTATCAAATATGAAATCATCCACTCACCTAGTCTGTGGCGGGTGGAATGCCAAGACCTGGGGCCCTGGGACCAGCTCCACAAGCTTCCCCGTTTAATGGTGGGGGGTGGTGGTGTGTCAGGTATGGAAGTGCTCCAGTGGCTGTACGGTAGTATGCACAGCCGTCCCAGGAACACCCATTCCAAAATATCCCAGCTTGCATGGTCCACGATTGCCTGCATGGTGCCTATTTTGTGCTGATAGTTGTTGAACAGTAATTGCAATTTTAATGTGTTGGAAGGAAAACTATTTTGAGAAAGACTCCTAATTGCCATTGGGCAATTAGAAATGGGAGTTGACTAGAAATAGAAACATTCTTAGTAGTACTTTCCTTGCCTCGGGCATCCTCATTCTCCAAGTTGGGCTCTCATGGTCTGTGGGATGGGGATGAACAAGACAGAGCCCTTGCTCTTGGAATCGAGTAGGGGATGCAGATAGGAGGTCCCGCAATTACAACAGAGCCCTTGGGTGCTGGCTTAGAGGAAGGCAGTCTGCAGTGAGAACTCAGAAGCGGTGCTTCACACCTGGGTGGCCTCAGGTTTCCAGGATGAAATAAGTAAAGGCCTGAAGGAGGAGTAGGAGCTGATCAGGTGAAGGGGCTAGAGGAGAGGATTAGGTCAGGATACCAAAACAGGGCCTCAGCTGTCTTTCTCACTCCACCCGCTCTGTTTACTCCAGCTCTGTGATGAATGTCAGCAGTCAGCCCAGCCCTTAGTAAACAACGGGGGAGATGTGCACTTTTCTGGGGCCTCCTGTTTCAGAAGGAAGGTGGCTGCAGAACTAGTTAGGTGTGTGCTTAAGAATGTTCTCTCCAAGCCTAGCTTGTTGCTGCAGTTTATAGAGCTGGGAGTTTATTAGCAAAAGAGGGAGAGGGGTAGTTACAACGCCAGAGAAATACCAGCAGTCTGGAAGGATTCCCCTACAAGATACACAATCACTTTGAACTTTATAAAAATAGACCCTTACTGCCTTTCACCTGTGACAGTATATGCTCTTTTTAATGTTTTTGCAGCTGCTTTACCTAAGAGGATCATTACAAAGATCCAACATTCTAAAAAAAAAACTAAATCTAGGCATTGATGTTTTAAAAATTGAGTTTCTCCTTTTTTAAGGTTGAATGTTTTTAGTGATAAATATATATATGAGTAAGTGAGTTTTTTTTTACAGTTTCCATTAAAATTTATTTTGTGTTAGTTTCAGAGGTACAGCATAGTGGTCAGACAGTCCTACACTTCACAAAGTGCTCCTCCCTATATTTCCAGCTCATCATCATTTTTAAAAAATTTATTTATTTATTTTTATTGTATTTTCCCCATTACCATTTGGTCTCCTTATACTCCCTCCACCCCGCAGTCACCATACTGTTGTCCATGTCCACGAGTCCTTTTTTCTTTTTGCTCAGTCCCTCCATCCCCTGTTTTCCCCGCCTCCTTAGCTGTCATCCTGCTCTCTGAGTCTGTCTCTCTTTTGCTTGTTAGTTCAGTTTGTTCATTAACGTCATAAAATGTTTAAACCTCTCTGGAATAAAAAAAGCTCAAAACCAAAATCAATGCAAAGGACTCACAGGGCCGATGTGAACTCTGACAGCTCTGTCATGCGTGGGGCCAGACTTTGTTCTAGAGGACCCACGCTTCCTAACTGCCTGGGACAGTGGGCCAACCCCAAGCAGAGGCCCAGCTCGCCACCTCTTGGGTTAATGCTCACCTGTTCCAACTTACTTTCCTTCCTTCAAGTCCCATTGCAATCAGAGACAGCACCTGCGTCATTTAGTGCTGGATGCTTGTCAGGCTGAATGTTATTTCTATTTACCAAAGTGGTTCTGGCTTCCCTAAGGCAGGGACCGTTGCCTTCTGACTTTGCCCCCAGACAGGACTAAGTACACAGTGCTTATAAACAGATCATGTGTCCATCAGACACGTTTCAGTAGAGGCCGGCACATAAGAGTCAGTTAGGCTTTGTGGGTTTTTGTTGTTGTTGTTATTTTGGTTTTTAAAGAATGTAAGAGAAGACTACTTAAGTAGCATGTTATATTATCTGTCTTTTATGTGTCTAACTTAAATCTTTTCCCGATGATATTTTCATACAGAGAAGTGTACTCTCCTAGTAATACAAGATGAACTCATTTTATAATTTGTTTAACCTCATCTTTTATAAAAATAAAGGATAATTTTGATCACATTCTTTAAATATATTCCTACCTTAGACTACCTTTCATTTTGGTTGAAACTCTCAAATATATTTTTGCTCTTGTGAAGCTGATTTTACAAATTATATTTTTGCCATTTTACTCTGTTCATATTGCTCTTCTGTCCTTTTTTTTTTCCTGCAAGTAGAGACCACGTTTCCTGAAACTTTTGAAATCAGATTTCCTTTAATTTTTCAAATTAAGATTGTGATAGTGTCCAAGCTCAAATCCACTGATCATGCCTATTTATTTATTTTTACCTCTGTACCCAAATAGCAATGTTCTGCACAGTGAACTACAGTGACATTTGACTAAGGTGGTAGGAAGGCCCAGGTCAGGAATGGAGACTTCAGTTACAGGCTGTAGAAAAGATGGAGCGTGCACTACAACAGGAAGAGACACAGGGAATTGCAACGTCTCCCTCCAGTGATGGAGAATAGTTGCCTGTTTTCGACAATCTTGCCTTTGCTTGGAGAGGATCAGGAGTAGGGTGCCTTCTGTTCCACCCCTTTTCTCTAAACTGGTCAGCCTGGCTTAGGAAACAGACAGAGATTTTTGGCCCTGTAGTTTTAAAATACCTTTTTGTAGGCAGGTAAAAAAGGAATTATTATGTTAATGCAATTCACCTTTGTTTTCTTGGAACTTACAAGTGTTTTGGCTTTGACCTTTGGTTAAAGTAGCTTCTGTTAATAAGTGTCACATAAGAAAGCTCGTCTCCCCTCCAGTAAATGCCTGTACTTTTAAGTAGTAAATAATATTCATTGCATTCTGACAACTCACTTGAGCCACTATATTGGTTTTCCAACAGATGTCCTGACAGCTCAGAGTTCTTAGTCCCAGTGTCCTGGCAGATCAAGTGGACTATTTAAAGAAGCCCTCAAGAATAGGAGTGATACATATGCTTTCTTGCCTGGTCTTGGAAACTGAGGGAATGCAAAGTAGATTAGTGCTAATAATACTGCCTGTACCTCCAGAGCATGCCAGTGAAAGAACATTGATTAAATATTGGCCTCTTTTATCCGAGGATTGTTGGATGGAGTTTGTTATTGCTCCTTTAACTAAGCTGCATGTTATTTTGATAATCTTTTTGTTGGTCACAATCAACTTGAAAGTTGCTTTTTTATAACATTAGCTATTAACTAGAAGCTTTTACCTTCTTGTTAGCCTCGCCTTATTAATTTATTTTATTCCTTCAAAGGTGTTTATTAGTATGGTATACCACTTTCTTTCTTTTTAGTAAGGTATTACTTACAGGCAGTAAAATGTCCCTGTTTTAGCATCCAGTTCCCCGAGTCATGAATGCACACAGCAGTGACATCGCCAGGACACTCAGATGTAGAACAGGGCCATCTCCAGAAGCCCCCCCAGCCCCGCGAGGAGTCAGCCACATCCGGTCCTTAGCAATGCTGGTCTGTTTTCGGACTCGATCGTTTCTCCTTCTTCGACTGTCATGAGTGTTTTGAGTGGAACTGTGCGGTTTATGGTCTTCTTTCTGGCTTCTTTCACTCAGCCTAATGCAAGTGAGGTTCAGCCATGTTGGTGCATCAGTAGTCTCTTCTTTTTGATTGCTCAGCAGTATTCCATCACAGGAACGGGGTTTCCCGTGGCTGGGGAGTTCTGAGTGCTCAATCCTAGGGGCTCGTGAACCAAGGACCAGGATGTCACTGGACTCCAAGTAATATCATAATTTAAGAAAGGACTTGAGTAAAACTTGACTAGAATAAAACTGGCCATAATAAAACAAATGATGGTCGGGGAGGGCTGAGTGGGCTAGGTGAACACCTCATGTTAATGCTTCCTGGGGACAAGAAAGGCCAGGAGAGCACAGCATTGCCTTCCTAGGACTACTCCTCCATCCACTGGCTCACGGGTAACTGCCATTAGTGGGGAACAGCATGATAAGGGCACAGTCAGACCACCTAGGGGTTTGCTTCCAGCTCAAGCCATGCAAATTTGGGCATGCCTCTGACTACTGCCAGCCTCAGTGTCCTCTGTGAAATGAGGATAATCAAGTACATACATCAAAAAGTTTGTGAGGAGTGAGATTATATAGGAAAGCCTTTTAGAATCATGCCAGCTGCTCAGTCAGCTTGCACATTAGCCTTTAGCATTATAACACTTAATATTAAGTATAGTATTATTATATACAATAATATAATTAAGTATAATATATTATATTATTATATAACAATATAATATATATTTTATATTGTTATATAATATAATGTACTATTATACTATAATAATATAATATAACATATACTATACTATAATATAATATAGTGGTATAATATATAAAATATTATTTATATTATACTTAACATATTATAATATTAAGGATAATATTAAGTACAAATATTAAGATACTTAATATTTGACGAACCTTACACCTGTAGCGTTGTCTGGGCTTGAGGCTCTGTTAGTCTCCGCCTTCTCCCACAACGGAAATCTGCCCACACCGGCATGGCAGCTGTCTAGTCTGCCTTCTGCTGGAAACCTTCCAGGGAGGAGGAGAAGCTTCCCCCACTACATCTTCAGGCAGCTCTACCACAGACATGGCTCCTACAGTACACTGCAGCTAGGTGTGATCATCGCAGCAAAGCGATCATGATTAAATCTGTTAGAGTAACTTGAAATTCTCTTGGTTCCATCTGTGCTAGTAACTGAGGTGCTGGTAAGTAATTGTATTCCAGTAATGTGGCCACCTGTTCATAACTGAGAAATAATTCTTCTAACATCATCTATGGCCTGATCTCCTTTCCTGGCCCAGAGTGGCATTTACAGATTTTGTTAATTAGCCTAGAACCCTTGGTACTCACACACTTTGCCTGAGTTACATCAAGAGCATTTCAATGAAACATTAAAACTGATGTATTTGTCCCTTAAAACTCCAGTCTCTGAATAGTCCACTCTGCTGGAATTTGTCGGAAGGAATCCAAGTGAGAGTGGTTCCTCTGCTCCCAGAACATGAGTTTGGCTGGTTTCTTTCAAAGCCAAGCCATCTCGTGTTGACTGAAACTCGTTTTCCAGGCTGCATTGGATCGAGATGTTTGCCTGCTTTAGAGGCCAGAAAAAGCACTACCTCTTGGTGCCTACTGAAAATACAGCTTCCTCTCTCCCTGTGTACAGACAGGTGGGTAGGAATGTGCTGTCAGCAAAGATAATATCAATGCTTGCGGGTGGGTAATGTTGCAATGTTGATCTTGGGTATTTTCCACCTGGAGGAACTATAGCCTTGAAGTGTCCAGAAGTTCTATCAGTTACACTGGCCTTCAGGGTGCTTTGAAATTTACCTGCTCTGGCACACTCCACCATAAGAACAAACATCAGCGAGATATATCCTGCTCTAGTATGGGTCAGTATGAAAATGGACTTGATATTCTTGTTGTTGAATATATTTTAAATATATAAAAGCTGAGTGCACTTTGTATATGCTGACTTTTTAGGGGGTGACGGGGTGAGAGAGGACTTGGAAGAGAAATGTACCCAAAAAAGGCAATGCTGTGAAAAATGCCTTGGCTATTTAATAGATCACTGGTGTCTCTCATTTTTGATCTGTTCCTAGTATCATTAACTGATGCAAAATATGCATTTGAATTATTAACTCTTACTGGAGATGTTAAAAGTTCACATTAGGTATTCCCAATATCTTGTTAGTTTAACCCCAAATGTATCTGAAAAGGTTGATAGAATTTCACTTTAGGGAAGTTACATAAAAACTGGATTTTTCTTCCCAAATGACAGCAAGCATATGGCCACTGTCTTTACCGTGGTGTCCCAGGCCACCCTTCTTGTAGTGATTGGAACAAGCACTGCCGTGTGTGTAAAGGACCATGTGTACTGTGCATGCTCTTAGAGTTTGGGTTTTCTTCCCTCTTTCTGCTTGCGTGGTTCCATAGAGATCTGTCTGGGACCGACGTTCTTGGGGATGCCGCCCATGGGAACTCTCGTGGGAGGCCCCTTCCTGTGTGGCTCCTCCGGAACCAGCTCCCCTGCCTCTCCCTGGAGTCTCCGCAGACAGGCATCATGCGTGATAATCCTGTCGCTTCTCCTTGTCCGCCTGCTTCAATAGCATCTGTCACAGCATTAGTCCCACAAGTGATATCTGCCCTTATCAAGAAATGCTAATCAATGTTTTCTGAACAATAAGCATAAGTAGAAAATAAACCCTAGGTTCTACTTAAAGCAATTAAGTCTTTATTATCACTAATTAAGTCGGTATAATGAATTCTAAAGATTCATATTAGAATAACTTTCACAATCAAATTTTGTAATCAAACAATGAGTTAGAAAATTTAACTTAAATATTAATCAAAAAGATATAATATTTAAAATGACCTTAAATGTACTAAAAAAAAAAAGCTATGGTAAGAAAAGTACCACATTAGAGTCAATGTGAATACACAGAAAGGCCTACCCCACTCCCGGATAGGATGAAGTAAGTCCACACACACACACATACACATGCATACACATGGACACACATATATACACACACAATTAAAGAATCAAGGCAAGTGTTTGAAAAAGAAAATGCTGAAGACCATATAAAATGTAAATAGGAGGAAAAGCCAGGAAATTTTGGAAATAAAAGTGTTAAGAGGGATCTGTCATATGAGATGTGAAACCCAGCGTAGAGGCAGAGTGATGAAGGCAATCCGGGGCCGTGCAGGGGCAGGTCGCGAGGACCCCACGGAGAGTGCAGACTTTTCCATGTGCAGCCGGGCCTTCTGCTTGTCATAACACTGGCGTTGAAATGAGTGGGGAGCAGATAGTTCACATGAACGGCGACGGGCAACAGGAGGCCATTTGGGGAAAATATTATATTGAATTCATAATCCGTACTTTACTTTCTTCACCAAAATTAATTCCAAATCTATTTGAGACTTGTTAAAAAAAATAACAAATGTGAAAAGGTAATGTTTGCTCCATAAAGTCACACAGTTCTAAACTTTAAAGTCCCATCCAAAGTTAAACATAATAAAATCTCCTCCTGTCTCTCTACCTCACTGGCCCCTGCCCTTTAGAAGTGTCCCTAATATGTCCTTTCAGTGCTTGTTTATGCAGACCTGGACTCAATCACGATGGCTCATCATTGTGCCTTTGTTTTTACACAAAAAGGTTGCCTTCTACCGACCTGTTCTGCACTGCGCTTTTGTGACACGACAGTATGTCTCGGGAATCCTTCCACATCAGTATTAGAGGTCCTCCCCATTCTTTTCCAATTGCAGGGTGTTCGGTGGGTAAATAGCTTACTTAACCAGTAGTCCCCTATTGATGGACACTTGGGTTTTTTCCAACTTCAACATCTTCCTTCAACAAATTATGCTGCAGTGTTGGATAAATTCCCAGAAGTGAGACTTCCATGTCAAAGGGTAAATGCATGAATAATTTTAATAAATACAGCCATTTCCCTCCCCCCTTTTTTTCATTTCTAGGAATTCTTTATATATTAGGGAGATTAGCCCTTTGTCAGTGGCATGAATTGCAAGCATTTTATTTTTTCATTGTATCAAAAATTGGAATCATCCCACACTGTTCATGGTGGGCTGGGTTCCCTGGGAAGGAGACTCTGAGATGGAGTTTCACACGAGGAATGTTTGTTAAGGAGTGCCCTGAAGATCAGTGTCTGTCCGTGGGAGGGAAGGGAAGCATGAAGGAACAGTGGCTCTGGGCGTGGATGAAACCTTAGGTCAGACAGGTGGCCAGGGGCCAAAGCTGGATTGAGAACACAGGTTCCTGCTCTTGGAATAGCTCAGCTACTTCTTTGAAGGAGAGCATCCCTGAGGAGGCCACAGCTCAGGAGAAGTGATTCCTAAAGAAATGAGTGGGAATATGCAGAGAAAACCAAGGAAGGAAGGTTACCCTAGGAAGAGTATAGAAGTGACTCGGGAAGATTATAAGTATCTCTGGTTGAAGGCTAGGTTTGAGAGAAGCATCTGGATACACAGGGGGAGAGAACTGGGGTGACATCTGTTCGCCTTGGATATGTATGAGTCGTGGCATTTTAGGCACAGCAATGGTGATGTGATGAGACCTGCGCCCCTGAAAGATCATTCTGGTAGCTCTTTATATTAGCAGCTCGTAACAGAGCAACAGCTATAGTTTCCAAAGCTGGCTACACCAATATGTCTTTTAAGTCCCATGCTCTCCATACAAAGTGCTTCTTCTCCTGAATAATGGGCTGTGTTCTCTTGCTTTGAGTCCGGGTGGACCTTTGAAACAGCCTCAAGCAACATCCACCAGGTGACTTCCAAGAATAGGGCATAAAGGGACACACACCCTTGGAACCCAACTGTCCTGTTGTAGGAAGATCAACAGCTTCTTTTAGGTCTCAGCCGCCAGCCATGCCAGCGAGTGCACTTTAGAGAACTCCAGCACTGCCCCCCAACCCCACCCCCCCCCTTCCAGCTGAGGCCAATGGAGTGAAGGTTTGTGATCTGTGCTGAGCACTGCCCAGTTACAGATCTGTGAGCAAATTTATGTTATCCTTGTTTGGAACCACTGAGTTTTGCAGGCAACTTGTTAAGTAACCACAATCACTGGGACTGATAGCAACACTGATTCTGATTTTAAGCAATTAATTAATGTCCCATCGGGCTAACAAGTTTATCTATTGGTTCATGTTCCTTTGAGCTGGTCACTTAGGGGGATGCAGAAGGTTGTTTTGTACAAATAATAAATTCATTGAAAAGAAACCTAGTTAGAAGGACCTTGTCACCGTGAGGTTTAGTGACTGAGCACCAGGAAAACTGCCCTTCAGCACAATCTGGTCTCCCTGCCCTGGTGTCCATTTACCTGGATCTGACCATGACACTAAAACTATCAGTTTCCTGATGACAGAAAAGTACCAGATTTTCCTGTTGCTGCACAAGTGTATGCAGTTGTCAAAAATTACAGAACTGTACACTAAAAAGGGTGAACTTTATTATATGAAAAAATATATCTAAAAATAAATAAAAATAAGCAGATAGACAATCTAGTAATTGCTTCTTGATGTTTGAATCAGGCCAGGTGCCACATCTGTCAGAAAGGTCTTTCATTAATATTGAACTTCTTCCCTTCTCTTCTCCTTCTCCCCTCCCTTCCTCTTCTTTCCCTTCCTCTCCCCTCCTCTCTCTCTCTTTCTCTCTCTCTCTCTCTCTCTCTCTCTCTCTCTCTCACACACACACACACACACACAATCTTTTTTTATGGTTAGGCCTGCTAAGGGTGATTCATATATTCATGCCCACGTTTAGATTCAACAATAAGACCGTGATAAAAATATTGCTTCTATACCTAGTAAAACTGGGGAACATTTAACAAGCCTGAACTTAGTGCCCTTAAGACAACTTAAGACTGGAAAAGTCATACATGCACTGTGTATATGCACATGTGAGTGGTAGCAAGGACTTGTCTTCCATGCTATTGTCTCATTCCTGGGAGTTCAGATGGCTCAGAGGGGCCAGGGTGTGAATTTGCTTACATACCACTGGGCTTCACTTCTCATTCCTAATTATTTTTTAATTGTAAGAAAATAGTTAAAATGTTCGTGTTTCTATACATTTCTTTTTTTTTTTTATTCAGTTACAACTGTCTGCATTTTCTCCCCTTCCCTCCACCCCACCCCAGCCAGTCCCACCTCCCTCCCCCACCTCTACCCTCCCCCTGGATTTTGTCCTTGTGTCCTTTATAGTAGCTCCTATAGACCCCTCTCCCCACTATCCCCTCCCCACTCCCCTGTGGCTATTGTTACCATGTTCTTAATTTCAATGTCTCTGGTTATATTTTGTTTGCTTTTTTTCTTTTGTTGATTAGGTTCCAGTTAAAGGTGAGATCATATGGTATTTGTCCCTCGCCGCCTGGCTTATTTCACTTAGCATAATGCTCTCCAGTTCCATCCATGCCATTGCAAAGGGTATAAGCTCCTTCTTTCTCTCTGCTGTGTAGAATTCCACTGTGTAAATGTACCATATTTTTTGATCCACTCATTTGCTGGTGGGCACTTAGGTTGCTTCCAGTACTTGGCTATTGTAAATTGTGCTGCTATGAACATTGGGGTGCATAGATTCTTTTGGATGGGTGTTTCAGGGTTCTTAGGCTATAATCCCAGCAGCAGAATTGGTGGGTCAAAGGGCAGTTCCATTTTTAGTTTTCTGAGGAAATTCCATACTGTTTTCCAGAGTGGCTGCACCAGTCTGCATTCCCACCAACAGTGCACTAGGGTTCCCTTTTCTCCGCATCCTCTCCAACATTTGTTTGTTGATTTGTTTATGTTGGCCACTCTAACTGGTGTGAGATGGTATACATTTCATTAACCTTCAGGTATGAATATTAGAGTAAATCATAAACCACAATTCAAAAATGAAAACACCTTCTTTGACCATATTTAGCTTATTTAGTCAGTTTCTTTCCCATATCTTCTCAATAACAGCTGAACTTTTTTATGATGACAGATTGTCAGCACATTGACGTAGATTATTTTAGATGTATATTTTCAGTGGCAATGAATGATTTTAAGTGAACTTTTTTCAGAAATAATTATATTAGAGAGAAGAATTGTTATCCCATGTGTCAAACTTACAGAATTTTTTCCCCTTTTTTGGGTAATGGTCAACCTAATTAGTAACTTAACAACTATTTTACAAAAGAAAAAGGAAATTCAGAGTTTGATGAAAAACATTCTAACATTCAGTAGGACCGACCTGTTGATAAATAGTAAAGAAAACTATCTTCTTGGCTCAAGATAGAGAAAAAGTGATTTAAAATCCTTTATTTCTGGACTTTTACTGTATTTTATCACTGAGACTGAAATATTTGGAAAGGAGGACTGATCAAAACATGGTAGGTAGATAGGTCAATCCTTTACATTTATTTGTGAAATTGAACTCACATCTAGAGTTCTCAGGACAGTATTTACCTAACATCTATTTTCAGAACTATGACCACTTCCTGAGATCCTGGTTTCTGATGAAGGGTACTTAATTGGGATTAAAGGCTAAATGGTGTGGCTATGAGTTACTGACAACCTGGAGGTACTGGGAATCATTCCATAAGAAGGTTGTGTTTTGTTTTCTGCCTCTGAACTTGGGGACTATCTCTTTACTGTGTGTGAGTGCTGAGGACTGGAGATTGGAAAGAGAGTGGGATATACGTTAAATCTTTTTAATATAAGGAATGCTCAAGCTGGTTCCCAGAGGATAAAATCTGGCAAGGACCTCACGGGGAGGAGCTATTCCCAAACCGGAGAGAACAGGCCTGCTTCCTAAGGGACCGGCCTAAATCTTCAGCATTGGCTTGTGCTGTGTTTCTTCCCGCTCATTTGAAGTGGCTGTGTGCTGTGTAACAATTCGCCAGTCCCTACTTGATTCCCTTTAAACTGGTAAGGTTTTCAAAGAGAGATCTTTAAGGACATGAACCCAGGGAGGAGAAAACACTATGAAGTTGAAGAATGTAATTTTTATGTAGAGGAGAGAGCAGCTTTAATTTTTCTCTGGAAAATAGTTAATTGCTGCCAGGGACCATGAGGCCTTCAACCACTGCCTACGTTCCCTGAGGTGGTCATTAGTGGGCTTGTTTGGGTCAGTCCACACACGTCCTGTGGGAATGTAGCTCTAGCCCTCTAGTGCCGTGGGTGGCTGGTCTGCATGCGAGAGATTGCAGGGCTCTGTTAACCTGTCCCACATCATCCTGACCGTCACCTGGCTGTCAAAAGAGGAGGCTTTTTCCTACTCCTTAAGGAAGGGGCCCCCTGGGCATTCTTACCACACCAGTCCCAGGAACAATAGAGGCCTTGAGTGGTCATATAAAATGATGACGATAATAGTAATAACAACCCCCAAAGAATACAAAAAATGTAACCGCTAAAACATACAGGTGCAAGTGCCACTTACAGCTTCACTTCTGACCCCAAACCTCACTGCTTGGCCAAGTTGTGCTGTCAGTCTTAGTCTGTGTGAAAATCTTTTTCTTTTTCTTTTTTTTTAGGGTAAAAATAATGTGGATGGGAATCACTTTGAAACTTTATTTGCAGTTACCAGGATCACTCTAAATCTGTATTTAAAAATATTGCTGAGCATTTTTAGTGACCAAGAGAAAGCCTTGTTAAGATAAATAATGACAATTTTTATAGCATATAAACTCAGCTATGCAAATATATGTGCATATATAAAAAGACTAAAGGATAAAAACCGATATATTCACATACTTATGTTTGAGTTAGTAAATGTATGGGTGATTTTTTTCTGTGTATTTTGTAGACATTTTTAAATGTTCTAAAATGGTATGTCGATTTTATAAGCAGAAAAAGCCATTTGAATTTATACATGTTTGAATGGATGCTCTGATGAAGGGAGTTTGGAGAAAGACAACCAGAACATATAGCTGACATGCATTTTAAAAACAAAATCACCCAAAAAACTCAGAAGCAAAAGCAGGCCGTTGAAACAAATATTACGATTTTATGGGAAAAGTATCACTCAGGGAAGCTTACATCGTTACAATACCTTTTGCTGTCAGTAATACTCACACATTTATTTACAAATGGTTTCCCCTGAAAGATAAATACTATTAAGCAGTTTACTCACCTTAGCAGGGTTTCGCGAACTGTCTTTTAAAGAGTCTCTAGTGGACTTTAAGTAGTTTATACCTTTATGTGACTTGAATTCTAAACACACCTAAGTAATAATAGACTTACTATGATACAGAGTAAACAAAACGGCTCTGTTGTAAAATCTATTTCAGTCGTTAATTTTATTTCACTTTGTGGATTTCAGGTAGTGCTCACTAAATATGAACATTGTACCCAAGAACAATTTAGTCTCCACTGGAGTCAGATGGGTTGTGCTTTGTTGACTTCTTCTATATTAATCTGTTCCTTTTTGGTTTAAAAATGTGTTTGTGTATTTAAAAGTTTATACTTACATGGTAATTGGCCATAGTAATTGGTGCTTAAGAGAAGCTCTAATGCAAATAAAGCTTTGCATTCACTCATTGGAAGGAAATCCATTTTATCTACTACTATATAGACTATGATTCTATCAAGCATATATGAACATTTATTTAGGAGTTTGATGTATAGTTTGTCTTATTAATGTAGGTTTCATTCAATTTAGGTTTTATTTTCTACGGCCCCCCTAAGTTGCGAGGGCCTAAACTGGTTTTGTTGATGGCGTGACTGTTTACGTGTAGAATCTCCAAAGGCCTGTGAGCGGTTTCCGTGCCACTCATAGTGGCACATTTGGATTGTTAAAGCTTTGGTAAACATTCCATGCTGAATTCATAAAACGTGTAAGGTCTTGATACTTAATTATAATCAAAAGGAAGAAACAGTGCAGTATTTGCGGATGGATGCTGTTAAAGTATGAACAGCTATCCAAGGGCAGGGACCTTGGTAATCGGGCCCGTTGGGGGGTAAATGTCATGGGTGCTCACATAATTTGTGCAGTTGGATCACTATGTAACAACAACAAATCCCTTTCTGGTTCCACAGCTAATTTCATTTGAAGAATTCTTTAACACTTGTGTTATTTTTCCTGTTTAATTTTGCCAAGGCTACGATGCCCTCAGTGCAAGGTTCTTTTGCCCTTGAGAATGTCCAACTGGTGTACTTACTAATGGCTACCATGTGTCACAGAGAGAGCTTCCAGACTACTGTCAAACCACGTTTGTTACCAGAAGAAATAGTAGCGATTCTACTGCAAAGACGCTAATCACAAAATGATCAGTGATCCACCTAACTTGAAACTCCCTTGGGGAAGCATCTATTATTTGTGGAAAATGTCACTGGGTGCTCTGAGAACTTCCTCAGCTTTCTCCGTGTGTTTTGGGGTGAGGTACAGGAACACGTCGGGAGGTGCCTGAACTCGGTAATTTGGTGCACACTGCCATCAGGCAGTCATGTATTTTGATGTAACTCTTGTCCACCTGGCCTATTGAAGACCAAGATTTCTCTTTTTATGGATAGCTTTTTAAAATAACTGGGAACCCAATTCTCGATGGGGAAAGACTATTTCAAAGTTTTAAATTCTTAGTAAGAAAATAAAATCAAATTTCTGTGCATTAAGACAGTACTTAAAGGGAAGGCTGATCTTTAGAAGGAAGAGGCTGGGAGGCATGACTGTTGATTCAAGCTTCAGTCACATGATCTTTCTGCACTTCAGTGTCGTAATTATAAATATAGGGACTTAACTGACCTCATGGGAAGTGGTGGCAGCTAAATGATATTAACATATGAGCTCTGGCCGGAATCTAAACCCTGAATACACTTTCTTCCTAAACAGAGTCTTTTGGTGGATGATTGGGCAAAACAGAAATTGATCACTTGGAAATAAACCAGCTTGCCTCACTGGAGGGCACACGAGGACTGAACAGGAGCCTGGAGAGAGGAGTCTGTGGGAGACTTGCTCCCAACAAGTATATTTAAGTGAACACTTAGTTTTTCTCTGTATTTTTAAGGGCTCCTCTTGAGGCAGCTCTTGGATTCAAGGGTTTCAGCTGCTCTTGCTGATGGGAGGTGAAGCCATTTTAGGACACAGGAATGTTCTTAAGGAACAAATTACCACTCTTCTCCTTTACTTGGGAGAGAAAACAGTGACTCTTCTTTATGAAAACAAAATGTGGTCATTTCCAATAGAGCATCCAGATCTCCAGGAACATGTAACACATTTTCTAAAGGAGATTAAAAAGGCAGAGTATTTTCCAATGACTCAACATGTCCTACAACAATTAAAATCACAATAGTGCTAACATTTATTGAGCCTTTTTATGTACCATCCACTGTTGTATGTGCCTTTCACATATTGACTTATTTAATACCCACCAACCCCTATTAGGTATTCACTACCGTTATTTCCATTTACATGAGGACACGAAGGCACGTACAGCCATGCCTCGTGGTCAGACAGTGGATGAGCCACCGTTTTAAACCAGACGTTCTGCTACTAGAGCAGCGACGTTCTGTCTGGTCCCTAAGCAAACACCAAACCCCTCTGAGAACAGCGGGGGTGAGCACTAGCACCTGTGCTGATCTGGTCCGAGCAAAGCTCATGTTATTCGTTTACTGAAGTGGGGGAGTAATAAGCGCAGTTAAACACAGGTGCCAGATTCTAAAATCTCCCGTGGTATAACCGGTTGATCCTAGGAAGTCAAGCAAAAGATGCTCTCACTGAAAATTATCACTCAGGAGTTATTTGTGGTAGGTTCCTGAACATCTGGGAGCACTATATGAATTTTTTCCTTAAACAAACAAACAAACAAACAAAAATATTCCCTGGGGAAGAGATTGCTAAACTGAGAAACTAAGCATATCGCAAAGAATGTGTCTCAACACTAAGAAGTAGGACTCCAGCTATCACAGCTGCAATGAGCTTTTTCACCTGCAGACCCTGCCTTAGCCTGCTTGGCAAGTGTATAACATTTATACAATTCTCAGTAAGCAGCAGCAAGAATAACCATAGGATGTTATTAGGACATTGTTTCAGCAGCCAGAAGGAGCGTGTGATTCTAAGAGCTTCCTTAAAATCTGTCAGTTGTGCACCTCTGTATTAATCTCAGGCAGAAGCAGCAGAAAGCAGCTTTCTGCATCAAGGATTGCCGAGATCTTGACCCTCAGCAAAACAATATATGAATACTTCCATTCAGGCATGGATCCTGCAATCTGAGCCCTAATCTTGCTTGGTTTTCTGAGGTCTGTGTATAGGCGCACATTGGGCTATTGTTTGAATGAGACACATAGTTACAACCGAAAGGAGATCTGCCTTGTGGAAAGAGAATTAAAATTTCTTGGATGGAGTTTATGCCTCTCTGGGCGTTCCACCTCAGTTCAATGCCTATATTTCTAGGTTCATGTGGAATCTGTGCTCCCTTTTCTAGGATGGCTTTGGAGCCCAGGGCTTCTCTCTAAGGTGTTCTCCTTGACTGGTTGGCTGTCCAGACATGCTCACTTGGAATGGGTTAGTGTTCTGACCCGAATAAAAATCCCCTTGTTTCTCAGCTTCAAGCCAACATTTCCAAGGCTTCTGTATTGCTCCATCGCTCCAATCCACTGGCCAAACACATAAGTCTTTTGGAAACTCTTACGGGTAAATGTTAACCAGTGCTGCTTTACATCCGCCTCGCCTCCCACACCCCGTCTGTGGGTGGTATGCTCAGGAAGAGGGCGAGGCCTCTCTGCATGATCAGAGAGCAAGTCTGGACTTTCTCCCTTTCCCTTGCCGGAGTCCTTGCACTAGCTATTGGGAGGTTTTCAAAGACGCTTTGAAACTTGAAGTTATTGGATGTGAACAAATGTTATTTGATGATTTAAATATTAAAAATGTGATGTACATGGTAACCTACATTAAGAAGAGGTTCATTATAGGAATGATAGAACTTTAAAAATTTTGCCTTGCATTAGAGACACTTCCTATTACTTTAAAAATAAGCATGCCATTTTAGAACTTGTCTTTACAAATGTATACAACGAATAACTACAATGACACAGTTGATCAAAGGTCAATAATTGAGGCACAGTTTTTATAGTGGCAACTTCACAGAGACCTTGAAGCCCAGCCTCTGTGTTCAGTAGGTTTTCTGGGAGGAGGCGAAACTGGTGAAACTCAGAATTACTAACACTTGGGAAATGCTTGTCAGCTTTTAAAAAATAAACAAATTGATCTTAGCATTATGAGACGTGAATCGAATATTTTAACTAGAAAAACAATAACAAAGCAGAGGGGGGTGACACCGAGCCCCTGGCGGTTTGGGAAGCGATGGGAATTGTAGCCCCTGGAACTCTGTTAGCACTGTGTGTGCCGGTTCCGACTTCATTTGTAAAACAGAAGGCTTGGATGCTAAAGATTACTTTTACAATAGATAAATCTGAAAATGACTTCTTAAAAACTTCATTATAAAAGTAAGCCTCTCACCTTCCACACTGAAATTTTGTTTCCACCAGTTGTGAGGAAGAAAAATAAAGTTTGATTTCCTTTTCATTCCAGGCACCCCTTCAGTGGTTCCTTCCTTACTAGTAGTGTGAGTTATTATAACCATATAGTGTAAACTATTACATGAAGTGATGAAATACGTGTGCAGAAAGTAAAGGGGTATGTTGTTTTAATGAAAACTAATTTGTATGCTTTGGAAAGACTCAAAGGTGAGGTTTTGGGTTTTTTTAAAAGCTAATTAGATATGAGTAAGACAACTGAAAACTGGTGAATTAAAAAAAAACTTCATGAAGGATTTACACTCAATTTGTCTCACTTTAAGAAAAAACCTTGAAATTGGACTTTTATAACTTAATAGTATTGATATATTGTGCTACCTATATATGATGGAGAAATAGAACTTTAGCCAGGAGAGCAGTTCTTGACTGTAAAATCAAGTTTTTGTGAATAAATTTACATTTACATATGCTAAGTTAAATAAAACATTTATAGATCAGGTTTGACTGCTTTTCAATGAACTTATTGCAGGTGTCAGCTAAGTCAGATGACAGGATTGTAACCAGTTACTAAAATGAGTTTAATGATATAATTGAAACTGAACATTAAAATTATAATTCAGTGTTTGGGATAGCACAGTCATTTAATAGTGGTTCATGATGTCAATTTAAGAGATACTATAATTTTACTTGGCTCCAATCATTTAATAAATAATTATCACACAGATGATATATACTGCCATGCTCTCTTATTTAATATTAGCATCCAAGTCCAAAATGCCATTTGCCTCTTCCCCATATCTTAGTATTGAAATTCTGTGCATCCTTCGAAAACCAGCTCCAATATTACTTTTACCTAAAAGTGAAACTGTGGTGGACTCACAAAACTATTTGATGGTAATCCATTGGATTATTATGTTCTCTTTGCCTTAGAGTTGGTCCAGGTACTATGATTTTTGCCTAACTTATTTAAGAGAGCATATGCTAAGATAATGTGAGTAGCCACTAAAACTTCCCCTTATGTATTGGGAGAGAGAACAAATGATGGTCCACAGCAAGCACAAACATCCACTTTTTGAGAAAAGAACAAATTAATAATATTCTGCTGACGAAGTGGCTGCTGGCACATATAGTGCACTGTATCCTCTGGCAGAACATTGTGTTTAAACTTAGAGAGCCTTTTAATTTTGCCAGGATGTTTAAAAATGCTCGTCATAATTTATAATCATTTTCTAGGGGTATGAGGAATGGTTGTTTTAAGGATATTAACATAGAGAGGATTCTTGGTTGAAAAGAAGCAAACATTACAATTTATATTAAAAGTGTGAAAATAGAAATAAGTGGTGCCTGCTTGAAAAGCTATAAAATTTAGAAGTCTACCTACTCTGACAAGGGATGGGGAAGCTAATTTTAACTCTGAAATATAATCTCCATGTGTTTTAGAGTTTAATTTTCTATGATGTTAACCAATTTTATATGAGTTTTGTAGCTTTATAATTCTGCTGGTCCAACAATTAAATCGGGAAAAATTATTGTGTCTGTATTTATAAGACTAGAAGCTACGTAGATCTTTTCATTATTATTGGGTCACAAAAATTGTGAAGAGCTTTTCGTAAACACATTCCAAACCTAAAGATGTCATTAAAAATGAATGTTTTCTCCTTTTCTTTTAAGATCATTTCAGTTGGGCTGGCATTTTGCTTTACTCTAAAAGGACTCCTTTGGGAGAGATACCCCAAGCCTCTTATGGCCTCGCTACTTAGCTGCCACAGTCTGGATTGGATGGCCCCGCTGAATGACTTCTTCACTTAGCATGCAGAGAAAGGGATTCTGTGAACCTAAAACCATAGCCCTTGTCCAGGGGGACTTGTAGCAGAAAGAAAAGGCAGAAGCTAGCTACGGGTAAGAGGTTTCTTTAGGAGAAATATGAGGTGTTAAATAGTTAGACACTGCCATCAGAGTTTTCAGATTGATTAATAATTCTTAGGTCCAGAATTTAACAGTTATCCAACTCACTGACATTAAATATTTAATTGCCAGCTTTTATCATCTTGTAGATTTTCAGTTCATGTATTTTAGATGTTTGGATAAGGATTTTGTTAAAATATTTTTCTTATTTCCTGAAAATTCTGACTTTGCTTTGGAAATAGATTCTTAAGAGTTATCTTACTTTTTCTTTTTTTACCCTTATTTAAGGCTAGTGAGGTAATACGTGTATATATTTCATTTGGTCAGAAAAACATTGTAATATGTATAATTTATTCATAAGTTAAGGTTGCTTTGGAACTTTCCACATGCTTGAAATCTGAAGCCATGCATATAGACATAGTCTCTACACATATTCCATACTGAAAACCATACTGGTATTTTGGAAATTACGTAGAAAGAGTATTTATAAAATGGCACATGGCATTTAACATTGAAACTGTGGAAATATTGAAGTTACTGTCTTGATGAAGCTGCAGCTATACAATATTAAGTTCTTCCATTGCTTTGAAGACATTCATAGATATTTAATGATTACTATTATAGCTATTTGTTTTTTCTGAACTGTTTAATTCACAGTAGATATATTTTAATATTTATAAAAAAGTGAAAATTTGCAAAGACCTTAAACTCAAAGACTGTAATAACATGCACTTACTGTAATACAGCACGTGCTACTTCAGAGACAGATCTCAAGACCAGTCTCTGGTATAAGAATGGGAGGTGTTATTCACTTGTTTAAAGACCGAGTTTATTTCAGACTCTGGAGATACTTGCTCTACAACACATGTGGACCTGTATCTCACAGTTTTCAGTAGAATGTAACAACAAAGAAAAGTGAAGTCAGAGAAGACAAAACATACCACAAAGGGAATGAATGAGAAGGGCATGAAAGAGAAAAGAGATCTTCAACTCAAGATTTTAAGCCTTCAAAGGGGACATAGAATGAGAAATCTGGTTGATTGAAAAGTGAAATGATTTTACTGCTCTAACTGAGTGTGGTCCACTGCCTTATCTTTAAATTCACTGATCCTTTCTTCTGCTTTGTCTAGTCTGCTGGAGAACCTTTCCATTGTGTGTTTGGGGGGGGGTTGTTTTGTTTTGTTTTTTGTTTTGTTTTGGGGTTTTTTTAGTGCAGTTATTGTATTCTACAGCTCTGTGACTTCTATTTGGTCCTTTAAAAATATTTTCTTTCTTTTTGTTGAAGTTTTCACTATGTTCATTCATTCTTCTCCAGAGATCAATGAGCATCTTTATGACCATTATTTTGAACTCTTTATCAGGTAAGTCACTTATCTCTATTTGGTTAAAGTCTTTTTCTGAGGTTTTATCTTTTTCCCTCCTTTGGAACATATTACTGTTTCTTTATTTTCCCTGATTCTCTGTGTTGGTTTCTAAGCATTGAATAAACCAGCCATCTCTCCCAGTCTGGAAGGAGTGGCCTCATGTAGAAAATGACCCATATTGTTCACCCTAGTCTAGCTTTTGCTTATCTCTCAGACCTTTGTAATTATCCAAGCAGCCTACTTTATTTTTAGTGCTTCCCAGTAGTTGAGGGTATGCCAAGACTTGTCAGTGTCCCAAAGAAGAGGGTCTCAGCACCTAGACTCAGGCTGATCGGAAGCTAGATCTTTAAGCAACAACTTTTAGAATATGAAAATATATCTCTTTCAGGGGAACACTAGTAGATAGGTGTTTCTCTCTGCTTCCTGTTTACTGATCCCTGGGGTGATCACTATTTAAGAACAGTTTCTTTGCTATCGTCCCATTAAACTCAAGAACACAGGCCCCCTGGCCACCAGAGGCAGGTAATCAAGGGATGTTCCCTAGGCGGCAGGCACAAAAACAAGGCATCATACATGTCAGGACACCAGACATGTGGACAAGTTCCCTGCCAGGGGTTACCATGCTCTGGAACATGGCAGAGGAAGAGTGAAAAGATTGTGCCCACTAGACTCCATCCCTGGAGGCTGTTTAAGGAGGTCCCTCAACCTTTGTTAAAGTAGATTCTTGACCTTCAGGTTGACACTTTAAGACAAGCAAAAAAGCCTCTTTCACAGAAAGTCTGGGCACTTTTCAATCAGCTGTCTCTGTCCTGGGATCAGGGGTGGATGAGTCCATACGTGAGCCCTTTAAGGATGGTTTCTCAGTTCACTATAGCCTTGCGGGGCCCCTGGATGCACGCCCCATTGGCCTTCACATAGATGTTTTGGGATCTTATTTCTCAGGGGGCAGGTCTTAAAATTTGGGGTGCCAGATGTGGGGTAAAAACCCTTCACTCCTCAGGGAAAAGCTCTGGTTTGTGAGTTCCTTTACAATTGTGGGTTGCTATCGGCATGGGGGCAGTTTATAGTGAGATTGTGTCTTGCTTGTAATACCCACTTTGATGTGGGTTTTTGCTCATTGGCCCGATGTCTAGGAGTTGCTCAGCTAGTTTATTTTTTTTCCAGTAGGACTTGTTCCATATGTAGCTGTAGATTTGGTGTATCTGTGAGGTGAGATAAGTTCAGGAAGCTCCTACACCTACCTTGCCCTCTTGAACCAGAACTGACAAGTTGGTTTTAGAGATGTTAAAATTGCAGTGATTAGGTGGACAGGGATTAGGAAAGGATGAATAGGTAAAGCACAGGAATTTTTAGGGCAGTGACAGGATTTTGCATAATACTGGGATGATGGGTACCTGATGTCTTACATTGTCAAATTCACAGAACTATGTAATATGAAGAGTGAATCCTAGTGTAAATGATGGAGTTTAGTTAATAATAATGTACCGATATTGGCTCATCAATTGTATCAAATGTACCCCACTAATATAAGATGTTAATAGAAACTGTATGGGTCTGTACAGGTGGTAATGGGGACTCTGTGCTTTCTGCTCATTTTTCTGTAGACTTAAACCTGTTCTAAAAAGTAAAGTCCATTAATTATTTTAAAATATTGCAGTGATACATAAAGATGAAGATGGTCAGGAGCCAGTGAATAAAAGCAGGATTGACATTATAAATGCAGTTTGAAAGTCATCTGTATAAAGAGACTTTCTGGGCTTCAGGGGCAGATGAGCTCCTGTAGGGGAGTGATGAAAGAAGACGTGAAGGCCCAGCACTGAGACTCCTGGAATGCCTGTATATGGATCGGGCTCATGACAAGGAAATGGTGAGGACGAAAAAGAGTGGCACTAAACATTGGAGGAGTGCAAGTGTCACATCACATCACAGCAGCCAAAAGAGAGATGAATTTGAAAGGTCATTACTAATGCTCCAAAAAGGTGAAGAATAATGAGGGCTTATAATGGTCATTAAATCTGATGATTAGGTGGGAGAAATCTGTCAGAGAGAGTAGTTTCAATGCTGTCCTGATTGGAGCTGGGTTGTAGAGGTTAAGACTCAGTTATCTGGAAACAGAAACTAAAAGTATAGATTTCTTGTAAGAAGTAAATAGCTTACCTTTCAGGAAGTTGACGAATGGTATTTTTTAATTTATTTTTTTAACTATGGAAAACAATCTGTTTATAGGAAGAGGCTAAAGATCCAAAATTGTGATAGAAGTTAGATCTTTGGGAGACATGATAGACAAAGATAGAAATGGAACCCAGGCCCTGATTAAGAAGAAGCCATGAAACTAGAAAGAATTGGAAGATAGGTGAACAGAAAAATATATATAGTGGTTTTCCTATGCCTGGCATCAGAGACTTGGGGTTTCAGAGAAAATAGATAGGGAGATTAAAATTATATCATCTCTATGTCTAATAAAATGAGAGGTCAACTTATCTGATAATTATTTGGTGTTGGAGGTGCTGAACCAACTGGATCGTGTGTAAAATGAAGTTTCGAGGCCTTTTCACTTGAAGTCCTCCACAGTAAAGTGCTCTGAATACACTACACAGAGACGTCATTTTTAATTCAAAAGATCCCCTAGAAATATCATGCCCAGTCTTTTTTCAAAGGATAATGGCATAAAGGAAGGTTATATATAGATTACTTAGTCACGTGGCTATTTAGGTGTTGAGTCAAAATAATGGAAGTCTTATCTGAGGCAATCTTGTATTTCTTCTGCTACACTACTGCAGGTGTGGAAAATTTGAGATGACCCAATGATGGCGGGCAGTTTTTGGTAGATAGCTGGTATTGCAGTGAGAGGTGAGAGCTAAACGCAAAGTTCTTTTTTTATTGAAATATAATTCACATACCATAAAATTTGCCTCTTAAAAGTGTACAGTTGAAGGATTTTAGTTCACAGACATGTGCAACTGCCACTACTCTATAATTCCACAACACTTTCATCACTCCATAAAGAAAACCCATACCCATTGGCAGTCACTCCACATCATCTCACCACCACAACCACCACCAAAGCATCTGGCAACCTCTAATCTATTTTCTGTCTCTATGGATTTGCCTATTCTCGAAATTTCATATAGTGAAATCATACAGTATGTGACATTTTGTGTCTGGCTTCTTTCACTTAGCATAAAGTTTTCAAGGGTTTGATCATGTTGTAACATATTATTAATACTTTGTTTCTTTTTGCGGCAAAATAATACTCCATTGAATGGATCTACCGCATTTTGTTTATCCACTCATCAGGTGATAGGCTTTTATGATGTTTCCACTTTTTTCTATTATGAATAATACTGTCCTGAACATATATATACAACTTTTGTATAGACATGTTTTCAATTGTCTTGGTGTATAACTAAGAATGGAAGCGATAAACTTATTTATATATACACATATATGTATAATTATATAATTATATCTCAGAAAGAGATTGAAAGAGTCAACATCTACTTTACAAAACAAAGGTACACATCTTGGAATCCTACTGTGGGGCATGATCCATGGAACAAAAAATTTCAAGGACACAAACCAAGAAGACAATATTTACTGAAAAACAAAACAATAAAGCCCCACAAAATGGTCAGTGAGACATTGCTCCTGAGGAACTTTCCAGAGAGATGCTCAGGGAGACACATGGAAGGCAACTGTTCCTCATTTCTGGTAGAAAGTGTTCATGGAAAAGCTCTGTTGATCCAATTGATCTTTATGTGTGAATGGAATCTCAGAAGTGAAATGGTCATCATGGGGATATATACTATTGTGGATATTTTAGTTGAAATTTGAAGTCAGAACTTTTTTACTGATTTAACTGATTAGCTAAAAGTGAAGATAGGTGTTGCCAGTTAGTTTTATGGCAGAAATCTTCCTAAATTTAAAAGACCTGAGGTTGGAAAAGATGCTTCAAGCATGTGATATAAGGTGACTGTGTCATGCGCCCAGGGAACCTCATGCCCAGAGAATATGATGTGAGCAAGGTAGTCCTATGTGATAAGAAGACACTATTTTATCAAACAATAATGTAATAGTGTATTAAAAATGAAAAATATTTTTACTTTTTCAATCCTTTCTCAGTGTATTAGGAGGAAAAGACACCTCTAAATGAAAGTATTGCAGGATAATTAAAAGTTATTTGAAACTTCTTGGTTATAGCTTTTATGTATACTTCCTAAAAGTTAGAAAAGTGAATTATTCTAATGAATGGTTAACAAATGATTTGCAAGTTAGTGGTTTCTTTTTCTTTGCTTTCAGACCCTAATCAAGATGTCAACAGATAGATGATTTCAAATAACTTTATTACTGGGCCACTGTATTACTTTTTGGCACATGGATCAGAGGTCCAAAGTATTGATATTTCTCTAACAAAACTTTATATTCTTGTTTATTCTGTGAACTAGATATTTCAGGATTTAGAGCTATAGAAGTAAAGCTGAACCCTGTCTCAATCTAGCAGTAGGTAATATTCTTCCACAGTTGTATGAACCAATGGGCTAAGGGAGGACTCAGCCCCCATATAGCTCATTAAAAGATATATTTCTAATAAAATTTTATTCATTATTTAATTTTTAAAATGTATATTTTTATCCATTGTATACCACTAGTGATTGTAATGAAAACTCAATCTAGAATAACTTTTTAACACTTAGGGCCATATAGCCACAGCAAATTAATTTTAATTTCTAGTCATTATTTTTGTAAAGTATGATAGGATGATCAATAAAAGACTTTTAAACTAAAATACATTAAGCTGGGATTGAGTTATACAAGGATCAAGTGCAATAGAAAACAAATTTGAGATAAAAATAATGACATAAAATTTCCGACAGAGAAATATTTGTTCATATATTTCTTAAAGTGGGTTCTGATGGCTATCCACTTGTGGTACTTAGAATTTATTGCCTACATTAAGAAGAATGATGTACTCCTTCCGGCCAAGATGGAGGCATAGGTAGACACACTGTGCCTACCAAAAGAAGGACAACAATTTAAAAACAAAAAACAACCAGACCTGACAGAAAATTGAACTGTATGGAACTCGGACAACCAAGGAGATAAAGAAGAAACATTCGTCCAGACCAGTAGGAGGGGAGGAGATAGGCAGCCAGGGTGGAGAGGACTCGTAGCAAGGCAGCAGCTGGCGGACCCAGCAAGGTGGTGGATTGTGGAACAGGACAGGCAGTGTGGCAGCTAGCAGACCCCACAGCCCCACATTCACAAGTAGATAAACCAGGAGGAACGGCGGGGGAGCAAAACAGACCATACAACCCAGGGGTCCAGCTCGGGGAAATAAAGTCTCAAACCTCCAATTGAAAACACCCGTTGGTGTTGAGGCGGCAGCAGGAGAAACTCCCAGCCTCACAGGAGAGTTCATTGGAGAGACCCACAGGGGCCTAGAGTGTGCACAAGCCCACCCACTCGGGAATCAGCACTAGAGGGGCCCAGTTTGATTGTGGGTAGTGGAGGGAGTGACTGAAATCCTGTGGAGAGTGGAGCAAGCACCATTGCTCCTTCTTGGCCCCTGCCCCGCATACAGCATTGCAGCTCAGCAACCAGCGTTACCCCGCCCTGGTGAACACCTAAGGCTCCGCCCCTTTACATAACAGGCATGCCAAGACAAAAAAAAAAAAATGGCCCAAATGAAAGAACAGATCAAAACTCCAGAAAAAATACAACTAAGCAATGAACAGATAGCCAACCTATCAGATGCACAGTTCAAAACACTGGTAATCAGGAAGCTCACAGAATTAGTTGAATTTGGTCACAAATTAGATGAAAAAATAAAGGCTATGCTAAGAGAAACAAAGGAAAATGTACAGGGAACCAATAGTGAGGCGAAGGAAACTGGGACTCAAATCAATGGTGTGGACCAGAAGGAAGAAAGAAACATCCAACCAGAAAAGAATGAAGAAACAAGAATTCAGAAAAATGAGGAGAGGCTTAGGAACCTCCAGGACATCTTGAAACGTTCCAACATCCGAATTATAGGGGTGCCAGAAGGAGAAGAGGAAGAACAAAAACTTGAAAACTTATTTGAACAAATAATGAAGGAGAACTTCCCTAATCTGGCAAAGGAAATAGACTTCCAGGAAGTCCAGGAAGCTCAGAGAGTCCCAAAGAAGCTGCACCCAAGGAGGAACACACCAAGGCACATCATCATTACATTACCCAAGATTGAAGAGAAGAAGAGAATCTTAGAAGCCACAAGAGAAAAGGACACAATTACCTACAACGGACTTCCCATAAGACTGTCAGCTGATTTCTCAAAAGAGACCCTACAGGCAAGAAGGGGCTGGCAAGAAGTATTCAAAGTCATGAGAGGCAAGGGCCTACATCCAAGATTACTGTATCCAGCAAAGCTATCATTTAGAATGGAAGGGCAGATCAAGTGCTTCTCAGATAAGGTCCACTTAAAGGAGTTCATCATCACCAAGCCCTTATTATATGAAATGTTACAGGGATTTATCTAAGAAAAAGAAGATAAAAAATATGAACAGTAAAAATAACAGCAACCTCACAGTTATTAACAACCACACCTAAAACAAAAAGAAAAGCAAACTAAGGAAACAACTAGAACAGAAACAGAACCACACAAATAGAGAGCACATGAAGGGTTATCAACAGGGGCGTGGGAGGGGGAGAGAGGAGGGGAAGGTACAGAGAATAAGTAGCATCAGTGGTAGGTAGAAAATAGACAGGGGCAGGGCAAGAATAGTATAGGAAATGTAGAAGGCAAAGAACTTGTAAGTATGACCCATGGACATGAACTATAGGGGGGGAATGTGGGAGGGAGGTGGTGGGCAGAATGGAGTGGAGCGAAGGGAGGGAAATGGGACAACTGTATTGGCATAATCAATAAATATATTTAAAAAAAGAAGAATGATGTAAATTTTATTTTGAAATGTCAATATTTACAACATGCCAGAAATTCCCTTGCAATTACTTTATCACTTAAAAATTTACATTGCCTTAACAATATATTGAAACCAAAGCAACATACAAATTCAGTGTAATCCCAACATTTCTTGCAGAAGTAGAAAAACTAATCCTAAAATTTTCATGGAATCTTAAGGGACTTCAAATAGCCAAAATAATTTTGAAAAAGAACAAAATTGGAAGAATCATACTTCCTCATTTCAAAACTTGCTATAAAGCTACAGTAATTAAAACAGTATGGTACTGGCAAAAGGACAGGCATATAAACAAATGGAATAGAGTAGAGAGCCCAGAAATAAGCCATTGTATATACAGCCAATAATTTTCAACAAGGGTGCTAAGACCCTTCATGGGAAAGGACTGTCTTTCAACAGATGTTGTGGAGAAAACTGGGTATCCACATTCAAAAGAAAATCAAACCCTTAGCATACAGAAACATCAATTTAAAATGGATCAAAGTCCTACATATGATAGCTAAAACTATAAAACTCTTAGAAGAAAACATAAAGAGAAAACATGACATATGGATTTGGCAGTGATTTCTTGAATATGACACTGAAAGCACAGGTAATATGGATAAGTTTTACTTCTTCAAAATAAATTTTGTGCATCAAAAGATACTATCAACAGAGTTAAAGGGTAACTCACAGAATGGGAAAAATACTTGCAAATCATATCTGATAAGGGATCAATATTTATAATATATAAAGAACTCCTACAACTCAACAAGAAAATCCAAAATAAAAATCAATTAAAAAATAAAGTTGAAAAGACATTTCTCCAGAGAAGATATACAAATGGCTAATAAGCACATGAAAAGTTTCTCAAGATTTCTATTAGGAAAATGCAGATCAGAACCACAAAGTGAAAGATACCAATTCACACCCACTAAAATCACTACCATTTTTTTAAATAAAAAATAAGTGTTTATGACAACATGGAGAAATTGGAACATTGGTGTTTTGCTGGTGAGAAAGTAAAATGGTATGGTTATTGTGGGAGATAGTATGGAGGTTTCTCAGAAAGTTAAACATAGAATTACATATAATCCAGCAATCCCACTTCTGGATACATACCCAAAAGAACTGAAAGCAAGGACTCAAACAGATATTTGGACACCAATGTTCACAGCAGCCAAAAGGTAGCAACAACCCAAGTGTGCATCAGTGGATGAGTGAATAAGCAAAATGTGATATATACATATAATGAAATATCATTCAGCCTTAAAAAGGAATGAAATTCTGATAATTGCTACAATATGGATGAACCTTGAAAACATGCGTAAGAGATATAAGGCAGACAGACACAAAAAGGCAAACATTACATTATTCATTATATGAATAATGAATAGATAAATTCGTAGAGACTGAAAGTCGAAGAGTCGTTACCAGGAACAGAGGGAGAGGGATTGGAGAGTTACTGTTTATGGGACCCATTTCGCTTTGGGATGATGAAAAAGTTCTGGCAATGAATAGTGGCGATGGTTTTACAACAATGTGAATTGACTTAATACCACTGAATTGTACAATTTAATGATTAAAATGGTAAATTTTCTGTTATGTATACTTTTCCACAGTGAAATAAATAAAAGTATATCGAGACAGCTTTTCAAATTTCTCTTAGGCACACAAGCATAGCTGTTCACATATTTGAAGAACACCTGTCTAGTGTCCTTCACAGTCTGAACCCGGTTCTCTCCTCTCACTTCATTTCTATTATTCTAGCCCCCTGGAAATTCACATCTGCTTCAATTATGTACACATTGTTCCCAATACCTTTAATGCCTCTTCTCTGCACTCCAAATTGATGAGTGGAATCTGATATTTCAAGATCCAGCTTCACCTTTGGAAAAGCTGCGGTGACTCCCAGAGACACAGCCCATGTATCTCTGTGTTATGTTCGCAAAGAACTTTTCCATCCCTCTGATTTATCCCAAGCCTGTCCCAAGCCAGACAGACTTCCTTATTAAGGGCAAAGATGGTATCTGCTTCACCTTCATGACTCCTACCCATAGCACAGGGCATAATTTGAAGCACAGTCCTAGTAAATAGTTCAATGATTGAATTTTAAAATAATACTTATTCTTTTTTAAAAATCCTCCTCTGAGAGAGCACACAGACCTTTCCTCCAGTTTTCCAGAACAAGAAAATAAGAAGAAATGTCACCCCTTGCCCAGGCTGCAGGCACTGTGTGGCTGATGGAGGCGGAAAGACAGCATCAGCATTCTGCTGCCTACCTTCCAACCCTGGGCTGCGGAGCCAGGCATTAAATCTTACTGTCAATATGTTAAGAGCATTGCTTTATTGGTTATAAAACACATTCTCAAATATTTGCCACAGGTCCCGTTCATAAATGAAGTGATCTTATACATATTTCTGCTACCCTTTCCGTAATAAACCCCCCACCACTGTTCCAACACCAGGAGGTTGGAAACAACTGTGTCCTTAATGAACGATAGCAGATCCTAACCAGTGACCTCCAGATGAAAGGCTCATTATATCATTACTGGTCTCCAGAGCTATTTGGTCCCCTAACACTGTAGCATGGGATTTGGGCTGAAGAGCCTAAGCCTTGAACTATAAAAAATGTAAGTAGTCCTTGACACAATTTGGAGCGATTACATTCTATTGTGCCAGGAATTCCTTATTAAAAATCAATTTAATTGTGCATACACCATCTGGTCGGTATTATGGTCTTTTATGTGAGGGAAACACGGTTTTGCATTTACCTGATGTTCCACAGTGTGAGCATGTAATTTTGCAGAAGCAGAGGCATTTTGTAGCACTGAAAAATTAGTAATTAAGGAAACTTTGAAAATGTTTACCAGACTTTCTTTTACTAACTTTTGTGACTTTTGAGCTAGAAGATTCAACTTTTTGTAACACTTGGGAAAAGAAAATGCTAAAGTAAGCAATTTATGTGTGCACATCATATGCTACATTTATTTGCATGTTAAATTTCTGTTTTATACTTTTAAGAATCTAATCCATTTCAACTTAGATTGTCACATTCGTATTAATTTTGGCTTTTTATTCAAAGAATTTTATTCAAAGAATGGAAGAAGAGATATTTACTTTTGATTCTCTACTGGGTTGGTTTTTAACCATCTTAACAACAACAAACAAACAAACAAACAAAAAGTTTTTGATCTGTTTATGTACTTACAGTTTTGAAGTGTCTTGTTGATGTTATGATCTTAAGATAGCAGTGGCACTGTAAATTAGTAGCTATAAATACTGATTCAATTCCGATTTGCCTTAACATTCACATTTTAAAAAATCACTTATTTCTCATATAGGGTTTACTGTTAATAACTATAGTTTATTAAAACACCTATTTGGTACCAGTCATAATATCTTTAATTTTCTCTGTGCCCTGATTTCCTCATTTATGAAATGGAGAAAATGCCTACTTGTCAGGATTGCTATGAGGTTTAAATGAGATAATACATTTAGAGGGGTGTGAGATTCTTGGCCCATAGCAAAGATTAAAAGCAGGTTAGTGTTCATCATCAAAAACAGCAAAAATGTCAATTCTGCAGTGTGTGATTTTCCTTACATTTATTCATTAAAAAAGTGAAGTTTGGAGGGATTAAGGAAGATTCCCATGCTCAAATAGCAATTAAGTGCTCAAGCTAGGCTGACACTTATTTGGCCAATTCCATGGTCTATCCTGTGCTCACATGCATGTGCTCTTTCCTCTTCGATGGTAAGTGTCCATACTTGTCTGCATGTACTCATTTATTCAGCACCTACTGTATGCCAAGCACTGCACTAGATCCTGGGCATGCAATCATGAGTAAAATCAATCCAATCTCTGCTTGCAAGCATCTTACAAACGGTGCAACAAATTATATAGGTAAAGCAACAAAAGGTATATGGTGTGACAAGCTAAGAGAGAACTGAGCATTGGTGCAGTGATAGAGAATAGCAAGGTCTTTTTTCTTTTATTTTCTTTAACAAAGCACTTTATTTTAATGGAAATTAATTGAATTTGATTTCTCAGCTATATCATATCTCCTATTGGTTCAGAAATTTAGACTATATTCCAAAAATATATTTTTATTTTCAACCTCAGTGATAAAAGGCATTTCTTTTAATGTTAATTATTTATAAAGTCAAGCTATAAATCCTCAAATGCCTGATATATGTGTGTGTGTGTATATACTTTTAATCTTTTTTATTTTTATTCTTTTTAAAATTATCTATTTATTTTTTAATTTTTAAAAAATTTTTACTCAGTTACAATTGTCTGCATTTTCTCCCCATCCCTCCACCTCACCCCAGCCAATCCCACCTCCCTCCACCACCTCCTCCCTCCTCCTTGATTTTGTCCATGTGTCCTTTATAGTAGTTCCTGTAATCCCCTCTCCTCACTGTCCCCTCCCCACTCCCCTCTTGCTATTGTTAGATTGTTCTTAACTTCAATGTCTTGGGTTATATTTTTTTTGCTTTTTTCTTCTGTTGATTATGTTCCAGTTAAAGGTGAGATCATATGGTATTTGTCCCTCACCGCCTGGCTTATTTCTCTTAGCATAATGCTCTCCAGTTCCATCCATGCTGTTGCAAAGGGTATAAGCTCCTTCTTTCTCTCTGCTGCATAGAATTCCATTGTGTAAATGTACCATAGTTTTTGGATCCACTCATTTGCTGATGGCACTGAGGTTGCTTCCAGTACCTGGCTATTGTAAATTGTGCTGCTATGAACATTGGGGTGCATAGGTTCTTTTGGATTGGTGTTTCAGGGTTCTTAGGCTATAATCCCAGCAGCAGAATTGCTGGGTCAAAAGGCAGTTCCATTTTTAGTTTTCTGAGGAAATTCCATACTGTTTTCCAGAGTGGCCGCACCAGTCTGCATTCCCACCAACAATGTACTAGGGTTCCCTTTTCTCCACATCCACTCCAACATTTGTTTGTTGATTTATGTTGGCCACTCTGACTGGTGTGAGATGGTACCTCATTGTGTTTTTAATTTACATCTCTCTAATGGCTAGTGATGCTGAGCATCTTTTCATATGTCTCTGGGCCCTCTGTATGTCTTCCTTGGAGAAGTGTCTGTTCAGGTCCTTTGCCCATTTTTTAATTGGGTGGTTTGTCTTCCTGAAGTGGAGTCGTGTGAGTTCTTCATATATTTTGGAGATCAGGCCCTTGTCTGAGGTATCTTGGCAAATATGTTTTCCCATACTGTTGGTTCTCTTTTCATTTTAATGCTGTTTTCTTTAGCCATGCAGAAGCTTTTTATTTTGATGAGGTCCCATTTGTTTATTCTTTCCTTTATGTCAGCAAGGTCTTTTTTTTTACATAATTCTTTAAAGTATGCTTATTTGTTTTAACAATAGAGATGTGTAAAGAAAAATAATTTATCTTCATCTCCCTGCATTTCTGCTCAGGTAATCAATGGAAACAGGTTAGCTAGCCTTCCATACCTTTACATTTGTGTAAAGATGCATAGACATTTTTTTGTTGTGGTTTTACAATAAATGATTCTAGTACACATTATTCCATAACTTTCTTTTTTTTAATATATTTATTGATTATGCTATTACAGTTGTCCCATTTCCCCCCCCCACTTTACTCCATCCTGCCCACCCCCTCCCTCCCACATCCCCCCCTATAGTTCATGTCCATGGGTCATACTTATAAGTTCTTTGGCTTCTACATTTCCTACACTATTCTTACCCTCCCCCTGTCTATTTTCCACCTATCATCTATGCTACTTATTCTCTGTACCGTTCCCCCCCTCTCCCTCTCCCACTCCCCTATTGATACCCCTCCATGTGATCTCCATCTCTATGGTTCTGTTCCTGTTGTAGTTGTTTGCCTAGTTTGCTCTTGTTTTTGTTTTAGGTGTGGTCATTAATAACTGTGAGTTTGCTGTCATTTTTACTGTTCCTATTTTTGATCTTCTTTTTCTTAGGTAACTCCCTTTAACATTTCATATAATAAGGGCTGGGTGATGATGAACTCCTTTAACTTGACCTTATCTGAAGCACTTTATCTGCCCTTCCATTCTAAATGATAGCTTTTCTGGGTAGAGTGATCGTGGATGGAGGTCCTTGCCTTCCATGACTGAATACTTCTTTCCAGCCCCTTCTTGCCTGGAAGGTCTCTTGAGAAATCATCTGACAGTCTTATGGGAAGTCCATTGTAGGTAACTGTGTCCTTTCCTCTTGCTGCTTCCAAGATTGTCTCCTTCTCTTTAATCTTAGGTAATGTAATGATGATGTGCCTTGGTGTGTTCCTCCTTGGGTCCAGCTTCTTTGAGACTCTCTGAGCTTCCTGGACTTCCTGGAAGTCTATTTCCTTTGCCAGACTGGGGAAGTTCTCCTTCATTATTTGTTCAAATAAGTTTTCAATTTTTTGTTCTTCCTCTTCTCCTTCTGGCACCCCTATAATTCGGATTTTGGAATGTTTCGAGATGTCCTGGAGGTTCCTATGCCTCTCCTCATTTTTCCGAGTTCTTGTTTCTTCATTCTTTTCTGGTTGGATGTTTGTTTCTTCCTTCTGGTCCACACCGTTGATTTGAGTCCCAGTTTCCTTCGCCTCACTATTGGTTCCCTGTACATTTTCCTTTGTTTCTATTTGCATAGGCTTCATTTTTTCATCTACTTTTCGAACAGATTCAACCAATTCTGTGAGCATATTGATAACCAGTGCTTTGAACTGTGCATCCGACAGGTTGGCTATCTCTTCGTCGCTTAGTTGTATTTTTTCTGGAGCTTTGAAGTGTTCTGTCATTTGGGCCTTTTTTTTTTTTTTTTTTTTTTTGGTCTTGGTGCTTCTTTTACTTTAAGGGGCGGAGCCTTAGGTGTTCACCAGGGCGGGGTAACGCTGGTCGCGTGCTGTGAAGCTGTACGTGGGGGAGGGGCCGAGAGGGAGCAATGGCGCCCACCTCACTCTCCTCCGGATTTCAGTCTTTCACTCCGCTACCCACAATCAAACTGGGCTCCTCTGGTGCTGGTTCCCCAGTGGGTGGGCTTGTGCACACTCTATGCCCCTGTGGGTCTCTCCAACGACCTGTCCCGTGAGGCTGGGAGTCTCTCCTGCTGCTGCCCCAACCCCAAGGGCGCTTTCAATCAGAGGTTTGAGGCTTTATTTCCTGGAGCTGGAGCCCTGGGTTGCGCAGTCTGCTTCTCTCCCCACCGTTCGCCCCGTTTATCTTTGTGCGAATGTGGGGCCCCGGGGTGCTACCCACTGCTCTGCCTGCCCCGCTCTCAGCCACTCTGAGTCTGGCCCTCTCGGTTTATCTGCACAAATGTAGGGTTGCAGTGTCTGCTAGTGCTTGGACTGCCTGCCCCGTTTGTCCCACACTCCGCCAGTCTCAGTCACGCCATGGCCACGTGAGTCCTCTCCACCCCAGTGCCCGTCTCTGCCCCTCCTACCAGTCTGGATGAATGTTTATTTTGTATTTGCTTGGTGTTGGACCCCCTTGCCGTTCAATTTTCTGTCAGTTTTGGTTGTGCGAGGAGGCGCAGTGTGTCTACCTATGCAGCCATCTTGGTTCTCCCATAACTTTCATTTTTGATTGTTTGCCTTGAAAAGTCCCTAGAAGTTTTGTAAGTATGTGGTGTTTGCTGCTAGCAATGTACCTAAGTGACTCAGAAAGAGGAAATTCTCCACAGATTTTATTTTTTGCTTAAAGTCTTTGTTTTTTATTGCATTTTTTGGGTTGACACTGGTTAATAAAATTATATAGGCTTCAGGTGTACAATTCTATAACACATCATCTGTATATTGTATTGTGTGTATACCACCCAAGTCAAGTCTCCTTCCATCGCTATTTATCCCCATGCCCTCTTGTACCTCCCCCACTACCCTTCTCCCCAGTAATCACCACAGTGTTATCTGTGTCTATGAGATTGTTTTATGTATGTATGTATGTATTTTGCTTAATTCTTTCATGTTTTCACCCAGCTCCCCAACCCTCCTCCCATCTCACAGCTGTCAGCCTGCTCCCTATCTATGAGTCTGTCTCTATTTTGCTTGTTAATCCATTTTGTTCATCATATTCCACATATGAGTGAAATCATATGGTACTTGTCTTTCTCTGACTGGTTCATTTCATTTACCATAATATTTTCCAGGTCCATCTGCGCCATTACAAAGGGTAAGATTTCCTGTTTTTATGGCCAAGTAGTATTCCGTTGTGTAAATGTACCACAGTTTTTTAATCCATTCATCTACTGATGGACACTTGGGCTGTTTCCAAATCTAGGCTATTGTAAATAATGCTGCAATGAACATAGGGGTCATATATTCTTTTGAATTAGTATTTAAGGTTTCTTTGGATAAATTCGCAGAAGTGGAATCATTGGGCCATAAGACAACGCTTTTTTAATTTTTTGAGGTAACAGTGGCTGCACCAATCTGCATTCCCACCAACAGTGCATGAGGGTTCCCTTTTCTCCACATCCTTGCCAACACTTGTTTGTTGATATACTGATGATAGCCATTCTGACAGGTGTGAGGTGCTATCTCACTGTGGTTTTAATTTGCATTTCTCTGATGACTAGTGACATTGAGCATCTTTTTGTATGTCTACAGACCATCTGCATGTCCTCTTTGGAGAGGTGTCTATTCAGGTCCTCTACCCATTTTTTAATTCGATTGTTTGGGTTTTTTGTTTTTTGGTTTTTTTGGTTTTGAGTTTTATAAGTTCTTTATAAATTTTGGACATTAACCCCTTATGAGATGTATCAACAGATATGTTCTCCCATTCAGTGGGCTGTCATTTCATTTGGTTGATGGTTTCCTTTGCTGTGCAAAAAGTTTTTAGTTTGATGTAGTCCCACTTGTTTATTTTTTCTGTTTCCCTTGCCCAGGGAGATACATCAGTAAAAATATTGCTATGAGAAATGTCTGAGATTTTACTGCCTATGTTTTCTTCTAGGATTTTTATGATTTCAAGTCTAAAATTTAAATCTTTGCTCCATTTTGAGTTTACTCATGTGTGTGGTGTAAAGAGGTGGCCTAGTGTCATTTTTTTTGCACGTGTCCAATTTTCCCAACACCATTTATTGAATATTATCTTTACTTCATTGTATGTTCTTGCTCCCTTTATCTAATATTAATTAAACATAAAGGCATGGGTTTTTTTCTGGGCTCTCTCTCAGTTCCATTGATCTGTGTGTTTGTTTCATGCCAGTACCCTGCTGTTTTGATAACTATGGCTTTGTAGTATAGTTTTATATTAGGTAGTGTGATTCCTCCCACTTTGTTCTTCTTTCTCAAGATTGTTGTGGCTATTCAGGGTCTTTTGTGGTTTCATATAAATTTTCAGAATATTCTAGTTCTGTGAAATATGCTATTGGTATCTTGATGGGAATTGTGTTGAATCTTTAGATGGCTTTGGGTAATATGAATGTTAAGTCTTTCTATCCATGAACCCAGTATGTACTTCTACTTATTTGTATCTTCTTCAATTTCTTTGTTCAGTCTCTTATTATTTTCTAAGTACACATCATTTACATCCTTTGTTGAATGTATTTCCAGGTTTTTTTTGAAGCAAATGAAAATGGTATTGTTTTCTTAGTTTCCCTTTCTGATAGTTCATTTTTGGTGTATAGAAATTTATTTTGTACCCTGCTACTTTACTGAATTAATTTATTACTTCTAGTCATTTTTGATGGAATCTTTAGGGTTCTTTATATACAATATCATGTCATCTGCAGATAATGACAGTTTTACTTCTTCCTTTCCAGTTGGATGACTTTTATTTCTTCTTCTTGTCTGACTTCTGTGGCTAGGACTTCTAGTACTGTATTGAATAAGAATGTGAAAGCACACATCCCTGTCTTATTCCTGATCTTAAGTGAAATGCTTGTAGTTTTTGCTCATTCATTATGATGTTGGCTATGGGTTTGTCATATATAGCCTTTATTACATCTCCACAGATTTTAGAGATGAAGCTCTGCCCACTTCATTTAATTCTGGTTACTGAATCCCATAATTTATTGGACAAAAAAATACTCGAGAGGGAAGTTTTTAGGGTATCTTCCTAGTGTTATTATTATTGTTGTTATTATTATTATCGATTCTGGTAACCCCTGCTTTATAATAACATCCTGATTTTTTCCCCTTGATTTCTTACCTACCTAGTTATTTACCTATTTATTTTGCCTTTTCTTTTGTCAGTCCAATACTATTTCTTTGGCACACATTTCTTCATTTATCTACATGTAGATTTAACATTGTAAAAGATAAGTGCTTAAAATTTCATGGACTTGTTACATTCACTCCCTAATAAAGAACCTTAGGGGTTTTCCCCTATGCTTTTTGTTTTGTTTTGTTCATTTTGTTTTCTGCTATTAACAATGCTGCAAAACAAAGCATGTTTTTACATAAAGGTACTCTTATTGATGAGAAATGAATTCTAAAAACATAATTTCTAGATGAAGTAGATGCTTATATTTAACCTAATCATAGTGCCAGATCAAATTCCAAAAAGACTGTAGCATTTTGCCTTTTAAACATGGTTAATGCCAGTTAATCAGCTCAGACCTGATGTGTGAATCAGCGGATCATGATGTTGTTGCCACTTTAATGAGAAACCATATGGCTAATTTGTGTAATTATTCTCTGTAGTGTACTTTTCCACTTCATTCCTCTACCGTGGGTCTGAGAAGAACAGAGTAAATGGAGGAACAGGTCCTCCCATTCCCAAACAAAGAAACCATCTAAGTATGTCAACTTTTAGCTGAGAAGCTGAGCAGTGAAGGAATAGCCCCTGAGGTTGTACGATGGCGCTGGGACCTCTAGACAGGAGTCTGTGCAATTAACCAAGACGGTTACTGCATTTTTGGCTTGAGGCAGCAGTTTAAGCAAAGATGGATTTTTTTCCAAGAAGGAAAAGCTATTTAATAAGTTTGGGTCAGTTTGCTCATAACAGCACTATGTTTGAGGACCAAAAACCCCAGGAGCTTGGCAAGCCATCAGTACTTGGCAGGTCTTCCTACCAACTCACCAAGTCTGAGGCTGTCCAGGCAGAACCTGGCTCTCTCAGCTTCAACTGTATTCATTTAATAGCATTCCTAGTTAACAAGAAAGTAAAGGCAGAGGAATCTTTTTCCCAATTAATTCAGAGAAGTAAAATTTAGTGCCTATCAGCAAGCTGAAGGCCAAGTAACTGCACATTAGAAGGGGGACAGGCCGTCTGTTTGCATTGAGGGCTGTGTTTGGTACAGCTTGGAAATTGTGGTCCACCAGAAATAACATTAATGTTTAGGAATTGGGCAGTGCTTTCTTTTTTTGTATATGAATTAACATTTGTATATAACTAACCAGTGTGAAAGTCCGATTTTATAGTGTGTCAGGGGGCCATTGTGTACCTGTCTCATGAATAAATAAAATAAAAACTAAGTACATTCATATAAATATTTAAAAATATTATCCTCTCTCTCTTGGTTAATACAGTGTGTTCTCATACTTTTTCCATTTCACCTATGGAAATCTTGCCAAAATGAAATCAAGTTTGATTGTTTAGTTTACCATGTAAGAGAAAACCAGCTCATGGATTTTGAAATTAGGGTAAAGGATTTTTGTTTGTTTTGTCTATTTGGGTTTTACTTTACCAAATAAATATTTCCAATGAAATAAACTGGTCTGGTCATCTAGTGATAGATTATTTGAATGAAGATTGAAATTCAACTGGAAATGTTGAGAATGAGCTTGTTTATACTTTTCAAAAAGCTGTGACACCTGCAACTGATAAAAATTAGTACAAACATATCAAAAATGTTTGAAGAAACATGTGGTCAAGGCAGTGCCAGCTTGGACAGAATCAGAACATTGGCTGCTTGTGGGAAATATCCTAACATTCAGCTAATCAAGAATGAGGACTGAAAATTTTTTCATGGTTCAGGATGGCTTGGAGCAAAGGTTAATGTTGATAAAGAGATGCTTGGTTCCTTAGCATATTTCTCCCTTGTTGTATATTTTCAACAACTTGCATGTTTTAGGTATAAAAAATTTACTATCTTTAGAGTAATTTCTCATTACTAATATATCAAGATATATTTCTGTTTTAGGAATCTAAATATGTGAACTTTTGGATACACATTCAGGGCTCCTATGGCCTCTAAAGAACAGGGCCTTTGGTTCTACCTATGAGATCAGGCTAGAAGGGAATTACTCAAAAAGAAATAAAACTTTGTGAACCCACACATATCTGTGGCTTCATGCAACTTCTCACATGCTGTTATTTTGCTTATAACAAACATCTGTTACAACAAGATTTCTGACTTCTATCTAGTTGATCTAATAAATTTATTTTCTGCCCTGACCAGTGTGGCTCAGTTAGTTGGGCATTGTCCCGCAAAGCAAAAGTTCTCTGGTTCGATTCCTGGTCAGAGCACATGCCTGGGTTGTGAGTTTGGCCCTGGCTGGGGTGAGTATGAGGAGAAACTGATCAATGTTTCTCTCTCACATCGATGTTTCTCTCCCTCCTCTCTTTCTCCCTTCCTTCCCCTCTCTCTAAAACTAAATAAATAAAATCTTTTTAAAAAAGAAAAAAATTAAAGTTAATTTTAAAAATAAACTTATTTTTTTCACCCAGAGTTTCTCCAGAGTTCACATTTTGGACCGGAAAATTCTTTGTTGTAGAGGGCTGTCCTAGACATTGTAGGATAATTAGCACAATATTTGGCCTCTACCCGCTAAATCCCAATAATTCCCTCAGAAAGGTCTCCACACACTGTCAAATGTCTCCTGGAGGCAAAATGAATCCTAGTTGAGAATTATTGCTTGAAATAGTTATACCAGTAAAACATGAACATTTTTTTATTGTTGTTCAACTATAGTTGTCACCATTTTCCACCCACCCCTACCTCCCATCCTCAATCCTACCCTCTCTTAGGCTTTGTCCATGGGTCCTTTATACATGTTCCTTGATGACCCTTCCCCTTCTTTCCCCCCGTTATCCCCCTCCCTACTCCCCTCTGGTTACTGTCAGTTTGTTATTTATTTCAATGTCTCTGATTATATTTTACTTGTTTGTTTGTTTTGTTGATTAGGTTCCACTTATAGGTAAGATCATATGGCATTTGTCTTTTACTGCCTGACTTACTTCACTTAGCATAATGCTCTCCAGTTCTATCCATGCTGCTGTGAAGGGTAGGAGCTCCTTCTTTCTTTCTGCTGCATAGTATTTTATTGTGTAAATGTACTACAGTTTTTTGATCCACTCATTTATTGATGGACACATAGGTTGCTTCCAGCATTTGGCTGTTGTAAATTGTGCTTCTTTGAACATTGGGGTGTATAGGTTCTTTTGAACTGGTGTTTCAGGATTCTTATGGTGTAATTCCAGCAGTGGAATTGCTGGGTCAAAAGGCAGTTCCATTTTTAGTTTTTTGAGGAACTTCCATACTGTTTTCCACAGTGGCTGCACCAGTCTGCATTCCTACCAACAGTACACTAAGGTTCCCTTTTCTCCACAACCTTGCCACCACTTGTTTATTTGTTTATGATGGCCATTCTGTCCAGTGTGGAGTGGTATCTTGTTGTGGTTTTAATTTGCACCTCTCTGATGGCTAGTGATGTTGAGCATCCTTTCATATGTCTTTGTGCCATCTGTATGCCCTCCTTGGAGAAGTGTCTGTTCAGGTCCTTTGCCCATTTTTTAATTGTATTGTTTGTCTTCCTGGTGTGGAGTCGTGGGAGTTCTTTATATATTTTGGAGGTCCAACCCTTGTCTGAAGTAACATTGGCAAATGTGTTTCCCATATGGTTGGTTCCCTTCTCATTTTGCTGATGTTTTCTTTAGCCATGCAGAAGCTTTTTAATTTAATGTAGTCCCGTTTGTTTATTCTTTCCTTTATGCTCCTTCCTGTAGGGGACATATTGATGAAAATATTGCTGGATGGAATATCTCAGATATTCCTGCCTTTCATCTCCTCTCAACTTTTATGGTGTAGCAACTTATATATAAGCCTTTATCCATCTTGAGTTTATTTTTGTGTATGGTATAAGTTGGTGGTCAAGTTTCATTTTTTTGCATGTGGCTGTCCACATCTCCCAACACCATTTGTTGAACAGGCTATTTTTGCTCAATTTTATCCTCCCGCCCCCTTGGTCAAATATTAATTGACCATAGAGACATGGGTTTATTTCTGGGCTCTCTATTCCACTCCATTGATCTATGTGTCTGTTCTTATGCCAGTACCAGACTGTTTTAATTACAGTGGACTTGTAATATAGTTTGATATCAGGAATTGTGATCCCTCCTGCTTTGTTCTTCTTTCTGAAAATTGCTGAGGCTATTCGTGGTCATTTATGGTTCCATATAAATTTTTGAAATGTTCTATATCTGTGAAATATATCACTGCATTTTAATAGGGATTGCATTGAATTTATCAATCACTTTGGGTAGTATGGACATTTGGATGATGTTAATTCTTCCAATCCATGAACACATTATATGCTTCAATTTGTTTGTGTCTTCCTTAATTTCTTTCTTCAGTGTTGTGTAGTTTCCTGAGTACAGGTCTTTTACCTCCTGGGTTAGGCTTATTCTAAGGTAGTTTATTTTTCTTGTTGCTGTAGCAAATGGGATTTTTTTCCCTGATTTCTGTTTCTGATATTTCATTGTTGGTGTACAAAAATGCTTTCAGTTTCTGAATATTGACTTCGTATCCTGCTGTTTTGCCAAACTCACATATTAGGTTGAGTAGTTTTTCAGTGGAGCCTATAGGGTTTTCTATGTACACTATCATGTCATCTGCAAACAATGACAGTTTTACGTCCTCCTTTCCAGTTTGGGTGCCTTTTATTTCTTTTTCTTTTCTAATTTCTGTGGCTAGGGCTTCCAATACTATGTTGAATAAAAGTCGTGAGAGTGGACCACCCTTGTCTTGTTCCTGATTTTTGTAGGAAAGCTTTTAGATTTTGCCTGTTGAGTATGATGTTGGCTGTAGGTTTCTTGTATATAGCCTTTATTATGTTGAGGTATGCTCCCTCTACTCCACTTTGCTGATTGTTTTTATCATACAATAAAGTTCAGAACAGTGGAAGAGGTCTAAGTTAGTCTCCATCCTAGCACCCAGAGAACATTTCTGCTACCTAAAGATAATTAATATTAACAATGTCTTATGTCTTCCAAAAAGTTGCCATAAATATGAGTGCATCATTCATTCTGTGCAATAATGACTATTCAACATATACCCTGATATTTTTCATTTTAACAATGTATCTATGATATTTTTATATTACAGTGCTTACAGATTTATACTACTTTTTATAATGTCTGCACAGTGTTATATTGTTATGGGTGAACCATAATTCATTTAACCTGCTATCAGTGTAAATACTGGTTCCAATTTTTTATCTTTCAAATAATGCTATCGTAAACTCCAGTATTTTCATGTTGAATACTATATGATTATAACTATAAGATATAATTTACAGTATGTCCCTAAAAGTTGAATCACTGGGTCAAAGGAAAACTATATTAAACATATGTATAGGCAATGACTGGGAATGACAGTAGCTATTTCCCCAGGTTACTTTCAACAAAAGACAATAAATTAACTATATTAAACAATAAAATAGTGTTTATTAAATACTTGTCAATTTTTGCTCAGGAGTTTGAATAAAAGATATAGATGTACGAGGTCCGTCTGGAAAAAGTCCAACCATTGTTAATATAATGAGAACGGTTTGCACAACATTGATGGAACTTGGCAGCCAAGGAGAGCAGACTGGAATGAGCATGTGTGAACAATGACAACTTCATTGTACTAGTCAGTGGGGGCAGGAGATGCCCTTGAGTGAGCATGTGTACTGTGTGGCTGTCGCATTCAAAATGACTGAGTGAGTAGAGCAACGAATCTGTATATAACTTTGCATTAAGCTTGAACATTCCTGTTTGGAAACTATTTGGATGATTCAGAAGACCACAGCTATGGGCAACTTGGTGATTGGCAGCTTCATCACGACAATGCGCTTAGTCATGCATCACATCTCGTGCAGAGTTTTTTGGTGACACATCAAATCACCCAGGGGACTCAGCCTCTCTACTGCCAGATTTGGTGCCCTGTGACTTTGGGCTTTTCCCAAAACTAAAATCACCTTTGAAAGGGAAGAGATTTCAGACTATTGATGAGATCCAGGAAAATACAATGGGGCAACTGATGGTGACTGGGAGAACTGAGTGAAGTTCCAAGGTGCCTACTTTGAAAGAGACCGAGGTGTCATTGTCCTATGTGCAATGTTTCTTGTATCTTCTTCAATAAATGTCTCTGTTTTTCATATTACATGGCTGGATACCTTCTGGACAGACCTTGTATAGCACAATCTTGGGAAATTAGGTTAAAACCTTTGAAACAACGTATAAATATGTTTGAATCAGATGTGGATCCAGGCTGTCACTGTACTAAAAGTTTGGTTGAAGTGGTGTTTGCCAGGCCTTGGGTGGTAGGGAGGCAGTGCGATTGAAACTGTCATTTTAGAAATGGCTAATATTAGAATAGGTGTTGTAAAAATATTTGGAGTATAGAGCACAGCACAAACTTCTGATTCTTAGTTCTCTACCAATATTCTTCAGTGAGAGTAGCCAGGCCTTACAACAACCTCGTGGGAGATAGTTGAAACTAAGAGGGAATAGGAATGTGGAAGGATTTTTAGAGGGCAGCAAGCTTATTTTAGGTTTAGGAGGGATCCCTAGTAGTTTTTCAAACTAGGAAATGAGATGATGAAAGCTGTGCTTAAGAAAACTTCGTCTGGCAATCAAATTGAGATGTCCATTTGATCCCACTGGAATGCAGTGGGTCCCTGTTTGCACCAAGTGTCAGTCTGGGTACATTGCACAGAGTAAGGAACAATTCCTATCTCAAGGAACTTAGTCTGGTGAAGTCTAGAAACTGATTTTTAAAAATCGGATTCAATAAAATTTTAGTAGCAGAGTTGATTTCAACTCAGATTACTGGATGGGGGCGGGCAAAGGGCAGCTTTTCTGTGTGGCCATTGTTCTGCCGTGGTAACAGATTCAGTCTGTCACAGTTGTACACCCGTAAAACCTGATTCTGCGATTAGCGTGGAATATGTTAAAGTCTGCCCGAAATCCCTGGAATCCTGTTGTATTATATCAATTTAGCTGAATTAAATAGCAACACTCTGTATTTCATATTTCTGTATTCACTCCCTTCTGAGGCAGGTTCCCATCCTGCAACATGGCGGCTCACCCGGGTTCTATCCCACTCAGCACTGCCACGTCTTCTCCAGATTATAGCTGGGTGATCATCCCTTTCTTACATAGTTTTATTCACTGGCCATGCATGTCCCAGACACTTTGCTCTGTAGTAGTTTTTATGTCAGTCTTGCCTAATCAATTAGAATTATTGGCTACTTGAAGACATGAGTAATCATCCACATTTTATTCATTTATACAACCTTGTTACTGCAAACGGGGGTTGAAGCATGGTTCTTTCCTGCGTGTGCTGTCACCTTTGCTGCGGTGGTGGACACTCCATTATGGAGGGTCACTGTTTTATGAGCTGAGAGCACATGTGACCAGCAGAAGAGTTCTTGTTGTTTTTTAGTTTAATTTTTATCTATTTGAAAGCCCTACAAAGATAAATTATCTTTATCAAATCAACTATATGGGGAAAAGAACATGAAGTCGAGACTGTTTCAGCCAATGAAAAATTGTAGACACAAATCATAGTAGTCATATGTTAAATATAAATTGCTTTTCTACTAATATGTGCATATTACCACTTAAAATCATTGTATGCCTTAAATATAAATTTTTCTTAAAATATTGGTATATGTTATAGTGGGAATTTATGTTTTATGGAAGAACTGCTATAGTCCTGTGGCTTTTTATCCTTAACAGCTGTGTCCAGCTGGTGGTCCTCATTCCCGCTACTTCTTCAGCAAATGGAAACATTTAGGTCAATATTGATATAAAACTTCATGAACTTTCTTCTCTTTCAGCTTTGGTTCGCCTTTGTAAATGGATTTTCTGGGCAGATTTTATTTGAACGTTGGTGCATCGGCCTGTACAATGTGGTAAGCATTCTCCATCTCTGTCTGATAGCACACAGAACTTCAGTGACATTCCTGCACTGTTTATGTCTGGGGAGTGTATCTAAGTCCATCATCTGTATACATAGCAGGCAGCACAAATACATCTTTAGGGCCTTTGTTGCTGCGACACATCCTGCAGAAGCCCAAACGCTCCACACATGGTTTCAATCATAGCAGATCATTCTTGAATAACCCCATGAAATTATTAACCCATATATCTTGATAACAGACCCTTGTTACCTCCTTACTAAACGCCTGTGCAAAATTTTCATGTTTTTAGCTCAAGTAAAAATTTCTGAACTACATCTAAACTCATTCCCCTTTGCAATTTCATTTCTGAAATCTTGAACGTAGATTTACGAGCATACAGTATGTGATCTGGTGTTCTTTTTGTCCCTCGTCAAAGGGTGTCTGTCCTTGAGGAAGAATGTTTTCTTTCACAGTTAGAGCTAAAATAATGAATTCTGACTTCCAGCTCCTGTGGTCAATGGTAATCAGTTTACTTGGTATTTTTAATGATTTTTAAGTTCTTTTTAAATTGCTTGACTGCACTGAATGGAAAAGCTGGAAATAAATACGAACTATAAGATAAAATGATGAAGGAGCTACCTAGCTTTGTGTTTCACTGGCAAGGAGAACTGAAGGGCTTGTGCTAAGTGCTTCCGACCCCCCGGCATGGCAGATGTTTGGGGCTGCACTTTCACACTTGTTTTGGAGCCTAACTCTGACATTCTCTGCTTCGTGGGGGTTTCTGCTCAGAAGCAGTCATCATAGATAGTGTAGGTGGAAGGTACCAGGTGTACAATAACATAAATTGTGGTGCTATAAATATTTACAGCTTGAATATACATTTGTGGCTAGATAGTCAAGTAACCCATGCATTCAACCCTGTTTTCTTTTTTCTTTTCTTTCTTTCTTTTTTTTTTGAGTGGCCACTATACTAGGCACTAGATATAAAATACTGTATACTGCAGGCTGCCCGGGTCCTGTATAGCTTACAGGTTAAGAGAGTCAGGTGTGTAGACCAAGATGTCACTGAGACTGAGTTCAGATCTTGAGTGAAACAGCATTGGTCAGTAACTGTTATTCACTACAAAGTGCATGAACACCTTTGCTGCTACTACTTAGCCCCGCAAAGACAAAAGTGACAGGTGGTGAGAACAGGGCTGAATTGATGTTCATTTATCACCTGTGCTAGAAAAGCTGCTCCAGCCACCTATCACATGGATAGGGGCTCAAGGACCTCCCCTTGTACAGTTTGTTAACTTTGCAGAACTTAAAACTGTTTTGAGCAGGTTAAAATTATGTGAGCATTTATTGGGAAATATGCTGACAGCTAGCTCCGTAGTGATTTAGAGCTAGAAAGGGCCAAACCCATGCCCACATATGTATGTAGAAATAGGAGGCTGAAACCTGGGAGACTATGATTTAGAACTAAAACCAGAACTGTAATACATGTCACCTGAATACATCATAAATGGATTTTGGCCCTGTTTTCACAGTCAGGGTATGAGAACTAGATTCTTTTCTTAGTTCCATACAGTCCTGGGCAATTCAAATTAATTCAACAAACTTAAATTGTGTGCCTACTATTCATAAGATGCTGATAGGCTATAGGATGGTATTGGCCAAAGTATGGCCCACAGACCACTTGCATGGGATAACCAGGGTGTGTTTAAAGATGCAGATTCATGATCTCCACCCTAACTTAACAGAGTTTCTCAGAGATACTGCACTGTAAAGGAATTTTCCTAGCGATGGCCATGCACATTAAAGTTTAAGACTCATAAAGGCCTTTGATCACTAGGGCTGGGAATACTTATCTACTTTGGGTCTCCATACCATAGGGAAGAGAATATTGCCGCAGAGAAGTGAGTTTCAAGGTGAAACTGCCCTAAAGTACTATGGAGCCCACAGTACCGTTGTTGGAGCGGTCTGCCAGGGAGCGGTGGCAGAGAATGGGGTTGACGTGGGACGTCTAAGATCTGTGACGCAGGATCAGAAAGGAGGGTCATTGACTTCCAGACTCAGTCATGCTGGGAGAACCAACCCTTTTGAGAACATAGAGGTTTGCCCACAGGTGTGTGTACACCCTCCGTGCAAACACATTTCTTTCTGAAGCTGTTGAAGCTATTGCATTGGCCAAAGAGTCCGTTTAGATTTTTCCGTAAAATAAAAGACACATTTTTCATTTTCACCAATCACTTCATTGATTTGGATATTTGAGAATGTTGGCTGTCTCCCACATAGTAGAATATGGATTGCTCTCAATGAATGTCTCAGTTTAATTGCTATCAACTCCACCTGATCTGCCTGACTGTGGAGCATTGGCCAGCAAGAAATCTCCAGCACGAAATTCCACGAACCACTTTTGACATGTTCAGTCAGTCACAGCACCTTCTTCATATGCTGCCCGAATCCTTTCTTGCATTTCAGTTGCATTTTTACCTTTCTTGAGATAATAAAGCATGATATGCTGAAAATGTTGCATATTTTCTTCCATCTTCAATATTAAAATGGCTACACAAAAATTCACCAATTTTGATAGGTTTTTTAAATGGACATTGATATGACAGCTGTCACAATACAGTCTAACAAAATTGTTTTGAATAAAGTTAAAGTGTCATCTTACAAAAAAATGAACTTTTTGGGCAACTCAGTAACTTAAGACATCATGCACCTTACTGCTTAATACCTTCCTGCATAGTTGCTAAGATCGTTCTCTATATAACCACGGTGTAATGACAAAAATCTGAAAATCTAATGTGCATGCAATACTCTTATCTAATGCACATTAGTCCATATTTCAATTTTATGATTACTTTTCCAGTAATATGCTATTCAGCAATTTTTCACTCCACAAAAACCCAGTGCAAGGGACAGTTTGTGACATGTATGGCATTTGCTAGTGAGTCCTCTTCTGTGCTGGGTTCTCCCTTCCATTTTCTTCAAGCATTACTTCTCCTGCTTCTTCTTCTTCTAAATATTCTTTGTTTGATTCCGGAAGCCAACTAGCACAGCGCTGCTTCTCAGTTTAACTCTGCTAGCAGATGAGACAGCATTAAAACTGCCTTAAACACTTACATCTCTCCAAGTCATGAATGAGTGCTATCTCATTAGATGCTCATTATTGCTCTATTATCATCTCAAACTTCTACATCATTGTATTTTATGGGTAGAATGAGAGTAAAGAGGGCACCAATGACAAAAGCTACCATTATCAGATGGATTTCAGCTAAATTTTATCTATTTTTTAGTGAAGAGATAACTTTGTTTTTAAATTGTTTCAGAAAAATTATACTATTTAATTTTATCAAGCTAGCATAGCAAGCTGTTAGCCAGCTTCACTTAAAAACATGAATATGAAAATTCTAAATAAAACATCAGCAATAAGAGTTCAAGAGTGTATCAACCAAATGAAATATTTGACCAACCAAGATTGAAATAAATTTTATAGAAGGTTCAAAAATTTTTTAAATTTATAAGTATCACTGTAACAACAAAATAAAGAAGAAAAATGTGATCCTATCAGTAGATGCTGCAAAAGCATTTGAGGCAGTTCAGCTGTCATTCCCGAGATAAGAACCCTCAGTAAAATAAGAAAGAAAGAAGCCAAATAACAATGCAGATTCTTTATAAAATACCAGTTGTCATAAATGGTAAAATTCTAAAATTTTTTAATTTAAAATAAAAAATTAGTCAGAAATGCCTGCCATCACTATATAATTCAGCATTCTTTTGTGATATTCAGCAACTTCTGAGAAAATTAAATAACTATTGAAAATACTAAAAAAAAGATGAAGTATTTCTGTGCTTATACAAATAGGCACACACAAAAAATGGCCATGTAAATATGCTCACGTATGAGTGTATATCTAGAAACCCCAAAAGAAACTAGTAAAGGAATAGTGGAATTATTAGAGAACTTGATAGGGTGACCAGATCCATTACAAATATATAAAAATCAATAGCTTTTTTTTTCCACTCCAGCAGTGAGCACTTAGAAATGCAAAGGAAGTAATAATTCTTTCAAAATAACAATTAAAATTATACTTTGCATAGGAACAATATTTATAGTACTTATATGGAAAAAACAAAAATTTTTTGAAGTGTACAAAACAAGATTTGAACAAATGGAGATATACTCTATTCTTATATGGGAGGACTTAGTATCATAAAGGAATCAGCTCCTTTAAAATTAATATATAAATTTTTATGTGATTCCACATAAATTCACAACAGGTAACTCTTTGAGGGTGAAAGCACAAAGGGGGGAATTGCATAAAATGATATTAAAAGTATAAGTAGAATTAACAACTGCCTGAGAATAAATATGCAGGCATATCCAAGAAGGGCGATCACAAAGATAGACTTATCTTTGCTAACCATTAAACTATACTATAAAGCCACCGTAAACAAATCAATGTGATTTTAATGTAGAACTAAACAAATAAGCCAGAGAATATAGAACAAGATCCCAGTTCTAGATCCTAGATCTATAATATGGGAGAATTTCATAAATGTACAAGTTGGTATTTCAGGTTAGTGGGAAAGTTTGGATTCATTAGTTGTATTCTCACAACTAGTTCTTTATTTAGAAAAGTAAAAGAAAATTGGGCTCCAATCTTAAACCATATAGTAAATAAATTCCAGATATATTAAGACTTAAATGTGAAAAATATAACTGTAAGAATTCTGAAAAAATTCCTGAAAACTTCCATAACACAATCAGACACTCAGAAGCTATTCTTGGCCATATAAAAACTAAAAGCTTTGATATGGCAAAAGAAGCCATAAGGAAAGCAAGTAGGCAAATAATATATTTAGTTAAAATTTTATATAACATCAGGACAGAGTTGATATTTATTATATTCAAAGAACTCTTAGAGAAGGTAATAAAACACAAATGTAAAAATATACAAAAGACTTGACTAGACATTTCACAGGATTCCAAATCCAAATGTTCCACAAGTATGGAAACATGCTCAAAATTACTGGTAGTTGAGGAAATGTAAATTTTTTAAAGGAAGAGTTAATATCTTTAGTTTTTTAAACTAGAGAATATGAAATATAACATAATACCATTGCTGATAGGAAGCAGGGAAAAGATTACCGTTGTCCTTTGGGAAGAAAAAACATGTAACTGATTGGAACCTTTTTAAAAGGCAACCAAGCAGAATCTTGTAAAATTAAAAATACTGATATCTTCTCATCAAGCAACCCCACATCTGGGAATCCATTCCATAGAAATAAAAGACAAAGTATAGATGGTATACTATATTGTAGACGTTTGTTACATAATGCTTGTGAGAACAAAGACCTGGAAACAAAAATGAATGCATGGCTGAAAAATGATGGTGCATCCATGCTATGAATTATTACGTGAGCAGGGAAACCCTGCATTAGTGTCAGACCCAGGGGGCTCGGAGGGCTTCCCGTGATGTATTATTTAGTGAGAAAAATGTTATGAAGAAAAATGTGTATAATGTCTTATTTCTGTAAAACAAATAATGATCCCTCAACAGTATATATGTGTGTGAGGTATGCAGTAAGCAGGGTGAAAAATGCCAGAAGGCCTCTAGGTTGGTAGCCTTGTGGGGAAGGGTGGGGGAGGATTTGAAGTGGATAGAAGGAGACAGGCGAGTGAAAAGGGAAAAGAAAATGTGAGACGGCAGTGTTAACAGCAGACTTGTATGCGCCACAGTAAGGGTGAGTTTATGTACTCAGAGTGTGCAGGGCTTCTGAGATGTTTGTTCCCACTGCCTTCCTCTAGTCATTAAACAGATAATTCTGTTGTTGTGAGGGGAATGAGGGCAACCGCTCTTGATCTTTTTTTCTCCTTGAAATCTGTAGAGCACTGAAATCCCAGGGCTGATTTTCTTTCTGCTCCCGGGTGAGGGAGGGAGCCTGCAAGTTGTGTTGGCCTTCCTCCACCACACTGCCGATGGCTTTCTCCCAACAGACTGGGGATATGCTTATTTATCAGGCTCCCCATAACTGGTGTGTATTCAGAGTTCCCTTAGAGATAGCATCCAGTTCCCATGGGCTTGAGAACTTGCTGGGTTTGTGGGTACGGATTTGCTTGATGCTGATGCTAAGAAGTGAGTGACCCAGCCAGTCTCTGTGAGCCAGTTGCCCAGAACCACAGAGCAGAATGACCCACAGGGCTACCACACCTCCTGGCCTGAAATGATGTGTTTATTCCAAGCCTCTTCTCCAGCATCCAGCTTTCTCTCTCTGAAACACAGACACAAGCACTTCACTCCTCTCTAGAGCACACAGGTAAAAGTCTTAGAAAGGACTACCTGCCCAAGAATTTACTGTCACAGGAGGTCATTCTGTCCCCATCCCGGCTTTGTCTTGCACTGAGTCCTCAGCCAGCCACCATCCTGGGTGTCCTACATGTTTCCCCTAAATGTGCCCTGTGCATTCAGCCCCCCTCTTACCCACATCCCTTATCCTGCCCAATCCCACAGGTACAGTGCCTTACAGCTCAGATGCTCTTTGGGCCAACAGTTCTTTCTCGACTCTCCCTTCTCCTTCCCCAGTCTCCCCAGGAGTAATTTTGCAGAGCACTGTGTTTTATATGTTTGTTTATTTGCCTGTTGCCAGCTGCCCTGTCTCCACTCTGCAGTAGACAGAGTTCCTGGAGGTCAGGGACCTGTGTCTTTTCCTTCTTTTTTCTTCTGTTTTTACATCTCTGTATTCCTGGGGCTTACCACCGTATCTGGCTCATAATTCATCCCCAATAAATGTCTGTCACATGAATAAATGAAGTACATTGTGCTTCCTGAAATTGGAGCATGAAATCAGGATGGGAAGTTGTAAAATGTGCTTGTGCCGGCACGAGCAGAAAACACAGCAGCGCTTCACAAAGCTAAGGAGGGTGTGATTCTCAACCACCACTCCTTTCACCAAGAAAGGGAGTTGTTCATGTAACAGCGTTTCTTGGCTAATCAAATGAATTGTTGTTTTGAGTGTCCCGTGTATTCATTTTATGCTGATGACTTAAGTAACAGTTTAAAATGGTCTTTTGTTTATTTTCCTTGTTTGGAGGGTGTCTGGGGAGTCGTGAATCACTGGTGCTCAGGTTAGGGCTTGACTGAGAGTTAAGTCATCATTCCATAGATCTGAACCACTTGAGCCGTGTGAGTCGGAAAGGCCTCCTTTAATGGCTCACTGTTCTCCACACAGATTTTCACCGCATTACCACCCTTCACTCTGGGAATCTTCGAGAGGTCTTGCACTCAGGAGAGCATGCTCAGGTTTCCACAGCTCTACAAAATCACCCAGAATGCTGAAGGCTTCAACACAAAGGTATACAGAATGTTATGACAGAGTTGTCACCTGAAAAAGGTGATGACTTTTTGTCTTCCCTCTCTACTTACCTGCCTTTGAGATGGTTAGAGAAAGTATTTAAGTGGAATAAGACCGGGGGCCTTCTCCCAATAGAGCAAGTCCGATGAATTTGAGGTGCCAAATCAGAAAGGAAGTTGCCATGTTACATGTTATCCTTCTTTCAGTTCTTCTGTGTCGACTCCTTCCTTCTCCATATGTGCCCCTGACACTGGTGTGGCCAGTAGCACCCATGGCGCCCAGTCCTTTAGGATCAGCCGTCAGACACACCCCTTAGCCGTCCATAAAGTCCTGCACTGAGGCCGGCTGGAGCTTGCCAAGAACCTCTTGCCACCATTGCTTGTTTTTTCATTTGAAGGAAAATGTTACTTTAGCTAGTGAATAAAATTGGCCAGATGTGAACACAGAAATTAAGTCCATCATGGGTATTATTTTTCAGTCTGGAGAATCAGAAAAGAAAAAGCATCTAGACAAAAAAGGTATAGGCGATCTGGACAAGAGTCAAGCAGACGCTGGGTTAGGTGTTACAGAGACTGGCAGTCGTGACAGGAAAGGGGGTCTCGCCCCGCCTGCCAGTCACGACTGAGAGTGGCAGAGCAGTTGCTGCCACTGGATGGAAGGGAAGAATGTGCCTGGCTTGGTGGAAGAGGCAAAGAAGTGAAGACGCCTGCATCGCCATATTTCTGTCAGGTTTTCGTGCAGGAGAGGACTGGGAAGTTTAAACAAAGGTCCATTGCCCAGGTCAGTTACAATACTGGATGCTGGTTGTATATGTACATGATTTGCTTAGGTCACCACTGGGGCTTAGTGAGGAAGAAGTGTGAAGTCCTCAGTAAAAGAACAATGCCAGGAGACGTCATTTTAAGCCAGGTGTTACTGATAGCATTCCTTCAGAGCTACCTTATTTGAGGGCATGTCTGAGACTGGAAAACAATTAAAGGTATTCTCTGTTGGTTCGGTATGTTTTGTACACAGGAGACTTGGATGATTAATTATATCAGTCCTTGTTGATTGTGATTGTATCAATTGGAAATATCTATCAATGGCCTATATATTCTGCATTATGTACATAAACCAAATCTGTTTTTTTACAGAGTTTGAATTCAAAGTCTGTGTAGGGTGCAAAGTAAGTAGAGAATAGATCCATCAAAGGCGGTAGAGCGCAGAACAACCTGAGACGTATTTGGAGACAGGCGGGGGGGGGGGGGGGGGGAGGGGCGGGGGGGCGGCAAGGGGGGTACAGAACTCAGGGAGAAAGTAAACATTTAAAGTGGGAAAATCCCTTTGTCTTATAATTTTTCATTATTTTCTGTTGTCCCTCCACTAGCTAGGTTCAAACTATATGACAATTCCCAGATCAATTTGTACATTTTTAAGTAAATTCAGTCTGGATTTAGTAGTTCTGTCATCTCAGTGGTTAAAAACATGATTGAAATATATTTATGAAACTACAATTTAGGAGAAACTAAACTGTGCATGCTTTTGTTTGACCTCTCAAATGTTAAGATAAAGAGAAATTTTAAATGTGCATGATATTAACCAAAATTCTAAAAATTAAAAAGTTGAATGGGATGGATTTTAAGGAATAAAACAAAAGAGTGAGAATGCTGGGTAAGAACTTACATATTAAATGTTTTTACTGCTTTCAGAAAGCACACAGTTTGAGTGTCTTAATAACAAATGTGATCAAATAACCGTTTTTTGGATGATTTAGGTGCCTTTGTAAAATTTTGGTGTCTTTCTTAGGAGCCTAAGGAAAACAGCTCATAATTCATATTTCAGATGTGGGTAGATTGTATACTGGTCTGTGTACATTTGTGTATGTATTGAGGCCTTTGTATCAAATAATGGTATCTGGACATCATCCAGTCATTTGTGTGTAAAAAATGAGGAAATCGTTTTGGTTCTTTTTGTTTGTTTGTTTGTTTTAACTTCAAGAATAATACGCTCCTTCTGGGGCTGTGCAGCACACTGCCGGTGTCCTTCACAATGAGGCGTTTGTTGAGTTACACAGAGGTCGAGAGTGTGGGCAGCTCCTGACTCCCTTGGTTTGTTTTCCCTTAGGTTTTCTGGGGTCACTGCATCAACGCCTTGGTCCACTCCCTCATCCTCTTCTGGTTTCCCATGAAAGCGCTGGAGCACGGTAATGGATTCATGATTTCAACTGTCAGCAAGTAGCTTTTACAGTCCCTCTGGTGCCAGTTGTTCACAATTTTCTCCCCAGTTCTGCAGACCGAGAGATCACAAGAACAAATCTGAGAAGAAAAACATACCTAAAATCTAATGAGAGCTACTCACAGGTTTATAGCTTGTAGGTTTCATCCACTCTGGCTCTGAAAACCCATTTTCTTTCCAGTTGCTTGGAGAGTTTAAATACTAAGAATGCTAAGCCTGATTTTTAATAACTGTTTGAGTCAAGAATCTTGAAGGAAAGCACTGTACTGTAATGAAACATTGATGCCTCTTATCCATGAGTTTGAAATTTTCTCTTAATTACTTCAGCTTTCATTTTGCAAGCTCCACATACCTCAAGCAGAATAACTCAAATTGTGTAAGAGTTTAATCTTAACCTAGTTTTCTGAAAAAGTCTCCTCTCCTTGACCTATGCTTTTCAAACAAACTTTTAAAGTTTGTTGAAGGGCTCTCTCCCGGCCGCTTGTAGTCTTCCCTACAGCTAGAAGATGTTTGAGAAAAGTTACCGTCTCCACTCTAGGGCACACTTCTCAGACATTCAGAATGTCGCCTCTCACAGACACAAAGCTTGTGGTCTCAGAAAGCAAAAATGTATCACGAGAATGCTACTCTTTCATCCCTCTCAAATTGTAATAATTCCCCTGGGAAAAATTACTCCAAATGTTGACTAGACAAGGCCTTTGATTGTTCAGAGACCCAAAGAATATAAAGTTTCCAAGCTCCTTTTTTTTCTGTGTCAATGTGTTTTGTGCTTCAAACAGAAATGATTCATCTTCACTGATATTAACCTATTAAATCCCGACTGACAAAATGCATGCACGGCCAGTTTATTATACCCTGTGACCTGCCCTTTCCATTTCCTCAGACCTCCTTGTCCTTTGACGGTCCCTAATTCTCTAGATCAGAAAATGAAATTTTCTGCTTCTAGCTCCACTCTCCAAAGGGCCTTTCTAGTGGAATCATTTTTGTTTAACTCGAAAGCTTTCCTGTGATTCATCTTTACTCATAATAAATTTAATTTGTCTTGAAATGGTTTTGTAAGGGTTTACATATATAAGAGTGTTGAATATGGTTTGTTTTAGTAGCAATGATGATTTGGTGGTAGAAGCAGCCATGATTTTATCAGGGCCAACTGGTGATGGGAAGCAATATGTCCTATGAGCATAAGAACAGTTTTTGCGATTGTCCTTTTATCCCTAAGCCCAGCCTTTTGTACTTAGGAAAAGACAGTAAAGAGTACGGATTGACCACAAGTACTACATCCAGACCCCCAACCCTTATTATATAGACATTATACTCTGTTCCTCAGACCAAAGAGCTTGTCTTTGGACTCTGAGAAGTGGAACAAGATGGTCATTCACTTACCTGCTTCAGAAGGAGCTAAAGTGTCCCCGTTCTGCAGGAGAGACAATGGTTTTCTAGTCCTGGGGCTATGGTTATGTGGTATGAGATTGTGGCTTGTAGTTCACGGTAGAGTTGCTATCGTTCACTAGATTTCATTACGTAAATCCACGCATTTGCCTCCTGATCTATGTTTAAAACAGGATAGAGTCCTGGCTGTTACTAATTTACTAATGTATCACCAAGTGAATTTCAAGTTACCTTTGCCACCTTTGTTTGCATTGCTCAGATTTGGCAATTTGTCTGGCAGTCAGCCAATAGGGTGATTTTTTTTCTTGTTTCTATTATTATCGTCATCATCACTGATGATTGTATTTATTAAAGCTTCAGCATAGAGGTTTTTTCCAGTTGTGTTGTAAACAATAACCTATTGAGTGAAATAGTTTAAGGTGAAATAAATTGCAAATATTGTGCATTTGGCATAGAACAAAAGACCATTGGTGTTCTTATTCATTAGTTGACTTCCTCTAACAAATTGAATATATTAGAATTAATTGCTAAATTCTCACTATTAGTGCATTTCAAAATGATTACATCATTGCTCATTAACCTTAATGATTCGTGTAATATTTATGTCCAAGACATTGTGATAGACTCTGAGGGTGTTAGGAACACAGATGGATGTGGTCGAACCTTCAGAGAGTTTGTAGTCTGATGAAGGAGATCAGATTCACACGTGGATAATTCCAGCACAAAGTAGAAAAGAACTGTCTCAAGTAAAATACAGATAAAGTGCTATCAGATCTCAGAGGGTTAAGAGAGAGATACCTTTTATTTGGAATTATTCATGGCTTCTTAGAAGAGATGACATGTAGACTTTGCCTGGAAGTCCAAGTAAGACTGAGGTGTATAGGAAGGGAGGGAGGAGTCAAAGTGGGAGGGCGGAGTTACAGCAGCTGTGGATAACTGTAAGAAGCTCATCCCTTCAAGGGCAGAAGGTAAGGAAAAGTCTGAGGAAGTAGGCACACACTGGATTGCAGAGGGCTTTGGATGTGAGGTTAAGAAATTGGGACTTAATTTTTTAGGAATTGAAGAGTCCATATGGAATTTAGATCAAGGAGAGTGTTACCAGAGCAATTTGGGAAAATGAATCTATTGTGTGAATGATAGAAGGTAGATGATACTAGTTGTATCCCTGGGTATTCCAGGAGTGAGCTTAAGGAGGGTTAAATCCAGGAGTTGGCAATATGTGCATTGAGGAGGAAACATGTTTTGAGAAGAACTGATTTACTTAGCAAAATCATGGCATATATATGATGTGCCGGACACTGAGAGTGCAATGGGCATAAATGCGGCATATCTTGCCCTCTTGGCAAGGCTTACATAAGGTCAGAGTTGATGATCAGGAATTACATAAAAAATTGTTTTATTACTGGCATGCTGTGTCTACAGACTTTCTTGGGTAGGGTTTATAATACAGAGATACAACCTAGTCTATAGGGTCACGGGAGAGTCTTCTCCAAGGAAGTGATATTTAAGTCCTTGAAAGATGAGGAGGGGCCAATCAAGTGGGCCAGGGGAGGTGTGGGGAAAGGTGGGGAGAAGGCATTCCTGGCCAGGGACAGGACCTGTGCTGCCAAGGAATCTGAGGAGGCCATCAGCAATACAGGTGCCCTTGAACAACACAGGGGTTAGGTACACTGACCACTCATGCAGTCAAAAAATCGCATATCACTTTTGATTCCCCCAAAACTTATGTACTGATAACCTACTATTGACTGGAAGCCTTACTGGTAACATAAATAATCAATTAATGCCTATTTTATATGTTACATGTATTATGTACTGTATTCATATGATAAAGTAAACTAGAGAAAAGAATGTAATTAAGAAAAGCATAAGGAAGAGAAAATGCATTTACAGTATTTATTGAAAAAATATTGAGGGGATAAATGGTAATGGACGGAGACTTGACTGGGGGTGGTCAACACACAATAAAAAAGAAAAAAGGAAGAAAAAATAGATATATAACTAGACCCGCACAGTTCAAACCCATTTTGTTCAAGGGTAAACTGTATTTCCAGTGGGGGGCCTGGACTCTAGACTTAATTCAGCCTCTCATAAAGCTTGCAGGACATGGAGCACCCCTGGCCCGGACAGGAAATGCCGTGGGTTCCCTCCCCTTCCTCTTTCCCTATCCTGGTACAACTATAACTCAAAACATGTCTCTGCACATTTCTACATCTCCTCTCGGGTCAGCAACAGCACCCTTGTCAGAGAGCTAGAGCACGAAGTGGAATGCAGTGCAGTGGGGAGGGGAGCGGCAGGAAAAGGGGGCAAAGAAGGTAGATGATGGTAAGATCCCAGATGGAGACTTTTTTTCAGTGAAGGCTTTGAGGTCAGAGTTACATGGTGGAATTTGCCTATAAAGTAGATAAGAATGCTATGTAAACAAACACATAAGGTTGGCAAGAAAGGGTTGGGTTATTGAGGGGGGGGGAGAAGTCAGTGGTAGAAATCAAGAAAGATTGGAAGTTTAGGAAGACTGGGATATGGCAACTGATTGGATTTCTTGTTTATGTGTGCTGATTTACCGTCCTAACTCTATGTGAGTTGTTACACTTCAGATTGCCATTTAGAAGAATGTATTCACCGTGCCCCATAGGAGCACAGCACCAATTTGAGACAACACAGGCACTTTGAAAACATGGGTGGACCCTGAGCTAACCCATTGCCTTTTAGTCCTCGCCCTCCCCTCAAGTCCCCTGTCCTTCAGACACTAAACTTGGAGCCTAAAGGAATTTTGCTTGACTAGGGCCCAAGGTCTCTAGAGTAGCTTCCTTTTAATGTTTCATACTATGTGGAATATGTCACAAAGATGGTGAATTTTACCAGAAATTCTCTCTTCACTTCCAGGGAGAGAGTATTAGGTACGTATCGGTGCTGTTCACTTGGCCACATAATTGTTGGGAAGTATTTCTGAGAAGGTGTGAGCACGTTGTTCATTCCTTAGAAAGCTTCCAAGAATTTTGCTTTGCTTATTTTTGCATGGTTTTCGATAGACTTTACAAAGCACTCCTTCCCTGATGGAGTTTGTGATGATTCATTTCAAGTTTCAAAATAAATTTTTCCACCCAAGCAATTCAGTAAATCAGATTTCTTCCAACCATCACAACTTCATGCCCACTCCCATGGCCCGCTGGCAGCCCCCACCCTTTGATCTGAAAAGTGAATCTAGTTTAAAACCAGAGATGTATCCTTTGCAGGCACTGAAATTCGTCGGGAGCCTTGGTTTCAGGCCACACGCAGGTTTTCCACTGGTGTGTTCAGTCTGCATAGTTGAGCAGCCCTCCTTGAAGTGGAATGTGGTTATTGGCAAAAGAATGTAAAATCAGTTTTCATTAAAAAAAATTCAGATTTTTCCTGATGAAATTTAAGGGGTAGGTGATGGGAAAGAGACTACTGAATAGTTACAAGCAGAAAAAAAAAATTGTTCTCGCTTGCTCACTTCCACACCTTGGGAAACATCCCCCCCACCCACTTACAGAAGAAAAAACACCATATGTATACTTATTGTACTGGCACTAATTAAGCAACAAGGTCTTTCAACATTTTGGGAGAAAGCTTTTTTACACTTTTTAATAAATGTGCTACTCTAAGATTAGGCATGTTTTATAAACTGAAATAATAACGCACATGTGTAAAATGAAAAATAGTGTACTTCTCTCTGTGGCATTATTGGGTCATTTTAGCTTGGGCTACTTATGACCTATACTGTAAATTTGGCTATTTTATATCATGTAAATCCTGCTGATTTGCATTGTTTCACATCAAACACAATTTGAGCAAGGCCACCATTGCTCTCTCAAATTGCACCTTCTTAGACTCAGTTATTCATTCATTAAAAAGAAAAGAGAATGACTATGTTCTTTGTGCCAGGTTTCTGCGTATACAGTAGTGTACGTAACAAGCATGTTCCCTGCCCTCACAGACTTACACCCAGGGAAGGCAAGATTGAATGAGGAGGATTCAATAGTGTGAAAGAGGAAGGTCAAGGTCAAATGGATGTATTCCAAGGAAAGCTGACCTAGTCCTGTTTTGGTTTTAAAGCTTTCTTCCTGGAGGATGTGACAACAGAATTGAAGGATGAGTAGGAGTGAGCTGGGGAAAGAGTAGAGAGAAAAGGGCTGAGACTGTGATTCCAAGTGCAGAAGGCACACGTGGGTGGAGGATGGGAAGCACAGTGGTGATGCTAGGATTGCCTTGAGATGTCAAGAATGGAGACAAGGAGATCAGACATTCCCACACTTTTGGAGACGTGTGAGTCTTTGCAGTATAACTTTAATGGAAGCCATTGAGAGCTTATTAGCAGAGAGCCATATATCTGATTCATTTCAATGTAACCACACTGGTGAGGATGACTGTGGGAGTCCAGGCGGTTGGCTGTTGCCTGGTCTAGTGTATTAACAATGGCAGGGGACAGAAACAGACAGATTAAAGGGCTGCTTTGGAGGGAGAGCTGGAAGAATTCAACATTGCGTTAATTAATACTTCCCTAATCTATCTGATTACACTATGTCCTAAACTCTTCAAAAAATGGGCAATTGCAGTCACAAAGTTTACTAACAAAATACTACATTTTAAAGTCAGGTACATGAAACAATAAGTTGATGTTCTGTTCCTTTTTAAAAGTCACTATGTACAGACTTTAAACGATCTAAAATAAAAATAGATCCAGAGATGAACATTAAGTGCTAACTGGGACCAAAAGGGGGAATAGTAACTCCATGTAGCCTCTGCCATCTGGAAAACCTGCTGAGAGGCCAGGGCAGTGTGGAGGACGTCCACGAAATCCTGCCACACATAAATGAAGTGAGTGGAACTTACTAAAAACTGGAAAGGCAGAATACTCTAGGAGCTTTCAGATTTATACAAATGAGACTGCAGCTTATAAATCTGAGTAACTAGTATAATATACTTAAAATAAGACCAGGTTTCCAAATTCAAAATTTTTTTTTCTGTTTCGGTTTGTTTTAAACACAGGGACTGGTAGCTACAGCTCTACTGACATCCTGCTGTTTGGAAACACAAATTGGCTGGAAGGGACATTGTTTCTATTTGGTTAAATATTTCTTATGTTTCAGTGTCTCTTTTAATAAGCCCTACCTTACATGTATTTTAAAGAGTTGGGTTTGGTGTAAGGTTGTAAGAAGTGTGATCCAGAGTTCCCAGATTCCAGCCTTATAACATTATCAGAATGTTGCATCAAGGTGTATTAGCCTGGGCGGGAATAGCTGCTACAACAAACAATACCCAGATGTCAGGGGCTTAGCCCAGTCAAGGCTTATTTCTTACTCGCATCCCCACCAAATGGAGGACCGCACTGTTCATAGGTGGTGACCATATTTTCTCATTTCCTGTATTTTTGATGCTCTGACATTTGGGGCCTTGATCCTGAAGAGACCCCCACCCCCACCCCAGGCTAACCAGTTCCTAGAGAGAGCAAATGACTGCCTTGTAAGATAGATACAAAGCAGCCAACCCAGAACCCACATCCCCCCAGCTCCTTCATTAAATCCCCACATACCACACCACAATCCCCCCAACCTGAACCCTGACAACTAGGGACGGACCTGTAACCCAGAGCCTGCTGAAATCATTTAAACTACTCAGCGCTAAGCTAACACAGCACATCCACACTGTCTTGTCCATTCCCTCCCATGAAAACCCCAATAAAGCCTCTGGGCCATGCTCTCCCCTCTCCCTTTCTGCCTCCTGGAACAGCCCTGGTGCTTCCCCATGTGGCCCCGCAGGACATCCTGTGCCTCCTGTTTCTGGGGATCTGTAAGTATAAACTTCTTCCTTTGTGACAATCATTTCCATGTGTGTGTGTCTTACTGTGCCTCAGTAAAACAAAACCTGGGTCCATTTCAGTACAATAGGGCTCCATTTAGTGCATGGGCCCTGGTACCCTCAGCCTTAACACTGTGAGGGGAGGGCACCAGGAGCAGAGGAGCTTGTTCTTCACCACCTCTGGCAGGAACTGATCCATTGCAACAAGTAGTCTCAGGGCCCCAAGTCGGTACCAGGGACTGTGGAATGTTATTTAGCTGGACAACCGAGAAAAAGGGGAGTCTGTGGCCTCATGAGGTCTCACAAGGTGGCTGTTTCCATCCTTTTAAAAATCCATTTTTAGTAAACAAAAGTGAAAAAATAAAAGATTAAAATTTGAGTTTCATATTCATCAGAAATGGCCATAGAGAGAAGGAAATCTAGCAAAAGGCTTATATAACCAGGAACTGAACCCAACATTGGTTATGAATGTAATTATAATCACTAACACTTGAATAAACTCTACCTTTTATATACTCTTTCCAATCTTTTTTACTACTCTTTACTGAGAAAGGAAAAAATAAATTTTCTCTCATGAAAACATAGTGTGGAAGCTGAAAACCTAGTTCCAATTATAGTTCAGGCAATGCAGGTGTTTGAACAGAATGAGTTCTAAGAGTTTGTTTGTAAATTTGTTACATGAAACTTGGAATATATTTTCACTCTTGAGATTAATCTAAGAGTAGCTAGCTGGCATCGCACCTCCTCTGAACCTGTGACCCTGGTGACATTCTGGAATTGGGGCTGTCCGAACGAGTGCTTGGACAAGTTCTTGAAGCAAAAGGGCAGGAGAGGGAAAGCAGGGGAAACTCGGCTTCTGCTCTCCAACCAAAGTCTTGGCAGGAGCCTCGATGTCAAGGGAATGGTGCCACCTCCACCTTAATTCTCCCCACTGAGTCACGTGTGAGCAAGGTGCCTGTGATTTTTAGTACATGTGTTCCATGGATTCTTACTGCATTCAAAATACACCTACAAATTCACCCCATCTGTTTTCTTGATTATTAAATCCTGTCTTTTCTGACTGTACTGTGCTATGCTGTAATGTTGTCTTCAAATTTTGCTTTTTGTCAAGAGCCATTTCTGAGTGGATTTTTGTGGTTTAGTTGGGTAATGATGTAATGTTTTTAATGAGCATTTAATTGAAATGGCATCTTTATAAAATGTCATCAACGTAGCCCTTGATTGTTCCATCTGTTAGGAAAATGAACCGTACTTTTCTTACAAACTGTGGGCTTTTCCACAGTTATTTTTAAAGAAGTCTTTGCAGGCAGTTTTGGGGGCTGTCACTGCTGATGTGGAAAGCCCACATGGTTTTGCCCCTGTTGTCCACAATAGTCTGTTTTAGTGACTGTGTTTCTAAACCTCACTTGGCTAATCCTGCATTATGTTGGTCCCTGGGTCCAACCAGATTTTGCAAATAATGTAAGTCTGTAGGAACAGCTTCGCCACTGCTATGGGTCAGTGGATCCTGAAGTCATTGTATTATATGGACCTCTTGAGTGAACACACTGGCTATAGGTAACACCCTCCTCTCTCACTGCAGCCCTCATCTGGGTGAGTCTGATCCTGGATTTGTAAAACGCTGACTGGTCTCAGATTGTTCAGTTAAATGCAAACTGTTCTGATGCAATGGTGGGGTTACTTCTTACCTCTCCCCAGGCTGGTAGCCTTTGCGTGCTAACCGGTTTGGTCAGGCTGGTTATGGTAAGAAAACAAAGGTTTGGTAAGATCACATCTCCCCACATGCACTTTTGATGGATCTCTTTTGTAGGAACCTTTTTAGAGTCTTGCAAGGCTTGGCGCTGCTGACCTCACAGGTCTGCCACCTGCTACCTCAGCCCCACCCCCACCTGGGTGCTCACCATCCCATTAGGGCAGGGCCAGAGGCAGGCTGGAGTCCCCTCTAGGCCTCTGTGCAGGCTGCTTTCCTTTTTTGCCTGAATTGTCCTTTCACCTCTGACTTCTTCTCGGATATCCTTCTATCCCACCCCATGGGGCTTTGTGTGAAGTAATGTTCTTTGCTACATTTACACAGGTGCGGTTGTATAATGTTCTGAAGGCTGGCTTGGGGAACCCAACTACTCACCTTGGTTTGAGGGTTTCTGTTCTCCTATCAAAGAAAAATCACTTGAGATTTTGAATATCTGACTAAAATTAAAACAGCTAAACGACAGAAAAGATGTTTTGCTCACTGGAGTGTTGGAATCGCCACAGTACTGTTAAGAGTAAGCAAAGTGGGAAGAAATAATTTGGCAACAACAAGCTTTAGGAATAAACCTGGACAATGGAAGTATGGTTTTCCAGCCAGAGGTTACCAGCAAGCTGCAGCTTATTAATGCACTCACCCATAAATGATTTCATGGGGCTTCCGATCTCTCCTTCAGGGGTATGTTATTGGCAAGTTTTAACAAGGAATGATGCCCATGGGGATTTGCCTCTAAAACAGTTGAAATATAACCTGTAAGAGAACAATCCATTCCATGGGAATTTCCCCGACAGGGTGTGCAGAGCGATAACTTGTGACTTGTATAGAAGACACTGTCTTTTCAGAGGCACTTGGCATGTCCTAGAATCTCAAGTTGATTTGGGAGTTTCTCCTCCAAGGAATAAATTATTTCCAGATGGTATTAGTTTTGACTGGGGCAGGAGATACTCTTTCATAAGCAGAAAACTAAAATGTAATGGCGGGTTATCCTTCTGAGATGGTGAACTAAAATGTTAGGTTAATCCAATATTTACTAACAGTTACCTTAAGTGTATTCAAATAACCTCATGTGTGAACATTTTAGTAATTCCAGTAGCATTTTACTATCACGACGAGTTAGAAATGAATGCATTAAAGAACTCTAGGATCTGCAGTTGGAAAATGCCCTTGATTCCCACATCTATTTCTTCTGTCCGTGCCAAACTGCTGCAGTGTCCAGTGGTCTTGGGGGCCTCCGTGGAGGCGCTCTCCTCCTAAGTGAGCTCTCAATCCTGGAGGTAATCAGAGAGTTTGCCACCTTTCAAAGGCCGCCAAGCACTGTGAGCAGCATCACTTTGTACTGAAGCCTCACACTGTCTCTCTGCGGGTCAAGTGAGCAATTAGGCCCCAGTATGTTCTGTCCTCCTTGGAGGACACTGTCCACTATCTGGGGAGAGAGAAGGGGGCTCCCTTCATGGGTTGGACACTCTTACTTCCGAGTGCATTCTCTGTTCTCATTGTGGATGCTCTTTTCTTTCTCTTCTAATGCTGTGGTTCTCAGTCTGGGATTTTGCCCCTGGGACAATGTCTGGAGACATTTTTGGTCTTCATAGCTAAGGGGTGGGTACTACTGGCATCTGGTGGGTTGAGGTTAGGGATGCTGCCAAACACCCTACAATGCATAGGAGAGTGTCCCTGCAACAAAGAATTTTCTAGAAAAATGTCAGTATTGCCGAGGAGGTTGAGAAACTCTAGACTAATGAAGCGCCCCCTAACTCAGGGTAGAAGTCCTGGGCTCGAGAAGCTGCTGCCGCTGCTCCCCGACTTGTGTGCTGTGTGTAATTCCTCATGTGGTGCAGGATTCATATCATGTGAACCTCATTTTCTGCTCACCTGAATGCTCTCCTAGAAAGTTCCTGCCCATTAGGTGTTGGTATTTCAAAGGAGTATTTTCTATTCTAATTATTTTTCCCCTTGGAGTTGTCTTGTTTAATTTTGGGGAGTCCATTTTTCTAGCTCAGTTAATGAAAACACTTATTTGCCAATTTTATAGTTTCTTACTGTGTGGTCTTTTGCATGTTATTTAACTTCTCTTCACTACCCCAGTTTCCACATCTGACATATGCAGATAATAATACTATCTCATATAGTTGTTAGTTTATTAAAGGAGTATTACATATGTTAACGTTGTATACTAGAGTATTATCTATTAGTGTTACATATTAGTGAGTGTGATATATTAGAGTATTACGTACATTAGTAAGTATACTACTCTGTGTACAGTGCTTAGAACAGTACCTGTCATATAACGAGTAACTGTGTTATCTATTTTGAATGTGGAATTTCGTATGATGTCTAGCAATTTTCTGTTTACTGTGTATATATTCATAAAATATGAAACACATTCTAAGCCCTTCATATTAAACAAATGCTTTGTATATTTAATCTCTTGCAGTACACAAATCAACTAACATTTGAAATATTAGTATTAAAACGAAATTCAAAAAGCTGTCACCACAATTGTAAACTTTGATTTTAACTGCGTCTCCCACCCCTTCTAATCCTTCCATCTGATCTGAGTTTTCTCTGGACTCCAGTACAGCTTAATGTGGGTAGAACTGGGGGCACTTGGGTCATTGCTCCTCTCAACTAAAATGCCTGTTGTCGTCCATTCACGAACACACAGGATGGGACTGAGTCTAGGAAATACAGCCTAAGCCAGCCTGAGCAGGAGGAAGGTCCGAAACTCTCTACCATTAAATATGTGGAGCTCTTTAGCAGCTAAGAACAAAACCATTAGAATCTTAGAGTTCTCTATCCTTTCAGGAACCTGAATGAGGTAATTCAGTCATCATCATCTGTATCTGATAGAAAACCCCCATTTTATAGATGTGAAAACAGACTCAGAACCTAAAATTTTTTTACATGGAATAATGGCAGATCTGGAACAAGAGAGCAGAGATAGAGCCTTGGCCAGTGTGGCTCAGTTAGTTGAAGCGTCATCCCATAACCAAAAGATTGAGGGTTCGATTTCCAGTCAGGGCACGTATCTAATTACATGTTCAGTCTTTGGTCAGGGCACATATGAGAGACAACCAATCAGTGCTTCTCTCTCACATCGATGTTTCTCTCTCCCTTGCCTCTCATTTCCTCTCTCTAAAAGCAATGAAAAAAAAATGTCCTCGGATGAAGATAAAAAGAAAAATAAATAAATAAAAGAGAGAGCAGAAATAGAACCAGGTCTTCCACTCTGACTACTGGTATTTTTCCTACTAACCCAACTCCTTCTCTCCACCTCATTTCTCTAAATATCCTGGTGTTAGTAGTATCATGCTTTGTTGTTATCTTTTCTTGTAGTGTCAATTTACAATGTTGATCTCATGGCACCAACTTTTCATGTGCTACTATTTTAATTAGTATTCTTGTATTAATAAGACCAGAACCAGTGTTCCCCAGCTCAAGTAAATAACAAACTATTTACCTAGTCACTCAGGCCAAAAACCTTAAAATCGTCCTGGATTCCGTATATTCTTTTCTACTCCACCTCCAAATCATAAACAAAGCCTATCCATCTACCTTCAAAATATATGCAACTTTTTATCACTTCTTTCTACCTCCAACATAGCCACTTTGACCTGCAGCGTCCAATAGAAGTTTCTCTGGTGATGGAGACGTCTATAACTACACCGTCTAATGTAGTAGTTATTAGCCATGTGGCTACTGAGCATTTGAAATGTGACTAAGTGTGACTGAGGAACTGATTTTCTTTAATAACAGCTTTATCGATCTATAATTTACCTACCACACAATTCCCACTTTAAAGGGTACATTCTATGGTTTTTAATATATTCAGAGTTGTGCAACTGTGACCTTAATCAATGTTTGAGCACCTTCATCGCCCCCAAAAGAAACCCACCATACCTGTTAGCAGTTACTCCTCATTTCCCCCAAATATCCCAAGCTTCTGACAGCCACTAATCTACTTTCTCCTATAGATTTGCCTATCTGAACAGTTCATACAAGTAAAATCATATAATATATGGTCTTTTATGATTGACTTCTTTCACCTAGCATAAGATTTCCAAAGTTCATTCATATTGTAGCATGTATTAGCACCTTATTTATCCCTGCTGCTCAATAATATTCTATTGTATGGATGTACCACATCTTATCCATTCACTAGTCGATGGCATTTGGCCATTGAGAGTAATGCTGCCATGAACACTCATGTGCAAGTTTTTGTATGTTTCATTCCTATGCTTTTACTTCTCTACGAGTGGAATTGCTGGGTTTGTGGTAATGAGGCATAAACTTTTGAGGAGCTGCTGACAGTTTTCCGAAGTGGCCGCATCATTTTATTTCCCTACCGGCAGTGTATGAGGGTTATAATTTCACCATATCTTTGCCACCTCTTGTTATTATCTTTTTTATTATAGCTACCCTAGTGGGTGTTAAATGCTGTCTCATTGGGGATTTAATTTTGTATTTCCTTGATGGCTAATGATGTTGAGCATCTCTTCATGTACTTATCAGCCATTTTGCATATCTTTGGAAAAATGTCTATTCAGATCCTTAGCCCATTTTAAAATTGAAGTTATTTGTCTTTTTATTGTTGTCTTAAGGGTTCATTATATACATATTCTGGGTACAAGTTCCTTATCAGATAAATATTTGAAAATATTTTTTCCATTCTGCTGGTTGTCTTCTCACTTTCTTGGTGGTATCCTTTAAAGTATAAGAGTTTCTAATTTTGATGCAGTGCTATTCATTTTCTTCTTTAGTCACTGCAATTTTTGGTGTCATAGCTCAGAAACATTGCCAAATCTAAGGCCATATTACTCCTGTGTTTTATTCCAAGAGTGAGTTTTGTACTTGTAGTTCTATGACCCACACGAGGTGGACAGTTCAGAGGCATTAATTACATTCAAAATATTGTGCCTCTGTCACCATTATCTATTCCAGACTTTTTCATCACCCTGAACTGAAACTTTGTAAACATTAAGCAATAACTCATTTCCCCTCCCCCTCAACCTCTGCCATGGCAGAACTAAGTTTTTTATTTTATTTCATTTTAATTAATTTAAATGTAAACAACTACAGCAGCCAGTGGCTACCATACTGCACGCAGCTCTACATGCTACCAGTTTCACCCTCCTGGACGGATTGCTACAATCATTTCCACACTGGCATTGCATTTATTGTTTCTCTCGTTTTGATGGTGCAAGATTTGTTCTCCATGAAAGCTGGACTGTTCCTTTAAGAGCATCACTCATGCCATGCCACCCTCTGCTCAGAATCCTCTAGCAGTTTCCTATCGCAATTAACAGTGAAAACCCAACTCCTTGCCGTGGCCTATGTTAATTTGCCCCTTCTGCCTGAGCATTTCCTAGTGTCACCAGCCAAACTGGTCTTTGTGATGTTCTTTGAGGTCATCCATGTTCTATATTCAGAATGTTGGCAATTTTGCTCTGCCTGGAATGCTCTCCCCCTAGATATTATTTTAATTTACTGCTTATACTATTCAGATCTGCTCCAATGTTACCTTCTCAAAAAGATTTTTCCTGAATTCCCCATGTAAAACAGCAGCCTCTATCGCTCTCTATTCCATTACCTTACCTTGTATTTCTTTATAGTACTTACTACACCTGCCAGCTTATTGTACATCTGCATGTGTTTCTGTTCTGACTCCCTCACTATAATGTGAGCTACATGAAGGTTGGGACCTTGACTCCCCCGTTCCCGTAACAGTCCATGTCAGGAAGTAGATTTCAAAAAATATTTGTTATATAAAGAAAGAATAATGTTACCCCTTTCAAGGCTATAATCTATGTTAAAATCAAATAAATGGTCTCTGGTCTAATCTCAAGTATTTCTTTATTGAGGAATGCCTTTAAAAATGTCATATTTGTTATTAAAACAATCTTAGGGCCAGTTACTGCAAAGTGAACTCCCACAGTTTGGAATAGCTATTAGCTAATACAGTGACTTGTTACCTTTTGGAGGTTAATTTAGCTTCTCCCTTACTTTTTGAACTTTTCCCTTCCTTTCTGTCTTCACCCCCTCCTCTCCCTAAGCTTTGAGCCTATTCTTCTTTAAGTCAGTGGCCACACCTCCCTCTCTCTCCGCCCCCCCCCCCCCCCCACTTTCTTCTCCTAGGAGAACCCTTACGTTCCCTAGCCGCAGTCCCTCAGTGTAGTGCTAAAACCTAGGCTGTGCCACGGCCATGATGCCGTCTTGCGGGTCACTGACCTGTCTAGAATCAGGAGGAAGGGCGTGCCCGGGAGCTAGATACAGGGTTCCAGGGTTACCAGATTCTGACCTATGGTGAGACTTGATTGTTACGGTGTTTTAAAAAACTAGCAGATTTTGATTCATTAATAGATAAATCCATGAGCCCGATTATATGTGTGTATAGCAACTTGGTGTGTTGGACATTTGAACACAAAACTCCCTATGTGCTTGGCCTGTGGGCCACAGGTCTGAATTTGAGCATAAAAGAGAATAAAAGATTGGCAGTGTCATCCAAAGAAACCATTGCTGATCTTAAAATATGCTTTGACCCCTCAGGATAAAAACCAGTTATTTTCACAGCAGGTCGGCTGACATGAATTAGATAATTCTATTAGAATTCTGCCTTCGTGGTATTATATACATTGACATGTATGTAAATACGTCGAAAAGCAACAATTGGAAAGGATAGGAAAATTAAAGCCTCAAAATCCTAGTTGTATTTTGTAGACATCTCTCATCACACTGCTTACATTCCCTCCGTTCATAGACTCCAGAAGGTTAGTAGCTGCAAAGTGAACACCAAGACAGTACCCTCCAAAACCCTCTGAGCTTTCCCGTTATGAAATGACTTTGTGTTCATGCAGTTCTTTTCTTTTATTGGCCTATAATTCCAACGTGGCAGAAATTAAAGATGACTAGAAAATGAACCCTCGGAAAAGATCTAGTACTGCCATTAATAAAGACAGATGAACATCTCCTTATTCTATTCCTATTTTTAACCCAAAAAGGGAGATTTTAACTTTCATAAAACTAAATTTCAATGCAGAGCGATTGTGTGGTTGGTCGGTTTGTTGGAACCTGATTCTGTCTGCTTCATCTGGAGGAAATACATGATGATAATAATTCAGAATCACAGACATAATTTTTGAAATTCCTTTACATTTTGATAAATGTTTCTAAATTCTTGCTTTTGCATTCTGAATGAAGTAGAGTGCCATGCTGTGCTCCGGGGGTTAGTGGTGATTTCTTTGTTTTTCAGATACCGTGTTGGCCAACGGTCACGCCACAGACTATTTATTTGTTGGAAACATTGTTTACACAGTAAGTTTATTTCTCTGTGGACTGAGCCATTCTTAAATAGCACAAGTGTGGAGTCTGCCTCTTGGAACCCTTTATTTCAGATCTTTAAACTATATATTCTAGACTCCTTAAGTGCAGAATGGTTGTGAAATATTCACCTCATTTTGGGTGAAGATTAGGCAGAGTCAGGATTTCTGGATAAGTGATTAACAAATTTCCCCATTCTTCAGATGACCATTCTACTTCTACCTGGTAGGGGAGGGGGTGCGGGAGAATGCTAAAGAAGGTGATTTCTCCCAGCTCTTCCAGGTTAAGTAAAGAACAAAAGGAACTATTGTGAGAAAACTCACTAAAATGAGGGCTTTTCTTGAAGTAAACCTGCCTGTATTCCCTAAACTAGCCCCTAGAGAATTAGCTACCTAGACGGCACTTTCCAAGTACAGCTGACTGGGAGGAGCTGCCTTTGAAGGGGACACTTGGGATGTCTCCTGCAAAGTAAAAACAACTCACTGAGCATAACACGGCTTCCCCACGCCTCTTTCTTTTCACAGTATGTTGTTGTCACTGTTTGTCTGAAAGCTGGTTTGGAGACTACAGCTTGGACTAAAGTAAGTTTTCTCTAGAATTATTTCTCTCTTCACCGACTGTATATATTTTTCCTGGTATGATACCCTTTTTTTAAGCCTTGGAAAAACAATAAGGAATATCCAGCTATCTTATTTTAAATTTTGCATGTAAAAATCGTGGTTTGATTTTATCAGGGCAAATTTGCAACCCAAATTTTCCTGAAGGTTCATTTGCTTGGCGCTTAATACAGCTCTAAGCTATTAATAGTCACCTCATTTCAAATGTGTGTGCACATTGTAAAAAAGTACATGCAAAATACAGGACAAAAAGAGAATTTTTAATTTTCATAATTTTAGCACCAATAGAAAGCAACTGTTGACACTTTGCTATATGACATTCCAGACTTTGTTCTGTGTATTTTTAAAAAAGATAATGCATTACAGAACATAGAACTTTTTCACCTTTTTTCACTTAAAAATACATCATGAACATTTTCTGTCCCTTAAACTATACTTCTACAAAATCATTTTTTCATGATTACAAGGTATTAAATCTTACTGCTGTTCCATCACTTATTTAATCAGACCCCGGTTTTACACATTTTGCCTATTTCCAGTGTCTGGGGATTATATCATTGTTTCATGATTGGAACAACTGGTGAGGAATGAGATGGTCCTGCTAACACCACGATATGGACCTAGAGGAAGGTCAGCTGTGGTGGCCAAAAAAGCACCTTTGTCTTCAGGGTAATTCGGGGCCACTCATCACTTGACTCATTGTTAAACATTTGGAGACAAGGAAATCAGGGAGATCAAATTCCCCAATGACTGGAAAGTTATCAGAATCCTTCCAACAAGAGAGCTCGCTTGGACCCAGGGATTGTGCAACAGGTGGGGTTGGGGGCCTTCCTGCCAGCATCTACCCTGCCTCAGTGTGTGTTTTCTTCTGCAGTTCAGTCACCTGGCTGTCTGGGGAAGCATGCTGATCTGGCTGCTGTTTTTTGGTGTCTACTCAACCATCTGGCCCACCATTCCTATTGCTCCAGATATGAAAGGGCAGGTCAGTGCTACTAACCGTGAATGGACTTTCCGTGTCTCGTGACAGTGATGCTTTGCTGTGTCTGGTCTTTCGCTGTCTCATGACGACGACGAACTTCAGGAGAGGTTGGTATTGCCTGCAGCCATCACAGTGTATCAGGAGGTAAACAAAACAAATCAAGCACATGGAAGAGGTTGCCCAGTCCACAGAAATGGCATTTCAAATTTTAACTATTGTGAAAATTGTCCACCCAAGTCCTCTGACCTGCCCAGCATGTCCAAATTTCTGTAGTGAACTATGTGTTAAGTACACACAGTTCTGATGTGTACATTTCATGGCTCTTGGAAAACTGGAGGTGTTTTGAGTCACTCATAATCCAATGAATATGTTGATTGTAGTTTTGATGTTAAATGTATATTTATACTCTGATTGGTTGACAGTCCCCTGTGAAAGATAAATTTAATAACTATTAATCAGATCATAAATTAGTCAAAATATCTCATTATTCATCTCTTAAACTAGAGAGGCTGAGATTGGAGACTTTTATACTTCTTGGAATTTTTTTCATGTTTTCTTTTCTTTATATTTTCATTGTGTAGTGTTTGAGATTGAGCCATCAACAGTGAAATGACAGACTGACTCTTAGAGTCCCACAGTACCAGGTCTGGAGAGAAGCTTGAGAGCGCTGGGTTCTAAACCTCCTCAGTTTACAAATGAAGCTCCATAAAACCAGGCCCTCCAAGCACAGAGCCAGCACCCCCACTTCTAGTCCATTTCCTGAGTCCCTTAGATCCTGAGTTTCCTTCCCAAACAGTCAAAATCCCACTTCTCAAGCCCTCCTGCTTCTATCCCCAGATCCATGCCAGTGTGAACACCCCTGGGCCTAAGGGGCAACTATTTGCAAAGGATGTGCTTTGGGCCCATTGGATGCTTGCACTGGTGTAGTCCAACATTTGCATGTGGATGCTGTGCTATGGGACAGGACCAAGATGGGAGGAAAGAACTGTGGGTCAGGGCTTCCTCTGTATCCACGGGTGTTCCCAGCCCAGAAATACATATTTTGGGGGCAGGCCTATGCAAGGCATACCTGGCCACTATCATCTTTGCCTTACTTATTCTACAGAAATGAGCTAAAACTCCTGGGTCTACTCTAGTCCAGGTACATGTCCAACAGCTGTTTCATGTGAGATAAACCAGAGGCACTGCTTACCTCTTTCACTTGGTAAATCAACCAGCTGATGTACCCCAGGGTGCCCGGGGCCTCCTCAGGGTGCAAGTGCTGAGTGGGATGGACATGGCCCACTGGAGTGGGCTGCTATGTCCCCTAATGCATCTTTACTTTATGTAAGGAACAAGGATAAACACATACACACTTCTCAGTCCTTTTCCAAATCCACATGACAGAGGAGATTACAGAGCAGTGAATGGATCCAGGAGATTGTTCTGTAGCAAAATGAGCATTCACTAGCAAAGAGACTTTGTACATTTAAAGAAATTGGCTACATTTTCAAGCAATGCGGTTTGTCTCCAAAAAGCAAGTCAAGACAAGTATTTACAACGATGATGACCACTTGGTAAGGTGGCGGTGTCTAGATGTCGGCCTCGGGTTGCCTTCCTTCTGGGTACGGGTAGGTGAGGTCTGGTGAATATTTTGTTCAGGGATGTTACTGTGCAAGACAATAAAAGGGACTGCAGCTATTGCTGTGGACAGTTTGCTAAGTTAGAGGAAAGTGACAGCTGACAGGATGGGCTTAGCTGACATGTGACCGACAGGCCAGCAAGGCCAGTTCCTTTGAAAGCCACTCCCAGTGCCCTCAACTCGAAGGCTGGTTGCTGACTCTCACTCTCAGCAAGAGGTTGACATTCAAATGCGGGGGACCACACTGTCCGTGCAGTTACTGACATGCCCTGTTTTCACTATCCAAGGCACATGCTGGTCTGTGTGGTTCGGAGGTTCAGCTTAATGGTGAAATTTCCACAGTTGGGGACTTTTTGAAGAAATTTAATGAGCTATTCCTGCCATCTAAAAGCAAGGAAAATGTAATATTAAATCACAGGTCACTTTAGTATAAAAAACCTTGTATTTTTTACATAAACCATGTCATTTTAACTTTTTGTTGGTTGGTTTGTTTCTGTGAGGCACATGATGTTTGGAAATCGAACCTGGCTGGCTGAGACTGAGGCTTTCGTTGGACATTGAATGAGACGATTAATGTATTCTTCCTGTCCCTGAGTTTCCACTGTCTGTGTTTAAGAACCATTATCACCTGCAGTCCTTCTCTGGGAAGAGCTCTGCGTGGGGAAGGCATGTCAGAAAATAACCTCAGAGCCAACTTTAAAACTCTTTACTTGGTATCTGCCACCCAGTGGTTTGTTCACTCTTTGAGAAGTGGTAGAGAAGTACTAGAAAAAAAAACAAACACTTTTTAACACTCTAGAAAAATCACCTGAGTGGAGAGTGACTAAAAGTTGCCTGAAGTCTAGTTTCCTGCTGCCTCTGAGGGAAGATGGGAACTCGACTGAGACATAGTAACAGGAATTGACTTCTTTGGGGGCTATTGAAAAGATGCTCGAGCCACACCCATCCCTTTTGTTCTAGTTTGATGTTATGAACTGAATGTGTGTGTCCCCCTCAAATTCATATGTTGAGGTTCTACCCCCAAGGTGATGGTATTTGGAGGTAGGGCCTTTGGGAGGTAATTAGGTCATGAATGGGGTAAGTAGGACAAGAAGAGGTCAGGGAGCTCGCTCACTTGTTTTCTGCCATGCAAAGAAACCAGGAGAAGCTAGACACCTGCAGCCTGAAAGACGGCCCTCACCAGACCCTAGTGTCGGACTTCCAGCCTCCAGTACTGTGAGAAATAAATACGTCACCCAGTCTATGGTATTTTGTTATAGTAGCCAAGCTAACACAGTTGGTGAGTGCTTAGGAGGGAGGGGTACTCTGGGCAAAGACTGCTTTATCATCATCATCATCATTATCATCATAAGACTGTAGTTATTTTTATAAACCACTTTTTGTAGCTTATGAAGCAGCAGGTATTTGGCAAGTGAGCATGGTTCCTTTGAGCTCTAGAGGGAAACTAGCGTCTGATGGCAAACGGCATTTCTCACCCAGCAGCCAGAGACAGACTCCACACAAGGAACAGTGTCTATTCATAACACCATAAACTGTTGAAAAGATGCATTGTTTCTGCTGGGGTTTCCTAAACTAATTTGATTAAATATTTCTTTGTCTTGTTCATTATATTTGGGGTTTTTCTCATGAGGGGGAAGGCAGGTTTTCCCTTGAGGGCAAAGGAAAGGAAGGCTGTAGAATGAGAGTGATTTTCCACTGTCAAAGAGTCTTTTTCTTCCCTAAGGCACTTCATGGTATGGTGCCCTAAACCCAACCAGCCAACGAGACAGGAAGTCCCAGGGAAAGTTTCTGAAATCAAAAGAGTCATCTGTATACTTCCTCTCCGGAGAATGTGCAACATTTGTGGGATTTTTAAGGAACGCCCTATTTTTCCATTTTTCTAGACCCAAGTGCAGTCTAAAGTGAATTAAAAACTCAGGTTATATCTGTCCTGCAGATAGCAACGAAGTCCTCGGCTGAGGAACATGTGCGATGATGTTTCCCTGTAATAGTGGGTGATGAGCTTTTCTGTAATGGGTCCTCAAAGCCAGTGCTTAAAGGTGAATGACAAACTTCCTCTAGCCCCAAGTTGTCTGCTGAAGTAGAGCTTTGAATTAGAGAGATGAGAACTTCGCCTAAAACTGGATCAGGAAATGTGCTTATATTTTCTTATATATGTTGTTACTCCTCAGAGCTTTTCATTTTAGGAGTGTCAAAGGAGATGCCATCCTATTTGACCTCTGTTTAAAAGTCAAGCAACCTGCTCCAACTAGCTTTGTAACCTTTGGTAAATCATTTAACCTGCATTAAGTTCCTTATCAGCAAAGTCGAAATAATATCACCCACCCCCAATACCTCAGAGGAGTGTGGTGAAGATATAATAAGATAACCTACAGGAAATGCAGACTCTTATTTTCCCTGGAGTGACCAATTACTTTTTAACTTTTATAAATAGAAATATCGTGATTTAAATGCTCAATTCTTTTGGCCATAGAACTTCAATATTTTATAGATTCTAGATGTGATGTTTCTCTTTAAGGTCCATCGACCACCTGCATCTGAATCATCTGGGTTGCTTGTGAAAATGACAAGTTCCCTCCAACAGCAACACCACAAAGTGCGTGCTTGGAACACACACACACACACACTGAATCAGAGTCTCTGGGTGTGGGGCCCCAGCCTTCGAATTTTAATAAATCTCCAGGCTATGCTTCCCTTAAAATTTGAGAACTGCTCTAAAACACCTAAAATATTACTCTGTGACAATGTGTAAGCCAGTGCTGGGTGTTACAGGAGAAGATGGTATATTTAAAATATTCAGAACTGTAAAATATTAGTTATGCACAACTGTACTTCCCGCGTATGGTGGTTATGTAAGACACAGCCTTAGTGCCAGTGACCGCTTCAAGGCATCTGGCTCTCTAAACAGAGGATTATACCAAAAGACATTACATTGTTCGCTATGGAAAAACACTTCTCACCAGCTTTGGTGCTTTTTCTTTAAAATTCTTTTCATTGCTAGTAAAACAGGAGGGAAAAACTTTCACTTCAAAGCCTACAAACTGCTAACTCTGTCTGCAATGCCAAGCTCCAGGCTCCAGCCAGTTTCTGGCATATGACAGGCTTTTTTTTTATCCTAAATACAGGAATAGGTTTACCTTGGAGTTTTATATATGTGCTCGTGTATACACAGTGCAAACCCCAATGGACTAAAAGCAGAGGGAGGAATTGTTGCCATTTGCCATCCTTGAATCTTCCCTGAGTAATCGCCTTCCCCTGGATATACAGTCTCAGGCCCAGGTAGTTTCCATACAAAACCCAAAAAGAGAGGTTTCGTTTCCAAGTTGCCTGTGTTCAGAAGGCAAGTCGAGACACAGTGGTAAAGGTCATGTCGAACACCGTCCTTGCTCAGCTGTGGTTCCAGAATGTCTCCGTAGGATAGACGCCAGTCTAAGATGGATTGGCCTTGTCTTCAGGTTGACTTTTTGTAATGTGGGGACATGGCTGTTTGGCCCCACCTGTCATCCTCCTTCTCTGTTTCCTAAGGGGGCCTAGTTTGCATCCACACAACGTGCCTTGTGCAAGAAGCCCAGCACCGTAGGGAAGTCATTTCCGCCCCTGACTCCAGGGAGAGCATGATCCCAGCCCTGTGCCTTATGGAGCGGCTCAGAAACCCTGGATGAGATGCAAGGTGGCATCACTGGCATGTTCTGAGACAAAAGCCTCTTTGCTCCTGAAAGAAATCCACAAAAAGGCGGCCTTTTCTTTTGCATGACATGGGTGCTATGTGGTGCCTGGGATTGTTCAGCCACAAAGAGGGAACCCAGAATCCTCCTGCTGCTACGAGACATGGAAGAGAAAAACAAACAAAAAAAAGGGCTCTCGTGGAGCCAGCCTTGAAGCCACCTCCCACACAGGCTCACCAGGCAGCATCCTCGGCATGTGCTGCCTGCACTTTCTGAACAGCAGCTGCACAGGAAACAGCAGGTGCACAGGAACCAAGGAGATAGGTGATTTTTTAGAATCAGGCTTAAGGCTTTAACATCACATATTACACTATACTTGAAGTTGGGTGCTTGTAGATTTTTTTCAAGATTTAATAAAGAGTTACTTTATTGTTGCAATTATTAGGGTTTTAGGTAATAACATCCCAGTGACACCTAATGTGGATATTGCAGCCTTATTGGAATTACCTTTAATACAGCAATATTGAAATACAGCAACAGTATTGAATGGAGTAGGTCCTTTTTACCTCCAATAATGTATTTCAGGAGACTGTGGTCTGGCTAGCGTAATAAGTGCTCTGCCTTAGGAGGTAGGAAGTCCCATCAGTAGGGACTTTCCTGTTGTTTTGAAATAACTTGCTGTCATCTTCTTTGTAGTTTTCTTGTGTATTGAGCTTGGATAAATTATTTGTTGACATCAACTTATATTTTGACTTTTAAACTTGTACATTTTTTTGTAACAGTAAGGCTGCTTTAGCTCTGGCCAGGTAGCTCAGTTGGTTGGAGCATTTTCCCAATTCACCAAGGTTGTGGGTTTGATCCCTGGTCAGGGCACATATGAGAAGCAACCGATGAGTGATAAATGAGCAGAACAACAAACCAATGTCTCTCTCTCTCTCTGTCCAGCTGTCTCTGTAACTCTCCCTTTCTCTCTAAAAATCAATAATTTTTTTTAAAAAAGACTGACTTATAAGAAGGAACATGTGAACACACCATGTTTCTGAATGACATTATTACCTAAATAAATAACAATTTGAGCAAAGTGAAGGGGGTACATACTTCCTGGTTTCTCATGTTTCTGTAACTCTCATCACCCGAGTCCACAGGTCCCCCAACCAGATGTGTTCGCTTTCCTTAAAGGCTCCTCACACTATTTCCTATTAGAGGCAATTGAAAAACTGAAAAGAATTGAAACTAGAACAGAAAATTCTTCACTGATAATGAAAAGTGATTTCAGATTCTTTCTATAGTTGGGAACGGGACCAGCACCCACTTCTAGTTGCTTCCGTGTCAGTGCAAGGCCTGAGGGATCAACGGAATTAGTCTGCATTGACGTGGCCCTCATCAAATTTCTTTCCTGCACAAATCTTAACAGTGAAAGTAGGATTTTTTAAAAAATCCTCGCCTGAGGATATGTTTTCATTGATTTTAGAGAGAGAAAAGGAGAGAGAGAGAGAGACATCTATAATTGCCTCCTGTATGCACCACAAGCAGGGATTGAACCCACAACCTAGGTATGTGCCCTCACCGGGAATTGTACCCACAGCCTTACGGTATATAGGACGACGTTCCAACCAACTAGCTACACTGGCCTGGGCAAAAGTGGGGTTTGAACTAAACTAACTTAATGCCTAAGAAATGTATAAAGTTAAATCTGTTGCTCATAATATTCATAATTGTGCCATTTCTGAGCCTCAGGTTCATCAGGTCTGTGAAGTGGATGATATCCATATTTGGAGTTAATAGGGACATTTAAGAAAATAAAGCATAGAAAATAATAGGTAATATTTATTGAGAAATTATGATATCTCAGGCAAAATATACATTCCTATAATATGCTGCAATATACAATTGCTGCATGCGTAATGAATTATGCATCAGCTCATCTGAGAATCTACAATTGTGTGAGGGAAGGAGGGTTAGAAAGAGAGAACAAGTACCTTGGTTGGTCGGGCCAGGCGTGAGTAGCTGGGACTCCTAAGTCTGCTGGATGCCAGGGTGTGAGCCCCAACACTCTGTCTCCGTGGCAAGCTCCCAGGGTGATTGTCTGTACAAATCAGGTGTTGAATAAATGTCCATCAACTCTCCTTAAAGTATTGTTTTTATTAAATTGTATCTGAAGTGACTTACCCTACACGGTAAAAGGAATTTTTAAAACAGAAATGTGGAGTTAAAAGGCATCAACTTACTTTGTGTTTGAGCAGCGGTCTTCTGCCCCCGCCCCCACCCCCGCCCCAGGAAAGCAGGCTTCACACGCCGTCGTTTGCAGTGCGTTATGGAAAGCCTTAGTCCTCTCCCTGCACAGTTCTCTCCATGTTGGCAGTTTATTTTATTTTGGCCTCTTGTTTCAGGGATGCCGTGTGCTAATTAGAGGCCAGGAGGCTTTGATTGTGAGTTATTTTTCTCTTGGGTTAAAGGTTTTGTTGTGGTGTTGGTATTTGTCATTCATTCTGATGTTAATTTTTTAAATGTCTGTCAGCAAATTAAAGTACACATTACATGCTGATTTTGTTTGTTTGTAATATTTATATTCAGTGGTCACAGAGTATGTTTGATGTGGTTTTGAACTTTTCCTTTCTCCAAACATGTGGAAATGTGTATGTGAGGCCCGAAGTTGAGATTCGGTGTGGGGGTTTGCTTCTCCGACATCTGCCTTGTCTGCTGAGCGTAGCTGTAGCTCTCCCACCCAGAGACATCGTGTTCTTTAGCTTTGTTCTGTTGAAGAGGTAGAGGTGCCTGGGAAAGGCCACCAGATAAAGGGTTTGTGGAAGAAAAGACAACCAGGGTTGGTTAGACTAAAAGGGGGGCGTGGGGGTGGGAATAGAATCAGCATGCTATTAAGCATGTGCCAAGGTTTTCTTGTTCTGTATAAATGATGATGTAAAGTTATTGTTGACAGTATCCAAGACCAAAATACTGAAAGGACTTAAAGTGTGTGAGATTTTCAGTTACCGTTGTTGCCATTGGCATTATAAAACATCAAAACATCCATTGAGGAGATCGTGTGCTTTTTAAACCTGGATTAACCAGCTGTCATAAGGATTTGGCATCCCTTTGGCTGAAGACAGGAAAGAGAAGCCTAGGTTACCTGGGTCTGTGTTGATAGTGCTCTTTCATTTGTGGGTGGGGGCGGGGCAGTAACTCTTGCAACCGGATTTCGATAAAGGATAGAATGCACAAAAGGGCACATTTAAATGCTCAGACGCTTCAAGTGTGCTGTGAGGGCCAGCCCCACCCACTCTGTCAGCAACAGCAGAGACACCTGTGCATCCTGGGTGCAGTGGCATCCTGTCATCTCTCGCCTGCCCTACACCTCTTTCTCCTTTTTCTGGTCACAGGCCCTAAATCCCTCCTCCTCTTTTGGAATGTGCATCCAAGCAGTGCTGGTCTCTCTCTGCTCTTGTTCTGGGTCTGGGTCTGGGTCTGGACCCACCACGCAGGTCTACTCAGCCAGAATCTTCTTCTCATGGACCATGGCAGTTGATTCAGAAATGGGCATGGCGACCCACATCAGAACACTGAGACACTATTAAGGATTTTGTAATAGAAACAGTGGAAAGAGAAAGCTCTCTTGCTGCTGGGTTTGTGAAGTAGGGATGCTATCCGTCTGGAGCTGCCAGCGACCACCACAGAGAGGATGCCTGGCTGGCTGAATTGCGCACAAGGGAAGCCAAACTGAGAGGAGACTGCATTGCAGGCGCTTGCTCCTGGCTCCCACTCAGCTTGGAGCCAGAGCCACCCCTGAACTGCTAGTTATATAAATCGATGTAGTCTCGTTTTTGCATGAGATACTTCAAGTTAGATTTCTGTTACTTCTGGAAAGAGTCCTAATTAATGAAGAAATTAGTAAGTTACAGACACAAATGGTAAAATTTGCCATCGTTGTTGTATTAGAGAAAAGCAGCTGTTGAATGTTCCCTACTGCGACTCTCCCAACTTGGAGTACCAAGGGGCTGTGCCTCCATTTTGTGGCCTTCAGCATGTTCCTCGCCCTCCATCCCACTTAAGAAACGGAAGACAGGCTTGAGTAGGACTCACTGTTGGAAACAGAGATGGAAGGAAATGGAAGGGAGGCCTTCAAAGGGAGGCCTCTTTGTCGGCACCAACCATTCAAAATGGCTTAAGAGTCAAGTGCTCCTGAGTAGCGCCGTTCAGTGGAGATATAATGGAGACACATGTAATTTTAAATGTTCTTTCTAATGGCCCCATGAAAACGGTAAAGTGAAACAGGTTAAATTAGTTTTATTAATATGTTTAGCCCGATATTGCCAAAGTATTATGACTTCAACATGTAATTGACATTAAAAGAAACTGTTACTGAGGTAACTTACATTCTTTTTCTACTAAGTCTTTGAAATTCCATGTGTATGTTAGACTTACAGTACATCCCAGATCAAACTACACCTATTTCAGGTGCTCAATAGCCACATCTAGCCAGTGGCAACTGTACTGGGCGGCACAGTTTCTCATTCACAGAGATTTGAAAACACAGAGTCACTCTCCAAAGCTAAGGTGGTACAAGTGAGATCGAGAGGTCAGAAATGCAGCTGCTGGGAGCTCCAGGTCCCTCCCCTGCACCCAGGTGAGACCTGACTTGGATTTCCACCGCTTGCAATAAAAGGGCCTGGGCTCATACACAAGGCTTTCCCTGAAAAATAAAATGTGGGACAACTGAGCTGTTAATCTATGCTTAGTAAGTGCTTCATGCAGAGTTGGTAAACTAAGATTTATAAAGCATGGCTGGTGGCTGGGGTGGGGTGGAGGGATGGGGAGGAAATGTAGACAATTGTAACTGAATAAAAATAAATTAATTAATTTAAAAAACTAAAAAAAAGATTTATAAAGCATGGATCTGACTTCTAATAGCTCTTCCAAAGCGTTGGGTAACATCCAACCACTTCCTCCCGAATGCGGGAAGGAAGAGGTCAGGATTCGGGACTTCGGTCACGTTTATGTCATGCTGCAACCGGCTGAGCAGTAAACACCGAAGCCGCTGAGGATGAATGGTCTGTTCCTAGCAAATAGTTAATTTGTTCGGTAAGTGGCAACTTACGAGTACAATTATTATCCTACTTATTAACTCCTAAGATTGTGCAAGCCCTTAGTCCTTTTATCCTTCTAGAGTTTATCCTTCCCCCATCATTATGCTGAATTCAAGCAGTATCATTTTTACCTCCTAAATATCTCTTACATATGTCTCCTTCCATGTAGGTCTGGTCCCATCCAGTTAATTGGTGCTGCAGCATTTCTTGCCTGGACCATTGCAGTAGCCTCATGACTGGTTTCTTAGCACCTGACTGTCTGGATCTGTTGTTCTGCTGTAGCCAAAATAGTCTTTCAAAACACAAATCCGATGTGTTTATGTCCCTGGCTTCCCGTGGCCCTCAAGATAAAGTTGCAGGTCATTTACCTGGCCCCGTAGGCCCTGTGAAGGCCCGAGCCCTGCTGCCGTCGTTAGCCCCCTTGGTCTCACCTCGCCCACAGTGGTCTCTGTGCTGGCCAGGGCTAGCCCTGCTTGAGCTCTCACCGTGCCTTTGCACCTCCTCGCCTCACCCCTGCATGCCCTGGTTTCCTCCCTAGCTAATGCCTGATTACACAGTTCTCAGACCTCTGATGAGTCATTACTTCCCAAGGATGCCTTTCCTTGCTTACCTGACCAGGTTAAATCCTCCCAGTACTTGTTCTCTTAAAACAATTTACCTTCCCTTTGTTTCACTTACCACAATTACAAATTTACATTCGTGCATGTAATAACACTTTATACCCACCAGGAGAGCCATTATTTAAAAAAGAAAAGAACAAGTAGTGGCGAAAATGTGGAAAAATGGAATTTTTGTGCACCGTCGGTAGCAATGTAAATGCACCATTGTGGAAAACAGTATGGAGGTTCCTTGAAAATTTAAATATAGAATTACCATATGATTCAGTGATTCCCCCCTAAGTATATATTCAAAAGAATTGAAAGCAGGATCTCAAAGAGATATTTCCTCGCCCTTATTTATAACAGTAGTATTCATAGTAGCCACAGGGTAGAAGCAACCCAAATGTTCATGGACCCACGAATAGATATATAAAATGTTACCTATACATAAAATGGAATATTATGCAGCCTTTAAAAAGAAACTCTGTCACATACTGCAACAGGATGAATCTTGAGGACATCATGCCAAGTGAAATAAACCAGTCACAAAAAGAAAAGCCTGTATGATTCCACTGACTCGAGGTCCCTAGAGCATTCAGACTCCTAGAGACAGAAAGCGGAAGGGTGGTTGCCAGGGCTGGAGGGAGGCGCAGACGAGCTCCGTGTTCAATGGGTGCAGAGTTTCAGTTCTGAGAGACAAAAATGTTTTAGAGATCTGTTGCACAATAATGTGAATATAGTTAACACTACTGAATAAATATATTTAAAAATGATTAAGATGGTAATTTTATGTGTTTTTACCACAATTTTTAAAAATTTACGTTTATGTGATTTCATAATTAATATGAGTTTCTTCCTCTAAACCAGGGGTGTCAAACTCATTTTCACCGGGGGCTACATCAGCATCGTGGTTGCCTTCAAAGGGCTGAATGTAATTTTAGGACTGTAACTACTCCTTAACTAGGGGCAAGGAGCTCGGCACTGCCGCCGGGTAGAAACAAGGTGCCGGGCGGGATAAAACAAGGTGGAGGGCAGATTTGGCCCGCGGGCCTTCTGTTTGCCACCTGTGATTTAAACAGTAAGCTCTGTGAGACATGCTCTTCAATATATCCTTGCCACCTACCGCCCATTTTTTTCTGGCATCCAGTGAATATTTAAATGAGTGAATGGATAAAATTAAATTAAGCACCTCTCCTATAGAATTGGGGAGTGTAGTTAGCTTTGTGCCATAGGTGCTTAATATCTGTTTGATGGTTTGATAACACAAGCAGATGACAAGTACCTGGACATTTGGAAATAGCCTCGTACAGGGTTCTCACATGATAAGTGATTGATAGATGAACAAATTTAGCATTTTTAGAAAGAAAAATGTGCTAAATAAAAACAAAAGAGTACCACACACCATGCACTTTTCCTACAAAAAGAATGATTTCTAGTTACAAAGCTTTTAGACCTTTTTCAGTTAAAATTTTAGTCAACTATTTCAGCTACATGGGTGGCTTCTGTGGTAATATTCTTTGATATTGATATCTGTAAAGGGTTAATAATAAAGTTTAGTTCCTTCCTGGAAAATGTTTCTTTGGAACTGATATTAAAGAAAAGGCAAAAATGGAATGAAATGGATTTGTTGAATACCTAATTCAAGGAAGTTCTGCGCGCATCCTTGTGCAATGGTTTTACTATGGGAGATGAAACTGATGAACGTGGTGGAACACAGATAGTTGGAGCAGAAATGTGTGCTCCCTAAGCTGGCACATCACTGGGCAGCATTTTCATTATTATGTTGAAGGGATTGGTATTTTTGGAGTCACAGATATAAGCACAGAATTGGAGAGGAGGTTTGGGTCAACAAAATGTCAAATTTAGGTACAGTTTAGTTAGCAGCTGGCCTCTAATAAATCTTGGGTGATTTTGTGGAACAAATGGACCTTCTATGGCAGGATTGTTCCTTAGTCAGATGGCAGAGCCGCCTGGGCCTGTGGATCACCTTCGAAGAGGCTTAAAGCGTGGGTGGATCTGGTTCCAAGACTCAAGCCAGGGCATAAAATTTTAGCGTCAAGTAAAGTGACATTACAAAAAAAAAAAGGTTCAAGATTTGATAAGTCTGTTCCCAAAACACAGCATCTTAATTAAAGAAAAGAAAAATCAGTAAATAAAGTGATTGTGCATCCAGGAAGACCAGAAGAAGCAGACGTGGGAAAAAGGAAAAGGGAAGGCTAGTGACTGGCATGGGGAGGATGAGAAGCCACAATGTGGTGGGGAGAGCCAGGAGAACGGGAGAGCCGGGGAGCCGGGGAGGAGGGGCCTTCAAACTTTCACTAAAGGGAATTTCAGGGTCGTTGAGAAACATCCCTCAGTGTGGCATCAAGAAAGAATAAGATTGACCATGAATAAAGGTCCTGTAACATAATGTGTCAGAATTTTGCCTTTTTATGATATTGTGGGAAAAGTAATTCTTAGAAACAAAAGGAAATACAGGGCATATGAATGCTATTTTGCATTAATCTTTCTGACTGCTAAATTGGTTAAAAATTAATATTTTAAAAAATCACCCTTGTTTGGGCCATAAAGATTTTTTTAATCCTTCCAACATTAAAAGAGAATTAAATATTACATTAGGGCATTAAATAGTTTTCTATAATATAAACTTATTGAGATTTCTTAAGAATCTAAGATGATCACGATTTTGGAAAATAGTTTCTTAGGCTAGAATAGTTTGTTTTGCACAGGTAATATAAAATCAAGAAGCAACTTTAGGTACCAACTTCCAGTCATAAGATAAATAAGTTGTGGGCATGTAATGTATACCATGGTGACTATATAATTCTATGCTATAGTTTATAATACTATAGTTTATAATAATGTACTGGTGACTTATAATTCAAAGTTGCTAAGAGAGTAGATTATTAAAGTTCTCATTACAAGGAAAAAGTGTCTCACTGTGTGAGGTGGTGGGTGTTGGCTGGACTGGCGGGATCACACAGATGCACGCCAGATCAGGCCGCTTCACACCTGAAACTGACAGTGTTGTGTGTCAGTTACATCTCAGGAAAACCGGCAGCGGGTGGAGAAGCAACTGTAGATGATTAAGAAATTCTTCTTAATCATTTGTTGGGACTTGTTCATTTTGTGAAAAGAAAAACTAATTCCTTTTTCACAGTGTTTTCAATGGTTCAAACTTAATGAAATAAGGTTCATGGAGGCAGTCTTCTCATAATCCAGCACAAATGTGAATTCTATTCGAGCCTTTTATGAAGTCCTCCCACACAGGTCATCTCAGTGATGGATTGCCACCTAGTAGATGCCATTTTAGGGCCACTTTCTCCCGAAATGTTTTTGTTGTTGTTGTTGTTTTAAGAAAATTACTTCTGTATTCCTCAGTACCATCTCTGTAACTACCAAGATTGGGTTGTATTCTAGAAAGTTGCAGTTTGGACCCAGAGCTCTGCAGAGTCCACCTCTTCATCCTCCAAACTTCTGACAGGGTGAACTGAGCTTCTGAATGTTGAAACTCCAAAGCTTGAAGAGCTGATGAATAATGCGATGTATTTGGAGTTGTACTTTTTGTAGATTCTCCATTACATTTTGCCTTCAGTTTCACAGAGAGTTGTTTATATTCATTAGTTCTATTTATATTTGGCTTCTTTAAAGCTCATTTTTTATTGTTTTTCCCATTTGATGCCCCCTATCATTTCTGCCCCGGCTCCTCACTTAACTCTAGTTCTCGTTCACTAGTAGTTGCTAGGACATCTCTTCTTGTGTTTCTTAGAGTGAGTGCCTTTCTGAACTTTTGTTCACTGCTCTGGCAGCTTGAGTTTAAATTTTAGTTTATGGATCACAGTTTTACCAAAAGAACCTTCTCTGAACCAACACCTCTTGGGTTCACTACCAAAATTACCATCATCATGAATTCTGAAGCCACTTAAGGAGCCCCCAGCTCTTCAGCCCTGGCTTGGAACGTCACTTTGTTCATTAAGGACTCATTCAAGACATTCCTTATTACATATAGTTGCCAATAAGGGGAAAATTCTTTTTTTCTAGTGGCTTCCTAACAGAGCTGCAATGTGCATGGAAAAAGAGGCCTTAAGACTTGAAATACATATGTCAATCTTAGCAGATTGCATTAGAGAATAATTTGGTAAATTAGATCGTAAGCAAAAGTTTAATAGTTGAACCACTCACTTTTACTCAGCACTGGAGAAAAATGGGTCTCCAGCTATTCACTTTAGATGGAAAACTGCTGAGGCACGACAGACCCCGCTGCATGTGGAGGACAGTTCATTGTGTGAGGACGCCATGACTGAGGTGAAAGGGGAGGGCTGCACACATGAAATGGGCGGCCCCTCCTCAGGAGTCACCAATCGGGCCCCTCAGACATGCCGGGTCACTTGATATTTGTTGTGTAGTTTGTATCAAAGCTCATGAATAATGTTATAGAATAGTAACCATATGGTGAACCTAAACAATTTGGACTAATTCTGTGTCATCCACATGCTGGGCCTCCCAGCACCTTGCATCTGAAATACCTAAAGCACATCTCTCTGTTGTCTTCTTCTCACCCGAACACATCCCCTCACCCTCCCTCTCCATCCAGCGGCGCCGCCACCCTCCCATCATCACACATGCTTAATTAAACCTGCACGCTACTTCCCCGTCTCTCCCTCATCACCAGAGCCCCATCCAACACATCCAGATAGCGACCCCGCATCCTTAATGTTCACTTTGTGCAGCTGTGTTTTTTGATGCGTGTTATAGCACTTGTGGCACTATATCATGTCTCATGTCCGATATTTTATGTCACTTACTCCAAGAGGGCACACATGATCTGCACACAGACTCGGTCTATAGGACATGTTGAATGGCAGGAGAGGAGAGAGCCTTTGGCATTAAAGACAAGCCTTCCAGTAAACTCAGTTGAGTCAGGACTCTGGATATTGTCTTCTGTTGTGGCTTATTTTCATGAAAAAAATATACCTTAAAACTTAAACTCTTGTTCCCTACTAGTGTCTCTGTTTTAGAAATTCTTTACCCGGCACCCAGGAAAATATCTCCAGCGGTAGCATTAAATGAAGGCTTCTGAGGGAGAGCAGGCTGCTCTAGTGGCCTTTGTCCTTGACTTTGCCAGTTTGGGGCTATAACCCAAACATGCTAAACTTTTCTTTATTAATTATACCAGTCGGGGTCTTGGTTGCAGTGAAAACAAACAAACTGGCTTGACTTAATAAACAGAAAAGCAATAAGAAGAGGGAAGGGTGCAGCCCACAGAATGCATGGAAGGTGTGAAAACCAGGCTCAGAAAGCTGGTAGGACCCACAGAGGCTACCCGGGGACCGTGTGGTCAGGACCTGACCCGGCACTGCTGCCGTTGGCTGTGTGCCTCTGCTAGCCGTGGGTTTGGACCACACCACTGGGAATACTCCTTGAGTTGCCTAAGTGCGGGCCTCTGATGGACAAGCCCAGGTCCCCTGCCAGGCCCAGCAGTTTCCTGTATGCAATGGTTCTTCTAGCGGATTTATTATGAACTGACTTGAATGTGTTTTTAGAAAGATCCTGACAACCTCCCACATTCTCCTGCAAGAACAGAAGAAAAACACAGGAGTTAGAAGGAGCATTCTAGACCTTTTCTTGAACAGCCTCTCTCAATAAGAAGGCAAATTTGCCTAGTTTACAGATAATTGGAATAAGTTCAAGAAGTATAGTTTAAAAAATATTATATTTAGTAATGAGCATAGACAAAGCAAGTCATCCTTGTAAGAAAACTTACAGAGGATGACAGCTTGAGAGAAGGCAACTTGAACTTGGTCCACTTAACAAAGGCAGATGGAAAGGAGGAGGAAGCATCCTGGACAGAAGCTGCAGAGGAAAGGGCCTGTCCATGGGATGGGCTGTTAGGGGCGGAGGGACTGTGATGTCAAATAATCCTAAAACCAGAACTTAATGACATGTAATTATGTATAATTTGTCAGTGTCTAATGAACTTTAAGTAACATTTTTTCTTTACTCACGCTTCCAGAGTATTCAGTAGCTAGCCCGTGGACGGTTGCCTCTTGGCAGATTTGCCTTGTGGGGAATAGCTAAACATTCCATCTGATTAAAAAGTGTAATTTCCTTGTTTTCTCTGGATACTGGCAAGTCAGCAGCAACCAAAAAAGAGAAGAGGGTAGATGTGATTAGTATTATTTCACCATATTCTTGAAAACACTGTGGTGGTTTCAGCTTCAGCGAATCAATTACTAAAACTAAGGGAAGTTGCTCCCCGGCCATAATCCTTACATGAGGCCTTAAGTGGTAATGAAAAGTTTGAGGCAAATTTTTTTTATGAGGCAGGATTTAAACGTGGTGAGGGTCTTTCTAGAATACATATAAATGTACGGGAAGAACCTTTGCAAAGGAAAGAGTACTGACTCCTCCTCATCATCACACGTTGTTATGTACCCAATCTCATCCACCCCTGCACGCCCCAAAAGCTATTCAGCGTAAGTTAATCTTTTCAACAGAAGCAGCCAACTTTTCTAGCAAAGGAATTTGACGTTTTTGTGGTTTGGGTAAAAAGGTAGTTCATTTTACTGGTTTCTTGATGAAATATGTTTCATGATAAATTCAATCTTTCCTTAGAAAAAAATTCTCCAAATCTACTTTTCTGTGCAAAATTCGACATGAAAGCCATTCTCTGTTGAAGCAGCCAAATATTGAATTTGTGTGGACCTAGGCAAACAGTTTTGGGTCCAAGGTTAAGAATATTTATTGCCGGAGATATTACATGTATTTGTATCCAGGAAGAACAAAAGCCAGCACACTGACACTGGTTTTCAAATATGCTCTTTTGCTTGCTTTTGTTTGGGGGAATGTTCTTCGCCCTGCTCCCCTTTCTAATCCTCTTCCACACCGGTCGAATTTGGAGGGATTCTTGCCAGGGCGAAGAAGCGGAGGTGCGTAGTGTACGAATACACGGAGATCTGCTGGCTTTCCTGTGCGCACTTCAGAGAAGGTTCCTTGCTCTCTGACTTTGGCATCGCATGCAGGAAATGCCTTGTTGGCCTGCCCAATGCAAGAAACAGACCTCCTGCACCTAACCACAGCCACGCTGACATTTCTTATGTGGGGTTACTTTTGCTTTTTGCGTAAAAGTTAAGAGTCGCGGCCTTGCTATTCTACACTTTCTGTAGCTCCCGGGCTTGGAATTTGTGTAGGACTGTGTTTGGGGTTAATAAGACTTGTGGTTTGGCTTTTTCTGTGTCCATTATGCACCTATGGAAAAGGTAGACAGGTAAACAGACTCCCTGTGTGTGTGCTTCTGATAAGCTTAATGTTAGGTCAGATTGATCAGAAAGTTAACATTCACCATTTAGTTATTTGTTCGGGATGTTACTTGTTGTATTCGGGGCAGGTGAGTCCTTCAGTAGCCCTGCTACTCAGCGTGGCCCCCAGATGGGCAGCCTCAGCCTCCTGGAGAGAGTGCTTGTTAGAAATGCTGAATCTCAGACCCCGACCCAGAGCTACTGGACTAGAATCTGCATTTTAAGCAGAGTCCCAGGTGGTTCTTTGGACAGTAACAGTGGAGAAACCCACCCATGCTCCCAGAGTGCCAGAGTCCATTCCAGCAAGATCTCCACCGGAGGGTGGGAGCAAGGAAGCAGGCGACCAGTGGGGCACAGAGGAAGGAGAGCAGGAGGACATTGCCTGAGTTAAATTATGCTCATTAATTCAATTTGAGGCAGGAATGTATGTAAATAAACGCTGGCAGCTGCAGAGGCTCTGTTTCCTGCAGGGCTCAGGCAGGAATGCTGGGGCCAGTGGCCGCGAAAACCTGACTGGGGATCCCTCCGATAGCCCTGCAACCTCGAGATAGTGACGGAAAAGACGGTATTATCATTATTGAATTAGGGAGGCTTTCAATGCAGAGTTAAGTGCCAAACCCAGTGGAACTGGAGAGGCTGCTCTCTCATAGATAAAATCTTAATTATTTAAAAAGCTTAAGCAAACTCAGACTGCTCCCTCCTCTTTTTTAAAATCAATACAGATCAGATTGCAGGGGTTAAAATGGGCAGGACTGTGCCACAGTTTCCCTTACAAAACTGAGTCCATGAGAAACAGGGAAGATAAAATTGAGTTCTGCAGGTTAAGAGCAACTCATTTGTACCATAAAGCTGAAAATGGGTTTGATTCTTGGCACCTCATATTCCTTAACTGTTGGGGGCGGGGGCGTTACCACTGGTTACTTATGTATCACTTCCAGTGCGGTGTGCTGGGCAGAGAAGCTTGCTTGCCTAACTGTTAAAAGGTGGTTCTCAGGCTGTCATTTTTTGGAGCACGTTGAATGTTATTTATTCCAAAAAGACAACTATTTTCCCACTTAAATATTAGCCTCAAGTCCCTTGTCCCTGTTTGTTAATGGAATGGCTATCAATGAGAAGAGCCATGTTTTTCTTCAGTTTTATCGGGAAGTCTTTTCCTTACTGCCGCTGTGCCTGGGCTGCGGCTGCTGCGAAGAACAGGTAACCCAGTGCTGGCACTTTACTGAATGCTTTACATATTTAACCCTCACTACAAGTCCTTTTTACAGACCAGAAACCAAGGCCTGGTGGAGGTAACGAACGTGCTCACGTAGTCAGGAGGGCTTAACCTCAGGCTGCCTGGAGGGCCCCTGGCAGCGGCCACTCACCCCCATACACCCTCTCTCTGAGTCACCCTCCCCCGCCCCAACACCCTCCCTCTCCACGTGCTACCTTCTCTGTGCCCGTAGAGCCCTCTGCATAATTTTATTATGAAAAAATAGTTTAATTGCTACTAAAGACTAATGTGTACACAGTGTCACACCCACTGGATTGTTAGGAACTTTAGAGAAGGGGCTGGCGTAGAATAGGCCCTCGGTGAACACTAAGTAATTCCCCGCATTCTGACCGTCCAGTATCTCTGTCCCTGTGCCTTGCTCTGGTCCTGTAGGAGGACTTGCAAGGTAAGCAGACCTTCTCAACATGGAGCGGAATCTGGGGAAGAGTAGAGAGCCCTTGTCTCTGGGCTTTGTCCCTGCCTCATTACAAGGCGAGAGAAAAGTCCCCTACAGGCCACTCTGGGGGATGCAGCACCTTGTGGCGGGCAGCCACCCCACAGAGCTCCCATTACCCGTGAGGTGAGGCAGCCTGCCTGTGCGAGTCAGGAGGGGACTCGGGGGCTTCTTGCAAGTCACTGAGGCCTTGGTGGAGTCTTGGCGGACACACCGCTTATAGCTTAGAAGGGATTTAAACTGCAGGCTGAGGATGACGGGAACCAAAGCAACAAGTTTCATTTCTAGTGATTTTATTCCTTTTGTACGCACACCCTCTCTCCTCAAGGGAAAGGGAGCTCAGTTGGGGGGTGGGGAGGCACAAAAAGATGAGAAATCCAGCTCTTCAGGCTCATCCATTCTAGCCACCCCCACCCCATATTCTACCTTTCACCAACATCAAGAGAAATTGCTTAATAGAAGGCCAGTGGGCATTTCCCCCCTGCCTCTGTGAAGACCCACCTTTGGGAGGGTGAGCAGCCTTGACTGGCTCTAGCAACCAGCAGAGTTGAAGTGGTCTCTGCTCCCTTCTGCTTCCCAGCAGCATTGCAGAGGGACTCCGCAGGCCTTCAGGATTTAGGATGGCAGGGAACAGTGTTGGAGAAAGAAAATCGTTTCCGGGTTTCATTCTCTGTCACTCATCACCCACATGCCCAACTCCCAGACAGGCAGGGACTGATTTATTTGTGGATGATGCAGCTTCCCCACTGTGCTCCCACTCCCGTTCCTTGCTTGTCTCCTCCAGCTTTTTCTGCTCAGCACCAGCTATCAGAGAGTTGGCCGTGGGAGGAAGCGAGGACACCATTCTCAAATCAGCGTCTGCTTTGGTTGCTTCAAGTTGGCTTCAGAGGAATTCTGCACCCTGGTCACTTGAGCTGGGTCAGTGATAAGTCCTTGCTCTCCATAGACCTTTCCTCAGGGGACGGCTCCTTTCACTCCCAGGCTCTTCCTCCCTGCACTGGCATGAAATGTCCTAAACATGCTTTGAAAAGGAAGATGCTTTAGGAATAGGGTCTGAATCAGAGCACCAGGGTGAAGAGAATTTGAATTCCCTCCTGCTGTGGCTGCTCTCACCTGCTGGCCTCAGGCATGGGCACTGTGCCCTGGAGCCCCTTCAGTTCCTGGGCCCCTTCTTCACACCTCCCCGTCAGCTTCCACCCCTCTCCCTGCTGTGCTGGACTGAGGAACTCTCGACAGAGGTAAAAGAACTTGCAGTGTGGCCCTACCCTGTGTGGCCATTGCCTTCATAGCAAGGACAGACAGGTGGCCTCACTCTGCCACTTGGGCTTCCACTTCCTGCCTTGCCCAGGACTCACTCCATTACTCCAGTCTAGGGGCCAGTCTCCTTTCTTTTGCCTCTTTTCTCCTGTACCTCTTTCCCTGACCCTATCCTTTTCTCCTTCCATCCATCCATCCATGTGGGGTGAGAGGCCTGTTACTTAAGGAGGGGAATTTAACAGCCACATATTAGGTCTGGCTAGTCATCTGAGGAGTATCAGTCAGGTTCCTTTCCGGCTCATTTACAGGATAGAGGGTGACCAGTGTTAGAGTTACCAGCCCACACAGATCAGTCCTAACCAACCCAGAGAAGGCTGTTTTCTTTCTATTCATTCTATAGTCTTGTTTCTCTTAGAATTCAAGTCATAACCTGATAGGAGGGCGGTTCGATCAGAGCAAGGCATTTTTTTCTCTTTTAAAATTGTCCATTTATTCAGCCACAGAGATTGTTTTTATGCATTACTCCTTAATAGTATGCTTATTTACATAGACTCTCTTGTTTACACATCTTATTTACACATCTCTCTTGCCCAGGGTAGTCTAATAAAAACTTGTAATAGCCAGCATTCCTATTGAAGAGAGGGATTTTTCAAAGAAAAGCAAAGGGAACTGCGAGTTCAGAATTTCCCAGAGAAACTCTGGACAACCTGCTACTGAAGAGGATGTGGCAAAACGACCGAACTGAGAGCAGTCTTCCAGGGCGCACACGGCCAGCTCTCTCTGCTGACGCGCCTTTGTTTTAAGTTGCATTTGTTTTGAAGGAAGTTTCTTCTCCAAGGATATTCAGTAGCTAGTCTGGAAATTGGCAGGCAATGTTATATCATCTTTTAGACAAGGTGTATGTTTTTCTATATTTGATATAATCAATAAAATTACATTGTATTTTCCAAAAGCACCTAATATGACACCCGTCCCCCAACAGAACAAGTTGGGATATGGGTGTAGGGATGGTGGAATAAAGTATTTGTTGCTAGGATTACATCATTAATCTAAAGTAGTTCTTGTTCTTTTCAATGTGGAAATGGTGGCATTTGGCCCTAGCTGGGTCTGACTGCGTGTGTTCCGTGTTTTTGTAGTTAGAAGGGGATTCGGTGCCTCTGCTTTATAGACAATGCTGATTGTATGTTGCCCACCCTTTTGGTATCCCTATTTTTTTGTCACGTCAGCAGGTGCAGTGTGCCTTCTGTGGACAGGTCACTAAATCCAGACTAGTAGAGTGAAATACAGCTGGTGCCAGGCATGGCCCACACTCCACATGTGCTGGATGCTGACAGTGAGGGAGGGGAAGCCCTGAGGGCCCAGCCTCAAGGGGCAGAGCATCTCCCCAGGCCACTCCCTGGAAATCCCTGCCAAGCGGCAGCCCAGTACAGCCAGATGGCAGCTCTCTGTGCCATGTGGTCGCTGTTGAATGGCTTAGGGGAAGAATGTTCTGAGATTAGGGGCCTTTTCCAGAGGGTCTGTCAGAGATTAGCCACCATGGGAGTGGAAATCTATGAGAAAAACACAAGAAGGCTTCCAGTCCCAGCACCTTGGTGTTAAATAGGCTTTCTGTGTGTGGGATTGCTGCCTGTTCATTATAGGCTCAAATTTGCAAAGAAAAGAGGGTCAACTTAGGCATGATGACAATACCTAGTCAACTAGGAGACACAGAACACTTTTCCACTTACTTGTCAACGACCCATAATGTCTAAGTGGTCTCTATAAACATCCATGCTGTTGTGATTACATTTGTAGGAAGTTCAGAAACTTGCAAAACTAATTTTTGGAGTTATGGTGATAGTGGCTGCACTTGGGGAGAGGGAGGACGATACAGAAGAAGTATGAGAAGCTTTTGGCTAAGTTTCCGGGCATTTTTTGTTTTGTTCTGTCTTGTTTTGTTTTTTTCTGAGTATGCTCTGCATGGGTATCCATTTTCTGAAAATGAAAAATCACTTGAGAGGTACAAATATATGTGTACTTTGTTGTTATATATTTTACTTTGATGAAAAGTCTACATATAAAAATGTAATATATGAAAATAAGGAAAAACTTCTTTCCTCAATCCAGCTCTCAGTAATAAATTTAGACAAAAGGAGAGAGAAGGCAACAGATCTCAGTAAGTAGGTGTTCCTATGTGCAGCACCCTGAGATACAAACTTTCATCATATCTGCCCTATGAGCTGTTTAGTTTTGAATAATTCTTCTTATTAGGTTTTAGTTTGTCTCAATAGAACATTTTTGAATAAATGTTTCAGTTGTTGCTTATATAATGAATGACCTAAAAAATTCATTTTGATGCACTGACTTGGAAATTACCACCATTTGGATGGCATTAGAATCATGGGAGTAGATGGCACTGTCTGTGGTACGGGAGTGAAGAGATGAAAAAGAGAACAGAGTCCAGAGCCCCCAGGAAGTTCTAGTATTCTCCAGGTGGATCAATGGCCTCCTGCTTACCAGAGGTAGCACAGGTTAGCTAGACAGAGCACCGGGATCATTCTGTAAAGGTTGGTTGAATGATTCAATCTTGTTTTCTCTCTTTTTTTTTTTAGATGCCAATTTTTTTTATTGATTATGCTACTACAGTTGTCCCATTTCCCCCCCCACTCCACTCCATCCTGCCTACCCCCCTCCCTCCCACATTCCCCCCCCCCATAGTTCATGTCCATGGGTCATACTTATAAGTTCTTTGGCTTCTACATTTCCTACACTATTCTTACCCTCCCCCTGTCTATTTTCCATCTATCATCTATGCTACTTATTCTCTGTACCTTTCCCCCCCTCTCCCCCTCCCACTCCCCTATTGACAGCCCTCCATGTGATCTCCATCTCTATGGTTCTGTTCCTGTTCTAGTTGTTTGCCTAGTTTGCTCTTGTTTTTGTTTTAGGTGTGGTCGTTAATAACTGTGAGTTTGCTGCAGCCCTTCTTATATGAAATGTTAAAGGGAGTTACCTAAGAAAAAGAAGATCAAAAATAGGAACAGTAAAAATGACAGCAAACTCACACTTGTTTTCTCTTTAGAAAAGTGAAATGGCTTTGAGCTGCTGCGAAACTTCTTGTCTGGAATCTTAGGTTAGGACCGAAACCTGCTCTGACTTCAGCAGCACCAGTTTTCTTCATTGAAGAACTTTGAAAGATGCCTGTGAATATCCTATATAACATTTTTTGAAACTGGCTGATAAGGAGAGTTTCTTTTTTTTTTTCTTTATCAAGTTTAGAAAAAGCTAAAAACAAAAGGGAAAGCAACCAAATGTGGACATTGTGTGCAGTAGGATATCAAGAGAGTCGACGTGCTTAAGACTCTACAGTGAATTCAAGTGTTGGAGCTGGATTATTCAACCAGCTGGGATAGAGGAATGGGCAAGGTGCATGGGGTCATTCTTAAAGATGGAAATTTTATTGGAATAGGTATATTTCTTTCCATTTGTTTGATATTATGTGAAAATACTACTTCTGATGCTTCTTTTCTCCACCTTATTATGGTGGGTTTTTTTATGACTATGTCAGGAAGCAAACACTTTAAGTTCCACAACATAAGAGAGTTTTTTTAATTAAAGGAATAATTAACTTCTATTTGTACACCATTTTCAGACAATAACTTATTTATTCTACTATTTTTTGTTGTTACTGTTATTGCTTCAATTCTGATCTTCTTCCCCATTTCCCAGCAAAGACCATTGTCTACTCATTTTTATTCAATTTGCCTTATCATCATTTATCATATATAATTTAAATGATTTATTGAAAATAATGCAAGGTTTTATGATTTCAGGAAGTGGAAAATCCCCCTGGGCAGAGGATTGCATGAATACATTTTGTTTAAATCACTTTTTCCCCTCTATTTTTTGGCTAGAGAACTCTTAAAAAATGATTTCATTTCTCTTAAGAAAGTCTTTGAGATGCGGTCTGATCTTAATGCTATTCACACTTGCTTGAGGCTCAATGGTGGATTAATAAAGTATTCCTTAAGAAAGACTATTATTTTAGGCTCAGTGTGGGTTTTTATACAAACCTCAGCTCTTTTCCTGTTGGATATTATCAATACCATTTCCACATCCTCCCTCCCTAATGCAGTAACCTCTTCTTAACCTTCACAGCAGCTGATTACCTGCCAGCAGCCAGCACTCATTGCCCCTAGAAATTGTCTTTTGCTCCTGAAACAGTTCAATCTCTCTTGACTGTTACTTTACTACTATTTATTGGTTTGTCCTATTCTGTGGTCTATCCCTTAAATATAACTGGTCTGAAGGGTTCTTCCCTCAGCCACTTTTTTTTTTTAACTTTCCCACTAGGTTATATCATACATACCAGAGGCTTCAATTTCCAGCTAAAAACTAACAACTTCCAACTATATCTTTAAGCCAACACTTTCTAGTTGCCTACAATTGGGTTTACTTCGAAAATGGAGACAGATCTTTTTCATCTTTTGTATATCTTTAAATACCTAACAGAACACCAGGTACGTAATGTTAATGTAAGTAAATGTTAAATGAATAAAAAACATGCTCATCGGTAAAATTTCTTAATGTCTATGTTCAATTTTATAATTTTATTCTAATGAAGCACCCGCAACGATGATGGAAGCCCCAACACAGATGTTTCCTTTCCCTGACACATAACTGCCCTCCTGTCGTGATGGCCGACAGGCCGCCGTCACAGCCGGGCGCTTTCTCCCAAGGACTCCATTCATCAGGCTTCATGCGGGCGTCTGATATGTTGGAGACTGGGATGACATTTTGCAGAACACTTTTTTTTCTTTCTGCTGTGGAACAGACTGACTTTGGCCGTAAGTCCATGGAGCAGAAATGCTAAGACATTTGGGAACTTTTTCTTCTAGTGGGAGCCCTTTAGTGCCAGAAGTGAATATCCCATAGAGATGAAGAAAGACCTGTGGAGTTTAGCTTTTAGAAACAGAGCTGTGTTTAAGTTTTGTCGAAACAGAAGGTATTGCTTAAAAATGACATGGCAGATGTTATGAAAATTTGTTTTAAGGCATTTCTCTCAGGTTAAGTCATGTTTGCCAAGTTACAGCCTGGAACAGTTTCTGACAGTTTTGCGGGGCTCCGCAGCCGAGGGTCTGCAGTGATGAAGACAAAGAACGCTCATGTGGCGTGTCGGCCGCAGGCACTGCAGGCAGAGAAGGCCCCTCAGGTTGCCTGACAGGTGTCCTGCTTCTCTTCCTGAGTCAACTTTGTCAAGCCAGAAAGTAGAGTGAAAAATGCAAACTATTTTGTCTTTGAGATTTACCTTCGCTTAACGAAAACTTTGTCTTAATAAATACTGTGCCGTGCTCACGCACAAGGAGGCCCATGATTTTCCTCAGTGTGTATTTGATGTTTCTTTAGGGCCACGCAAAGATGATCATGTTAAAAGCCTATGAAATTCAGAACGGGGTAGAAATTGGGATCCAAACCATTTGATCCCTGACACTACCCACCTTCATCCCTGTGGATTTTACACACACACACACACACACACGCACACACGCATTTACTAGGGAGTTCTGTGCAGTAGGTTCTGCCTGCCTTTGGAGGGGACAGGATGATGTCTCTGCCACTGCACTTAATTAAGTATAGGAGTGTTTCTCCAGGTAAGGCCACCACGTTCCAGCTGGGGAAAGGACAACGAGATGAATGACCCACCATGGTTCGTTCTGTCTGACACATTGACAAAGAAATTCCCAGGGTGACACGTCTAACTGATCAGACTGCTGGAGGTTGTTGTTGTCATGTTGTTTTATTGATTCTGATGCTTTGTATCCTTTAGAAATGGAGGTATGTGGCCTTTGAAGTCTTTTTCTTCTTTTAATTAGTAGGTGGTGTCAGCTTGAGTGCTTACCACATAGAGCCTATCTTGGCCTGGGATGGTACCTCCCTGGTTATGAGATACTTATTTTGGCATTAGGGTGGGATTTTCTTGGTACTTGTGGAAAATAAGTGAAAGACAACGGAAACAACAAATGAAAACTTTTTTTTCACACAACCCTCGGTGACTTTTCTCCTGTCTTCCAAATCTTTTTGTTGCTGAGATATTCTGGAAAGTTCTGTGCATACAGAATGCAGAGCTCTCCCATTTATGGCTGGAAGCTTCTCATGTTTCCCCATCTCCCAGCCCCCAGCATTATGGCCTGGTTGCCTTTGTGTGAAGACACAGAAGTATTTGGTTGTTTTTGACATAAAAATGAAGCCCAGATCATTAAGGGACTCCTGATTGACAATATTCTTCAAATACTATTCAGGGCTGAGGGCATTTGATCGGCCCAGGTTTTGGACTGTTTCCATCAAATGTTCTGGACGTGCGAGTGAGATGCTGTCTTAGTGCGGGTCAGGGGAAGTCATTGCTGGCAGGCATGGATGCAAGCTTGCCTTGGTTCCCAGTGTGAACTCTGGAGCTCTGCAGAGCCAGGATGCCTCCAGGTGGCCCGCCAGTGTGCCCTGCAAGCCTGTGTAAGGGGGCTGCCATTTCAGCTGTGTGCAGGAGGCTGCTGGCCCTTTCTGCCCCTTGCTGTGTGACCTGCCACAGCTACTTAACCTTATGAGCGTGTCTGACAAATGGAGGACTTAGGGTCCATTTTATTAAGGGTTCTGTGAGCTATAGCTTGAAGGTGTCTGGTAAACTCTTGTGATAGTTACTTAGTAAATAGCACTTCCTATAGGATTCTTTTCACTTGATAGTATCACTCTGTCAGAAATAGTTTGGGAGCATTTTTGTCAAAAACTCTGTATATAGTCATTCAAACACAAATTAATTCATGCCTGTGATGTACCAGGGAGTGTTATAGGACCTAGCAAGACAGCCAGGATAAAAACTAAGGCTTCTTTTGTCATGGAGCTTCCATTCTACTAAAGTCGGCAGATAAAAATGAATAGTATTCCAATGGGAAAAACAACAGTATCATCATTATTCAGAGAATTACAACAGCAAATGGCTGTGTGCTTCCTTCAGATTGCTGGTTGAGATCTGACTGACAAGCAGGGGAGCCCACGGAACCCGAGCAGGGTGCAGGAGCTGAGCAGAGGGTGCAGAGCGTGGTGTGCCCTACGTGCAGAGCAGTATTTGGTTTGGCTGGAGAGGGTGTAGGGAAGGGTGGCAGGAAAGGAGAGCAGAGGGGTGAACAGTGGCCTTATCATGGAGGCCTTTGTAAAGGACTAAACAAGAATCTTCAATTTTACTCTACATGACAGGGAAAATCTTTGAAGAGTTTTAAACAGGAAAATTACATGATCCAGTGTGCATTTTTAGAGATCAACCCACAACTGTGTGAGAAACAGATGGAACGGTGGAAAGAGTGGAGGTGGGGAAACCATACCGCAGTTCCAGTTGGATAATGATGACCTGGGTGGAGTGGTAGGTGGAGGTGAGAGGAATGTATTCAGAGTACGTAGAGCTTCTTGCACAGGGCTTGGATCTGAGGCCTGGGAAAGAGAAGAATCCAGGATCTCTCTAGATGTTTTGTTTGAGCAGGTGAGGAGATGGTGTGGTGCTCTCTGGCAAGATGGGAAACACTGGCAGAGGAGGGTGTCTGGGGGGAAACCAGTACCTCTATTCCAGCCACAGTAGTGGAACCAGACAGCCTGGGGTCCAGTCACTTGATACCATGTACAAGCATAACATGAAGATTTGTGGGGGAGAGTACCCAATTTGTGGGGGCTAGGAGCATCTCTGCTCCAAGCCCTCCTCTTCCACAGAAATCCCTGTGTTCCCAGAAAGACTGACTCCAAATCCACACCCAGAAATTCTCTGTCATTATTATCTGTCCTTTTGGAGCTCAAGACAGCTAAACAAATAGGTCTCCATCCTCAAGCCCTCTCTCTGGTGTGCAGTTGTGTGTTTTAGCGTCACCATCGCCTCATGCAGCTTTCTCTCTCTCCCGGGGTTTAGAGCACACTGCCAGATCACTGCAGCTGGTCATGCGATTCCACTGGGCCCAGGGACCAGGCTGCCCCCAGGGCCAGTGCTCGTCCCCAGCCTGTGCCTCTGTGTGCTGCTCTCAGGGCAAGAGAATGGAGGGAGTCCAGGACCTGTGCACCATGCTACACAGGTCACCACATCCCAAGGGCTGGCACCCAGCGAGGCATACATCGAGCACAGGACTCTGCCTCTGCCAGTTGGCTTCCAACTGTGGGAGCCTAAGCTCCCCCAAACGAGCCCAACATTTGCTGGTCCCACCAGCACGCCTGCCTGTGTGAGGCAAAGAAAGGGCTCTGAGTGGGACAGGCATCTGCCAGTCCTGTGGACACTCCCACGCCCTACTCCAACTGGGGAAGGGGGAAAGCCAAAAGACCCAGAAAGCAAGCTTCTGCATGCATTCTGTTTTTAAAGCCAGTGCCCAAAACTCCTTGCACAGCAGAAGTGTCTGGCCTTTCAACCAATGTGGGCCAATGTTGGCCATGTTCGTCTTTCCCCCTCTTCTGGCCACCTTGTTCTGCAAGGGGGAAGTCTCCAGTCTTGTGTAAGAGCACTAGGTCTCAGCCCAGGCATGGTGTCACGTGCCCTGCTGCAGCTTGCTGACCTCCACCACACAGGTGTGTTTGACCTTTTCAGCCCTGCGCAGCCTCAGTACCAGCTCCCTCTGCCTGAGTCACAAGCTGCATGGCTCCCAGGGCCATGCTGTTTATGGTTGCCTGGGGAAGCCTTCTCCTGCTGCAGCAGTTTCAATCTGCCCCCTGGCATTTCTCCCCACCCTTCCGGGGGCAGGTGCTGGCTCTGGAGGATCAGGATTTCTCCCAGATTGGGGTCCCCCCTGCTCTTCAATGATTTGGCCCTACCTTCCCCATTACAATAGTTGCTAATATAGGAGATGCGCAGATGAAGCAGGAGAATCTGTAAGTACCTTTATGGAGTTTGGATCTAGGTGAGAGAAAATCCTCATTCAATATGACAGTATCTAAGTCTCAGAATCAAATTAGCAGTATAATTAGTGTTGTGTTAGAAGGTGGGGCCCAGGGAGTAACTCTCCACTGGTCTAGGAAGGAAGGAGAAGGGGGTGAAGAAAGACAATGCTGTGATTGCAGAGAAACTGGCTAAAGTGGGTGGCTAAATGAGGCTGATGAGATTTGCTGAAAACACCAGACCTGAAAGAAAAACCCTTCTGGAAGCTTCTGCCAACCTGGGTGGTACTAAAAGTGGTTGATGGATAGTTTGGAACCGAAGTATTTTTGAAGTAGAATTGGTGTAAAGGAAGCTGAAAATTAGTTTGACGAGGAGTAAAACAAACAGTGGACTGAACTGAAACTGTGGGAGTTTTGTGGAATTGAAGAACTTTTCTTAAGGAAGGAGCTCCCGTGGCTTCTGTGTTCATGTAAAAGAAAATCATAGGTAGACTTGAAGTTGAGAAGGTTGAGGTGCATGTATATGCTTTTGGTTTTGTTTTGGGCTGCAGATTATGTTCAGAGACTGAGTTTGTTTTTGCCAGTAATTTATTTAACACAGGGTCACTGGGGGAATTTTCACAAGCCAATAGCATGGAGGATAACATCTCTTAATAAGCCAGTAAAGAAATAACACAGTCCAAAGCTATGATAGATGAATTACACTATCATTCCAGGCAAGAGAAAATTAAAGGAAGAAAATCCACATTTAGATGAGGTGGATATTCTTTACAAGTAGGCACTCAGAGAGATGGCTTTAACCAACCACAAGCTGACTTCCAGCCACCAACACAAAAGGGAAGTCCCTTGTCGCTAGAGCATGTTGCTGGGGAAGAGATGCCTGTGTTGGCAGGTAGGCTGGCTGCCTGGGGGTGAACACTGCAGGGACCTACAAGCATGCCTGGCTGAGGCAGGAGCAGATGTCCCTGCTCTTTCTGAGACCCTTGCAAGGTTTGGCACCATTGTCCATCAGAGTCACCTTGAAGGTTTTGTATCTCAAGATCTTCAGAGGGGTGTTTAGGTCAGCAAAGTGTCACCTTGCCCAAAATGAAACTCTTGGATATTCCTCACAAACTCTCAGTGTTTATAGTCTAAATGTCCCCTTGCTATAGTTGCTTCACCACATGTTCTTATCAAGAAGCCCCAGTGGGGCCCTGAGCAGCTGATCTAATGAGCCCTTCTCCATGGCAACAGATGAGATGGTGACATCCTAATACAACTCACTCCGTTCTTATATCAAAAAAACTTTACCTCTAAAAACAACATTTTTTATCTTTCTTGTAAGTAATTGTACTAAAACAACTTCATTTCAGTCACAAACAAGAGCATTTGAAATCCTGTCAAACCAATACACAATACCTTTAAAGGAATTGTACATTTTAATGTAAAAAATTATCGTAGCTAAAAATACCAATTCATGTCTATGTTATATACACATAATTTAAAGTGGGAGTTTTAGAAGAAACCCAGTCAGCTTGATAGGACAAAATAAATATTTTAATCATTTCCCACTATATTCATACACAAATCTTCGAAGCAGGAGCAGAGTCATTTCAGAAGTCAGTTTCCGAGGCGGGTAAATATGCATGCTCTAAATTGCCCTCAGTTTCGATTTCACTCTAGAGTTTATTGCTAAAGTATAGTCTTTCTGTGGAGGCCTCTTCTAGCCTGTTGGCTGGGAAACTGTCTCCAAACAGGATATGATGATTATTTGTAAATGATCATAGCTCATTCTGACAATAGCTCATCACTGGGTGCTCAGGGGAACAGCTCCTTTTAAACATACGTATAAATATGATTTGAGTGAAAATATCATATGTATGACCACATAAATACTGGTTGATCTACCAAATTGGGGGATGCCTAAATAAAGTTAATTCAAAATAATATAGTTGCATTAGCCTAGATTTGGGATCCATTAAGTAACTTGCCTAGTATTTATAAAAAAGAATATCAAAATAAAAATTCTTGGCAGTCAAATGAAAGAAGGACATGGGGTTTTTTAAGAGGACAATGAAAAGTTCACCGAGCTGGAGAGGAAGACTGCACCACACATCTGCAGGAAACAATTTCTGCATTTGAGCTCTGCATTTCAAGTGGCAAATTCAACTCCAGCCAGAGAACATTATCTGAGTGTGGAGGGGTATGCTGATAGTCTACCTGTTTTGTTTTTGTTTTACTTGCATAGTGAAGCGTCCATAATATAATGGTGCAGAGCAAGGGTTCCCCAAAGTCCCCAAAGCCCATGGTTGGGGGGTGGGAGAAGGAGATGATACAGTGTTTAAGATATTTTGCACAGCAAAAGGCAAGATAATAGCTGGGCTACCACCCTGGGCAAAAAGTGTATGTGTATGTGACTTTCAGAATGTGTCCTGACTGGTGACATAGCCAGGGGAGGTGGAGGCCCCTGCATCACTGAGTCACTCTCACCCTGACTAAAGATGGCAGCCAAATAAAGGTAAAAATACAGGGCAACTGGCAAAAGTAACCCATTGTAGGAGGGGCAGGGTATGAGGTCACATAGGAAGTTCCAGGTCAGCATTTAAAATAAGGACAGGAAGAGAGAGAGCTGAGCTGGTCCACCATGGGAGAGAGAAAGATGCAGCCATGTGGTTTGAAAGGGAGGTAGCCATGAGGAGATGCCGCTATGCAGGCTGTAGTGTGGTAAGCAGCCATCGTGCCGGTCTGTAGTGAGAAAGAAGCTGGAGTAAGAAAGAGGAGACTCACTGGGAAACCTGCCTGGAGAACACGGAGGCAAAGCTGATGGAACTGGGAATTACAAGAACCTACTGAACCAAGCACGGATTAGAGGGAGATGCCTGGAATGCTGAACTGTGACTAGGAATGCTGAGACTGGAGACTTCTGCTTCTCTAAAGGATGCACAGAGAAGCTACACTCTTGGAACGTGTGTTTTCCTGGACTTCACTGTGATCCAGTGCAACGCAGCACAGGTTTTTCTGGGCTGCTATGTGGAGGCTGTGGACGACACACCCCAGATCCTGAAGAAGACAGCTGCTGCGAGAGGATGGCAACTTTGAACCCCACGAGTGTACTTTCCAGAGGAGATGGAGAACTGTTTGCTAAGCCAGCTGAAGAACAGATAAGGATATGGGGAACTACTGGGCATGGTTTTGGCTTATAATCTGGTGGGGAGCCAGGGAAGTTTTGGGTCTTGTGGGAGCACAAAGCTCCAAGCAGGAGTGCTCCCAGCCCCCCTGGCGAGGTTGGAATGCTATAAGTGAATACCTGTTTCCCTCAACACTAATTGCTGGGTCATGCATCAAGCTTCCACATGCACAAGCCCCGGTTCAGTTATAGTTTCTCTGTATTCCCTTCTCCAAAGCCCTGGGGAACATTGGACATTTCTCTATACAAGCAGATTGGGTTATTTGTCAAATGACTGGCATTTTTGAAATAAGAAATCCAGCTTCTATCCATAAGAATCACCACATCTGGTGGGCAAAGAATAGAGTGTAAATACTATGTATCTGATATTTCTATTTTGGATCCTGAGTATTTGAAATAATCACTTATATCCATTCATTTGAAATGTTTAGCTACAGGATCAACTACTGCTCTTAGACAGTCAGTGACCCCAATTCCATGTCCAGCCCAAACCTCCTTCTGAGTCTCAGACCCACGCTGATTGATTGAATTTCCAGCGTTTGGACTGGTCACTTTTTCCAAAATGTCTTGTGGTCTCTAGGCCTCTCAAAGTCAACATGTCAAAATATTAAATAACTTTAGACACACCTTCAGCACATACACATACAAACACACATGTGCATGCAACAGAAGTGAGTGGACAAGGCAGAGCAAAAATTCGTTTCACCTGTTATTAATGCTGTCTTGGTTTCAAGTAACTCAGACCAGGAACCTGAGAATCATCCTTGAACTTCTTCTCCTCCCACACTGTCTTGCACACAGTCCCAAGCATGGCAGTTCTTACCCCACTGTCACTTTCAAGCTTCTCTCTGGGCTACACTCATCACTTTCCCCCTCAGCCACAGCAACGGCCTCCTAATTTGGATGCCATTTCTCTATTCCTTCCCTTCATTTCAGCCCTCCATGCAAAATTCATCCACATTCTATTGCTTCCCTCCTGGTCTAGAAGACCATTCATGACCATCCTCTGCTACTGCCCCCCTCGCACGTTGTTGTCTACCACACTGGCCTGTCATTCAGCCGTCTGAGGTGTAGCCCATTGTCAGGCTTGCGAACTTGCTGGTTCCTTTGCCATCAGCCCTCTTCCTTAGAAATCCATGTCCAGGCACTGCCACCCGTCCAAGTCATTACTCAAATTCTTAGCAAGGCCTGTCTCACCAACCACAGTGTACGTGGTGTGCAACACCCTGAACACACTCACTTATGCTTCTTTCCACGTTTATTTTTTATCCAACGCACTGCTTACCTTCTGATATACCATAGAATTTACTTAGGTCTTCGATCTGTCTTCCACACACATGAGTTCTAGGAGGCTGCAGTTTTTTCTGTTTTATTTGTTGTTGAGTCCTCTGCTTAAAATAACAGGAACTGAGTAGATAGTTTTAAAACAAATGAATGGTAATCATCTGGAGAGCATTTAAAAACCATTGTTGTGCAAATTCTACCTCAGACCTATTGAATGAGAACCTTGGACTGTGGGGTCCAGAAGCTGATATTTTTACAAGGTCCCTGGTTTGAGAGCCATTTCTACCAGAGTTTTTTTATACCGTGGAGGTCCCCAGCTTAAACCCCCTCAATATCTCTCTATTTTCCTGTGGATTCATGCCCACACACCTTAAGGCAACTCTGCAGATCGGGTCTCTGGGGGACTTTCAGCCTTGAGTCCTCCCACCCACCTGCCTTCCCCCTGCTTGCTGCCCAATAGAAGCACCTGTTCTTCCCTGGCGGGTCTTCATGTTCACATGCCTTTTCTCTGCTGAAAGTGCTTTCTTTCCACTCTCTGTTGGATGATTTACTCATGGTGAAAGTTCCGAATCAGATATCAGTAGTTAAATATAATTTTCCCTTGCACCTTGGTTTCTTCACAACCATCCCAGTAATTAATACTTTTTGTAGCATGTTATATATTCAATTCATATCATATTCCATTATAATTAGACTCTAAACTAAAAAATTATAGGGATATCCTCAACATCTAGCAAATTATTAGATATAGTCCTTTAGTTCTTCAAAACAAATACTATCTTATTCTCTGTACCTTTCCCCCCCTCTCCCCCTCCCACTCCCCTATTGACAACCCTCCATGTGATCTCCATCTATGTGGTTCTGTTCCTGTTCTAGTTGTTTGCCTAGTTTGCTCTTGTTTTTGTTTTAGGTGTGGTCATTAATAACTGTGAGTTTGCTGTCATTTAGACAGGGGGAGGGTAAGGATAGTGTAGGAAATGTAGAAGCCAAAGAACTTATAAGTATGACCCATGGACATGAACTATAGGGGGGGAATGTGGAAGGGAGGGGGTGGGCAGGATGGAGTGGAGTGAGGGGGGTGGTAAATGGGACAACTGTAATAGCATAATCAATAAATATATTTAAAAAAAAAGAATAGTGTAGGAAATGGAGAAGCCAAAGACCTTATATGTATGACCCAAGGACATGAGCTAAGTGGGGGGATGCTGATGGAAGAGGACATGCAGGGCAGAGGGGGATAAAGGGGAGAAAAAACTGGGACAACTGTAATAACAACCAATAAAATATACTTTAAAATAAATAAAATGGTTCATATCTAACAAAAAAAAAGAATATTGGATTTCAATTGGTATTTTAACTGTACTCTCTGTAGAACGATATACAAGCCACTTCACCCATCTTTGGCCACCCTGAGACTAATAAAGCTTCTTCTACATAAACACTTCAACTGCTCTCCCCTCCAGCACAATGAAGACCAAATTCTTATGCAAGGTGTGCCAGGCCTGTGACAATTTGAGCCTCGACTTTCCATTCTCACACCAACTGGTCATACCACCACCAACCCATAAAAAAAAACAAAAAAAACAAATACTATCTTAATGATATGAGCTATCTCTACTGATCCTTTTGAGTGTTCAGTAGAGTAGCTAGATTCCTGCACAGACACACATAGACGCACATAATCTATGGAGAAATGTTTGTTTCCAGTCCTGGTTCTGAAGAGAGTGCCCAAGTTATCCATTGTTCTCTTACTGTCAATTGCCCACCTTCTCCTCTTTCCCTAAACGTAATCTCTGCTGCTCTTTCTTTTGGCAGATGACCCTCTTAGGTTCTTTTTTTATTTTTATTTTTTTTAAAGGGAGACTTTAAAGCGACATCTCTAATGTATTCATTTCAAAACAGGTAAGATTCTCTCTTCCTCTCCAGATTTGACTTCTTCCTATTCTCCGATCCTATCTTCTATTACTTCTTAATGGGCCTTGATTCTGTGTTCACCCCTATTTATTCTCTCTCTCTCCCTGCTCCCTCCCTTCCTCCCTCCTTCTTTCTCTTTCTCTCCCTGCCTCCCTTTCACCATATTTCTCTCTGTCTCTCTTTTTCTCCCCGCATACACCTTTTCTCTCAACATTCTGGTCTTTCCTATGACTTAAAAATAAGAACCGTTAAAAACATGTGCCTGATCCACGTGCTGAGTTCTCTTCGCCGTCTCCTCTCCACCATGGCACTGTCCACAGTTGGTGAGTAGTGAGTTGGTCCTGGCTGCCTGTTTCCTTACCATTCTTACTGCAGAGGTCACCGGTTGCCATCTAAACTCCAGGCTTGGCGCCCATGTCTGTCACGGTTCTCCTCTGCCTGCTGGCACACATCATCAACCTTTTGCTGTCAGCCTCCCTGAAGAACACTGTGTAGGCCTCCGTGAGCTGTGCTCCCCTCGTGCTGTGCTCCCTTTCCTGCCTCTTGATGATCTTTTCTCTTCCTGCCCTCATCCCCTTGCCAGGCCATTGTATGATAAATGAGAGAACTTTCAAACATGTAGGTGTTCAACACACTCTTGTGTCTCCTTCTCAAGTCTAGGTCATTTCTTCTTTGTTCTCCATTTATACTCCTCAAGAAAAGCTCTCAGAAGGTGACAGTTATCCCAACTCTCCCTGTAGTTTTTGTGCTAGCACTAGTCTATACTTCCTGTGCCGAGTGTGTTCTGTGCTTACCTTAAACTTTACAGGTGTAAACTTATCTCTTCTCTTCCTCACCCCCCTTAAAATAGATCCTTTCTAATTTCTCTGTCATTCACCTTCTGACTCATGTCCCAAACCTCTGATCATCTCACTGTTCCTACCCCTTTATTTGCCCTGCACAGCCAATCAGACTTTGTGTCCTGTTGACTTTTTCTTTGCTGTCCTTGTGTAAACCTGCTCATTCTTTATTGTTTCCTATCTTCCTGCCTTCGGTCTCTCCTTTTGATACATGCAGCTATAACCTTGACTTTTCTCAAACCCCACTTTCATATGTCACACTGCTCGAATCTGCGATGGTTCCCCTATTTTTCTTTCACATAGCTCTACCCAGCTTGCCAGGCGTTCCACAGCCTGTCCCACCTTTCGGGTTCCCTGGACAGTGACCCCTCCTCCCTCCCTTCTCCTTGGCCTGTTTATGAATGCTCTTGTTCTTCCTGTATAAAATGCTCCCCTTTTCTCTCCACCTAGCCACATCTGTCCTTTCTTCTTTTTCTCTCCCTTATGAACACATTCTACCCAGGTCTTTGCTTTTCTGTTGCTTTTTTACCTAATTATCAAGAAGACAAAATGAGAGCCTGAAGATAGAAAGTCTTGGTGTCTGTGACATGTAGTCCAGTGCTCCGCCCCGACTGGGCCTTGCGTCTTCATCTGGTTCTCCCTGGTGATTGTGTCAGTGCTCTGAAGAGATCCTTAATAAATGTGTCTTGTTGATGAGCAGTCAAAACAGGGTACATTCAAGGAACTGGTGTATCCGACAATGGAGAACTTTGAAAAGGAGCTAAATTAAAATTACACTTCCAGTTTGATAACCATCTATACTAGCAATCATTTGGAATCTTGGCCTCCTCAGTGGGTTCCTGCATGACAGAGTTCTAGATTTCTTAGTCTCTTGCTTTTCTCATTTTCAAAGTAAAAGTGTTTATTGATACAGCCATTCAGCAATTATTTTATGAATACCTACGATGGGGACCTGTTCATTTCTAAGGTCCCTCTCATTTGTACAATAGCAATGACATTTTCTGAAGACAAAGACTTTATTCCATCAGCAGGCCACTCAGAGATTTATTTTTTCCATTTCTTTTTGCCATTACAGGCTTTCCTTATACCCCTTCCTTTTTGTGTCCTAACTTTATTTCTAACCTAAGGCTCAGTATCTATGCTTCAGACTCACTACACTTTTAAGTAAACCCAGAAGAAGAGAGAGGAAAAGGTTTTGTCAGAGTTCTATGATGGACCAGATCATGAAATGGTAGAGCTAGCTCTTACTGTAGAAGTAGGATCTTACAAGTTCTTTTATGAGTTAAATGGTCCTATAGCTTTGCTTTTTCATTTTAAGGTACTGACTTATCTCTATATCCCTGACAGATTTTTTTCAGATAAAGTTTCTGTGATAATAAATCAACTCTTACCAGACTATCACCCCTGCCAGACTATCAAAATTGAAGTAATTTACATAAATACTATGATTTCAGATAAACTTTAGAAATCTCATAGCCCTTCAATGCCTCCTGGTTTCCTGTTGAGATACACTTTTTTTGCTCCCACATCTATCATAACAGATCTTTGAATGCAACAGTTTCAGTAATATGTGCCAGTCACCAATCACTGTGGGCTCATAGCACGTGTGACTCTATTTTAAGCCCTTGGGTTCTGTGGTAATAGGGACTGAGGTGTGTTTTGCCCATCAAGTTGTCTTGTCCAGGTGGGACTATGGAGGAACCGAGAATTTCCCTATTAGTCCTTACACTTTTCTTAGATACTTTCATCTTTGCAAATTCTTATCTTGTAAGAAAGTAAGGAAGCAGTGATTGGCCTCCTTATTCAGCATAGACAAGGGTGTCCATGGAGCCTCCAGTCCCTGGGAGGTGTCTTGTAACAGCATTCTACAACAGCTGTTCTGTTTTAACACTCAGTGCACTCAACAAATTCCAGGCGCCCCTTGGCTGCTGCAGTTGCTAAATGGTGACTTTGGGCTTCCCTTGGTTTAGGCCTCAAGGGGGCTGAGCCAAAGCTGACATGACTTACTGTTTAGGCAACATGTTCCAAAGAAAGAGAAAACATTTCCAGTACCAAATAACTGCTGCTTTCTTCTGAAGAAATTGGATTTAGAGGAGCAACTCTTCCAGGCAATCTTGATTCTTGCTCCGTTTACCTCGACAGCAACTTAGCTTCCTGTCCTTTTGTTGTGGGGGCGTTTGACACAATGATTTTGAATGATTTTGGTGTGTGGTGCTTAACTTTTACGTAGAAAATATTTGGAAAATGAGAGAAGCAAACAGTTTTAAGGAGTACTTTAAAACTGTATATTTTATATGTGTCTGTAAAGTGAATTATGGTATTAAATTTTTAGATAGTGTAAAATATACCTTGAACTTTGAGTATACTTATTTACCAGTAATATCTATATATTAAATTTTATTTGAACCTCATATGTTTTAGCAGAGTGTGAGTTTTGAAACATTGGAGTGGTTGATTTATTTATTTATAATAATTTATTTACTTTCTTAAAAAGGAAATCCTTAGTGCATATTTACATTTCTATAGTGATAATTAAATTATCCTAAGGTAAGTTTCACAAGCTTAACGACATGAGTTCCCAGAATAAAGTAGCTGGTAAAAAGTATAACTACGACTGACTATTGATGCCATATTTTACTTTATAATAATTTTAATTATTTTAACCATCTTAAGTGTAAAGTTCAGTGACATTGAGTATATTCTTGTCACTCAACCATTGCCATTAGCCATTTTCAGAACTTTTTCATCATCCCAAGCAGAAGATCTGTACCCATTATATTACTGAACGGACCCGGGTGGGGGTAGGGGAACGATATACTATTACTGAATATACGACTCCCTTCTCCCAGGGATCCCCTGTAGTAGGTTCACCTTTCCCGCCACCAGGGAATTACATCTCTCAATGCCAGAGATTGGTGAAAAGGAAAGAAATTATTTATTCAAAGGTTGCACAGAATTAAGAATAATGACTTAATGTCTGACCAAAGTCCCTTAGAATACCCACAAACATACACAGTCCTTCCTTACCTTCTCTGGCCAGTCCAGGGCACTGTATCTCAGGAAAAGAAATAGAAGTACATGGCTCAGGTAGACCCTGGTGCTTCCCAGTAATCCTTGCTCAGCTGGCAGGCCTCCCTCAGTTCCCAGTACCATCAGCTGTGTCGCCAGGATCTACAGTTCTCAATCCAAACCTGCGTGGCACCTTCTCCTGGCCCTCCAGCGAGAGTCCTTTCACCCCTTTCCTTCCTGCAGCATCTCTCCTGCTTCCTCCAAACTGCTAAGAGACAGCTCTGCATCGCTGCTGCATCTTGCTTTCTGGCTTCCTAAACTGCAGCAAAGGGAGCCCCAAAGCCACATGGTCCCCTCTCTTTCTCTCACCAAAGCCTCATGGTCTCCCCTCTTTCTCTCACCAAAGCCGTGTGGTCCCCCTTCTTACTCCAAGCTTTCATGCAGGCACTGTAACCAGGGGGAGCTGCCTCCCGGTTACATCCTGGGTGGAAGTCACGCCCAATCTCCCTGGCTCAAAGCATGGCCACAGCTATTTAACATATGAGTGACACCAGTTAAAAGTTATAGATATGTTAAATGACTATGTCTGAGGTCAGTTGCAAAACTGTTGCTATGCAAAACAACTCTCAATGGCCCTGCTCCATGTGTCCCATTCCCCAGTTGAGACTTGTGGGGGTGAGGACATCATATGTAATATATTACATATAGATAATCATATATATATTATATATATATTTTTAAATATTTCCTGGACACCCTGAGTTCTGGACCCCATTACAAATCCCTCTTTGGAGGGGGCCTTGGCTGTACCCTGTTATAATTAGACTATAACCCCCAGCCCTTATTATACTTTTTTTCCCTGTATTATTTTACTTAGTCTAGGGACCTCATATAAGTGAAATTATATAATACCCATTCTTTGTATCTATCTTATTTCAATTAGCACAATGTTTTCAAGGCTCATCCATGTTGTAGCATGTGTCAGAATTTTGTTTCATCTTAAGGCCGAATAACATTATTCCATTCAATGTTTATAGAGGAGGGAAAAAGTTCTCCTTGACCCTCTTAGGGTCTCTGGCTGGGTCTGTAAATTAAACTGACAAGTTAGGAGAAAAGCATACAAATTTATTTATATATGTTTTATATGACCAGAACCTTCCTAAGGAAATAAAGACCCAAAGAAATGGTTAGTGGTTAAACCTAAATGTTTTCATGCTGGGTTTGGTGAAGAGTAAAAAGTCGTGGAGAAATGTGGTAGAGCAAAGAGTGTGAGCTCAGTGTAGTCAGCGGGGGAAGATTTGGCAAGGCGGGGTTTGGTTTTTTTTTTTTGTCTTCTTGGGGTCCATGCGCCTTTGCTCCAGGTATAGGGGACAAAATCAGAGAGAATACCTCTTCTCCCACTTTCTGAAACCTCTTTAGGTTAAAATATTGGGGTGACATTTCCTAAGCCCCACTGGTACAGACCACATGTAGTTGACCCATTCCCCTGCTGCCGGACACTCGTGGCGTTGCCGCCTTTGGCTGCGGCGAACAATGTTGCAGTGAACATGGGTGTACCACTTCTGTTTCAGTGCTGGTCTGTTCAGAAATGTGCCTCATTCCCTTTTTTGTGATAGTTACTATTAAATATTTCTCCCCAAAGTGGTCCAGGATTGGCTTTTTTGCTCTTTTCAAATGGGATAATACCTTACTGGGTATAAGCTTCTTATTTGAAGGTCTAGGTTGACTAGTTGGAGAGTTGTATAAGTCTAAACATCATCTTAACGGCCCATTTGCAGCATCTGAAAATGGTTAAGTGAATATGAAGAGAGAGCTAATTATCTGCCCCGTAGAAAAGGTCTGAGCGATTGTGAGAGAGGTGTCTATGTCAGTGCGACAATTTGCAGATGAACAAAAGATTTCACTGTTTCTGGGCAGGCTGCCTCCCAGGCCCTGTCAGTCATGAATCTTCCTGGGGCCCGCACCCCGTGAGTCGCGGTGTCCAGGTTGCAGTGTCCCGACCGAATGGCCCCGGGGATGTGTGCGTGCAGAGGCTCCCTGGAGAACTGCAGTCCCAGTGAGGCTTGGCTGTTGCATTATTAGCCCCCATGTGTGAGCCTGGTCGTATCAGGTGGAAGGCAGGGGAGTCAACCGATTTGGGGGGGGTTCCTTATAATTTCTATGTTTGAAAAACATGAAACTATATTTCGTTTGTGCTTAGATCTGTATGGGACCTAATGAGTGTGTTTCTGTTGCTTTTGTTTTCCAGTTAGGAAAACATACTGTTTTGCTCCCAAGGTTGAATGAAGGTGGTGGTCTTTGCTCCATATCATCGAATATTAATACATTAGCAACAATTGAGCCTATAATAAGGAATTGTGACCTTTCAAATTATCTGAACTGTCTCCTGTATGTCACATTTTACCTTTTTAGAGAAGTGCTAATTCACGTTAAGTCCGCCTGAGAGATTTGTTTAATGAGCAGATTAAAGGGATGATTATCCCTCTCCATTTTTTTTAAAAGGAAGGGCTTCTTGTGATGCCCCTGTGCTATTTGGCACAGGAACACAGAGGGGTCTTTTAAAAATTACCCCTGCAGGGTCACTGGGACCCAAGCTGTTTGCTTCATTAAACCCCGGTGGCTTCTTTAGAGCCAGCCCCTTCCAAACAGCCCTGACACAATTGTATCTAAATTAGCATCTGACTGACCCCCTTTCTCTCCTTTTTTCCAGTCCCAGCTGACAGGGATTGGCAAAGGATGTTAATTGGTTGGGCCTGGCTTGGAACAATGGACTTGCCACGTTGACAAAAGGACTAATGTTTCTTTCAATATGCACCCAGATTCACAGAAGTACCTCTTTTAATTACCAGGAATCATTGTAATGCCTGGTCAAGGGAATAATTGACCCTCAACAGCTAGTGCTTATTCTGTAATAAATAATGGCCTAGGCCTAGTCAGAGTAGCAGGTAGTAGGGTGATTTGTGGGGCCAGAAAGAGGTCTTCGCAGCCAGCATCCTATGATGTATGGAGGCAGCCCAGTGGGAGTCCAGGAGTGGGGACTAATTTGGGCTTCACTGGGAGGAAATGTGCTGCGAGCCCTTAAAATTTATCCTCAGAGTCATAAAGGAATGAGTTAGTAGTTTGAAAGAAGTGAGTTGGCAGCTTGGCAGCATAGGATGCATGGTCGGCCAGCTCCAGCACAGGTAGAAACGGTCCAAAGCATTTGCTTCCACACACAAGAATGCAAGGTTCATTTCCAGCCTATACTTCAGTTCCTGCCTTTTTAAAAAGTGACATTTTTATTAGGATGCATGAGCCCCAAAACCTAATGTCTCCTCACTCTTTATTATCACAAACCTTAGCTATCTTACAAATAATTTTGTACAGTATTAAGGTTCTTGGAGAATTTGTTTTTCATATGATCTCACCTTTAACTGGAATATAATAAATAGAAGAAAAAAGGAAACAAAATATAACCAGAGACATTGAAGTTAAGAACAATCTAACAATGGGCAGGGGAGAGTGGGGAGGGGACAGTGAGGAGAGATCACAGGAACTACTTTAAAGGACACATGGACCGAATCAAGGGGGAGGGTGGAGTTGGGGGAGGGAGGGGGGTATGGCTGGGGTGGGGTGGAGGGATGGGGAGAAAAGGCACACAACTGTAATTGAATAACAATAAAAAATTTTTTTTAAAAAGAAATTAAATCAGGAAGGAATGGGATGGGATACTTTACATACTGAAAATCTACTTTGCAGCTTATATTCTAATTCTAATAAAGGTTAGCATTTTAAACTAGCATTCTTTGTCCCCGCGTCCTCCCAGCATAATACAGATGGGGCACTACTCCCTGCTTAGCATTTCACATGGAGCATTTATTTAGTGATTGTAACAACCCAGCCTGAGCAGGATGTGTTTGTGAGACCTCTGAAACCCTGCTTCATTGGGTGACCGTGTGGCCTTTGAAGTCAGACAGAACTGGGTCTCCCTCTCAACTTGGCTACTACATTCAACCTGTGTGATTCTAAGCAAGTTACTAAAATGCCAAAACAAGTTTCTGCCTTTAAAAGCGGGGTTGGGGATACAAATGTCTACTTCATAAAGTAATTACAGAGATAAATGAGCTCGTATAGCATTTTATTCACTGCAGCACCAGGTAAGTAACACCACTTGCTGTGTTATCCTGTTATAATTATCACCCCGAGATTGCGCAGCCAGGAAATGACAGTGGTGTAATTCATACGGATCGCTGCTGGGCTGCAAGCCCATGCTTTCCGGGATGCTCCACTATCAGTCACCTCATCCCTACAGGTTAAGAGAAAACATGGCTATATTCAAAAATGGTAAAAAATAGAATAATGCTTACTTTCATCTTTTAAAACAGCAGATGAGAAAAAATGTCAATATAACTGATGACTCATAAGTATCATTGTATCCTCTTGGTCAAGAAATTATCTTCCTTTTATCAAACTAGCATTTATTTTGTTCTGGCCAACTTTATTAGAGAAAGGAGAACACTTAACAGGCTATTGGTGTTAGTTCTCAAGATAACTATTTGTCTCCCACAAAGAAAAGATACAGTTTGTAAATGGGCACACGCTACCACCTGCACTTTGGTGTAAAGGATCTTTTAGACTTACAATGTCTCAGTCAGAACTCTGTTTTGTTTTTCTGTGGATTTTTGATCTGGTGAGTGATCTTAGTTTTAAGAATTAAGTTCTGTTAGGTTGTGTGGATAAAATATTATATAATAAATGACTGGCAGCCCCCCCCCCACACACACACATTTCTTGAAGTGACTTTTGTTGGGGAACTCATGTAGCGTACCAAGTCTTTCTGGGCTTCTCCTTGAGAAATCTTGGTTCTGATCATGGAGAGTGGATTCTTTAGTAGGAAACATTCTGGTCAACCATCAAGAGCCAAAGAACTAGTCCAGCTTTACTATGAGTCCTTGGGCAGTTCTGAGTCCTTGGGCAGTGCAGTCAATCGCCCCAGGGTCTATTCCCTCAACTGTGAAAGGAGGGGATAAACCAGAGGACCTCCTATAACTCCTTAACAAGTTGACATGTAAAATTAACCATCACAACACCAGGGCAAAAGACATTCCAGCCATTAATTCATTGGATGTTTGTGCTATGATATATTCATAGCTACCTTCTGCTTCTTCAAACTCTTCTCTGTTGACAACTAAGTTATTTCTGTTGACTGACTTCCTCCTGTCTCTTTCCATTGCATTTGCTGGTCCTTCTTATCCTTTCTGGCCATTAAGCGTAGTGTCCCTTAGAGTCCTATTCAGTCCTTTATGGATTTCCTCTCTCTCTACGTTCATCTCTTCCATTCCCATGCTTCCACTAACTATAAATATTTGCATCACAAATATAATCTCTAGCCCTTCCCTCTTTCATGAGTAGCCAGGCTGGCATTTCTCAGAACCTATGACACTTTCCAGCTACGTGATCACATGGTCACTTAAGAATCAACGTACTTAGGAATAAATTCGTTGCCGACAGCCTATTTGCACATGAGCATCGTTGCCCATCTCCCTGTCCAAACATGGAACAGGGAATATTTCCTATATTCTTAGCACTCCCTGACCTACATATCCATATTTTTTCAATCCGGTCCTTTTCTTCACCAGTATGTCTTGCAAATCCACTCCTCTCCACATTCTCAACTGCTACCATGCTGGCTGTGGCCGTCATCACCTTTTGCTCAGCTGTGGCAGTGACTCTGCATGGTCCTCATGCCATAATCTCCTTCACTCCACACATCACCCTACAGTACAACCCTTTTACTGCTTAGAAACTTGGTAAGGGTTAGAGCTGCCTAAAGAGAAATCCCAAACTCCTTGGAAGGGCTTCCAAGAGCCCCACAACAGACCTTTCCCCATCCCCTAACCATCTCTCCCTCACTGCTGCCTGGCTGGGACATGCTCCACACTTCCCAACTCCTGGCTACACTGGTCTCCCTGTGGAAGGTCCTTCTTGCTCTTTCCTCAACTGTTAAGGTTTGGCTCACCTTCCAAAGAACCAAACCCTCATCATTTGTCAAGTTGTCACCGTAATAGGTGCTACTACCTATGTGGGATCTTCTCCAGACTTCCCAGCAAAATTAATCTTTCTCTCTGTGCCCACCCATAACTCAAGTGTTTTTGTTCAAACTGCTAGAAGAAGAGCCATTAAGCTATATTATCATTGTAGGGTTGTATATCAGTCGGATACAACCAGGAATACATTTAAATAGTATATTTTAATTCAAAGAATCAGTTCCAGAGGTAATATAGGGCTGATAGGAAACCTAGAGGTGAACGACAACAGAAAGTTCCCACCCCCTAGGCCAGAGGCCAAAGGGCAGGGGCAGTGGTAACCGAGCCTAGTGGTTGGGTCACACTGTGCAGAGTGGGGATCCTGTGGGGCTGTCCAGCAGGAGCAGGAGGCCAGAAAACATGGCCACTTCTGGAGACCTCCAGGCAAAGGGGACAAATTCTGGCATCAGCCTTCTTCCCACCTTCTAATCTCTTGCCAGAACCTCTAGCAGAACCCAGTTGGAACTCCCAGAGCACACTGCCTGCAGGGGTCGGGCCCGATGACACAGGACAGAGCAAGGGCCGCAGAAGGCATTTGAGTGGAGAAGAGACCAAGCTCAGGCACATGTCCTATCTGCCCCCTAATATGCACTTCAAGCCACTTAAAAGCAGGGGCCACATCTCACTTGCTTTCGTGACTACAGTGGCTAGCACCAAGAAAATTTTAATAAATATTCAGTGAATTGAACTGAACTTTGAAGTTTCCTTCCAACTGTAAAATTATGCTTTCTCTACCAGTGCATTCCCTCCATTTATCATCATGTTGAAACAAAAACATAAAACATTTCCATGAAATTTTTCTTTATAAAATCATAGATTTTGTGTAATTATTTACTTAAACCCATGCTTCAGTTCGATCTCGACTCTATTCCTTTATTAACATTTAGCCACTGCTATTTATCAGCTCTGGGTTGGTTCTGAAAACATTCTCCACCAACTGTGAGTCAGATTAAACTACAGGAAGGGAAATGGAGACGTTGATTTAATAAATGCTAACAATGTGAGAGAAAAAGAAAAAAATGATGTTGTGGGCAATTTTCACATAACTCATCCTGAATATGCCTTTGAACAGTCCCCTGTCTGGTCTGTGGCCAGGCTCCCCTGGGCCACGCAGAGCAGACCTTCAGGAGCGTAAAGGCTGCCCGTGGGCAGAGTGCCGCAGGTCTGAGCCAGAAGGCTGGGTCCCAGTCCCTGCCTGCCTTTTCCAGTTGTCTCGCTTTCCCTCAAAGAACACATTCCGAGGAAGAAAGACAGGCTTCCCCCGCAGCAGTACCCGTGGCCCTGGCATTCAGCTGCATGCACTTCCAGAGATCAAGCTCCTGCGCATGAATCAACTTTCAGGCTTACTTTCTGGTGTCGCCCGGCTGCTGCAAAATCCTGTAGATTGGATCAGTCAGACACAGGGTTGCAACTTAAAATGTGCCACACAATCTACTGTTTGAAGCATGTGACTGACCAAAGTTTGAGGAAATCTCAAAGAACTTCCCAAGAGCTTTGTTTTCGCGTGAGGAAACTGAAGCCTGAGAAAGGTGACAGCATTGCTCAGTGCTTCGACGGCAGCACAGCTGGCCTGGAGCCCAGTTCATGTCGTTCCCATCCATAGCTGTTTGTATTTTGCTGCACAAGTTTCAGAAGTTGTTTAAACCTTAACTTTGAACAGTATAATGCAGTGTTGGCATTGTCCCTATTAGCAAATTAATTTGCTTTTCCTCTATGTGTCCTCTTATTTCTAATTCACTTGCATTCGTTTTTTTCTGTATGCGTCTTTTATTAGTGTATTTTCGTTTTGGACTCAGATTATCTATTGAGCCCTTGCTGAGTTCCAGACAATGTCCCAAGTCCCTGTTTCCTGTTTTTCTAGCACCCTTTTCTTTTTCCCATCAGTCAAACTGCTCTCACTCCTGAGTCCTTAAATATCACACGTGTTTTGACTCCTTAGTGCATAAACAGATTACACTCATGTCAAAAATATTGAATCTAGCTACCCATGCCTGGTGGCCTGCGCATGTAGATGAAGTTTTAGTGCCGTTGAGATCATCGCCTAATTCAGCTCTTGGCCGGGGCGGCAGTGCCCTCTCTTCCAGGCATCGTTGTGGGTGCAGCTCACCAAAGTTGACCCCAAGTGGTAAGCACCATGACGTCCTATTATCATTTTCTTCCTCCCCTGTCTTTCCTTCCTCCCCCCATTTAAAGACCTTCTAAGTCTGCAGGTTGGGTTAGTAAGTGTTTAATTCAAGCCAAATACTACACTAGTGATTTTACATTGCTTATATCTCCCCTCACAGTAACCCTGAAGTTCCAGCATTATTGTCTGCACTTTCTGAACAAAACTGAGAAGTGGAGAGAGATTGTCATTCTCCAAGCTAGGTGATGTCACAGAACCAGGAAGATGCAATGACGGGGTTCAGTCCCAGGTCTGATTTCAGACCCGCTCACTATCCTAAGTTATGAGACAGATAATCAACTGGTGACTGTCCCAATTACAATTCATATAAATAGCTATAATTTCAGGAAATTACCAATCAATGTTGACATCAATAACTTCCTAGAAAACTCTGTCTTAGTGAATTAAAAAATAGCATTGTCTTTCACTGTGCTAATAAATATTTAAGAAAGTCATGCCTTTTTTTCCTCCTAGTAAGTATAAAAATAAGTTCTTCATAATGGGATGTATCATCTTAAAATGTTAGTTGACATATCATAGCAATGAACTACAATAGAGTAAGATACTTTATTTAATCCTAAAATTTTTTAAATATCAGAGAACACATTTTTATTCCTTGAATATTAAAAGCCCCCAAAATTGTTGGCCATGAAAAAAGAAGATGAGAAAAATAAGAGAAGGCGGATGTTTAAAGAGAATAATTATCTGTAGAGGGACATATGTTTTCAGATTCCGTGAATCCATCTCTGTGAAGGGGAAGTCCTGGCCAAACCACATAAATGGGCTTGAACAGGCTGCCAGATAAGGAGCGATGTAGAAATGAAAGGGCAGTGGCGCAGCCTGAAGGATTGGCTTCCCTGAGAATTCCGATAAAAATAAAATACTTCAAGATGCTAGAGGTACATGGGACATAGCATAGACAGGAGGTTTTCTTGGGGAGAACATGGGTTACTAAAATAGGAGGGAGGGAAATTTGTAACAGGAAGTGGAAGTCAAAGTGTTACACTGTATTTGTGGATTGGACTGTGTATGCTCCCAGCTCTGTGATACTCCAATGACAAGCTTGTGTTTTGCTGGAGACTGCGTTGTGGCCCAAGGAGCCAGATTCCTGGTTGAAAACAAGAAAAAGGACCATGTGGTGTGGAACATTCAACCATGTAAAAACCACATCTGCAACTGTGGCACCAAAGGGCGACGTGTGAATCAGAAGGGAATGAGAAGGAGCTTACATGATAAAATATTACAATGGCTTATTTTAAGGGAGATTTGCTCTAATTTGTGAAAGTTTTAGTCCCCTAAAATCAATGCATCAGTGCACGGAGCATTTGGAAGTGGCGAAACCAAGGGTACTGGGATTTCCTCTGTCGTGGTTGGCACTCATCCATCCTCACCCATCCCAGCCGCCTGTCTCCGGACGTTTTATTTTACTTTGGATCCCACTTGTAACGCAATGTTAGGGGATTGCTGTATTTGTTACTGTGATTATTTTAAATTAACTTCCCATGTATTCTTCACAAAAAGCTTATTAAAGGAAGCAAATTGCTACGTGGGGTTTGGTACTGAAATGGAGGTTAGACAGTAGGGAAAGGGGTTTAAAATGCTATTCTCTTAGGCAGGGGTATTAAAACCCTGTGCTTTCTGAAAGTCATTCTGAGCACTTGTGTTGCTTGAGACCTTATACAGGTAGATAATGAATTGGAGGACAGAGCCAGCCAAGACCGTAGATAATGAATTTGCTTTTTCACCCTGAACTAAGTACCGCTTGGAAAGTAATGAAAGGAATGTACGTTTCCAGAAGTGAAGCCACGTGTGTTTTAATATGTTCTCTTCCAAAATGATACATTGTTCCTTTAACTGGAAATGTTCATGTGAGCTCATAGTCAAGACTTAGATGTAGGGGGGGAAGAAACCACATGTTCATCTGGGGGGTGGGGGGGACACAAAAAAGGTCTTGGCTAAGGCATTCAGCATTAGGGCAAATGACTCATCCTTCTCTGTTCCTTGACTCCTTACATTTTATCTGTCAGCCAAGGGGGGAAAAGAGCTTGTGAATACTTCTCAAGAGTAAACCGAGATTGGCTTCCTGTACCCCCAGGAAATCTGCTCCCTAGCCTGCTGTTAGGATACTAGAAACAGCTCAAGGGCTCAGAGCTTCGGCCACAATCACAGTGGGGCCCCAGCAAACACCTATTGTGTGTCTACCTTCTGCAAGGCCCTGTGCTTTGTGCTGATTGTTCCTACTTCTGGTTCATTGACCAGGGGCTAGTTTTTAAATACACCACTTTGGGGGTTATTATTATAACTAATATTATAACTAATAACTAGTTATTATTATAACTAGTTTTGAAATGTTTTTCTTTCAAATATTATATGTATGTCATATAGTATTACATATTACAAAAATTACACTAAGTCGTCAACCAGGGATGACAACTTTTAACATTTAAAGTTGGTTTGATTTTAGGGTTGGTGTGATTCTTAGCTCAGTGTACCATCACCTTTGTAACTGTTCAGATTGCCATACACACAAGATTGGAGGTATTTGGGTTTTGATTTTGCATTTAGTGTGTAAAAGAATTTAACATATTTATGTGATGAGGAGAAGGGTTGGGTAGAGAGGGTGCGCTAAGCTCTGAATTAGTAGGAAGTGCTGTGAGGGGTGTGGGGTGGGGGGGCGGGTGCAGGGTAGCTTCTGGATTCTCTACCAACCCTGCCCCAGCTTCATTCCTGAGAGACTCTACAGTCGCATCTAAAAGGGAAGTTCACCCTTAGTAAACCCACTTTCTCACTTACCATTTGGCCCTTACCCTGTCAGAGCTGACTGCTGCCTTCATCCTTCCTCGGAAACTAGTCTCACCCAGGTCTGCAACCAGCTCTTAACTCCACTTCCAAAGAATATTTTCCATCTCTTTCTTACAGATCTCTCTGTAGGTGTTTTGGGGTTTTTTTGAGGGGGGTATCGTTCATTTGTTTTTAAACTCACTCCTTCCTTTTCTTCTTTAAGCATCCTTTCCTGAGATTCTTGCTGTACTCCAAGAAGTCCTCCCTATTCTAGCTCTTTTCCCTCCTCCATAATACCCATGCTGATGCTCGCCACGGTTCTGTCCTTAGCTCTTATCTACTCTTCCAGCTTCCATTACTACCTACCCGTGTGCTTATGACTTCCAAGTCTAAATGTCTGAAGGGTTGGATCCCTCATCTAAGTGCCAGACTTTCCAACATGGATCACACACACGCACACACACACACACACACACACACCAAGTGCAGCATGTGTGAGAGATGCATTCCTGCATTCCCCTAATCCGTCTGCATTTCTGCCTCAGAAAATGGCAAATGGCTCCACCAACCAGCTCATATAGCCTGGAGCTGGACTCCTCCGTCTCACCAGCCCAATCAGTCACCAAGCCTGGTAATTCTACCTCTAAAATTTTGCCAACCCTCCTAGCCTTCTACCCGGAATGGCCTCATTAAGAACACACCATTTCCAGCCAGTGTGGCCACAGAAGCCCCTGTCCTGCAGCTTTCCAGTTTGCCCCAGCGCTCCTGAGTTCCCACACCCTTCTTCTGCCTTTAACAGACTCCTTTTCCAGAATATTCCCAACATATTCTAATTTTACTTTCACTTATTTGTGCTCTGACAAAAATCCAGAGGGCAGAAACTCTGTCTTCCTTCCTTATATCCCAAGAAGCAAGGACTACACTTTTTTCCCCACTCCCACATGCACTGTAAAAACAATGACTAATGAACACCATCTAACAAAATCAGCAGCAAGGCTAAAGACTTTGCCTACCACAGAATAAGCTTCAGTGGGTATCAAGGAGGAGTTATTGTTGAACCTTTTTCCCTTTTAAAATATATGAAAAAAAGATCAGATATTAGAAAACTGGACTGAAAGTAGAGACGCGTTCATGTGTCAGGTTTAATCTATTTACCTGAAAATCCAGTGCTGGCATGAAAGACTCAAGCCTAAAAGCAAAAACATGCTATTTTGATTGATTATGTGACATATTGTAGAATAGTACAATATTTATAATTTGAAGTAGTTCTTGGTGTTTATTTGATCAAATGTACATAAACATGAAAATGATATTGAAATATAGTTCTAAACTAGAAATAAGTTAAATAATTTATTACAGTAGTGAATATTTTTCTTCTATGGTTTATTTCTTAGAATTTTGAAATGGAAAACCAGTGATACCCTTGTTTTGCGAAGTTTGAAGAATCAGAATCACCTGCATTTAATTGTGGGGAGTAAGAATTAGCTTCGGTTTTAGAATAGAGCAGGAAACTCCCAGCATGGTGATTGCCTGTGTCCCAAACGTAGAACAGGGAGGGGGAACTCTTCCACCTGATCAGTAAGAGTTCCTCAACTCTAAAATTCTACGTGCGGGCCCATCATCCTGATCAGTAACATGCAATTTTAAAAAATCTCTGTGCTCAGTTCATTATGCTTATTAAGAGATTTTATTCCAAAAACGCATAATTTCTGGTATTCAGAATTTGGATGCTTGAGTGATCCTGAGCAGGGCCCCATGGGAATCTGTAGGAGATTAGAATAAAAGTATGACTCCACAAGAATGAGTATGATTAGTCTTATTATTTGCAACATTGTCTTAGGTATTAACAGCAGCTGGCGACAGGATGATGAGCTCTTTAGAACCCGAAGTTTCAGTGAACCGCACTGAAGGAAATAAGTTGACAACTATCACACTGTGGAATTGCAACTATTCCCAAAGATGACAGAAAGGAACATGTGTTTCCAGTCAGTGGGCAGGGCAGTGGGTTTCCTGTAGGCAGTTGCTTGCTTCTCCCATGGAAAGCCGCCAAGTGCTCAGAGGTTATAAATAAGCAATTACTGGAGCCCCTTCAGAGAGCATTAAGCAGAAGGGTTAGCGACTCCTTGCAGTCTTTTTTTGGCCTGCTATTAGAATTAGTGTGGCACAGCTAATATGCCTGCCTGTGTCCAAATATTCTGCACAGGGGTGTGGTTTCCCAAAAAGGTCTGGGCAGCTACACACATTTGTTGCTCATCTGTTCGCATCTCGGGCAACTGCCAGCCAGCCGCACTTTCAGACTGCAACGTGCACTAATTTTAATCCGTATAGCCTCATTCCCACCGCCATACCCAGAGCCTCTCCTGCGAGAAAGCCCAGGGAACGCCTTCTTTTACCGGGACCTGGTCTTAGACGCTGCGCCTGGCCGGTCCAGGGCTGACGTGGAATTTCTCCTTTTCATTGTCGACTTGAAGGGGAAAGGACAGGTGGGGTTAAGCAGATCCAGACTTGGCTACCCTGTTTACTTTAGAAAGCGAAGGAATGACCTAAAACCACATGTCTCGGTAGGAACACGGAGTCAGAAACAGGGCCCCTCCTCACATCAGAAAAGGTCTGCAATTATCCTATTTGGCTGAATAATGTAGTAAAGTTTTCCCATAACCAGATCCACCAGTGTAGCCCTGCCAAGAGCAGCAGTATCCTTGCCAGTTCGCGAAGTCTTCTAAAATAGTATTTTATGAAAGTCTTTTATTTCACTTTCAGTGAATGTTTATTGTTCGCCTGCTGCAGACCAGTGCTCCAGGAGGCCGGACAACGGCCAGGCCGCGGCCGCTGTCAGCAGCCCTGGAGGATGAGGGCGGGGCTAAACGCCGTAGAGCACTGAGCGCTAGGGAGCGAAAGCTTTTTCTGCTTTTACTGTTACCTTTTCCAATACCAGAAAAATTATTCTCTTAATGTTGATGTCCATCCGGATAACATTTATTTTAGAAAAATGATCGAGACTCAAATCGCAATGACCAAGTCTAGATTCCATCCTACCACCTACTCACATTGTAGCCTTGGGATAGCTCAAGCTCTAGCCTTCATTTTCACTCCCAGCATCGGGATGAGATTAATTCCCCTTGTACCTAGACGTTATCAAAACAATGGACAATGGTGACCCTGTGCAGTATTCTCATAAACGATGCTGCCTTCGTCCAGGGTGAGAGTATTTTAGGATGGCTCTGATCTCCCTCCTTCCGTACACAGAGAGTTCAATAATCTAAGTCCTTTTTGGCTTTGGTTTTCTAAGAACATCATTTGATTGGTTTGTGTAATTCTAGCATTTTCTGGGAACTTGTTCTCTGGCTGTATAAGGTATTACAGAAAATGATAGTATAGGTACCTGCCTGGTTTTTTACTTGATAGATTCATGTCATTATCAAAGAGTAATTCCTTTCCAAATAGCTTACATGGGCAGGGGGAAATACTAGCCAGTAAGCTGCCCTTGCACTTAATTTCCCTTGTCCTCGCACGCGTTAGGTGGGTTGATAGTGTCCCATGGTGTACATCCCATAAAACAGCTCTTGCTCCTTCCCAGTTATCCCCCATGCCTCTCCACTCAGAGCAGAGTAATGGAAGGCTTGGTAAGAGTAATTGAACAATGAACAGTAGACCACCCATTCCTATCTATTCATTTTCTAGGACTGCTCTAAGAAAGCACCACACACTGTGTGGCCTAAAGAGCAGAAAGTATTATCTCATGGTTCTGGAGGCTACGAGTCTGAGGTCAAGGTGCTGGCAGGGTTGGTTCCTTCTGAGGGCTGTGAGGGAGAATGTGTTCCACGCCTCTCTCCTGGCTCGTGGTGGTTTGCTGGTAATCTTGAGTATTCCTCGGCTTAGAGAAGCATCACCCCAATCTCTGTCTTCATGTTCACAAGGTGTTCTCTCTGTCTGCATGTCTATGTCCAAATTGCCCCCCTTTTAAGGGCAGCAGTAATGTTGGATTAGGATCGTAGCCTAACTAATTACATCTGCAGTGACCCTATTTCCAAACAAGGTCGCATTTGGAGGGTGTTAGGGCTTCAACATAAAAATTTGGAAGGGACACAATTCAACCTATAACAATAACTCAAATTGAATTTTCATTGAGGTGTTTTTGTTTCCTATAATTCCCACTGAGAACTAACCAGATAAAAGACTAGATTGTGCTCCTCCCGCCCCCGCCCCCGCCCCCGCCCCAAATGATGTAGTACTTCTGTTTCACGGACAAGTCATTTCTCAGCTCGGTTTGGGGAATCACAAGGAATTTCAAATGCTTGCTGTTTTTTACTGAATTCAGATAAAATAATCACTTAGTGGGTTTCCTTTCTGTCAGGCATTGAACTAGGTGCTGAGACTATAAAGTGTAATGCTTGGTCATTGCCCTGGAAGATTTAGTGAAGGAAACAAACATAGTCAAATGTATTCTATGTAATGAATGAAGCTATGTACATGGAACAAGTATCTCAAATTATTGTACAGAAGAGCACGGTCCACTTTGGGGTAAGCTCAAGGAAACTGTGGGGACTTCTCAAGGATAATAGTGACTCCTCTCAGCAACATCCTAAAGGGTAATAAAGATTTTTCCCAGTATTTAAGGGTCAGAACAGCATTTCATTAGGAAAGAACATGTTCCAGGACCAGAGAGATGGGAGGTAGGCAGAGGAGGGGCGGCTCATGGCAAGAGTAAGGAATGGATGCAGAAGGGAAAGAAGTGGAATCAAGTGTTCGGGGAAAACAGGTCACTTTGGATCAGAGACAAATACCTTATTATCTAAGGTTAAAATGAAAGTAATTAATATGGGTGTGATTGTAGGTACATGTATAAGTGTTCAAAAAGTGGTTTAGAGTTGAAGATTTCAGGCTGAAGTTCTCGTTGTTACGGTAAATTTCCATGGTTAACTCAATCTTTCTTAAATTTAAATCTGTGTGTCATTCTGCTGCTTAACACCCTATAATAGCTTCAATGTGACATTTTCATACAGTCCAGGATTCTCAACAAGATTCAAAGACCCTCCACACTCTAACTCTTCTTTGTGGCAGCTCTCCCTTGCTCTCTCGGCTCTGCCATATTAGTTCCTAGAATATTCCAGGCTCTTTCTAGCTTCCAGAGCATTGTCCAGGCCTGGAACAGGGTCTTCCATTTCTTCCAGTCTCATGCCTCCTCCCCTGTCACCTGATTAAGCTTCTGGTGAAAAGTGCCTTATTCAAAAGGATCTTTCTGGACTGCTCCCCGCTGCTGACCTCAGCTGCCATCAACACCCACAGCACCCTGTCGTCCACCTGGGCACTCTCATGGCACCTACCATTCCCTTCATATCTTTTCTCCCCAATGGACAGGAAGCTCTACAGGGTATGAACTGTGTCTCCCAGATAGTCCACTGTATTTCCAGCATGTAAAGCTCTGTCAGGCATAGAGTAGGTGTTCAATGGCTGTTTGCTAAATAAATGAATGAGAATCACTTCATTGATGGATTATGTCTCAAAAAATAAGCTTAAAGTTTGAAAATAAAAATAAATTACTACCAATCACAAAGAAGTTAAATTTTAAATTATTGCAGAGCTAATATAGTTTATATATTAGTCAGAAACATTTGAAAGAAGAAACTAATAAACTGAAGAAAGAGTTAGTAGTAACTCACCTGGATGCCAAAAGCTGTGGAGGACCACAGGAACAAGAGACAGTGCACTTTCCCTAGATTCCCCCGGGCCTCCCTCTCCTCCTCCCCCCTCCGTCTTTTGCTTATTTTGTATTTCCTTTGTTGCCTGCCCGCTTTCCATTCTTTTGCCTTCTTCCCTTTTCAGTATCTCACATACTCAATTTGTTCTAATCCAAGTTCATAAATGCTTCAATATCATTCTTCCCACCCCCCCACATGGCTGGTCTTTGTGCTCAGTCAGGAACCCACTGTCCTGTGTGCACCTCCGGCACTACTCAACGCACTGGAAAAAGCATCTAATAAAAAGGTTAAGAGTCAGTATTTTGTCACCTTTACTGAACAAAATTTAATGGCTTCTCATTTCAGAAGTGAGTTCAGTGTTTGGTTTTTCTCTTAAAAAATAAATCAGCTTTGATTTTGGGGGGAACCCTAAATCATGATCAGTCCTAAAATGGGCCAGTCGCCATCAGTGGCAGCATCCCAAACGTTTTTTCCTAATGCCAGTTAGTGTTTCTCCAACTGCGCAGCTGCTGCTGGGCCCGCAGAGGAGGAGAAGGAACCAGGAACCGTACAACGGGTCCTGTCTTCGAGTCCGTCGCGAGAAGTGTATCCTGGCACTGGAAGATTTAAATGGTTTGAATATTCATAAGGTCTTATCTAAGCCACTCACTGGTTTTTAGTTCTTCATATCAAGTTAAAGATATGTAAATCCTCAGAAGTTCAGAGTATATCCAGGGTGAATAAATCTGAACCTTGAAAAAAGCACTGGGACGTTATGTTTTCTGTAGATGTCTGTTCATTCTTCTCTGTGGCCCCCTCATCTAACAATGCTCTCTTTCTCGTACCGCCTTCCAACACAGAGTATGGCAAAGGCCCAGATAAAGTGGTGATCACTTCATCTCCAAAACTGCATTTGATCTAGTTTTATGTTTATACCATTTATCTTCTTTTGCTTCAAACACTTTGCATTGATGAAGCCTGCTTTGAAAGCAGAACACCCACATTTGGTGTCAGTGCATTCATTTTTCTTGTGTTTTGGCTTCAATTACGGTGCTTTTAATATTCATGAAGTTTGAAAAAATAAACATCCTAGACTATTTCCTCTCAATGGAAATGTTATGGTTTCAGACCCCAGAGAAAACAATTGGTAAGTTCTACTAGCTCACATTTTCTCCCTGTCAGATGGAAAATAGCTCCAGCTTGGCAGAAGTAACAACCTCCGTGACACTTTTGGGCTTCCCAGAGCAGATGGCTGGGGGCCTGTTTAAGGAAGAGGCAAAAAGTCAGCAGACATGCGTATTTAAAGACTCCCTTTGGAATAATTGATACCAGCATCCTTTCAATTGATTCAAAATTATATCATTCCTGTCATTGAAGATGATAGAAGAATTAGTTTACTGTGTTCAAATGGAAATTGTTGACAATATTTCCCAGTCCTCTCTGCTTATTTTACATTAAGCCTTTATTGGTAGTTACCTCTCTATTTAACTCAATATAATATAGAGCAAGAACTTTACACAAATTTGAAAGCCAGCCTTTTAAGAAAAATAAAATGATTATTCTAAGTAATTAAAGGAAAACTGGTAATCAAAAGTGGTGTTTCAATAATAGAATATTGTTCTGGGTTTCATGAGCTAGAGTCAAGCCCTACAGGTTACTCGTTCTGTTGGCTCCACATGTTGCCCAAAGTGACCTTCCCAAATTCACTGATTCTTTCCTGACTGTAGCTCCTCCCTCCTTCCCTCCCTCACTCCTGCTTTGTCAGAGGATTGTCCCAGGTTCCACCCTGATGAACAAGCTGTCTCACACACCTTTTGGTTCATGGTTCCTCTTCTCAGAACTCCTCTGTGTTATCTATGGTCTCTTTCTCAGGAACTCTGTCATTCCCCCATATGTGTAATGCTAACTACCTCTTCCCTACATGATACTCTGCACCGCTATGGCTGACTCACGTACTGTACACAACCTCTTTCATTCCTATAACTTCCCACTAAGGATGCTGAAAGTAAAAATATTTGGGCCTCCACCCTTTCTTGAAGCAATAAGGGGAAGTTGGCCAGGGGCTTCCAGCACGAGGGTGGAGCCGGTGGAGCTGCCTTCTCTTCCTTCCTTGAAGGCAAATACCATGCCTGTAGCTGTGAAAACTATGAGGCCACAAGCAGAGGAAAGAAAGCCACCACCAGGGTGGCGCCGTCACAGGGCCGTAAAAGCCAGGGGACTTTGATAGCACTGAGCAACAAATAGCAGCTTCCAGAAATATTTTGGGAGCCACTGTTTGTTAGTTGAATTTTTAGTTATAACACAAACAACCTAACTGATTTACCCTCTACCCAAAACAAAACAAATATAAAAACCTTGCCTAATCCTGGGACTTGGACATTTTTAACGTCTGTCCTCACTGCCTTTTTCCCTAACATGAACACCTCCCCACCGACACACACACACACACCTTCCCAGTCCTTGCTTCCTCCCCTGACATTGCTCTGAGCTCCATCTCGCTGTCAAGCTTGTGGAAAGAGGAACCTCCCCTCACTCTCCTCCCTCCACACCCTCTGTACCTCCTGCACTGACGCCCTCACCACTTAACTTTTCTCCCTCAGGTTACGAATGTCTCTCTGGTCTCTGGAACCTGTCAGTCTTCATCTTTCTCTTGCTCAGCCTCTCTGTACCATTCGATATCTTCTCCCACCACATGGAAGTTCTCCTGTTCCTGGTTCTCCCCCAACCCTCCAGCCTTACTGTTTCCTTTCCTTCTTTCTCCCCTAAAATGTAAGGTTTCCTCAAGATTCTGTCACATTTTTCTTCTGTGCTTTCTCCCTTGCTAATATCGTCTACTCTATGCTCAACTTCACATACTACTTCTATGAGAATAATTCCCAGACTTCTTCCACCTTGGCCCAATGATGAAATTAGTCTGTTTCCAGCTGCTAGTTTGTAGATCTTTACTTCAAGTCATCCTTGAATCTTCTTTATCCTTTTCTCTGAAACTCTAACTTCAAGCATCAAATCTTGTCAATTTTCTCTCACCAAAATGTTTTCACACCTTTAATGCAATTTCTATTTCCTGCATTATCTCTTATGTGTAGGACTATCCTAATTAGTTTCCCTGTTTCAGTCTATCCTAGTAGAGATCATCACCTTGGACCACCCTCTCTCTATCCCCTACACCCAATTCATCACTAAGTCCTGTTCATTATTCCTCCAAAAGGTCTTCTCAGTCTGCCCACTTACCCTCTTCTCCACAGTCACCCACCATGAGCCTCCGCCATCCCTGCATTGTTACCCCTAACGTGGCTCTCTACTCCTACTCTTGTTCCCCTGTCTTTTATTTTTGGCACTGCATCTGGAATGTTCTTTTAGTAATGTAAATTAAATTAGGCTCCTCCCTCTTTCAAACTTTTCTTAAGTATTTTTTATTGATTATGCTATTACAGTTTTCCCAATTTTCCCCCTTTATCCCCCCTCCACCCTGCCCCCACAACCCTCCAGCATTACCCACCCTGCCCTTAGTTCATGTCCATGAATTTTACATATAAGTTCTTTGAGTCCTGTTTCCTATACCATTTTTATCTCTCCGTATCTATTTTATGTCTACTAATTATGCTTCTTCTTCCCTGTACCTTTTCCCCCTATTCCTCCCTTCCCCCTCCCCACTGAAATCCCTCCATGTGATGTCCATTTCTCTGTTCCTGTTCCTGTTCCCATTCTAGTTGTTTGTTTAGTTTTTGTTTTTATTGTTTTTCTTTTCTTTTAGGTTCATTTGTTGATAGTTGTGAGTTTGTTGTCACTTTATTGTTCATGTTTTTTTTATCTTCTTTTTCTTAGATAAGTTCTTTTAACATTTCATATAATAAGGGCTTGGTGATGATGAACTCCTTTAATTTGACCTTATCTGGGAAGCACTTTATCTGCCCTTCCATTCTAAATGATAGCTTTGCTGGATACAGTAATCTTGGATGTAGGTCCTTGCCTTTCATGACTTCAAATACTTCTTTCCAGCCCCTTCTTGCCTACAAGGTTTCTTTTGAGAAATCAGCCGATAGTCTAATGGGAACTCCTTTGTAGGTAACTGTCTCCTTTTCTCTTGCTGCTTTTAAGATTCTCTCCTTCTCTTTAATCTTGGGTAACTTAATGATGATGTGCCTTCATGTGTTCCTCCATGGGTCCAACTTCTTTGGGACTCTCTGGGCTTCCTGGACTTCTGGAAGTCTATTTCCTTCGCCAGATTGGGGAAGTTTTCCTTCATTATTTGATCAAATAAGTTTTCAATTCTTGCTGTTGTTCTTCTCCTTCTGACACCCCTATAATTCAGATATTGGAACATTTGGGGTTGTCCCAGAGATTCCTCTGCCTCTCTTCATTTTTTTTGGATCCTCGTTTCTTCATTCTGTTCTGGTTGGATGTTTATTTTTCCTTTTTGTTCCAAATCATTGCTTTGAGTCCTGGTTTCCTTCCTGTCACTGTTGGTTCCTGAATATTTTGCTTTATTTCATTTTGGGTATCTTTCATTTGTTTTTTCATTTTTTTGACCAAGCTCAATCAGTTCTGTGAGCATTTTGATTACCAGGGCATTATATTCTCCATCAGATAGGTTGGCTATCTCCTCCTTGCTTAGCTCTCTTTCTGAAGTTTTGCTCTGTTCTTTCATTTGGGTCATATTTCTTTGTCTTGGCACACTGGTCTGGTCATTCTTGTTGATTTTTCTTTCTTTGGTTGTCGGAGTTCCATGCAGTTTGATTTTCTGGCACTTCTGGTTGTTTATTTAGTTTAGATTGGTCGTTATTCTCCTTTTGGTTGTGTGAGGAAGCGAAGGGTTTCTACCTATGCCTCCATCTTGTCCAGAACTCAGACTTTCTCATGATTTAGAATTTTATTTAGAACCCAAATCCTTTACATAGCAAACAAGGCCTAGGACAATCTAGCCCCATTTGTCTTGTCAGCTTCATCACAAAGCACTGTCAGGCCATCTGCTCATCTTTTAGTTCCTCACATTTGCTTAGGTCTTTCCCACCCCAAGGCCTTTGTATGTGCTGTTTTCCTGTTTTCAAGACCCTACACCCATTGCCCCACTCTTGCTAATTTCTACCTCTTCTTTTGGGTTCAGCACAAAGGATCCTTCTTAAGAGAAGTCTTCGGCCCCCTCATTATTCTCTGTAATGACATCAGAACATCTTCCTTCATTGCCTTGGATGACAAGATGTTAATTGTGTTGTTTGTTTAATGTTCTACCCCCACCCCCACTCACCTTGAGACCCTTAAACCTTTTTGTCTTTGCATGCCCAGCATCTAGCTCAGTGTCTTACCTATAACATGGGCTCAAAAGTACTTTTCAAATGAATAACAAATGGAGGCTCAGGACTGTCTCACTGCCTGCCAAATAGACTCTCAGCTCCTTGGCCTCTTGTTCAAGGGCCTCTGTGCTCTGACTTCAGCCAACCTTTCCCATTTCTTCCCTCCCAATTCCCACACATGTGATGTGTGATTGAGCAAATGGAACTCTACATTGCCACCTGCATATCTCTATTGCTGCTGAGCCTCTATGGGGAGTTCCCTCCAATTTCTATTTTTTATATTGAAACTCTCCACATTCTTTACAAATCCAGTTCATGTCACTTTATGGTGAGCTTTGGATTTGTCTCCAACCAGAAGTCATTTCTGCCTCACCTGCTCTCCCATGGTACACTGCTGTATCTTCACTTTGGCTCTTATCCTTTGTTACACAGAAATTGTATTTGCTTTTCCTCTCCTGAATGTGAATGTAAGATGCTGGAGAAGCATTGTGTCCCATTGGCCTTGGTGCCCAGCATGCGGCTGAGCACAGGACCTCAGTGGTTGACATGCTGGAGAAGAAGGTGGCTGACGCAGCTGGCACTCACAGATTATTGGGTCAGGGAGAAAGGTGAGCGATCTGAACAACCTGAACCCAACAGAAGTCATTTTGGGGAAGAATGTTGAAGTTCTTGGCCAACCCTAGAGGAGAAGGTACTTGATGAGAAATTCTGAGTAGCATCCAAGAAAGAGTAGAGTCAGAGTTTAGGTTTTTTTAATAAAGTTCTCTAAGACGTGCCAGCATGACATGACTTCATTCCCCTAAAGTAAAAAAAAAAAAAAAGGGCAGCACTCACATATCCTGGCACAGCTGGCTGAGGGGAGCTTGTGCTGCATACAGTCTCGATCTGGGAGAGAAACTAAAAGGGAAAAAAGGCCCAGTATGGTCATTGGTAAAGGGCACCTCCCCTAGTCTCTTGGGGTTGGTCAAAGAAGAAACACCAGTACGCTTGGGGATTCCCTGATGCCTGGTTAGTGGCAACTTCCCACAAGAAAGAAACCTTTTCATCACTGAGTAATCACTGCCCCCTTCCCCCAAAGGAAAATAAACAGAGAATTCTCCCTTTGGGTTGACTGAGCATCAACAGTAGTTGCTGGAGCAGAGATCAGATCAGAAGACTTTCACCTTGTGGTCATTGGCATCAAAGGCCACAGGTTTCCTTTCCACCTAATTTTAATATTCTGCAAGCCTTTGGAGGCTTAATTAAAACTTCAGGGGAGCCAAAGCAAGCATTTAAAGGAACTGTTTTGGTGCTTCAAAAACCCAAGCAAACAGAATCTGGATTATTCAATTAGGTATGCTTATGGGATTTGTCCTGGGTGTTTTGACTGCTAAAAGGCTGCTGGGGCAGTCAGTCATAGGGTATAGACCTGAAAGGAACCATATTGTACTTTTTATCTTCTTCCAGAGGCTTCCCATTACCAGTGCACTATTGTGATCTATGCATGAGCTTCTACTCTGAGTTCTCTTTACTCAGCTTCTCCTTCCACTGACACAGGATTACATGGCAGGACCAGCTTCACTTTCCTGCTTGGTTCTTGGATTCCTTTCCACTTTACGAGGATGTTCTTTGCTTCCTTAAGACACAGGGTTGCCTGACAGGCAGGATAGCATGGTGGTCCAGAGCACAGGATCTCCCACTTCTTGTGTGTGTGGTCTTAGACAAGTCAATTAATCTCTTCTGCCTTGTTATATCATATGCAAGATGGAAATTAGAGTGGTGGAAACTGCCAGCATCATAACCTTTACTGTGTTAATTCAATAGAAGAATTTGTGTTAAAGTACTTAGCACAACGCCTGGCTCAGGAGGAGTGTGCAGTAAATGGTGATAATTATCACAATTATCCCAGGACATTGATAGAGGCATTCCTATTAGCTGCAGCCAACAGATCTGGGGAGACTAGAAGGGACGTGCATCCCGATTAAGAAGGCCTTGAAGGTCACATGGGAGACCACACAGACAGCTGAGGTCAATGGAGTATCTGTCCACGTGACTGGATTTTCTCAGCATGCATTTTAAATAGCAATGACTACTGCACTAAGTTCAGCTGCAGCGAGGTTGTCATTATGTTATGGGACTCTCTTTACGAAGACATCATTCAGAGTCAGGATTGCAATTACATAATACCTAAAAGCAAGCAGCCGAATCTCCCATGGCTGAGGCAGTCCTAACTGATTGGGAGCACACTGCAGGCTCCTCCTAGACTGCATGCTTGTAGCCAATAGCTCAAAATGAACCCATGTGCTGAGGACCTAACCTGATAGCAAGCTGCTAGAAAGCCACCCATGAGGAAAGGTGTTCCTGATGCCGATTGAAGAATCCAGACAAAAATCCTTAGTGTCAGTTGCTAAAGATTTACAAACAGGTGTTACCTGGATGCTACTCATATGCCGGGCCTTAACTTCCTTTCCAGATGTTTATATCTCAACAAAGTAGGCACAATGGAATTTATGGTAGATATGGATAGCCTGTGTAGAAAGTACTTTCCCTTTCATTGTCTCTAGTGAATGTGTTAATAAGTGTCTATCTGTGACATACCATCTGCTGTGGATACGGGGAAGTGGAAAATACATCCCGACCATTAGGAGGCTTTCAGGCTAACAAAGATGAGTAAACAGCTAAGCGTAACATTGACCCACAATGCAAACCCACAGGCATGGAGTAAAGAGCACGCCATCTAGACTCTGTGGACCTAGATTGGATGGCAGTTGTTACCCTGGCCAGTGGTGTGAGCTTAGGAAGATCACGTGACCTCTCTGAACCAAACTTTCTACATCTGTGTATTGGAGGAAAATGTTCTTGTTTTAGGGTTATCCGTGTGTTAAAGTAGGGCAAGGTCAGTGACTAGTACAGTGGTAGTCATGCAAAAAAAATGGTAGCGGTACAATTGATATCATTAAAGAGGAACACAGGGGACAAAGCATACAATTCTGCCTAGAGATGCAGAGGAGGTGATATTTGAACTGAACTTGAAAGGAGGAAGGGGAATTCTTAGAACAATAGCAAAGTGGGGCACCATCAGCTGAGTTGAGAACAAGATGGGCAAAATAAGAACTTTGAGGACTCGGAGAAATACAGACAGTTCACCGTGGCCCAGAGTACAAGGTGCTGGTGATGGAAGGCCAAGAACAGGGCCTTGAATGATAGACAGGAGCCAGACAATGAATGGCTTCAAATACCATTCTAGAGAGTTAGATTTTGACAAACTTTGCCACGTGCTAAAAATTCCTTTGCCAGGTACTATACTAAGTTATTTATATATGTTATTGGATACCCAACAACCACCCTGCAAGGAGAAGATAGCACCGTTTTATAGATGTATAAACTAAGGATGGAGGAGGATGTTACTAAATCATTAAATTCACCATATTAACTTATGGTGAGTTAGGCAAGCTGCGAGCCTGAAGGACATGTTGTATCGTTTGGTATTTTATGTTAAATTTTGTTGCCTTTTTGTTGTTGTCACTGTTTCATTTAACTCATTATTCTACCTTGGATACACTTGGAACAAAGCAATACTGTCCCCACTGATAATCCAACTTGAATAAGTTTGGTCCCCTTCCCCAGCTGGGCCGTTGATTAGGTAGAAGTGGACAAGTGGCTCACTATTATCGTGTAATTCACTGATACAAAGATTCATTTGTACTTTGGGTCATATTCTTCTCCCAAATAAATCAAGCATCATGTTAAAAACAGCACACTCTATTTTCATCTTTTATGACAGGTATTAGACTTGACTCCAAAATAAGGTAATATGGGACATTTGATTGAGGTTGAAACTATGGATTTCCTGAAATTTTGCATGTCACCCAAAAAGGAATAAATAAGATTCAAACCTTCAGATAGACCATCCTCAGAAACATTGGGAAAATAGGTTAGCATCAACTCTAGGAATTTGGTGTATTTAATGCACCCAAGCACCCAGGGCTCTGTAACTTGAACTGCTGCTATCAGCTTCAACCCCTCAAAATACTCAACGCACATTTATTTTGGACGCGTTCTAAACAGGTGTTTCCTCTTTGTTGCAAATGGTTTAAACTAGAGCCTTGCTTATGTCCGGTGTGTTCAGCTGAAATCACAGGGCCAGCTGATGCTCTGCGAGCATGTTTGCTCATGTGTGCTGATGCTGACAGCCAATACTTGCTGATTCCCACTTTGGTCAGCACTGGACATAGAACAGATGTTGGGGATTATAAGGAAGGATTCAGGGAGGCAGTGAGCCCAAGTGTCTGCGGAAGTAATTTATTGTGGAGACGAAGACAGGCCCTGCTGAACCTTCAGTGAGAAGTTCGATGGAACAAGCCTCAGTGGGCCTGAGAATTGGGCCTCAAAACAAATGTTTTCCTGGTGTCCTTTAATTGAAAGAAAAGTATTAAATCATCATCTTTAAGCCAAGCTGTATGGAGAAGGGAAGAAATCCTGATCCCACAAATTTTCATGTAAGATCTAACCTATGAATTAATTAGTGGGATCCTGACATCGAAGTGTCAGAGCAGAACGTCTAATTGGGTCCATGGTGAATCATTGGAAGACAGTTTGCAGATGAGTGAAAGGTTGGCTGTCCTACGCCAGCTGCCCTTGGGAAAATTCCTTGAAGGCTAGGCTCATTTTATCCCAATCTAACGTGAAACTATTTCCTCCTGGCCATTTCTGGCTGTCCTGGAATTTCTTTGTCTAGGTGCTCCACCAATGGTATTGTCTAACCCTCCACTCAGCTCATTATCCAAGGCACTATGATTTGCAGGTCCAAAGCCTAGAACACGGTAGGTTATGAAAATTTTAGTGTCTGCTCAGCGGATTGCCTGTGATCATGAACTCTTGACTGCGGCACTGCTGTGTGGAAAGCTAACCGGAGATAACTTCCTTCTTTCTTAAGTGTTTTTGGGGAACTCTCCATAGAGTTAATGAACTTCATCTTGATACTTCTCATAGTAACCCGAATGTATTCGTTGGTACATTTCAGTAAGTGTTATGGTTTTAAAAGCAGATTGCTTAAAGAGCTGCAAAGAAAGGGGTGATATAATAAGAGTTGTCTTGACCAGTAACGGTCATCTAAGAAAAATTTAGAAATAAGGCAAATTATTTAAATAGGGATTCAAAGATAAATCAAATTCTTAAAATGCGTTTTTCATATTTTTCTCCTCCTTTGTTTCTATTGCCAACACAGTTATAGCCTGTTAATGGTTTTAGTAGAAAGAACTATAGGCAAAAGATGTAAGTACAGCTGTTACTGCCTTAGAGTTGATTTGAATTTTTTGGTTTTGTTTTTTTCTAAGAAAGTAGTTTTATGTTGCTTTTGGGGGGTAAGTATATTAATGTTTCCACTTGGGGAAAGCAAGTAGTTAATGTGGAGAACAAAGGAATTGACAATAGCTTACTAATAGATGTTTTTAAGGAAAAAACCCAACGAAGGAGACATAAAATTGAATATCATGGGCATTAAATAACAGTGAGTAAGCAAGTAAAAATATGAAGAAAAACAAAGTAGATCCTTGCAATAAATATTCTATGATTCAAAATCTCAGATGCATTAGGGGAATTCATTCATTCAATAGACTAGGAGTGCTCTCTTTTAAAAAGAAAAAAAAATAGCAACTCAAAGTAACCTCATTGTTTTTCTTTAATGTGAAAAAAGGATAATTTTGTATTTTGTTTCTCCTCTGCAAACATCTTCATTTCTCCAAAATTAATAGAAATGTAGGAAGACAGTTCTATAAAAGCAAAATAAATCCCTCAGAACTTTCAACAATATTAAGGAGAACAAAGACATAAGAAAAGGAAGCCTGGATGATTTTATGAAGAGTACATGACATAAAATGTTACTTACATATTAACATGGGAGAACACTGTAGAAGCAAATGTAGAAGGCTTTCTATAGAAGCATCCGTTAAAACTATTCATGTTTGGTTATATCTAAGAATTTTTAAGTGAGGGAAGCTGTATTGAAAAGATAAATTGAAATATATGGGAAAGGGAAATGTAGCTGAAGTGTTTCTATTAGTGTATGATGAAAAAATTGGATCTGTTTTATGTAAATTTTCAAGTGACTTGGTAAAGAAAGTCAAAAGTACATTAATTAAATTTACAGAGCCAGAAAAGGTGAGGACCCAGGAGGTTAGATGTAAAAAATACAGATGGACTGAGAGAGAGATGAGAGGAAATGGATAGACTTTTACAATATGATATTCAGCTTGGAAATATGAAAGCTAATACGATGGGGAAAACTAGCCAGAAGACAGATAGCTGGGTTAAAGAAAAAGTTAATAAAATGTTGAGTCTGAAAAACTATCAGAGCAAAGCCAGGAAATTACAGAGTTATGTATCCCGCAGAAACTGTAAATTAACCCCATTGCACATACGTAGTATTTCACATTACTGTAGATGGTGTTAACTTTCACACCTAAACATGCATGTGTGTGTGTGTGTGTGTGTGTTTCATCTGAATTACGGTTGTAATGGGAACAAAGGTGCAAACAGGACATGTAATTGATTGCCTGCTCTTTTCACAAGTCACCCAGGAGCTTTCGAGCCCAAGCTGTTCATGCACCTCAGAATAGAGCAGAGAGAGAGACAAGTTTTGATTCAAAGTCCAGTTACTTACCAAAAGGGCTAGGAAGATACCAGTGTTTCCTAACAATTGTAAAGAAGTCATGAGTGTCCTGGGTACGCAGAAGGAAGTCTACAGTACATTCACGAGACAATACCTGGGACTGAAATCCGTCCCCACTCTAGTTTCTCCTTTCCTCTGCTTGCCTCAGATTGCCACCATGCTCCTTTCACTCTGTTTTTTGCCCGGTTACCATCCATTTTTCCTTTCTGTATTCCTCATGCTAGGCTCATTACAGGAGTTAAAATATAGTATTTCCCTTTGAAAGCATCCAGTCTACTGATCTGGTAGGTTGTTTGCTTTAAAAAAATTTTTTTTTTTTGGTCAACTTATACAGTACATACTCTAATACAGCTCTCACTTCCAACATAGGACCGGGGTGCAGGAGTCCCCATACTTCTTCCTGAAGCATCCTCCAGGCCATGTCTCTTCTAGTTCATGTGTCTGCTTATAGCATCTTCTGCCTTTGCCAGATACACACTAGTTTTTCAGTCCTGACTTCTTTTACATCACTGGGGATTCTTCTACCTATGCGCACAATCCCTCTATTTATCATGTCTCCCTAACCCTTTGATTTCCTCGGCACCTTTGAGGTCCTCCCCCACAACCACCTCCCCATTCCTTCGAAAGGCTACACCTTCATTACCTGGTCACTGAAATCTCTGTCTTCTACACTATCTCAGCGTCAGATTCCATCGGGCTCACAGCAACCCCTGTTCTCCTGTGCTCATCAGTCTCCACCTGTTCATGTTTATTGTGACCCCCGCACCCACATTCCTAAGCCTCTTTCCAAAATCACAACTTCCTGAACCTCAGAACCTTTGGTTCCACCTTACCCTTCGCTGCCTGCTCCTGCTTTTTCTCGGGCCCTGTGCATGCCCCTCCTCTGGCACCCCTCTGACTGGTCGAGGCTCACCTTCATCCCCATGGCCACTTTGGAGGCCTCCTCCCTTGGCCTTCCAGAATCTGCGCTTACTTTGAGAGCTCCCACAAGCTGGTGCCTTGATTGATGTTCCCTGTTCCACATGCCTTCTGTAGCTTTTTGTTGTCTCCCGAGTGAAATCAAAAGCCCTCAGCCCAACATTCCTTCCTTCCTTTTCAGGTTTACTTCCCTGAACATGCCCCAGACCCAAGCACATTTTTCTATAGCAGAATATACTCCTTCCTGCTCTTCTGGCCAGAGGACATCTCTTCATCTGCAACTGGGTGGAATCTCAATGACCCCACACAACACCTCTCTCACAGAACTGGTGTTACTCCACTTTGCCATAGAACTCCCTGTCTATGCCTCCTATGGTGACCAAAAGCTGCTAGAGACCAAGGACTGGCCCTCCTGTTCCCCGTGTGGTCCTAGCAGTATTACATACTGGACTGAACCTTTGTGAATTCACATCTGTGGACCCATCCTTTGAACTCAGCACTTGGTACAGGGTCTCACACAGCTGTGCCATTTGCGGTGGCCTTAGAATAGAAGTTTTCAACATTGTGACTAATTTCCCACGTACAGACAAAAGACATGGAATTAAATATCAAGCCTATTCAAATATTAATATACTACTTGCCTTATATCTTTTTGAAAGGAAGTAAAATATTAACCATATTATTGAGTCCCCCTAGTTGCCTTCCCATATCGTTCCACTCAAAATAGAAATACTCTCATTACTTAATGCTTAATGTTTATTATTTTCATGCATGTATTATGTTTGTATAAACCTGCCAAAATATAAACAATGCACAGCATTGATTTTTGCTGAGTTTTGAAACTTCATATAGATTGTATCATATACATCTTTCCCCTCAACTCTGGGTTGTTTGGAGGTTTTTCCCCACTGTTTTTGACATTTATCCATAGTGATATAGTTGCAGTGCATTCATTTTAATACCCTTTTCAGTTATACAAATATTCCAAAATTTACTTATTCTCCTATGGATAAACATTTACGTTATCATTTTCTTGAAATTACCAAGCATGCCACAGTGCACATCCCTGTACAAACCTATCTGTGGACACATACAAGTTTCCCCAGTGGGTGGAACCATGAATGGAACACACACTGAGAAGTGCTCAGTCTGTGGCTTTTCTTTTTCTTAAACTTACTTTTTAGTCATTTAGTGCAGAACTTTTCCATGTTAATGCAGTCAGACTCATCTCTTTTCCTTTATGGTTTCTGCTGGTTTGTATATCTTCTAAAAGCTAATCAAGGTTATAAAGATATTCTCCTATGTCTTCTAAAAGTTGTAAAGTTTTGTCATTCACCTTGAGATCCATCATCCACCTGGAAAGGGGTGTGTGCTTGTGGTGTGAAGCCAGGTGTAACAGGCTATTTCCCAACTGGATAAGCAGCACCAGGTGCTGAGAGCCCTCCTGTCCACATCCACGTGCAGTGTGCTGGACTGCTGGTTCAAGCAGTGTCATGTGGGTCTTCTCATGGCCAGGCCCAAAGTCTCAGGGGGAGGGGTGGGGCAGAGCAGAGAGGGGCCTGGTGATACTCTGTGAGCCATGTTTAGAGAACGTGAGCATTTGCCTCCAGTTTTGAACCTAGAGAACATTGAAGTGATCCCTGCAGAGGAGACTTGGTCTTTCCGGAAAACTGCTGTGTGTCAACTGGAAAACTCCTCTGCTCACTCACCTTACTTCCCTTTTATAAAAATGATTATTTTCTAACCTGTCAATGCCCTGGGGGATGCTTTGAAAAATTTCAGAGGGGTTTGTGGAGCTTAGAAATAATATATGTGGGAGTCCCCACAAAGGGAGGGTCGATAGAAGAGAGTAGATGCTGAAACTAAGACCTACCCACCTCTCACTTGTGCCTGAGGGCAGTGGTGGTGTCAATGAAAACAGGGGATGCCAGAGAAGGGGTTGGAAGATGTGAGGGTTGGCTTTAGATGAATAATAGACATGTATGTTATTTTGGGTACCTTTCTTGGGAGTTTGAAGTTACTGCAGGGTCTGCTGATGTACCCCTGTGTGCACCCAGCAGGGTACACAGAGAAGTGAGTAAGTAGTTTAACCATAGGCACTACCTGCTGTCAGTGCACAGATGCCTGTAGGCGAGGAGGAGGAGGTGCTTTCTTCATCTTTGCATCTCTTATAAGCAAATGAGAGGTTGACACATGATGAGTTCTCTGAACTGCTGGAGGAAGGAAGGCAGATTGGTTGTGACTATGAAGTGTTCAGTTTCATCAAAGAAAGGAATCAACTTAAAAAGTATAAAGCATTATTTTAATTTCTCAATTTGCTACTTGGAATGGAAATTTTGCAATATCATTTGGTCATCATAAACTCTTTACTATGTCAAGTCTTTTCTCCCCAAGAACCTTTTTCTATTAAAAAAGAAATCTGAACTTAAGTGTGGAGGAGCAGTAAAAAGTAACAGCAACAGTGAGAGAGAGAAATATGCTGAAGGAATCCCGAGGGGCCACAAGCTGCTGCTAAATTTCAGTTGCAGTTGTCAGAGTTAAAGAAAACATTGGAGAAAATGTCTCATCGAGGGGTCCCCGGATTGTTCTGCTCTGGGAAGGCCAACTGAGGGGTGGACGGCAGCCAGCTGGCCGGGGCTCAGACGCTCAGGTACCATGCGCCAGCCACTGAGCTCATTTGCTCCATCTGAGTCATTTTACAGTCAGAGCTGTTTCAAGATCAGCACAAGGCACCACACAGATGTTAGAGGGTGGGGGAGCAAGGTAGAATTTAAGGAAGGAAGAAGTATGTGCTTACTTTTGAAGGTTTATCCCCAGGCTTTTGGGGGCTTCAGTGAAATCGAACGTGTTATGAACACTGCCAACTCTGTCAAGGCCGTGCAGCTCTGTGAAGCAGAATCTTACTGCCTCCTCAGTTTTACAGAAGAGGAAACTGAGGCATGGAGAGGTTAATTAATCTAAGTGTCATAGTCTAGAGCTCAGAGGCACAGTTCCACCCCATTTTATTGCATCCTTCACCTTCATAATCTACTGGTAAGGAAATTCAACCCTCTAACCCTCCTTCCTCTCAACCACCAGAACAATGAGTTAGCCAGCCCAAGGCTGCTGCATGGGTTCTAGAACTCTGCTCCCTCTGCTCCCTCTAAATGTTCATTGTGTTCATTAGTGAGGCAGAGAAGCACATTGGCCATGTCCCCAAGGGGACGAACATCTCTCTTCTCCTGAGAACCCTTCTCTAGACCTTCATTCTGGGATGTAGATTCGGAACCACCCTAGGAAATCTAAAAGGGTGGCAAACAGAAAGATCTTGGCCCACAGCAAGAGCCAAGCAAAGTCTGGATCTGAGCAAAATCATGTTGCAGTTAAAGGCTGGTGATCCAGAGCCTTTCCATGGCTACCCTAGCTCCTGCTGACAATGCCTATGAATGTCCTGTGCCTGCTGACAGGCCATCCAATGTATATATTATTTTTGGACCCAGATATGTGTTCATGACTGTTAATTCCACTTTCCTCAAACTTGCCCTTGAAACACTCGTAACAGTGGAGGAGAGAGAAGACATACATGCCCCCGGAGGCCTGGAGATGCCTCTCAAAAATGATATTTATTTGAAGACTCTAGTTTTAAGGGAAAAAATCAATCAAATTATTATGAAAATATTCTTGGTTTTAATAAGTAGGGATGTTTTTCAAATCTTTGGATGATATTGAAGATCTAAGAAGTTTCTTGTTTACCATATGGTTTTATGTAAATACCAGCACATTGGTACTCTTCTTCTTTTTCTTCTTTTTCTTATTGTTGTTCAAGTACAGTTGTCTCCACTTCTTCCCCATCATCTTCCCCCGCCCCAGCACATTGGTACTCTTCTTCTTTTTCTTCTTCTTTTTCTTATTGTTGTTCAAGTACAGTTGTCTCCATTTCTTCCCCATCATCTTCCCCCGCCCCCGCACATCGGTACTCTTCATTTAGAAAACACAAATCTTCCAGGCCACATCAGCACTTTTAAAGGTATTCTCAGTGCCCAAAGAATGATTGATAAGGACTTTCCAGAGAGGCTGAATATCTCATATTGCAGATCTGTGCATGTGTGTGTATCTTCTATTAATTATGTAATTCCCATTGTCTTTGTCTTCATTAGTGTCAAGCGGAAAAGCTGGGGAGATGGACCTTCCCAGGGTCACCCCTCTCAGGTCACGTGGGTTGCAGCTTGCCCAATTTACCCACCTGTAAGGCCAGCTCCCAGGGTGGGAGAAGTCTTTATCATCAGAAATAGTGATTTTTGTCTTCAGTTTGTGGTTCCTGACAACTAGGAGTCTACAGAAAAACCTGAAGACCAAGTAGATCTCCAGGATCTTCCAGGTCTGATTTCCTTTTCATTCTTTACTAAGGATAAGCAAATGGCCAAGGTCTGGTTACTCTACAGCCACTCCATTCTGTATGACTGGGGAGACCCCACACACCCCTCAGTTCAATGGAAGCAGCTAAGCACTGGAACACAACTGGAGTTGAGAATTTTCCCTCTTCCTGGGCTGTGACTCAGGCAGGTGCCATATTGAGCCTTCAGCATGCAGCTCCCTGGAGAAGATTAGCACCTACTCTTTCTTCTCTTCTACTCAGGCACAGAGTTATTGGTGAACTTCCTTCATCATCGGATGGCAACAGCTGAGTCGCCTCCAAGTGCCGTTCCATGGGGATTAGAGATAAGCAGCAGTGCTCAGTCTGCTGTGATGATAGGAAGTCCATCTTTATCAATTAAAACTAGAATTTTTTTATTCTATTGGCAGTAAGCACAAGTAAGTGGTGCTTAGACTGGAGCATAGAAAATAGACCCTACCTTTCTGTCTGCAACACTGTTAATACTTGCTGCCTAGCACCAGTAAGTAAATTGTTTGCAGTATAATTTGGGAATTTTTCAGCCTGCAGCTCAACCTGCCACCTAGCTGAGAGCAGTGGCAGGTATAAAACCTCCTCCTGAGGGCTGGAGCAGAACGTAATCTTCTGGACCCACGTCCCCCTCAAAACCCACTCAGGAGCCCTCTACATCTCTGTCCACAACTTCTAGGATGTGTAAATAAGATTTTTGGTTATGTCAATAGTATGAAAAAATCAATTATAGGTAACTGGTATAGGTACCATGTGCCAGGCACGTTTTAAATAATGCTTTACATTGATTAAATCCCAAAGCCTCATGGTAACCCCAAGAGGTAAGCATTATTTTTCCCGTTTTACTGAGGAAGAAAGTGAGCACAGTGATTAAGTTAGAGTAAGTGGCAAAGCTGGGATTGGAGCCTGGGCAAGTAGTCCATGCTTGTCACGGGCTGGGTTTTTGTGCCCCCTCCCAATTCACGTGTTGAAGCCCTAGTTCTCACTGTGATGGTATTTGGAGATGGGACTCTTGGGTAGTAATTAGGTTTAGATGAGGTCATAAGAGTGGGGCCCTCATCACGGGATTAGTGTCCTTCCAAGAAGAGACACCAGAGAGAGTGCTCTCCCTCCCTCCCTCCCTCTCTCCATCCCCCATAAGTACACATGCATGTACGTGCAGGCACACGCACACACAGGTCATGTGAGCACACAGTGAGAAGGAAGCTGTCTACAAGCCAGGAAGGGAGCCCTCATGAGGAACCAACCACACTGGCACCCCAGTCCAGAACTGTGAGAACAAATGTCTGTTAAGTCCCACAGTCTCTGGTGTTCTGTCAGGGCAGCCTAGGCTGACTAAGACAGTGCTCTGTTCAAAGGCTGGGTAACCCAGCCTCTCACAAAAGTCCTCACAGCACCCCCAGCCCCGCCTTTCAAGAAACACTTGCCAGTAATTCTCTCTTTGGGCCTTTCAGATGCCCTTTCCCAGTGGTGCCTTCTCCAAGCTCTTGACTGGAGACCAGTTTATCCACATCTGTGGGAGGAGGAGTGAGCAGAGCACCTCCTTACTCCACCTTAGGAAGTATGGGCGACCCACAGACAGTGCCACAGGCCTGTGCTCAGGTCCCACAGCAGCCAGTGAGTGAATGACATGAAAGCAGTGTCACCCATCTGTCCAGGCAGGGCCCTGGGCTCTGTGTTTACCCAAAAGAGGGGAAAACATTTGAATACAGAAAAAGGATTATATAGGCATGTGCACTCCAGCCTTATTCTTATAATAGGCCAAAAGTAGAAATTATGTGAGCATTCATCTACAAGATAAACAAATTGCAATACACTCATACAATGAAATTCTGTCCAAAAACATGAAAAGAGCAAGTCACAGATACGTGGGTCAGCATGGATGACTCGCAGAAACATTGTGTCAGGTAAGAGAAGCCAGATTTTAAAAAATGAGTGTTCTATCTTTCCAGTTTTATGGTATTCTAAAATAGACAAAATTTAGCTACAGTGACAGAAGTCAGGGCAGTGACTGCCTGTTGGACGTGAATATTGGTTGGAAAAGGCACAAGAGGACTCTTCGGGATGATGGAAATGTCTTACATCTTGTTTTGAGTGGCAGTTACATGATGTAGACAGTTGTCAAAACTCTTCTAAGTACCTAAGATCTGTGCATTTCAGTATATAAAGTCCTCACATAATATGACTTTATGTGAAATGACATATAACGAAACCAATTTTATCGTAGGCTAATTGATATAAACAAGAATGAAGTTCCTGTAGCATCTGGTCAACATTATAATGAAATGAAGTTGAACAAAACCGTGTTATTCAAGGACCTGTGGTATTTAAATTATAACCTCCAGGAGCATGGCTTTATCCTCTTGGTGGTGGAGGAAATATGCTCGTTCAGAGCATAGGGTTGGTTTGAGAAAGCTTTATCACATGACTATGTTAGTAAACCATCACTAACATTTAAGGGTTTCAAAATAGTGACATCCACTGATAAGGCTACCTATGCTTTCTTGACAAAAGCATTCATGTCGAACAGAATGTGTTAGTTTGTTTTTAAAAGCAATGCATTTGTAGGAGTTTTTAGATGGTTGCTTAATTTCTCCCATCATCAGATGTAGATAACAGGGAGGCTGAGAAGGCAGATTTTTGTGTTGGAGGCTGTAGATTCAAATCCCATTTTGTGCGGTGGACCTAAGGTGCCACTGGGTTGGTGGTTAAAGCATCGGGATCTAGTGTGCTGGCTAGTTTTTTGAGTTGTCAGAAGCATGTTGGGTGCTTCTGGGGTCACTTGATTGTTTGTCTAAAAATTCATTCACATTCACACAGGGCTTCTGACCTGAGTGCCTCAGAGGATGCTGCAAAGCATTACACTGAGATGTCTTCCCCATTTTCAGTAAATTGAAACTTAAAATTGGTACCAGGCTACGGGCATTTTGTGTGTGGGGGGGAGGGTGGAAATGAAGAGGAGAATTACCACAGGAAATGAAGAAACAGATTTCAACCTTGAATCTGCTTCCTCCCTCCTATGGCAAGTGAATGTGGTCTCACTAAGGACTTTATGGAGCTGTGGTATTTTCTTTTCTGCTTCAGGGAAAGGGATTACAAGTATTCTTAGGAAGCCATCATTATGTTTGAGTTTTATTTTGTTGTTATTGTTGCTCGGTGGGAGTGGAGGAATTGGGGAAATTTTTCTTCCTGTGGTTCTTTTTTGTTTTTGTAACTTTACAAGTTCTCCAAATTTTCTTCTACTTAAAATCTGAATTTGGTGCCAAGTGTTCCTGGTGTTAAATTTAAGTTAGACTTGCCTTGAGTGTTGTGCTGTGTCTAAACTTAGAGATTTCTCTTCCACCCTGGAGAGGCAGGTGAGGAAGGAGCGCTTAACTCAGGCTTACGGAAGGGAAGAGGACTTGGGTTTGAACTTCAGTTTGAATCTTGATAACCCTACTCTCTGCTGGTCCTTGTGGGAAGTTGCAGAGTTAATTTTTCTTCTGTAAAACAAGCACTATGAAAGAGTAAATGAAAGACTCTATGGGAAGTTTGCACAAAGTGATATACAAAGAAATCTTAGTTTCCTTCCCCTCACATGTGAGCCATTGCCTTCTCCATCTCTGTCACATCTTTTCAAATTTGCCCACACCAGGCAACACAGTGGCCTTTCCTAGCTTGGGTCACTCTAGCCTCCTTTGGAAAATCTTTTCCACATTCATGGATGGTGGGCCTACCCACTGCACTGTGTGTGTGTATGTGTGTGTGTGTGTGTGTGTGTGTGTGAGAGAGAGAGAGAGAGAGAGATTAGCAGCACACTGAAGCTCATGAGTGCACTAGTCCTGGATCACTATGACCACAGTGGGTTTCTATGCCTTTGGTACCTAAGTGGTTAAAAGTCATTGCTAGCTGAAGACTGTTAACGGAGGGGTGCATTCTTCCCAATGGGACTGTTAGTACATCAAAAGGATGTTTTTAAACTCTCACTCCATAGTACATGTGTGGGGGAGGGGAGAGTTATTAAGAACTATTTGTCACCTAGCTCAGCTCAATAAACATTTTTTGTTATGCTAAGAAATAAGAACAGGTTAACTGAATTTAAATGACTAAAGCTGTGGCTTTAGCAAAGACTTCAGCAATGTGGATTTTAATCAATCTGTGAAAATCAGGATGGTAGAAACCTTTCTGGAGGCACACCTTTAAAATTAGTTATATACATGTTTTCTTCACAGGTCCAGGTTTTAAAAACCAACAACAGATCGGCAATACTTTCCTATCGCTAAATTGCCTGTGTTAATTTGGGGGGACTTCATATTTATATGTAGGAGGGCCGTTCAAAGTTTGATACCCTTATTTCCCGCACCAATGAAAAGTCTTACTAAGTTTCAGAATGCACTTAAAATACTACATTATGGTAGTAAAACGTTATTTTTAAGTGATCATATTCTTTGATAAACATGGCTTGAACAACTCTGTCTTCCATGGCCAAGCACCACCCTAGGCATTTGTAGTGAGAGCAAAACCCAAGGGGTCTGCTCAGCAGGCCCCTGGGGACCCTGCCAGCTGGGAGGCCAGAGGATTGAGTGTGGAAGGCTAGAGCCTGCTAATCTAACTCCTTCCTGAAGTTGGCTTGGAGGGAGGAGGGCGTGGTTAACTTTCTTTCATATAAGAAATACATGTTTTCTATAGAAAAAAAAAAGAAGAAGCAGAGCTAGCCAAAGACCCCTGAAAATAAAAACTAGCAATCGTCCTCCTGCAGGCCGGTGCCATGCACGTCTCCTGCACATACAAGCACACACAGAGCAGTCCGTAGTCTCAGGTCCCTCGGAGCCTGGCCCACCCCACTGGTTCTGACATCCTGAAACGTGCTTTTTAAAGTTGAGGAAACACCAAAACAGGACTACACAAACTGTGGTGTATATCAGTGTGTATTCACACACACACACACACACACACACACGTATCTCAACGCAAAGAGGCTATGACTTGTGGGTGGGCTGCATTGGAAGATAACATCTTAATTGTACTTTTGAGGCTGGAGCCAATCATCTTCCTTACCACGCACCCATTTCCATGGTAGGGCTCCTTCAAGAAGTTGTCTCAGAATCCAGATTTTCATTAGCAATGTAACATGACATCTCTGTCAGCAGATGTAACTCTGTATCACTTTCATCACTGTAGAGCAGTCCATTGGATGGGCCACAACATATTAAATCATTCTCTTGGACATTTATCTCTTACTTTCTTCATCGTCCAGCGCCAAGTGAATACTCCTGTACTTGCTTCTTTACACATTTCCTTATTTCCTTAGGATGAATGCTGAAAGCTATGATTGATGGGGCAAAATGTGCCTGCCTATTTGCAGGTTTTTGAATTATTCTTTCAAAAAGGGAGCTCTCTTGTATTCAGAAAGGAAAGCAAGTCCTCCAGGCAGGGCTGGAGTGCAGCGTTACCCCAGCCTCACTGCTTCTGTTTCGTTGTCATAACTTCCAAGTAGCACAGACAGGGCTTTGTGCGGAGTTCGAGAGCCAGGCAGGCATGGTCAGGCCCGGGCTCTGCTGAGACTGCTGAGGATTGGCGTGCGCGGATGGATAACCTGTGAGTGCGGGCCCTGAGATGGAAGCTTGCTCGGATGGAGTTAGAAGGCGTCAGAAGGAGTCACAGGGTCTGGCTGTAAGTGTGGCCACCAGGCTGGAGTAGAAAATTGAAATTAAAGAGTGAGTTGAAATTTGGGTGCTACACTAGGGCCAGGGAGAACCCCACCCTCTGTGCAGTATGAAGAAGGGGCCTTCTTGAGTCTCAGCCCCACACACTTTCCCTGCTAGAGTCCCTGACATTAGTTGTGCAGTAGCTCCTCCACTCTCCCTCACTTTTAAGCCTCACTCCATTTTGCAATGAGTTATAGCAAAATATCTATTCCAGTAGAATCAAGTGGTGAGAACTCCAGACAAGAAGAACCAATGAACAGGAAGGGTCTGTCCTGGGTCCCTTTTCCAAGTAGCCCATCCTTCAAGGCCAGATTGTCAATGGTCGACCAGTTCTATGCTCCTGGCCTGGCTCCTTTGAAAACCAAAATCTAAGGGCTCTACTCTTCAGTCCCCATTTGCTCTCAGTCTTGTTTTTAGCTCCTCACCTCACTGACAGGGGATTCGGCCCTGCAACTCTTCTTCCAACCCACTCAGTTTCCTCCCAAACAATTTCTAACTCAGCATGCCAGGGACAATGTCATCAGAGACAGCATGCCTGGCTGTTCTCCCATTGTCCACCCTTCCACTCAGACTTCCTCTCCCTCTATCCTTCTCTATCTGGTCCAATCCTGTATCTTTCCAGGCACATCCCATGTTCTGTCTTCTTTGAGAAGTTTTCTCCCCCCTCTAGCCTTCTAGCCTTCCTCTGAAGCCCCATAGAATAAGATCGTGACGCATACATTCCACTGTGTGCAGTAAATGATACCACATAATTGTGTATGTATTTATACCACACAACTTTAAGTTCCTTGAAGGCAAAACTTATGATCTGTTCATCCTCCTTTTCTGAATGTTGAGAATCACTGTGCTTTACTCTAAGATACTGATTCCATGAATGAATGAGCACTGAAGGAACATGATCTGATGGATAAGTGAGGTAGATGAAAGGAGAGTGGTGGATAAAAGTTTACTTTAGCACTGTCTGGGTGGCTCACGTGGTTGGAGCATTATCCCATACACCAAAATGTTGTAGATTCGATCCCTGATTGGGGCTCATACAGAAGGCAGCTGATAATGTTGCTCTCTCAAATGGACGTCTGTTATTCTCTCTCACTCTGTTCCCCTCCCTTCCTCCCTCCCCTCTCCCTCTCTTCCTCTCTCCCCCCCCCCATTCCTCTCTTCCTAAAATCAATAAACATATCCTTTGGTGAGGATTTTTTTTTTTAATTTGTTCCACAGGAGTATGGTAGCCCTGTTTCTCCTAGGAGGGATTTAGGACAGTATTCCAGTTGGAAAGGGGCTTCGAGGACTTCATAAAAGAGTGAGACAACACTTGTCAAAATAAGAGAATGGAGACAAGGCTGATGATCGTGGGAAAGAGCTCAGCCTGTCAGGCTCTTTGACATTCTTCCTACGTGCATGTTTAACTCGCACTGAATGTAGTACTTTCTGTTTTTGTGTTATGGAATGTTTTTACCTTGATTAAATTATTTCCCGCTGTTTTGGAAAGACGAAGTATTAAATCCCCATCCCTTCTGCTTCTTGCAGGCAGCGATGGTCCTGAGCTCCGCACACTTCTGGTTGGGATTATTTCTGGTACCCACTGCATGTCTGATCGAAGATGTGGCATGGAGAGCGTAAGTGAAAAGCGAAGTAGTAACACTCAGTCTTGCTCATCTGTCCCTGCAATTGTCCTTCACGAGCCCTGTCATAGGATATGAAATGCTATGGGACTTCTGTTCTCCTGTCACCTGCCAGTGAAGGATGTAAAGGATATTGTGTTTGGGTTTTTTTCCTTTTAACCTGTGCTTTACCTTGATATGAGAATATAGACAAAAAAGGAGGAGCCCAGGAGAGACTATGTGAAAGTTAAAAGGGATGCTTCTTGTACATGATTATAAGATAGATTTTCTAAGTATAGACCCATTCCATCAGGTTTAGGAAATGCAACTCAAAATTAATTCTTCCTTATATATAAAATCCATGCTAAGTGATCACAAATGTAACCTGGCTTTGAGGAAAATTGTGTCTGTGAAACTCATTTCAAACTGCAAAATACTTGGAATAAAGTATTCTTCATTTTTTCCAAATAATTCACCATAGGAATCCTTCAAATATAATTATTCTGAAATGGCAGTTTAGAGGTCTATGAGAAAATTAACCACAAAGATGAAATTATAATTTAGGTTAAATAGGAAATAATTCATGCTTAATTTTTTCCTATGTTTTAACATATATTATTTCTGAAATACATAAAATGCGAAAGAAGCAACAAGGTAATGTAAATTTTTATTTCATCCATATGCAAAAGATGGAATGCTGCAAATGAGCTCACACTGATTTTTGCGTTGGTAGGCCTGGTTCCTCCTACAAATAGTTGCCAACCTCCCTGAAAATTGAGACCCTTGCACTGGCTTTACTTTGGGCAAAGCATAATTATTTGGGAGCCCTGAGGTAGAGAATCGAGATTTTAATCCAAACCTTCCAGGAACAGATATCAGATTTCATTTTTCTCTCTCCCTTCCTCCCGCACTCAGTGAGAATGTTCTTGCCTGACAGTTCAGGGTGTCTTTTCAAAGAGCCTTCATTTGAGCATGATCTTGACAACAGACGGCACCTGATGCAGACGCGGAGGGGAGGGGAGGCCGTTTTATTGCACATGTGTTAGTGGTTTTTCCTTCTGTTCACAAAGTTTTACAACTGTTGGTAAAAATTAAATAATTCTAATTTTTTAAATGCTGGTTTACCACTGTACTCATTTTATCTACTGAAACTAGGTCCTATAAATAGCAGATCAGAATCTTTGGAAATGAGTTACAGTGGAAATAGAACAGATGTTTTGTTAATCCAACCGGTGCACTAAAAGAAACGTTAGGTCTATTGTAGCACGTAGTTCAATTGTGGAACAACTTATTACCTTGCCGAATTTCATCAATTTTGCAAGATAATCAAGTTAGTTTTAGGGCCTGGCTACATCAGATGACCTTTCAACTTATAGTGATTGACAACAGTGATTTGACTGTAAGTTTATCTCAGGCTAGTTTATTCAACTACCTTAAATGAATGTCATGAAATTAAAAATTTTAATTGAGATGGTATATTTGACAAGTGAGACTTCAGCAGAAGTCTCTTTCTACCATTTCAAAGAGAATGTTTTCAAATTACAGTGTCTCTGCCTCCTTGTCTATTTTCTGGATCTTTTCCAATACATTCCAAGTAAAAGTTCCTCCTCATGGGGAAACAAATTATCTATTCCTTCAAGCAGGAATATTATCTATTCCTGACTCCTGGCACTGTCAAATTAGCATTGTTTACATGTTAAAGAGGATAAATTAAATGAGCCTGCATCCAGCTCCACCATATGGAAAGAGTAAAAGTCACTTTCTTTCCCAGAAACTTGCCAGCAGGATGGGAACTCTGTAAAGAAGGCCTGACTGGGACAGAGCGGGGGAGGGGGAAGGATGATCAGAGACTGACCTAGAGGGGAGTCCTACCTGCCTCAGTGCACCACAGGCCCCCACGCAGCTCTAACCAGGAGCCACAGCACCTGTCCTTTGGGCTGAGTTTGAAGGCCCCTACTGACTTCCAGAGCATTCCCTGAAATGCATTTTGTCTCTGTTTTCCTCCGTTGGGGGAGTGCAGAGGATGGCGTATTTTGGTTCCCACCTGGAGTAGTGACCCAAAATATATGCCCAGTTTTTAATACATGTTTAACGTCAAAACTACCTCTCTCCTCAAAAACAGTCTTTTGCAAGTTTATTTGAGTATTTTCCTCTGACCACAAGGCCTAGGTTTTAGTTCATATTACATTCCCAGACTGAGATACTTGTTGTTGAGTCAAGTGAATTCAGAGGCCTCTCCCAGGAAGAGAAAGCGTAGTATGTGCTGCGTACCTCGGATGAGGCCACGGCTCCAAACGCTGCGTTGTCTTTCTGAACCTCAGCTTCATAAAACACTTCTGTGTTTCCCTTCTGCCCACTGACCTAAAATGTTAATCCTGCACGTCCAGATCCACCCATCATTTGGTTCAAATTGTCAAATGTTCACTGAAACATGACGTGCTGCGATGCACCTTGGATTTGAAGGAGAATTTAAAATTAAGTGGATGAGAATTAAGGTGCGACCGCAGGGTGTGTGCCAAGCCGGCAACAGACGGCCAGCGGGGGCCCAGCAGTTCTGTTGCAGTTCTTCAGTCTTGCCTGGGACCAGTCTTGTGTTTTTCGTCTTGCTTTGAATTTTCGTGGTCAGCTGTTTCGAAAGAGCTTTTAAATTCCAGCACAAGGCAGGCGGGCCTGTGCCCATAATTCTATGGGCGCTTAAGAAAGTGAGTTCTATCTTCTTGCATTTCCTCCTCCTTCGCCCCAGTCTCTCTCTTCCATTTTGGGACTTGGAGTGTTCGGAGTAAGAAAAAAACAGCATGAGGTTATTCGGTCATTTTTTCCATGAAGTCTGTCAACTTTCTGGATGAAGACCCATTATTAGACTATCTTAAGTCGGATTTATGCCCTAAAATACCTACTCTGTTATCCCGCTAACCAGAATTTTCATGAGGGACCAAACTAATATATCTTTTATTAAAATAATTGATTGATTATATGTGATACCTGGCTAATGAGTATTTTTATTAGAAGCATGAAGTTTAAATTGCCCAGAACTATTTTAATATCCTTTAGCTTACACTCTTCCAAAATGTTTACCTATGACAGCATTCTTAGTGAGCTGCCATGTACTTATTCTCGTCTCGGAGAAATTTGTCAGTATTGCTTTAGAAAAATAATACAAAGCTCAAGGCCACTGAACTTGGGAACCAGTCCCTTTTATCTAACTTGTATCTCCTGTAGTCTACAGTCAGCACACAATACATTCAGCAATTCCAGAATGACTTCATTTCCTTACTGTAATCCCAGTAGGCAGTTAAGTGGAAATAAAAGGTAATAAGAAATTTCTGTATACAAATGGGCCTTGATTTAAAAAAAAAAAAAACCTTTCTAGCTACACTAATTTCTTTTGAAGCACATTGTGTGCACATTTTCATCCACATTTGGAATTTAACATTTCCTTTTAACTTGCTACATCCTTCCATGTAAAAGAAAGAGTCCAGGAAAAAGTTTCAGACAAAGAAATGAAAAGGTCAAGATTCTAAGCCAATCTATTTATTTTAAAGTCCCCTAATAACCTGGAGATACCCTTAGCACTATCTGAAGGCTCACAGGCAGGGGAATGAATGTCACACCCTCCGACAGCCGGCTAAGCACCCACCCCACCCCTTTTGTGATCATCGGGTCTCTTGATGTGGGGTTAGATGAAGCAAGTCCTTGACCACTGGGGATAAGCCCTTCAAAGATAATGGAGCTCACTTTGTCCAGGCCGTGACTCACCACAAGCCGAACTCCAGCTCCTGATGAGACCTAAATTATACACCAGTGGCTAATACTTAAAGACTGGCCTTTTAAACCTTTACTTACTAGGTTTTAGTCAATTCGCATGTAGACTTTGACGGGGGAGATTTTAGAATCATTTACCTGATTAGGGCCTTATTAGGTAGACGCTCTTGAGAAAAGAGTTTTAAATTGCTAGCATCACTTCTCCTCCAGTGCTGCATGTGGAGAGTAGCAGATCGTCCCCAGCAGCAGATCGAACCCACTGGCTAGGCTCCCAGGCTGGCTCTCAGGGGTCAGCACTGGATGTGCCAGCAATTGCCCAGTGACTCTTTGACATGGATGCAGTTATCTCCACTGAGAACCTGCACAGTGCCTGATAGCATCCAGGTATATTTAGGTCATTTCCCTGAGAGGTGATTTTGTGAATGAGTGAAAAGTGGCAGCTTCAATGCCGTGGAGCAGATTCCTTTTGTTCTTGGCCTAAGCTACTGCTATCCAGTGCCCTAGGCCCAGAGGCCCAGCCTTCCCATTCCAAGCCTGCTTCTTAGAGTTGCTCTTTCTCCCCTGCCCAGAAGATAATACTGAGGGCTGGTCTAGAGGTTGTGAACCCTGCTTGCTCTGTGTGGGGCACGAGGGAGGGGGGAAGGGAGGATGATGAAACAGTGAGAGAGCATGCGCATCCTTCAGTGTGGACCAGACACGTTTTCGTGGGACCTGCGTGTCTGGGGTGAATCCAAGTGCGGTGGAGGTTGTTATCATTACAGCCTCAGAAGCCCATGAGATAAAAGAGAAAGTTTGAGGCCCAGCATATTCAATGATATTGAACAGTGCAAATTTTAATGTTCTTTTTGACTGCCTTCTTCCCAGCAAAATGTTAAACATTTTCTCATTATTGTTTAGATTAAAATTCCTCAGTCTCTGCTTTAAACTGTAGTATTTTATCACTACTGAGTCACAGGGTACTACTTGATGCAATTAAGGTATTACGTGTTAAAACCTGTGTGGTTTAGTTCTCTTGTTTACTTTGGGGAAAAGGAATGACAGGCACATATACAGTGTCTTAGTCCTGATACTCCATTAGAGATTAACTCGGAGTGTTAGTGGATGACTGGGCGTTATCTTAACAGGCTTTCTTTCCTTGAAGGTGGGGGCTGGGTGGGACTGTGTGATTCCACTGAAACAGCTCACGTCTTCAGAACGTCCCCATCACACTGTCTCACATCCTTGCAGATACGGGCTCTGTCTTTGTCCTTGTTTTGTCTTTAAGTCCTGGAGTTCTGTAGGATCCTCATATTCATTTACACTAAAACTAATGAAAAACCTTTCATAATACAGGCTGTTGCAAAAGTAGGTTTACAGTTGTGAGTATGCAAAACATAGAGTTGATTCTTGTATTTTATTTATTATTGTATTATTCTCCATATGATCATCTGTAAACCTACTTTTGCCCTACCTTGTATTAAGCCCTCCCTCTATTGCTAAGTCATGAGTGTTTTTCTTTCTATAGCTTCCCGCCCCCCCGCCCCCCCTTATTTCTAACTCGTACCTGGTTAAATGCCTTTTCTTCACCGTTGCTTCCAACCAGTAGCTTTATGCTTAGTCTCAATCTTAGGAAGATCCTGACTGAGCCACGTACTTGAACATCAGTTTAGTCAGGAAGAGGGTAGAGGTTACTCTTCCCATACAGGTACAATTCAAGAGTGACGTGTCGAGGCTGAGGCTGGAGAGGCCAGCTTGCCACAGGTGTTGACGCCATCAAGGTGTACAGCCTGGGCTCTCCTGGCAAGGCTGCATAAGAGAAGCTGTGCCTGGGTACTTGTGTTGACCCCAAGCTTCAGGTCAAGAGTTTGGCATGAAAAGCATGAACTGTAGCATCATAAATGTAGTTCCTGATGCAGCAGTGGCTCTTTTCACACTAAAGAGAGAGAGAGGAAGCCGCTCGCCCCAGACTTTCTGATCACAGCAGGGGAACGAGCCAAGCGACCGGCACACATCCACTAGGGCACACATCCACTAGGGCCGGGATTTAAAGTATCTTCTGAGTTGTTAGGTCCTGCCGTGAAAAGCTTTAGAGATAGACCCGTGAGTGTCCAGGAAACCCAGTGTTTTCTCTGAATGGTTGGGGTCCTCAGACTGATCTGTAGGCTTTCAGCAAAAAAAACAGTAGTCTTATGTGGGTGACTCCTGATGTTCTAGAGGATTTGGGGTGCCCCCCAGGTGGAGTCCTGGCCATGCATGGGGACTGCGAAGGCTCCATGATACCCTAGGCCTCAGCGTCAGTCAAAGGGTATGCAGATGTGGGCCAGGAGGAGGACACCCAGTCTTCACAGCTGTGTAAAGTTCATGTGTGATGTTCTTATTGTCTTTTCCTTGTGGCACAGGGCCAAGCATACCTGCAAGAAAACATTGCTGGAGGAGGTGCAGGAGCTGGAAACAAAGATGGGAAAAACGATGCTTCGGGATAGTAACGGAAAGAGGTGGGCTCCTCCCTCCAGCTGTTTGAGGAACACACGTTCTCCCAGCCCTTTTCCCTTCTGCTCCTTCCTGTATTTCCTTCTCTCCTCTCGGGTTTCAACGTGAACATGGGGTGCTCAGTTTTCAGCATTTTGGTTATTCTCTTGGAGTGTAGTCATGCTCAGATTTAAGTCACATTCTCTTGGCGGCAACATGAAATCTGATGTTCTGGCTCCCTGGGCCTGACCTCAGGCTAAACAGGGGTTGTCACTAGGTCTGGACATGGGCAAAACAAGCCAGGTACAGAAAATACTACAAATAGTAGCAATATTATGTTAAGATGGAAAAAATTCAGTGTTAGCAGCAGTACCAAAGAGTATTTAATAGCTAGGCCTTTGGATATCGGCCCAATTATTATACTAAAGGATGAGCATCTACCATGACACTTTGCATGCTGTTCATATAAATGCATATGATCCATATAAATCTTACACTTCACTTCATGCATACCCGGGTTTTATTTTGTTTTTAATGAATTACTGTTTTCTACTGGTATTGAGAAGGTGCTATGTGTCTTACTGGCTGGTTCATGGAGACAAATGCTATTGGTCCCTGTCCTTACTTCTCGTAGTGCATCAGCCTTCTCTTCCCCACACCTAACAGTTGAGCACGTGAGTAGTTTTTGTTTAATTACATGTTCAAATATTATTAGATTACATTTAGTTAAAATCCAAATACTGCCAAAGGAAATTTACCTGGACCCAAGAGCAATTTGCAGTGTAATAAAGAGGCACGACTATATTAGAGACATGTGATATCTGGAAATTTATGAGTGCAACTCTTTGCAAATAAATGCTTAGAAGGAAATCTGTAACTCACTGCCAGTGGGGAAAAAAATCCACACTTCTAGAGATTCCTACTGTATGTTTTATTTACAGTCTGTTTATTTGCACCATCGTTCAAAGCAATGAAGACAAAACATGTTTTCAAAGGGAAGAGGACCCAGACATTTTGAAAAGTATAAGGAGCATAATCTCCAATAACTGCCACTATTTTAGGAATGATGTTGTAGAATATACAGTCAAAATTGTGGGTTTTGTGTTTATCTAGTACAGATGGTTTTTGATCAGTGAGTCCATAGCATTCGTTATACGGCCACTGTGCCAGTCACTCCAAAAAAGTCACTGTCGATGAGACAGAAATGTCACTGTCTTCAGTAGGCTTACGACCCTGACAGCGGGGCAGGGCCGCACTCCTAGCAGTTTTCTCAATAACCACCACGCAGGACGGCACGTGGCTCGGGCGTGAGCAGGGCTGCTCTGCCCCATCAATACTTTAGGCACCGTGCTCAGCACCTGCTAGATTTCCAAGGCCCACATAATTCTTTGAGATCTGAAAAGAAACATATTCGTAGGCTCTAAAAATCAGGGAAGGCCCCTGCAAATTGAAAAGAACAAATGTTTAAAACTTAACAAGATACTTATCAGTCTTAATTACTGTCAAGCTTAATAATCACAATAAGTTTTGTCATTACTTGAAAATAACTTACAAGCTTTTCTACCTCAAGGATTCTTGGGTATACACAGGGTTGTTCAGAGGTCATAAGTAATTCTAAGTAAAATGAGAGTTTTAAAGCAAAATTCTACAACTCCTTCCCAGCATTGGACAGGAAAACATTACGCAGAATGTGGTATGTAAATGCACTTTGACATGGCTGGTCTGACGTGGGGCAGCCTGGACGTGAGGTCAGTAGTGCGCAGGCCTTCAGCAAAGGCAGCAATCCAGGAGGTCATCTGGCTTAAGAAATCAAGAAAGGTTTCTTGTGAGAGACAGGATGGAGAACAGGGCTTTGAGGGTACAAAGAACTTGGAAAGACAGCAATGATGAGAGTAAGTTTCCAGCAGAGGGCACAAGTCAGATCGTGTGCAGGGAGCAAACCCCACTCCGTTTGGAGGGTCACGGGCATTTCATAGAGATGTTGAGTCTGAGTTCTGGCTCAGCCACTGATTAGCCACATGACCTCGAGCAAGATATTTCTTGTAATAGATTGTCTCTTTACCAGTTAAAGAAGACTAATATTTTGATGGGAGAGGGTTTAGGGTTTATGAACACTATGGACAAGACGGCATATAGCCTGACCCATGGCTGGAACGCAGACTAGTCTTCGGGCTGGCAGGAGAGTCGTTTTTTGATGGGAGTGGTGGGCTGTCAGCCTTGAAAAAGAGTGTGAGCCCATCTTGTTGTTGATTAAAACAACGCAATTTGTAAAATTCCCTTGTCCTGTTCAGAATTCACTTTTAATTGTTCAAATGGATATTAGAAGATAATTGGAGTTCATATTTTTTATTGATTAATATTTGAGAGAGACAGGGAAAGAAACACTAATTTGTTGTTCCACTTGTTTATGTATTATTGGTTGATTGTTGTATGTGCCCTGACCAGAGGTTGAACCTGCAACACTGACGTATCTGGCCCGTGCTCTAACCAACTGCGCTACCCGGCCAGGGCCAACAGGTGGAGTTTAAATGTGGTTTCCTACTTTCTACATTTTACCATCTGTTTCCTGGGCACTTTGTAAATGTCATCACTCCCTTGCTGAAGTGACTGTGGGTGTGAGTGTGAGTGTGCACACCCCCACTTGGCTTTGATGGTTTCCTTTTCCTCTGGTTCCAGGGTCTTGTCCCACCTTTGAGTTCCTAGTGAAAGATGGTTTGGGGACTCCATCCCTCCCATCATCCTCAGCAGCACCCCCCCCATTTGTTTTTCTCCCTCTTAGTTACTCCCAGATTCTCTAGGTGGTCCACCTGCAAACTAGATAATGGCAGCAGGCTGCTGCTCTCTGCCACAGATGATTTTGTTCTGCTCTCCTCCCCAGAGCTGCCTCACAATTGTTCCTTTATCACCTTTGTTTGCTTCTTTCACACCTGTTTGGAGTCCTGACTACTCTGGTGCTGGTGGGAATGGGGGAGGGTAAGCCCTGGGATAGGGGGATAGGTCTAGATTTCTTCAGCTCTGTTCTTCCTTCTAAAGATTTATAGATTCCATCGTTGAGAGCTTTTGAGTGTTTTGGTCTCTTCCCATACTGCTGGTTACTTATTCCCCAGCCCTCTCTGATTTTCCCATTTCCTTTGCATCTCTCTAGCTGTTAGTCTGGCACATGGTAAAAGCACCAGATACACTTGTTAACTGACCGACTAGAAATACAAAAGTCCAGTCAGGTGGCGCTGAGGAAGGGGGGGTGAACCTACGTTATCTGTGCAGACCTGCTGGTGCCGTACATGTTAGCTCATGTGGAAAGTGGCCACTGACAGAAGCTGACAGATGTGAAGGTGGTCACTCGGCTCTGGTGAAAGAGCCGCCTATTTCATGGCTTAAGAACAGAGCTAACATTTAGGGTGTTAGCATCACCCTACCCTTATAAAGTCGGGCGGTGTTGTAGCTGGTCCTTCCAACAGTGCACAGCCTATCCTGCCTTCTGGTGCTGGCAGAGCCTGTCCACCCCAGGTGTGCTCAGCATCCCCAAGCATCCCAAGGCTACTCAGCTCAGTTCTGAAATCCTTTAGGACATTCCGCCAAGTCATAAAACCCAGGTCCAAGTCACTGGCAAATATTCTAGCAGTTTTTCTCAGGAATGTGCTCATAAGAAATAGAACAAAAATCTTTTTAAAAACCCTTTTGTGCCAAATTTACAATTACGATTTGAAATGGTAGCAAAGGAATCTAAGGATCCCTCCAAGCCCTTTGTTTATTCAGTAAAATACGTGAGTATTTTATTGATCTTGTCTAAGCTCCAAACTTTTACACTATTTTGGTAAGCATTAAAATTTTATTAAATGCTTCTGTATGGTCGCATTTAAAAATCTTGTTTTCAAAAATTAACCTGAATAATTTATGCATAAATAAGCCTGTTCTCATGACTTAGATAAAACTAGAAAGTATTTTCTGTACTGGAAAGTACAGTGAAGTAGGAAAATGCTAAAGGTAATGAACAAAAATGCTCTTCTTTTTAAAAAATATATTTTATTGATTATGCTATTACAGTTGTCCCAATCTTTCCCTCCTTGTCCTCTTCCACCTAGCACCCCTCTTCCCTCCAGCAACCACCCCCAGCTGATGTCCATGGACATACATATTAGTTCTTTGGCTACCCCACTACCCAACTGCTCCGAACATCCCCCTGTTTATCCTGCACCAACCAATTAGCACTTCCTGATCCTGTACCCTTCCCTTCACATTCTCCCTTCCCCTCCCAACTGATAACACTCCAGATGAACTCCCTATCTATGATTCTGTTCCTGTTCTGCTTGTTTGTTCAGTTTGTTATTTCGATTCAATTCCTGATAGTCATGAATCTATTGACATTTTAATATTCATTGTTTTGATCTTCTTTTACTTATATAATTCCCTTTAGTATTTCATATAATTATGGCTTGGTGATGATGAATTCCTTTAGTTTTAATTTGTCTGGGAAGCACTTTATCTGCCCTTCAATTATAAATGATAGCTTTGCTGGATAGAGTAATCTAGATTATAGATCCTTGCTTTTCATCACTTGAATACTTCTTGCCAATCCCTTCTAGCCTGAAAAGTTTCTTTTGAGAAATCAGCTCACAGTCTGATGGGAATTCCTTTGTAGGTAACTAACTGCTTTTCTCTTGCTGCTTTTAAGATTCTCTCTTTTTCTTTAACCTTTGGCATTTTAATTATTATGTGTCTTGGTGTGGTCCTCTTTGGGTCCCTCTTGTTTGGGACTCTCTGTGCTTCCTGGACTTGTATGTCTACTGCCATCAACAAATTAGGGAATTTTTCCTTCATTATTTTTTCAAATAGATTTCCAATTTTATGCTCTTCTTCTTCTCCTTCTGGCACCCTTATGATTCATATATTGATACGTTTAAAGATATCCCAGAGGTCCCCAAGTCTATCCTCATTTTTTAAAATTCTTTTTCCTTGCTGCTGTTTTGATTGAATACTTTTTCATTCCTTGTATTCCAAATCATTGATTTGATTATTGGCGTTACCCCCTCCACTGTTGGTTCCCTATAGATTTTTCTTTATTTCACTTAATGTAACCTTCATTTCTGCCTGGGTCTTTTTTATGCTATAGAAGTACCTAGTGAGTTCCTGGAGCATCCTGATTACCAGTGTTTTGAACTCTGCATCTGAGAGGTTGCTTATCTCCATTTTATCTAGTTCTTTTTCTGGAGTTTTGATCTGTTCTTTCGTTTGGGCCATAGTTCTTTGTCTCCTCATTTTGGCCACCTCCCTGTATTTGTTTCTATGTATTAGGTAGAGCTGGTTTGACTACCTGTCTTAGTGGTGTGGCCCTACTGTAAAAAAAAAAAAATGCACCTGTTAAGTTGTATGGGGCAGAGCCTTAGGTAATTGCCAGGGCAGGGCAACACCTGTCACCACTTTGTGGCTCTGTGTAGGGGAGGGCTCAGAGAGGGGACAATGCTGCTGCCTGGCCTCTGGAGTTTTTCCTGGGAGGAAGCTGTCTTCTGGTATCCACCCTGTTGCCAGTCACTTCACTTTCTCCTCGTGTGTCACTGGTGCCCTTCCAGCTGTTGTTCTGGTGCTGAATCCCAGAGGGGGTGGGTCTGCATGAGTCCTAAGTCCATTGTGGGCCCTTTAAGAGGAGTCTCTTGAGAATCCCTCAGTTTCTTCCATTGCCTTAACCCCCACTGGTCAAAAATGTTTTTCTTGATTTTAGTTTGCCTTTTTTCAGTGGAGCCTTTTTCTTGACATATTGTTTGTGTACCTTACAGACACCAGACATGTTTTCATATTTGGATTGTTCAGAAGACATTTCCCCCAACCATCTTCTCCCATAATCTTTACCCAGAGATCACTCGCTGTCCTCTGTGTAGAACAGAGTCTATCAAGCATGTATCTGAAAAGTGAAGAGCTAATTGGAAGAATTCCTTTTTTCAATGTTTAACTAATATTTTTTCCCTCTGTATTCCTAAAGTGTAACACATGCGATTTTTTTTTTTCTGGTGGAAGAAAACCCATTAGTGGCTATTTACCTGTACAAATATAATTTAAACAAATGCCTAAGATGTCAGGTTAAGAGGACAAACTGATTTTCTCCCCTTGAATTGTTTTTCTTTCTTGGTGTGGGGTAGGGGATGTCCTGTGTTTTAGGTATTTTGGAAAGTAAGAAGAAAGATGAATACATTTGATGAAAACCTCTAGTTTTCCACTTATACATAGTCTGAATAAACAACAAGGAGACCCTTGTTTTGTTTCAGACCTTCTTTCTGTTCATCATAGTTGAGGGGAGGGTGGGCAGACCCTGGGCTGATTTTCTCCAATTTCAAGGTTAAGGAATTCTGGTTGCTGCCCCTGCCTTTTGCCAACAAGGTGGTAGGATTCTCTTTCCTTAAGTGCTTTCCCTGCTGAGTATAGCTTACTCTGTGCCTTTGGTCAGGGTCATCACCTTCTGGTGAGTGATCACTGAATCTCCCTTTTGGTTTTATGTTCTCTCTCAATGCTGATGCACAGGCTTTGCAGCCCAATCCTTCTGACTCCTGGAAATTCAGTTAAGAAATCTGATTCACTCCTCTGTCTGGACGCCTGTGCTCTCCCAGCTTCCATTTCATCAAGGCTCCTGCTACATAGGCAGGGCGCGAGTCCAAGCTGGTGACCTGCGAATCCCGACACAGGACAGAACCTGACGCACATCAGCAAGAGCTCCGAACAAGTGGGAGATTACCCCCCTCCAGGCAGCACTCTCCTAGTGCTCGTCCTAAAACCAATTATTTTAAAAAGCAAAACTCCCCAAAACATTTTGAGTTAGCACTCAACTAAAAAATATTTATAGCCCTGGCCAGACGGTTCAGTTGGTTGGAGTGCTGTTCCATACACTGAAAAGGTTGCAGGCCTGATTCCTGTCAGGACACGCATGGGAGGCAACGGACCCATGTTTCCCTCTCACACTCTCTCCCTCCTTTCTTCCCTCCCTCTCTCCTTCCTGTTCTCTCTCTCTAAAATCAATAAGCATATCCTTGGGTGAAATTTTATTAAAAATTCTATATACTTTGATGTTTAAGCAGAAACCCTTTGCTTTTTAAACTAATGTTTAAATTTTATTTTATTTTTCTTTTAATTTTTATTTATTGATTTGAAAGATAGAGAAAAACATCAATTTGTTGTTCCACTTATTTATGCATTTATTCGTTTATTCGTTGATTCTTGTGTGTGCCCTGACAGGGATCGAACCAGCAACCTTGGCATATGGGGACAATGCTCTAACCAATTGAGCTACCCAGCCAGGGCTAAACTAATGTTTAAAGACACTGTTGCACCTCCAAGTCAAAACTGGTACAACTTATGAGTCAAAGATAAATGTAAGCACACCCCATAATAGGAGGTACACCTGCTTTCTCGTGTATTATTTCTCCAATATAGACTTTATATTTTTCAGGAATTTTTTTCTTATTGGCAATGCAAGTTTCTGTCTTCCCTTTGTTTTCCTATCACTACTTCCCACTCTTGTTACCCCTAAAATATCCATTAGTTTTTTGTTTGTTTGGGGGGTTTTTTTAGCTAAAAGGGTAGGAAATTATGGCATCACTTTGGCAAATCTCTTCAGGCCAGGTGGCAAATATTTGCTTCCAACACCTGGCTAAGATTTATTTCACTCCAGTGGCTTTTTTCCATGGTTTTTTCCTTGGGTTTTTTCCATGGCTGGGTCATGACGTAGAGGAAGCACAGACCGTAGAGACAGACAGACTAAACTGAGCTCCAAGCCATGCCACTCACTTAGCTGTGTGAGCTTGGCTGTGTTATTAACTGCTCTGAATTTTAGTTTTCTCATTATACATTTGATTTGAGGTTTAAATGAAATAGCATATATTAAATCTATAGTATATGTAGACATTCAGAAAGTGTTAATACCCATATGTCTGTCTCCTGACTTAGAAGCTGAATAATAATTAAATTTCACTGGCCAATTTAATACAGATGGGTTTTCTCAGAGCGCTCAGAGAGGGTGAGTACGGCAGAGTCTCTGGTGTACATCTTCAGGGCATGCCCCCAGGCTGCTGACCAGGCAGAGATCTGGCTGAACCCCAGGCGAATCAGAGCAGTGTGGGCAAGCCAGTGAGCAGTGAGCTTTCAGATGGAGGGTATTGGAGAGAGTTCAAAATCCTGGCCATTTCCCAAGTCATCCTGTTTGCAAAGAGGAGAGTGTGGCAGCCAGGCCACCTCCTCAACTCCAGACTCTCCTGCTGAACAGCTCTCAGGACATTCATCTGAAATGCAGGGCATTTGTGCCAAAGCTCCCCTTCTCACAGCAGAACCAGCCCTTCCTCCAGGGTTCTCAGCCCCTGCAACAAGTTGTTCCAGTGCCTCAGGCTCCCTCTCAGCCTCATCTCATTTCCTCTTTATCTTTGAACCCAGAGGAGCACTGGTCTCCTGTGGCTTCCTGTTAATGGGCTTTCCACCTACTTGGCCAGAGCCCTGCTTTGGAGATCAGTTACTGATTTAGTGCTCTGCCCACCGGGGCACCTTTCCTTCACATTGTTTTCCAAGGACAGCACTAGCCATGCCACTGTCTGTCTAAAACCTTTAATTGTTCCCTGTTGAACCAAGCACACACAAGGGCCACAGGAAGGTTTCAGCCTCTTCTCCCTCTTTTTACCTGTATGCATCTTAGCTTGCTGTCTCCCCTGCCTTCCCAGCTTCCCCATACCAGGCTTGACCGTGCTCCTCTATGGCTGATGCTGCCCTTGGCCCTCCTCTGTGGACTGCTTTTATACACTGTGTGGGTACTGGGTCAAACGCTGGGTCCTTGGGAACAAAGGATACAGACCCTTGTCCTGGAGCAGATGTTTCAAGTACCAGACCCACTCTCTGATGTCAGTCCATTATATGTGACTTTTCTCACTACGCTAGTATCAGCCTGGACTTCCCTTAATACATTCATTTGAAAAGTGTTCTTAAATTATTCAAATATTCAATATACACAATAGTAGAGAGGCTAGCACACTGAACTCCCATACACTCATTGCCCAAATTCAATGCCTACCAAGATTTTGCCATAGTTGCGTCATCCAGCCCATTTGTGCCCCTATTTTTTCTTTGCTGAAGCATATAAAGCAAATCCTAGACATCACATTTTACCCTTGCACACTCCAGGATATAGCTCTAAATATCTCATTGAGCATTTTAACATGTATTATGACTAATGCATATTATACTGTCTATGTTACTACATGCAAATACTATAACCCCAATGCCTAATATAATATAAAATATTAACAGTAATTTCTTGGCATCAACTGATACTAGTTTATAAACAGGTTTCCTGAGTTGTCTCAACCCTTTCCTTTCAGGGTTTTATTAGGCTTTTGTTAGGATCTAGTCAAGATCCAAATTTGGTTGCCTGTCCTTGTTTTCAATGCCATGGGCTTAACTGAAATTATGGTATGCCCCATTTTATTGCTCACACAATGGTTATCAGCATGTGCTGTGAATGCGTTCCCCCTGCACAGACGAGGGAACGCAGCTCAGAGAGGCAGGGTCACCCTCCAGTGTCACCCAGCTGAAGGCAGAGGCTAAACCCGGGTCCTCTAACTCCAGGCCTCTTTCCAGGAAGCTGGGATATTGAGAGTCACCCAGATGCCTCCATTTTCAGTTTCATCTTTGTCAGTGTGCCTGGAAAGCAGTGGAGCCCTAGAGGGATGCCCGCCTGGGGGCAGGAGTCCCATCAGAGGCTGCAGGAAAGGTCAAAGTCTGCCATTTGACATCATGTGCAGAACTCCAAGGAAGCTAGAGAATAATAGTTGAACATGGTTGCGTTTCAAATCTCTGTATGTACAAAGAGCATGGAGCAGATAGAGAAACCAGACCCTCCCCTAAGGAAGACAGATGCCAAACAATCTGACAACTTCAGAGCAAATAGAGGCAAAGGGGTTGATGAACGCTGATAACTGCTTCCATATAGCTCAGAAGGAGAAGACTAGTTGAGAAAGATGATTTCCAGCCAGAATCACCTTCACGGAGACTGGTGTGGTGTAGAAAAGAAATTAATTGAATGTGTTTAATCTTGTGTTGGGAAGGACCTTGGGCAAGGCTGAATGCTAGCAAATATTTTCTTTTAGACAACAGGAGAGTCCTTAGGAAAACAATTGGTGAGTCAACAACACTTCCAAGGAAAATCTCTAGCCTTGCTGACAAGTAGCAGAAGAGGTGAGGAAATGCATTGGTGGACAAAGGGAGTAAATGATCCAAGAAATTACAGAAAGGCTGATTACCCAAAGGGTGGTTTCTGGTGACTGCATCCTGGGCACAGGAAGGAGAGGGTGAGGAAAATGCACTCTTAAGGAAGCAAAAAACACATAATTAGCATTTAGTTAACACCTAAGCTGCCTGTTTCAACCAAAAATAATGGATTCTCTCTTATTTTATGGATGTTAAATCCCAAGTGCCTTTCTTGTTATTGTAATGGGCTGGTGTTTAATAATTTAAACGTTTATAAAAACCATGTGTTATTTGTTGTGAAGCAAGAAAAGAACTTGTTCGCCTTTAAGTGGTGATTTAGCTGTGCTAGAAATCTGCTCAGGAGCTTAGCCACTGCCCACTGCTGTAACGCACAGATTAGAGCATCTTCCCCTACTGTCTGGAGGGATGGGCAGAAACAGTCCTTCCCTTGTGAGACAGGGAGGCGAGCTGACAGGTGTGGAGGCAGGGTCACGTTAGTCAACGCTTTGCTGATGACACCTCCTCAGACTGTATTTTAGGATGACTCGAAGACATTTATTAGGGGGTTAAGACCTAAGTTAATGCCCACTTTCTCTATTTGCCAGGAAGACCCCTTTTCAAAAGTCATTTTCACTCAGGAAGTTAATGTCAGTAACTACCTACTACTGATGGCTCATTGTGTCCCTCCGAAAGTAATATGAAATGCTTTCATCCTCTTTTCTGAAAGTCGGTTTTATTTAACCCATATGAACAGCAGTAGGAATATTCAAAGGTAGATTAAAACATTTTTTTCCTCATAGAAGTCCTATGATTTGAATACTGATATTCCCCATTCCAAGCAAGGATTAGTTCTTCCAAGAGATTCTTAGAGGATCTTGCCTAATCACTTTTCTACTTCATTACCAGTGGGTTGTTTGCGTTTCGTTTGTCTGCCCCTTTCTCCCTGCTTCCAACTGTGACGGGTCACTGAGAGTAAACCGTCCCAGCCGGCTGAAAATGGGTGACCGAGAACAGCCATTCTGCAACTGAGTTACAGTTTAGACGTAATCCAGGAATAACCGGATTCTACTGTTCATTTCTCAGGGGGTCACTCCTAAGTCTTTGAGGAGGCTGCAGAGAGAAATGTAGACTTTCTGGCACCCCGAAAGCTCAGGTGTGAAGTTGTTTTTGTAGTACATTTAAAAGGATTACTGAGTCTCTGGATGAATTAGACTCAGAAGAAAAAGGAACTCAGGGGGCAATTGCTGGCCATTTTTTACTTACAGGTGATAGTGTAAGTTAGTGTCTGCTTTTGCCTTGACACTATTCTGAACGTGTCCACCCCAGTCCCAGGCATGGTCATTGTTGAAAGGAGCAGTGGTCCCCATCTCTGTGGCTGGCACTGGGAAAGCTAATTAAGGCCCATTTGGTCACAGATGAATATGACATCTGTGACCTTGTGGCGGAGAACAGGTGAAAGTTACAGCTAGGAGATTGTCATTGTAGTGGGAATCACTGCACTTAGCAATAATATTTTTGGCCTTTTGGAGAGATTTCTCTATTAGCAGAAGCAGAAAACATGGGCGTGCCCCATGGCAGTAGACCCAGGAGTAAACCCTTCTCAAGGCCAGAACTCAGGGATTCTTATCGTAGAGCTTTGTTCTTTAGCCCTCCAGTGAGTCCCAGTTAAGTCCACCCTGTCTAACGAGGCCACGATAATGTGTTTACTCAGTGTGTTTTCTCTTTCTCTAGCAGTTAGGATCAGCTCAAGCCATCTTAGGTGGTGGTAATTGGGAGTTCACACTTGCTGATGAGTAAACACATTGGCTTCATAGCAAATAGAATCAGTGACTGGCTTAATGCGAGACAGCTCATTTATTGAAAACTGAGGACGTGCCAGGCCATAAAATGAGACAGACAGTCTCCCCCTTTTTACAGCTCACATTCTAGTGGGAGTGACAGACAATGAACAAACAAGCGACTAAATGACTAAATGAGAGAGTCAGTGAAGACTGAGGAGGAAAATGAAACAGGCTTGTAACGGGGATGGGTGACTGTGTTTAGTGGTCAGAAAAGCTTCTCGAGATGGCACTCACACTGAGCCCTGAATAAAAGGCATAGCCCACTCACCAGAGATCTGGGGAAGGAGCATTGCAGGCAGCAGGAATTGCTGGTGGGAAGTCCCAAGGGGGAACACACTTGGTCTGGCCAGGGCCTTCAAAGCACTGGGCAAAGTCGGTGAAGAGGCAGCGGGGGCCAGTCACTGGGGATTTGTGGGCAGAAATGGGGATCCAGAGCCAGGAAAAGGGCTTAAGCAAGGGAAATGCATGTCCCTTGTTTTCTAGAATATGTAATTCCCATGCCATTTTAAAGCTGTAGAATGCCATTCTCAAGTTAAAAAGCTAAGTAAAATCCCAATATACAAAACAAAGTATTTATTAGTATAAATTTATTAGAAAAGTTCAAATCAACACATTTGTTTTAAAGCCAGTAATAACAGATAATTTTCAAAATGTCAAAAATTTGAAATCAGTGTTATGGAGGACAGATGTCTTATATCATCTGTATCCATTTTTTTTCTATTTTCTTTTGGGTTGTATTGAGAAAAACCCTGATGTACCAAGAGTAGCTGCCAATTTTAACACTGTGTCACAGTTCACCTTTTAATCTCAGAAAATTGCTCTTTTGTTCTTGATTATATTTCACATAATAATGTGTTTGCTTAAATTAACATGTACAATATTATAAAGAAGATGTAAATATAATGAAATAATTATATCATGATCTTATAGTAACTATTAATATATGTAATATATAAGTAATATATACATAATTTATAGAAACAATATACATTTGTTTAAATTTCTTATCATAAATGTACAAGTCATATAAAGACATGACCGACAGTTTGTGTGAGCACTAAACCTCTGCAGTGGCCTCATGTGAGAAACTGATTGTTCCTGGTTACGTGGCTGCCACGCAGATAGGAGCATCAGCCACGCAATGCAATTGGAGCAGAATGGGCTGATCGTCAGTATCATTTTATATGAATGGACACATAAGAATGCTTTCCAAAAAACCAATATATAATTACAATCTCTCTAATAAGCAATCTACTCATAAGATCAAATATAAGAACCATTAATCTGAGATCTTTGCAGAAATAAGTTAACTTGAAAACATTTGTGGTTTTTAATATATAAAGATTTAATATGAATTACATGAATTATTTATATATCACTTTAGCTAAATATTTTTAAAATATTTAATGTATATAGAATGTAAATTAAAAACTAGTGTTTGAAAGAATAGTAAATAGTGATGTAACCTTAAAAGCATGCATTACCCTTTATTTCAATTTAGTTGCAAAGTCCAGTCGCACACCTTCTTCAAAAACTTTGAGGCTTTGGTAAGAGCATACACTTTAGAGAGAGGAAATAACACAATTATTTTACTATTATTTATACATCTAGTAGAGGACTATAAAGTGAATAATTTTGGTATTTAAATTAAAAATTATATAAACAAGAATTTTATATGTACTCATTGAATTTACTAATAAGGATAACCTTTAATTACTAATAGAATGAAAAAATTGTTTAAACTACCACATATTTCTCTTTGCCAGTTCATCAGAAATAGTCAAGATTTTAGATGGAAGAAATTTTAGATAATCAGTCTATTTCTAGAATGGTAGTGTTTTTTTTTTATTAAAGCATTGGTATATCACCCAGATCTCTTGTCCTCCTGGCTATATCCTACCTATTCAGAAAGCACTTGCTTTTTTAAAAGAAGGGAGGACAGAACCTTGCTGAAAGTACTTTTGTCATGTGGAACTTGGGCTCATTGGCCCATTGTTCAAGCCATCATCTTTTCTCCATCCTTACAAATCCATGGAAAAGTGAAGAACTGCCCAAGTTGCCACAGGCACAAGACAAAGCCCTTTGCATGCTCCCAATTCATGTGTTGTCTTTCACATGCTGAGAGATGAAAGACACCACAGCTCTCAAAGGCCGAGAGGTGTCATGGGTTGTGTGCCAGCCTTGTTGCTGCCGTGTTGCTGGACAAATTGGTCAGGTTCTTGGACCAGACATCTTAAGATATTTTGTATATGCAGCATTTGAGACACAACACCTTTTCAAAGTAAAATCCAAGTGAGCTTTTTCTTTGTCACAGGTACATGGTTCTGCTCCTCTGGCTTCTTCTTGTAGCCATAACCATGCCACCCCAGCTCAGCTGCCTCAAGCCCACATTTCTGCTGCCTCTCCAAGTGTTTTAGTTTATTCAGTATTTGAAAATGAAAATATACTTTTATCTTCAAAAACAAGTGATTTGTATCTGTGCTGTTTTACAAGGAATGTCTACAGGCAAAGTATGCTATCTGATCTCAGCTAAAGAATTTTTTGAGGACCTTCAGGAGATTCTTCCATGGGGCCCAGCAGCCATCCTCATTTATGTACTTTGCATCCTATGTTCTCAATGTTTCTTATAAGCGACTTTTTCTTCTTCCCTTTCATGTACTATTCTCAAAGGACATAACCACATCATTCCATCAAGTTTACCTCATTTCAGGGTCTCTGCTGTATTCCTTGCATTAATGCCTTTCTTGAACACAGCAGCTTATACCATGCCTAGGTCTCATGTTTTCTGACTTTTGTCTTTTATAGTCCTGTTGGAGCATGTCCAACTTATGACCTCATTAGAAACGTTGTAGAGGCTCAGATGCACCTTCTGTATCCATCCTGATCTTCTGTGCTGCTGTTCGTGTTAGTGTCAGCAGTAACTACTTCTGCATTTCTAACAACTGAGACCTGTGTGTGTGTGTGTGTGAGAGCAGCATTTCCCATCCACTTCTACTATTGACAAGAACAAAAGAAAAGGAAGTAACAGCAAAAGAAAAATCTACTTATAGAATTTACAGTGAGGTTTAGAATCTGTTCTCCCAAAACTTTGTCCGTCCATCTGTGAGCAGTGCAGGACACAATGTGCTCTTAAATTTTATTTTCTTCTATAATCCAGTACCCATTTAGGTCTAAACTCTTGCAAATTTTTTCACAAAACACCCACCGAGCACGTAGGATCATGGCTTTTCTTAATGACTGTGAGGAGGTAATATCCTGTTGTTGAAGATCATGTTTTAAAAATAGATTTCTCTAACAGAATCTTGGTGCACTTTTCTCCAAATGTTTAGGGATCAGCTTGGATAAAAGTAAAGCTTTTGAGAATTTCCTACATGCAGTTGCTCATATGTATTTGCCCACTTGGGGATGCAGTGTTGTCATCCTTCATGGTGCCTTTAATCCAGGCAAGAGCATGTATTGAGCTCTTGCGTTTTGCTAGAGATCATGTGAGGCAATTAAAAAATAGAGAGAGAAAGGGTAAGGTAATGATGGCAGATGTGTAGGTATAGATTGGAATACAGTGTGAAAGTGCTTTGATGGAGAGATGGAGAGACAGCCAGGAAAGGCCAGTATGAAACAGAATTTGTTATCAGTGGGTCAAGCAGGGGAAGGGGAAGGGCTGCGGGGATGACTGAGCAGATGTAAAGAGTTTTCTGGGCACAATGAAAAGTTCAGTCTGATAGGCCAAGAGTCCAGGATGGTGGTGAGGAATTAGATGGTATAGCCAGGTAAGGGTCAAATCATATGACATGTGATGAGGTTGGAGTTTTATCCTAAAAGCCAGAGGGAGCCATCAAAAGCCTCACTGTGAGAAACAGCTCTAGAATGAGATCTGTGAATAGAGAATATTAAAAAGAGCCACTTGGCCTGTCTTCACCAAGATCTCCAGAGTTCGTCCATGCGACTACAAAGCTCATATGTCCCCAGGACTCCTCTCCCAGACAGGGTTGTGTTGGGATGTGCATATTTCATTGGAGAGTGTTTGAAAGTCACCACTTTCCCCCACTCTAGAACAACTTAACATTATAGAAAGGTTTTCATATAGTGGTCCCACACTCTTTCTGAGGAGAAAAGAAAATTGTAGGTTCGTTACAGCCTGGCAGATAAGCACTAAGCAGCCAAATGTGCACATTTAGAATGAAGCCCTTGGGATGACTGTAAACTACCCGCTAGCTGGGGGGTTCATGGCACTGCTAGTGAGTGGGATGCGGTTCCTCATACAAGACCCATTCATTCATTCAGTGGAAATAACATGTGCTCGTTACAAGAATGGGAAAGCTGATAAAACCTATATTACTCTTATGAATTATACCCAAAAAGTGAACTTTAAAAAATAACCACTAGGCATACCTCAAGGTCACAAGGCCAAGGTCACATTCTGTTTCTCTTCCATTCCATGTCCTTTCAATTCACTCTCCTGCTGTCTGTCCTCAGCATACACTCTTGGTTCTTTAAAGTCTGTCCTTGGGCCAATGGTTCTTCATTATTTTGGAAAAAGAACTAGTATCCATGCAGGATACTTTCAGTTGCAAGTAAAAGAAGCCCCAAGTCAAACTGCCTTTCAGGGGCCAAGAAGTCCCTGGCTCATTCTGCCGCAGAGCAGGCATGGCTGTGGGTGCCTGGCCAGGCATGTCAAGGAGCCAGTTTCCCCCCCATCTCTTCACTTTTTTCCAACACGTTATACTCATTCTTTCCCCCACCCCTGTCATGGTTACAGGAAGGTCACCCAAAGGAGGGGGTGAGTTTGCCCATGACAAGCAGTTAACAAGTTCCTGTTTTCCTTGGTGGGGCCATTCTGAGCCAAACCCTACAGGCAGGGAAATGCCGTGGTGGCCTGGCTGAGGCCTGGCTCACCAGGACCCATCTCTTTGGGAAGTTTGGGGTGTCACTCTGATGCTGCTCAGCAGGGAAGGGAAGAAATGTCTACTTCAGGCCTCTGATGATCTGATGGAACCTGTGCCCATCTCCTCACATGTCAGTTGGGCATTAGGTTTTTAAAGGATTCGCCAACCCCTGGTGAATTCTTAGTCTTAGAAAAAGAACATTCTTCCCAGAGCAGAGACGCATCTTGCTCTTAGACTGCAGCGCCGCCCTGGATTGTGGGCCCTTCAGGCAGTGCCGTGGTTGAACACTGGGGATAAGTTGTGGCTTTAAGTTGCTATTTCATCATCTTTAAGGATGACCCAAAAAGAGGCCAAGTAATGATAGATAAATAACTTCAAACATTCAATTCATTTTTTTAAATTGTAATTCAAAGATTTTCTCCCCCACTGGGAAAGGGAAAGGGAAGGGAAGTGTGTTTTCCCTCTCCTGTACCCCGTGTATTTTTACTTTTTCACTGTGTCTTTCACAAAGCTACCCCCACGTCAGTTGCAATGAATCTTTCCACAGACTGCTAGGTACCAAGAGTGACGTAATCCAGCCAGACCTGGTGGGACAGCCTCACATTGTGGAATCCAGGTCAGTGTTTTCAGTGAGAACTCTCCTCCAAACTAGAAAACATGAGCAAGCAATGATGTGGACAATCACCTTATATTGCAATTTTAAAATAAATGGTTTGCCAGAAATACTGAGCAGGTTTAACAGCTGGTCTACTTGGACGAAGGCAAGGGCCTGACCTCTGAAGAGCCCCTTAGCGCTTGCCTATCCATGTGCTGATCAGTTTTCAGGAAACCCTGCTTTAACAGGATTGAGAGAAGACCCGGCAAAGCCTGTGTGGTGTCACCTCACTCCCCATCTCCACCCAGATGACACTTTTTAAATGATGAGGCCCAGAGAGGGTTTGAGGTGTTACCAAGAACACCATGGCCATCAGCCAAGTGGGCTGGAGGTCATATTTCTTAGCCCCCTGAGGTATATAGACCTGCATCTCCGTTGATCTGCCCTCAGATGGCACCAGAATGTTAATTTTCCCTTTTCACTTACCTTAACTCTCAACAATCAACATAAAAAGTCATCTGTGGTATGGTTCTTGCTCGGTCCACGTTGACCTTTTCTGCAAGTGCGGCCTCAATAGAAAAATTACACACTTGCTCTCCTCATGCTGTTTTGAAAACCACTGTTTACAGTCATCTTCTGCTAAACAAAACAAGTAATTTTTTTGGATGATGCATTTTTCAAGGGACATTTTCAGATATCTAGCCAAGCTGCTTCACCACAGGAAACAAAGTTGTAAGTATCTATACAGGGTTATGGATGGAAAATAAAATTTTAGCTCCAATTCCAAAGCAACTCAGCTAGCTAGTTAATGGAGACCTGTCACAGGTTAGTGACTGAGTGTCCAGCTCAAACACCTACATGTGGGTGTCAGCCTCAGCTGGTCGTGTTCGCCACCTGCCCCATAGCGTCACACGCTCAGATGCCTTCCCTGCTCTGAGAATGAAGATGCTGGGCCCCAGCACCTGCGTGTGAGGCTGGGGAGAGGCCTTGACTCAAGCGTGGTGAGAGTGGCAGCCACACAGTTTTTCTTATTCAGCTCAGCCTCCAATCTACAGTTACTGTAGTTATGATGTGGAGGAATGTCTCGGCCCCGTGCCACATCCTACTCACAACACATTCTCGGAAAAGGGAGGGAAGTTCAAGTGCACACAAATTACTTGTTGCTATGGCTTTTTCTGAGTCTGTCTAAGACTTCATTGCAAGTATTACATCCCTCCACTTGGCAGGAGGTGGAAGAAGGATGAGGAAAATACTTCCAAATGCTGGTGGTGGCACGGCTAGACTCCAGAATCCTCAGGGTCGTGAGTTCATTCACCCCTTTATAACGTCCTATTTACACACACCCATCTCGTTCCAGTACGAACTTTAAGCAACTCAAAAACATTTCTAAAGTCTGTAGTTTAAAAACAATTTCTTGGACATGGACAACAGTGTGGTGATAGCAGGGGGAGGAATATAAGGGGACTAAATGGTAATGAAAAAACAGAATAATATAAAATTATTAAATAAAAAAATAAAACCATTTCTTCAAGTCCTCTAGCTCCTTCCATGAGTTGGACTGGACTTTGAGTGACTCACTCACGGTCTGAAGTCCTATAAACAAATATACAAGGCAGAGATCCACAAGATTTCCTCTCTGTGATTCTTATCAAGAGAGTGTATTGTATTCCCGCTGATTGGGCCGTGCACTTTCCCGGGGAGACAGCATGAAGCAGGCACCTGCATCCACTTTACTCCTTTCCTCCGTGAGTCTTACATGGCCACCAGCTCACTTGTGAACTCTGGGAGAACACAGAGGTCAGGCTGTGCCAGGCACCTTGATCCCTCATTATCTTTAATTAGTGTTTAGGGGGTTAATCAGCAGTGAAGTTCATCTTTCTTTAATTACTTCTACAATTAAGCAGGGGAGACTTGTGGCTAGCTTTGACTCATTCTGTTTGTTTGGATGCTTATTTGAATTTGTAAAATCAGGTGTTTATTACCAAGACCCCATATGCATTAGAGGGGCTGTTGGAAAAGAGGAGCAATGGTACCAGGAAAGTTATTTTATTGTACTTAATTTGCAGATTAATGGGCCTACTAGAAAGTTTGCTATGTTAAAAGAAAATAACAGTCATGAGAAATATTGATAGTTTCAAACTTGATCCAAATTTTCTTAAACTCTAATAGGCAAATTTGTTTTATTTTTCATATATAAGGGCAATTTCACATTCAAGGAATTTAATTGATTAAAAAAATACAATTCAGTCATTATCTACATGTCTTTACTGTCACAGATGCTTTTCCAAGTCACATATAATTTTCAATACTTTATGTCATAAAGCTGCCAACTACCCTTAAGAAATTATATTCCAGCCCAATATGCTTCACTGTTCAAAAACTGGAGTGAAGGGGTGGACAGGGCAGGAGAGAGCTATGGGGGAAAAGGTAGGACAACTGGAACAGAAGAACAATAAAAACAATTTTTTTAAATACTGTTCTTAATACCCGGCTGAAATTTCCCATTGCTGCTTTTGAGCGCCCTGTGCTATTTCTCTCCGCCAGTCATCTGTGACCATCAGGTACTTTGAACATCATCACTGCCACCCTGACCGGGTGGATCACTTGTTGATTGGAGCATCATCCCGTAGACCAAACTGTAGACCAAAAGGTCGCAGGTTCAATTCCCCGCCTCAGGCTCGACTCCCAGTCAGGGCTCATGTCTGGGGGTCCCGCTCAATTCTTTGTCAGGGAGCACACAGGATGTTTCCAATCCATGGTTCTCCCTCACACTGATGTTTCTCTTTCTCTCTCCCGCTCTCTCTCTAAAAGCAATGAAAAATAATGTCCTCGGGTGCAGATAAAAAAATTTAAATATCATCATTGCCTGTTTATAAATAACCTTTCCACCCTCCTGAATTCTCTTCATCCCTCCATTATATTCCCATATTTATCTCTTGTTAAAAGATAAACTGAGGCATATTGACATTTTTAATAGCTTATGTGAGCAAAACTCAATTCGAATCAGGCAGCACCAAACTGGAAGTGGTCTGGTGCTCTGTGGACTGGAGCTCGGGGAGTGACTTGTACAGAGAAAAGGTGGAAGTCAGTAAGGAAATTACTGATTGTGTTTATCTTAAAGCCCAGTTGGCAGTTTGTGATTGGTTGTCTGTGACTCATTGTCCATGGGTTTCCAATGGGTACTGTTGAGGCATTTTACAGGCTTACATTTTGGTATACTTATGTAAGCTGCCCCGCCATCTGAGCCACCTCGGTCTAAGGGCCATCTTCCTTCATTAATTTAACACCTTTAGTTGAGGCCATTGTACTCAAGCTCCCCCGTGAGGGTGAGCTTTGGACCTGGGCTGCAGTGCATGCTTTCCATGCATGGTGTGAGGAAGTCACTGTTAGTCACAGTGTCTGCATCTGTCTGACCAGTGTCAGCCCTTCTTTGACAAAATGAGAATGTAGACTTGGTAGTCCTATGGTCCTGGAAACTCTACTTTTTAAAAAGAAGCTCCTTTTGACAAGGTCTTGGGAGGTCAGGCCACTTCTCTGCTCCCTCTGGCAGAGGGTGTACTCTCAGAGGCCTTTGGAGAAAGAAAGACCAAGGGCCCTGTGGCCTTGTCATTTCCATCCACGTCTTGGCTTTTGAACTTTGGCCCCACTTGCATTTATTATTCATCTCTTCAGTTCTTCAATCCTTCAACAAATAGCTCTTGAGCATCTACCAGGTACTGGGCACCATTTGGGGAGCTGGGCATATAACTATGAACAAAAAACAAAATTCTGGCCCTCAGAGAACTTACTGTACGTTCTAGTGGGGGACACAGACAGTAAACACAAGCAATGGTAGTGAAAAGTGGAATAAATTAAAACAAGGTAGGGTACAGGGGTTGAGTGAGGAGGAGAGGAGGTTTTCTAGTTGGCGGACAGAGGAGGCTGCTCTGACTGTGCTAGGGGAAAGAACGCGGGGGAAGCACACCTCAGGCAGAGAGGGAGCAAGTGCAAAGGTGGGAAACTATTCGAGTGTTCTCCGAATGGCAAGGAAGGCCACATGGCTGGGGCAGGGGGAGGGAGGGGGAGGGGCATCTTGGGAACCTGGGTTTGAGAGGAAGCCAGGATCTTGCAGTTAGTATATGATGTTGCCAAGCACAGTCCAATGGGTGGAAACAGAACTTTAACAGACCTCTCTGCTTGTAAAGCCGCATCCCTGATCAGTGTGGTGCTTCACCACTGTAGTGTTGCCTTGTCCTTTCACAGATGCCCCATCAGGAAATGCAGAGCCTTGACTAGTCCTACATCGCACCTGGGGCTGATCAGCCCCCACACGTCACTGCTCTGAGGCCTCTCTGGGTCAGCCAGGTGCCCTGCTAATTTATCTGTTCCTAACAGCCCCGTGACTCTGACCTGACCTTCCAGGGGCTCACCCACTGGACTGGGGAGCTCAGCCTCGTTTAAGAAGAACCTCACCACCTCATTGCAAGTTGTGGAATGAGGTAATGGTTTCCATATGTGCCGGGGCTGTCATTCAAATTTGACTTTGCCTGTTTGGCTAATGAGGTCAGACGGCTCTGCCTGTGGTGGACAGCCTCTCCCTTGGGTAGGGCGCCTGCAGGAGATGGATGAGGTCTCCCGCCCCCTGTTAAACATGGCTCAGCCATGTAGCATTTCTTCACACTTGCTTGAAAAGGAAGACTGCAGAGAAATGAAAAAAGGAAGGAAATGCATAAAAGCTGGGAGGGGCTTTTTTAATTTAAACTTTTTATTTTGAGATAATTGCAAGTTCACAGGCTATTGCAAGAAATAATACAGAGAGATTCCATGTACTCTTTACTCAGTTTCCCCCAATAGTAACATCTTGCAAAACTACAGTACAATATCTCAGCCTCAACACCGACATTAAGGCAGTCAAAACACAAAGCATGTCCAGCCTCAAGGGTCCCTCATGTTGTCTTTTTAGAGCCACATCAGCTTTCTACCCTCTCCTCAGCCCCTGGCAACCATTAATCTGTCCTCTGTTTCTATATTTTTTGTCACTTCAAGAATGTTATATGAATGAGTCCTACAATATGGAATCTTTCAGTAGTGACCTTTTTTCACTCAGCAAAATTCTCTGGAGGTCCTTCTAGGTTGTTGTATCCCACAATCGGTTCTTCCTCTTTCTTGCTGAGTAGTATTCCATGGTAAGGACAGACCGCACTATGTTACGCCTTTCACCTGTTGAAGGAAACCTGGGTTTCTAGTTTGGGGTTATTATGAATAAGGCTTTTATAAACATTTGTGTACAGGTTTTTATGTGAACACGTCTTCATTTCCCTGGGATAAATATCTAGAAGTACAACTGCTAGGTTTTGGGTGGTTGCGTATTTAGGCGTTTTTTTTTTTTTTTCTCTTTTAAAATAACCATTTATTTAGCTCACAGTTCTGTGGGTTGGCAGTTGGGCTACACATTAGCCCAGGTTTATCTATTTTTTTTGAGGTATAATTCAAATAATCTTCACCTTTTCAAAGTGTATAACTCAATGGTTGTTAATGTTGTCACGAGGTTGTGGTATGTGTGTTTGTTTCTCTGAGGATTTGCGAAACTGCAGAGTGGCCACGCCATTTTCCACTCCCACCAGCATTTGGTGTCGTCACCATGGTTTTCTGTCAGCGTTTGTGTCAGATGTGTAGTAATAGCTCGTTGTGGTTTTAATTTGCATTTCCCTAATTGCTAATAATGTTGAACATCTTCTCATGTGCTTATGGCCATCTGTATATCCTTTCTAATAAAACGTTTCTTCCTATCCTTTGCCCATTTTTATTGGATTCTGTTTTCTTCTGCTGAGTTTCAAGAGTTCTTTATATATTCTAGATGCCCTTTTTCAGACATGTGGTTGACAAATATTTTCTCTCACTCTGTAGCTCGTTCTTTCAGCCTTTAATAGAATCTTTCTCAGAAAAAAAGTTTAAAATTTGATGAAGCCCAAATTAATCGATTTTCTTTATGGGTTATGCATTTTGTGTTAAGTCTAAGAATTCTCTGCATAGTCCTAGATCCCAAAGATATTGTTCTGTTTTTTCCTAGTGGTTGTATAGTTTTATATTTTACTTTTAATTCTGTGATTCGTGTTGAATTAGTGTTTGTACGAGGTGTGACACTTGGGCAGAGGTTCGGCTGGGTGGCGCTGTGTGTCGGCCATGTACGCAGAGTTCCCTCAGCACTGTCTGTTGACAAGAGTGCCTTTCTTCCATTGGATTCTTTTCCTGCCTTTGTCAAAAATTAGGTGGGTATGTTTCAGCGAGTTCATTTCTGGGTTCCCTGTTCTATTCTGTTCATGTATCTGTTCGCCCTTCAGCCAGTGCCGCGCACACTGCCCTGATTAGTGTAGCATAAGTCTTAAAATCAGCTGGCCTGATTTCTTCCATTTTAGTATTTTTCAAAATTGTTTTAACTGCCTTTCCATATAGTTTTTAGAATAATGTTGTCTATAAGTACAAAAATTTTTTGTTCATATTTGTACAGAGATTTCATTAAACCTATGTATCAATTTAGGAGAGAATTAATAACTTTACTACTGAGTCTTCCAATTCATGAAAATGGCATGTGTCTCCACTTACTTAGATCTTTTTTGGTTTTGTTCATCAGCATAGTTTTTAGCAAACAAATATTGTACATGTTATGCTGGATTTACACCTAAGTATTCCATCTTTTGAACAATCATAAATTGCACTGTATTTATAATTTCAGGATCCATGTGTTCATTGCTAATATATACAAATACGATTGATTTACATATGTTGGTCTTACATTTCACAAGCTTGCTGAACTCACTTATTCATTCTAGGAGTTTTATATGTATATGAGTGTTTTTCCCATATTTACATATTTATATTTTTTGGAATTTTGTAGACCATCATTTTATCTGAAAATAGGAGTGCTTTTGTTCCTTTTACTGATCCGTGTGTCTTTTATTTTGTTTTCTTGCCTGTTACACTGGCTAGAACTTCCAGCACTGTTCAGTCAGAGTGCTGAGAATGGATATTTTTGCCTTGTTTCTAATATTAAGGGGAAAACACTGAGTTTTTCATTATAAAATATTATGTTGAATGTTTATGTAGATGTTCTTTGGCAAATTGAGGAAGTTCCCCCCTATTCCCAATTTATTACGAGGTCTTGTTTTTTAAATCATGAATGGGTATTGAATCTTGTGAAATGCTGCTTTATTTGCTTTATTTGCATCAGCTGATATGGTTGTGTGGTTTTCCCGCCTCTTTAGTGTCTTGATATTGTGGATTACATTGACTGATTTTTGGATATTGAACCAGCCTTGTAGCCATAGAATAAACTCCACTTGGTCACTTGTATAATTTTTGTTATATATTGCTGAATTATATTTACTGATACTCTGTTTAGAAATTTTGCATCTATATTCATGAGCAATACTGGACTATGTTTTTCTTTGATTTTTATGTAATATCTTTGTATGGAAGAGATTGTATAGAATTAATGTTAAGTCTTCTTTAAATATATTTGGTAGAATTCTCTAGTGAAGCCATCTTGACCTAGATATTTCTTTCTGGAAGATTTTTAAATTATGAATTCAATTTATTTAATAGTTCTAGGTATATTCAAATTATTTCAAATTGTGTGAGTTTTTATAGTTTTTGTTTTTCAAAAAATTGGTCCATTTCAACTAAGTTATCAACTTTATATGTATAGAATTATTTGCACTGATCCTCAATTATTCTTTTGATGTCTGTGGAGTCCGTAGTGATAACTCATTTTATTCCTAATGTCTATAGTAATTTATATATTTTCCCTTTTTTTGTAAGTCTTGCTAGAATTTTGTTAAGTGTATTATTCTTTTCAAATGGCAAACTTTTTTTTCATTGATTTTCTCTATTTTTTTCCTATTTTCAACCCACTGGTTTCTGCCTTTATCCCTATTGTTTCCTTCTGCTTGTTTTGGATTTAACTATTCTATTTAAGTTTCTTCAAGTGGGAACTTAGGTTATTGATTTGAGACTTTTCATTTTTTTCTAATGTATCTACTTACTGCTATGAATTTCCTTTTCGGCAATAATTTAACTCTGTCCTACAAATTGTGGTGTATTTTTATCTTCACTTAGTTCAGTTTTTTAAAAATGTCTTTTCAGACTTCCCCTTTGACCTATGGATTATTTAGAGGTGTGTTGTTTAGTTCCCAGGTGTTTGAAGATTTTCCTGTTATCTGTTACTGATTTCTATTCGGACTCTATCGTGTTAGGAAAATGCATTCTCAATAACTCTAGTGCTTTTAAATTCGTTAAGGTTTGTTGTATGGCCCAGGGTCTTCCAGGGTGTGTGTTTCTTGTGCACTTGGAAAGAATGTATATCCTGCTGTCATTGAATAGAGTATTCAAAATATTGATTCAATCCTTTTGATTAATGGTGTTTAGGAGTTCTTTAATTTCCTTACCAATTTTCTGTGTGTTTGTACTATCAGTTTTTGAGAGAGAAATGTTGAAGGACCCCACAATAATTGTGATTTTGTCTATTTCTCTTTCAGTTCTATCAGTTTTTGCCTCACATATTTTGCAGATATATTGCTTGGTACATAGACATTTAGGATTGCTGTGTGTTCTGGGTGGATTGACCCTTTTGTCATTATATAATGTCCTTCACTCTTTCTGGTCATTTTCTTTGCTCTGAAGTCTATTTTTTCTGATGTTAATGTAGTTACTCCTGCTTTCTTTTGACTAATGTTCTCATGATATCTCTTTTCTCATCTTTTTATTTTCTGTCTTCCGATTTCGTTATATTTGAAGTCAGTTTCTTACAGACAGCAAATAATTGGGTCATGTTTTTTATCCCATTCTGCAGGTCTATGGCTTTTAGTTGGTATATTTAAATCATTTACATTTTTTATCCTCACCTGAGGACATTTTTTTTTCATTGCTCTTAGAGAGAGAGGAAGGTAGAGAGAGGAACATCAGTGCAAAAGAGAAGCATCAACAGGTTGCCTTCTGTAAGTGCCTGGACAGGGGATTGCAGGCACCTAGCTGAGGGAATAATACGCGCACCTATTATGTGCCCTGACCGAGAATTGAACCTGCAACCTTTTTGGCTACGGGATGATGCTTCAACCAACTGAGCCACACTGCCCAGGGCTAGACCATTTACATTTAATATTGATATCTCAGAGCTTCAGTCTACCCTTTTATCTTTTTTGGGTTTTTTAAATTTGTTTTTGTCTTTCATTTTTGTATTTTCTTTTTCTTTCCTTCTTGTAGGTTTTGTGAACATTTTTTAGAGTTTTATTTTAATTTATCTATTGTATTTTTGATGTGTCTCTTTGTATAGCTTTTTCTGAGTTGTTCTAGGTATTACATTATGTATGAGGGGGACCCCAAAAATACCAGAATTTTTTTATTAAAATACTTGTGTATTTATTCTTACATGTTTAAACTTCAGTCACCGTCCAAGTACTCTCCATTTGATGCAATACACCTATCAAGACATTTTTTCCACTGCTCAAAACAGTTTTTGAACTTGTCAATTTTGATACCTTTTAGTGCTTCTGCCATTTTTTGTTTCAGCTCTTCCACATCAACAAAACATTTCCCTTTGAGGACTTTTTTCATCTGGGGAAACAAAAAAAAAAGTCACTTGGGACAAGATTGGGTGAATAGGGAGGTGAGGGACAGGGGTCATGCTATTTTTGGTCAAAAACGCTGGACACTCAGCACAAAAACACTGGACACTCAGCACAGTGTGAGCAAGTGCGCTCATAAATCACCCATCATGCAATGGGCAGATGTTAAAGAGTCTTCAAAAAAAAATTCACTGAAGCTGAACACAGCCTCTCACAACAAGGCCAGCTGGTACAGTAATACAGATGGGTTCCTAGAACACTCACCTAGCAGGGGCAAGCCTATACTATAAGTGGCTCACCCTCCAGAAGATAATTCCAGTTTTTTGGGGGGTCCCCCCTTGTATGTATTACTAATCACAGTCAGCTGATGTCACTTTTCCCAGTTTAAGTGAAGTATGGAAAACTAACCTCCTTTCCATCTCTTTAATTACCTCCATTTATAATATAATTTAATTGTCTTAAATATTTTCTGTAAATACATTTAGAACCACATCAGAGAGTGTATCACTTTTGTTTTAACTTGTCAAACATAATTGGAGAATTCAAGAGGAAAGGGAAAGCCTATTGTATTTGCTCATGTTTTTGTTTACCATGTCCTTCATTCCTTCCTGATGTTCTAAGAGTTTTTCTTTTATCATTTCTCCTTTGCTCATAGAACTTCCCTAGCTGTTCTGATGGTGACAGATTCTTTTCGTTTTTCTTTTATTTGATAATGTCTTGATTTCTTCTTCATTCCTGACCTATTTTACTCAGTGAACAGTTCTTTTCTCTCAGCACTTGAAACTGGCCCAATGGTTTCTGAAGAGAAGTCCACCGTCATTTGAGTTGGTTTTCTTCTACAGGTAGAGTGTCATTTCTCTTTGGCTGGTATTGAGATCTTTTCTTTGTCTTTAGTTTTCAGAAGTTTAATTATAATCTGTCTTAGCCTGGATTTCTTTGGGTTTTTTCATGTTTAGGATTTGTTTAGCTTCTTGAATCTGTAGGTTTATGTCTTTCACAAAATTTGGAAAGTTTTCAGTCTTTATTTCTTCTGAAAGTGAGTGCTTTTTCAGGCCTATCCTTGTTCTCTTCTCCCTCTGATATAACATGATGTTATATCTTCTGTTATATTCCCACAGGTCCCTGAGGCTCTGCTAATTTCTTCTTTGGTCTATTTTGTCTCTGCTATTCAGATTGGGCTGTTGCTACTGTTCAATTGGGTTGGCCAAAATGGTCATTTCATTTTTTCCATAAAATAAAATACACATTTTTCATTATCACCAATAAGTTTATTGATTTGGATATTTTGAGTATTTTGGCTATCTCCCACATGGTGTGATGTTGATTGTTCTCAATTAATGTCTCAATTTGATCTCGATCAACTTCAACTAGTCTACCTGACCATGAAGCATCGTCCAGGGAGAAATCTCCAGCACAAAACTTCGAAAACCACTTTTGACACATTTGATCAGTCCCAGCACCTTCTCCACACACTGCACAGATCTTTTGTGTGTGTGTTTCAGGTGCATTTTTACCTTTCTTGAAATAATAAAGCATAATTATAATTATTAAAATGACCACACACAAATTCACCAATTTTTGTAAGTTTTTTTAATGCACTCTGATATGGTAGCTGTCACAGTGCAATCTAACAGAATTGTTTTGAATGAAGTTAAAGACAACTAAGCAAGCGCTACTAGAGCCATCTTACAGAAAAAAACAAACTTTTTGGCCAACCCAGTATCTCCAATTCACTGACCATTTTCTCTGTCCCCTCCATTATGCTATTGAGACCATCCTCTAAGCTTTTTCTTTCAGTTATTGTATTTTTGAGTTCTAAAATTTACAATTGTTTCTTTTTCATATCATTGCTGAGGCTTTGTGTTTTTTTATTTGAAGCATGTCATAACTTCTTATGGAAGCATTTTTATCAGGGCTGCTTTAAAATTTTTGTCAGATTATTCTTCTACCTCTGTCAACTTGGTGTTGGCATCTATTCATTGTTTATTTGTTTTTGAACATTCAGTTTGAGATCTTTCTGATTCATGGTATAACAAGTGATTTTCAAATAAAACCTGGACATTTGCGGTATTATGTTACGTGACACTGGACTTTGTGGCCACCCTCCTCCTGCCAGCAGGAGGTAATTCAGATTCCCTGGTTGACTTCCACTGATGCCCACTGGGTGAGCGAGTTCTGCGCTAGTCCAGGCCTTCCTTCCCTCCAGTTGCTAGTTTTAATGGTCAGAGGAGACTTGAGACCAGAAAGAACTAGAGGAATCTATCTTTTCATTTTGGGAATGGAGTTTGTATTATGTTAGGTAACCTTGAACCCTATCTTGTCCTCTGCCATACTGTCCTCAACTATTCTACATAATCTGAATTCTTTTCTTAACAAAATACAATATCCTATCTTTGTAAATGCCAATGAGGTGTTGTTTTTTTTCTCTCACAATATATTCTAGAATTTGGAGTGGGCTTTCCTGCTCTGGAAGAGACTTGGGATTCCATAATCTTAAACAAAGTAATACAGAGGAATTTATCTTGGCAGCTATTGGAGAAGTCACTCCATCTGAGCTCAGGGCTCGGCATTGTGGACGATGCGAAGCAATGCCAGCATCAGTTCTGGAGGCACGTACAAGCGTGGCAGTGAGTCACAGCCCAAATCAGTACGTACGGAGTCCAAGTGCAGTTTTACAATATAAGTACCCATTTCCTCTGTTCTCAGCCCAGGGCAGGTACTGTGCAAAATGCAGAGAAAGTGTGAGATCCTGAACACACCGACAACATGTTGCTGTTTCTAGGAATCACCACTTACCGTGCTTCCTCACCCCGCCTCCTCTGTAGGGGTTTCTGCAGGCTGAGGAATCCAAAGTGGCATCTCGGGATTGGACCTGTCTAGACCCAGGGTCCCATGGCCTCCTGAATGCCTCAGAGGCAACCCAAGTCCCACGTTCAAAACAGGACTCATTGTCTTTCCCACTAAACCCATTGTTCCTCCTGTGTTTCCATCTGGATAGTCAGCAAGGAGTCATGGCTCAGGATGCAGATTCAATGCAAACTCTTCTTCAAGTCTTCCTGAACTTTCTCTGAGTTCTTCACTCCTCCCTTTTACCACAGTTGAGCCTCGTACATGCTCCATTATGCATTCAGCAAGCACCCTGTGATATGATATGTGTCTGTGTGGCGGGGTCAACTTGGAGACTGAGGGCTTCCTAAGGGCGGAGACTGTGTCTTAGGTGCCTTTGTCTCCAGCACTGGGTCTCACATACAATAGATGCAATATGAACACTGAATGAGAAGTCAGGTTTGTAAAAGTGGGTTGTGTGTGGACTGGCCATTAAGGAAAAAGGAGAATAATTTACTGCCATCTAATAGAAGAGAATTAGTGACAGACTCCTCACCCCAGGGTAGAACTCCTATCTATTGGAATGTTTGGGTGGAAAACCTATTTTGTTTTGTTTTATTCTTGTTATTGTTCATCTCATTATAGGGTGGGGCAAAAGTAGGCTTATATTGAAAATAAAGGTAAGTTCGTATGGAAAAATAATACAATAATTAATTAATAACAAGAATCAACTCTACGTTTTGCATACTCACAACTGTAACCCACTTCTGCCCCTCACTGTATTTGTGTGTTTAACTACGGTAAAGTTTTTGATCCTACAAAGGCCCAGCTGGTCCTGGAATGTACATGATCCCAAAAGGTTCTCATTTCCTAATGTTCAGATTATAATTCGTATGGTAAGTTACCAATAAGGCTGTGAAATCTCATTTTCTATGGATCCTTAAAAATAGGCTTTCCACACTCTGATAGGTTGGTAGATGTTTGGCCTCACCTGAAGGAAAGGGAATGTTGGACAAGCTTTTTTGAGGAACCTATCAGATTTACATTTTGAAGGCAGTCCAGCATTAATTTTAAAATAAGTTTCCAAAGATACCTATTTGTTTTTGGATTTGTTGAAGTGTCAGCTGTGGTTCCTACCAGCTGTAACTACTGATGGGATTTTAAACCAGATTTGCAGTCATTTGCCATATTCTCCACGCTCCCGCGCTTTGGCAGCTGAGCATGTGCTGTGTTTGCAGCAACAGCCTCCTACAGCACTGTGGACGTAAGAGTCTATTATTTCCCTACATAGGCTTCTTGACTCTCTGCTCCTTCTTAACACTGCTCAGTGTTTGAGACAGGGGTACACCACCTCCTCATGTCAGCTCCCAAGCAGAGCCTGGGGTAGGGACTTGTGTGAGACTGAGTTTCACCATCACTACTGGGGAGGCACCAAGAGTGGATGACCCTCTGGGGAATTTTTGTTTATGTGCACCTTTCATGTCTGCAGGTCCCAGTCAGCATCCCTGCTGAGCTAGGATAGGGAAAAAATCAAAGGGAGCCCTTCAACTCTAACATCCCTCCCCCCGGGAGAGACAAGCCAACAGTTCAGGTGAGGAGAGGGAGTGGACCTGAATTCAGGATGCTGTCCCCCTCCTTTTTGTTTTTTAATTGAACTTTCTTTTTTAAAAACAGTGGTAAAATTCACATTCACATACATAAAATTTACTATTAGAGTATACAATTCAGTGGCATTTACCACATTCACAGTGTTGTGGAACCATCACCACCGTCTAGTTCTAGAACACAGTTCATCTCCCCAAGAGGAAAGTGCGTCTGCTTGAAGCAGTCTCTCCCCTTCCCCTCCCCCACACCCACACCCGACAGCCCCGACAACCTCTATTCTGCTTTCTGTCTCTACATTTATATGGACATTTACATCTACATTAATAGGACATTTATATGGACATGTCCTAGTCTGGACATGGCATATAATGGAATCATGCAACACATAGCCTTTTTGCTTTGGCGGCTTCCACTTAGCGTAATGTTTTCAAGGTTCACCCACGTGTAGCATATATCAGTACCTCATTCCTTTTCATGCACATTTGGTTTTTCTATTGATAGACATTTAGGCTGTTTCCATCTTTTTTTTTTAGGCTATCTGGATGCTGCTTCAGATCTTGGTGTACTAGTATCTGTTTGGGTCTGTTTATAATTGTTTTGGGTGTGTGCCTGGGCGTGGAACCCCCGGCTGACACAGTGACTCCACGTGGACCTTACTAAAGAACAGTGGCTGCACCACTTCACAGCCCCGCCAGCAACGTGCTAGCGCTCCAATTACTCCACATCCACCCAATGTTTGTTATTTTCCGCTTTGGTTTCTTTTTTCTTATAGCCATCCTAGTAGATGTTAGATGCTGTCTCTTCAATTTGCATTTTCTGAATGACTGACGAGCAGGATATGAAAACAAACCTGCACCTGGTATGCTAAGTGCTGTGATGAAACTGTACAGTGCCAAAGACAAAGACAATTATAAAAGTGTCCAGAAGAAAAAACAGATTCACCTGTCCTCTACATGAGTAGACAATGCAAAGTAAACAAGAGAGGAGAAAGGAAGGAGGAGCAAAGCAAAAATATGATAAACTGGAAGCATAAACTAAATTATTCCATTTAGACATATTTTAAAACATAATTATATATTAATGTGAATGCATACTTCTATGTAGAACAAAAGTGTGAAATATGAACAAAAGATGATTCCTAACTTTATCACAGTAGAAGAGAGAAGAGTGGAATCAGAGGGGAGTCTAAGGGGACTTTATATTTGATATTTCATTATTTTGTTAAAATCTGAAGTAGTTCTGCCCTGATTGGGTAGCTCAGTTGGTTAGAACATTGTTCTGATATGCCAGGGTTGCGAGTTCAATCCCTGGTCAGAACACATTCAAGAATCACCCAATGAATGCATAAGTAAATGGAACAATAAATCGATGTCTCTCTCCTCCCCCCTCCCTCTCCCTCTTCCTTCCTCTCTCTCTCAAGTCATTAAATAAAAAATAATAATAATCTGAAGTAGCTCTCCCAACCAGGCCCACTCGTGACATTTGCAGGGCCTGGTGCACCAGTAGAAAGCAAACACTATGTCCAAGTATGTGCACGTTATAAATTAACCAACAGGTACCTGTGCACCTTGATGGATATACCTTCATAAAGATGGCAGTGCTTGGTGAGTCCCACATTCTTTGAAGGTCTGAGCCAGAAAGCGGTGACACGGGGAAGAGCCAGCTGTCTTGTGCATTTCAAACCTCCCTTGTCAATCCCGGCTCTGTCCTGCACTGGGCAGGGGCATGTGCACATGCATGCGGACATCTCAGTCCGTACACCTCATGCAGGAAGCCACCCCTTGGCCCCTTACATAGGCCTAGGAGTGTGGACACTGGCTATAAGGCCTACTTTCGGAGAATGGAGCTAGCAGAGGTCAGGTTAGCCATGGATGCCAGTTTGGAGGTCACTGAGCAGAGACTTCTAAGGTCCCAAATACCTGGGGTTGGGGGACAGACATGGGCTCTGGGTAGACCAATCTGCTTGACCCCATGGACCCCTCACCACATGGGAGGTCGGGCTGCAGGATGGAGTGGGTCCCTCTGAAGCATGGGGCCTAAGGGTTGTGATGTCGTTTGCTAAAGCCAAGTGGGCAGGGCACACTCACTGTACTGGTTTCTGACTGTTTCTGTGTGTTTGGAATATTTCATTATTAAAAAAATAAAAAGAGACAGCAAAGCATACACCTTCCATGAGGGAACTGGGAATATCTGCCTAGCCCAGAGGCAGGGGAAAGAGCACTGCCAGCAAAGTGCCCTCTGACCTTTTGCTTCGAAACAGCCGAGTCTCTGTTTTCTCACCTGCCCAGTGAGAGAGCAAGATGTGGGATTTCAAAGGCACCTCCTACTAATTTGGTTCTGTGAAGTCTCAGAAGCCCCATCACTAGAAGGAGCTCCTGAATCTGAAATGTTGGGGGGACCAGGGATGGCCAGGGCAGAGGATGGGCCTGGTGGCAGAGCCTAGCCCCGCATCTGTCCCCCAGGTTTCTGGGAAGACAGTGCCTCGTCAACCAGGAAGGCTGGGAAGGATGCCCCGGGAACCTGCAGTCCAGCCCACAGGGAGCAATTCTACACACAGTGCCTTCCAGGGTGAGGCAGGAAGGATGGCCCTTCAGGGTATTCCTGAAGTCCTGAAGCCAGCCATCACAGGGCGCTGCAGGTGGTCAGGCGACAATGGACACACAGAGGGACGTCGTACTCACAGCCCCCTCCCCCCATGCATCTGCTCAGCCCCGCAGTCCAGGACAGTTGCTCAGCAGGGCCCAGTGAGATTGATTTGACTGTGGGGGAAAAGACATGAGAGGGAAGGGGAAGACAGCATGAAGGGATAGGAAAAGTGGTTTTTTCTCATAAGCCATCAGACACTTTGCCCAGCTCAGCTAGCTCAGGCTCCCCCTTAATTGGTGATGCAGCAAACATTGCCCTTTCAACCAAGAGAACCAGAAAGTGCTCTCTTCTGGAAACCCAAGCACAAAATGAGCTTCAGCTCATGGAACTGTTGAGAATACCCAGGGTCCTGCTCCTCTTTCAAAGGACCTTGGGGGAGTTGTGAAGCGGACTGTGGCCAGGGAGTAGGGGAGGTGCCTTGGATCCCAAGCAACTGCAGCTCCTTAAACAACCCTCACCTGCCCACAAACAGCAGATTGGGGGTGTATTTGCTGCCATTAAAGTACCGTAGATGGGTTGCTTAAACAAAAGAAAGTTATTGTCTCATAGTTCTAGAGGCTATAAGTCCAAGATCAAGATGTTGTCAGGGTTGGTTCCTCCTGAGACCTCGCTCCTTAGCGTGTAGATGTCCATCTTCTTCCATTGTCTTCACATGCTCGTTCCTCTGCGTGTGTCTGCGTCCTGGTCCCCTTTCCTCATGAGGACACCAGTCATAACTGGATTCAGGCCTATCCTAATGACCTCATTTTAACGCAATCACCTCTTTAAAGATTCTGTCTTTTAATACAGTCACATTCTGAGGTACTAGGGGTTAGGATTTTAACACATGAATGTGGGTGGGAGGGACACAGTTCACCCTGTAACAGAGGGCGCTGGCAAACTCCCGTACACCAGAAATCTCACTGGGAGCACGCAGAGTGGCATCCTGATGGCGAGAAATCAAAGCACTTTGTTTACCTGGACAATTTTCAAGCACACACCGCAGTTTGTAGGAATGAAGACAGCTGTCCTCCAGGATAGCTCCATATCTGTTCACAGCTGTGGCAACCTTAGAGGAAATAATTTCAGGAAAGGCAGGAAGAGCTCCTAATCCTTGTGTTTTCAAAGAAAACTCACCTTGATTTTTATTGTGGTTCAGAACAAACATCGGGTTCTGTGGAGAGAAGCCTGACTCTTCCTGGGGTCCTGAGGTGCCTGGGCGAGGCTCTGGCCCTGGTACGGGTAACTGGCTTGAGGAAAGGCGGCTGCAGGTGGGGTTGAGGCTTTTAAGACATTTACCATAGAAACAGATCACTCCTTCAAGAGTGTTCTGGGAAGCCAAGGATTTGCCTGGTATGAAAGGGCACTTGTAGTGCACTTCCATTAAGAGGAAGGCAGAGTTGAGAGGCGTTGTGTACAGGACGGGCCGAACACAGAGCGCCTTTTAGAAGCGAGAGCCATGCCCTCCAAGTGCCGAGATAGCATCTACAGTCAACAGCAGGCCTGCTTGCGAAACTGGAGATTTTTCTTGACGTGGGGAAGGAAGCTTTTTCTCCCTGTCTGTTTTATTTTACAACCTGAAGTCATGCAGTGAGTACCTTTGAGACGTGTCCTTGTGAGTTAGAGACTGACCGCATTTGATTTACCTGCAGGATGAATGAGCGAGACCGCCTGTTAAAGAGGCTCAGCAGGAAGACGCCCCCCACTCTCTTCCGCGGGGGTTCCCTCCAGCAGAGTGTTCCACGTAAGTAGTCACGCCAGCCCACTCAGGCTGCGAGACCCAGCCCACGCAGGAGCGCGGGCAGCTTAATGAAGGCCTGGATGTTGTTAATGGGGACGGAGACAGCTGCCAAGCTGGAGCCCCACGTTTGGAAGTGAAATTCATATGTTTGGCCTGAGGCAAGTACAGCTTGAGTATGGGTAGTTCCCTGGGACCCGCTCAAATGCCTGAACGACAAGATCCTTAAACTCAAAATCCTGATGTGGTTAAGATCCTCTGTCAGCCTCCCAACGGCATTATTTCTAAGGTCGAAGTGATATTACTTTTAAATTGTTTCCCCAAAGATAGCAATATGCAGGGTTTTATTTAATATTAGTATATTAATTAAAACAATGCCAGTCACTGGTAAAAAAAAAAAAAAAAAAAATCTCGATGCTTTTCTCAGGAAGGCTGCCTGGTGTCCAGCACCAGTGTCCCCACTCTGAACGCTAAAGCCCCAGCCTGGTTTCTGCTGAGGGGGCCTGACCTGAGCAGCGGGTCTGGGGATGCTCCAGAACCCAGAGCAGCAGGGAGGGGAGGCCATGAAGGGCAGATGGGGTGCCGGCACTCATGAGGATGCTGGGGGCTTACTTGAGCAATCCAGCCACTCCACTCTCAGCTGAGTGGTGTCATTAGAAGTGCAAGTTCGATTCACGCCAGGGCCTATAGGCCCATCGCCCCCTGCCTCCCTGAACCCCACGTCTCACTCCAGCCCGCACTCCCTCTCTTACACATGTACATGTCATCTCTTCAGCCCTTGCCCCCATTCCTGCTTCCCTTTCTAACCCTGAGGAGGTGAGAAAGAAACAACTGGTAGACCAAGAGCAGTTTAGAGAAAATAATCATTGTATCCATAGAACCTATGTCAAGTTTAATTGAGCTCCACCTATCAGCAGATCTTTGCAGACTTTCTCAATGGAGAGCTTTCCTCCCTTTCCCACTGGAACAGCAGCATGAAAGAAAGGGGACTGAGGCCAGCTCCATTTGGGGCCTCACTTGTTTGGTGTGTCCTTTAATGTTCCATGTCCCCAGGAGGTGGGTGGTGTCAGCCTCAAGAGTACCTGGCAGAGGCTCAGGTCAGTACAGTAACTGGCCTGGCATGGTCCAGCAATTGTGATCACAATCGTGGTGTCTGTGATCCAAGAGACAGGTCAAGTCAGGAGTGTTGCTGGGGAAGACCGAGGAGTGCGGCGTGGGAGGCCAGCCTCTGGGGCTGAGCTGCCTGGCCTCCTGCCCTGGCTTGGCCACCTTTTTGTGATCTCAGGCAAGTTAACCTCTCTATTTCCATGTTTGTAGAATGGAGATGATATCAAAACTCACTTGGAGTTGTTGGGAGGATTAAGTGAGATCGTAAAGAGCCTAGAATAATGCCTGACAATACAGAGTCCAATAAATGTTAGGTATTAGCTATGTATTTTTTCTGCCACTAGTTGAGTCACTTTGGGTAACTTAATATTTCTCTAAATTTTTGTTTTATCCTCTGGGGGAAAAGTAGAATTATAATAATAATAAGCTTCCTTAGTCTGTGCGAGGCTTCACGATGATGTACATACCAGACACAAGGAAAACGCACACTGGTTTCTAAACTGCCCCTTCGTGCCAGGGAGCCATGCTGCTTCTCTAACGCGTGTTTCACAGTAACCACGGAAAGAGCACATGCAATGTGTTATGTGTGCAGTTGACCCTGACCAAGGGAGGCGTTAGGGACGCTGACCTCAGTTCAAAATTTGCATGTCCCCCAAAACTTATGGCCTATTGGTGACCAGAAGCCTTACTGGTAGCATACATAGTTGATTAGCACATATTTTACATATTATATGTATTAGACGCTGTATTCTTAGATAGTAAGCTAGAGAAAAGAAAACATTATTAACTAAGTCATAAAGAAGAGAAAATACATTTACAGTATTTACTGAAAAACTTGCATATAAATGGACCCACACGGTTCGAACCTATGTTGTTCAAGAGGCGACCGTATAGATTAAAGACCAAGTGGAAGAGTCATAAAAAGTCTTAAAACAACTACTAAATGTTTTGCTTAAATCCCAACATTTTGAAGGACAAAAAATTCTAATGAACAAGTATACGAAATCAAAGAGCTTCTAAAAATCACACTACATTTTAAAAACACCCAGAAATGAGTAGCAGGAACTTGGTTGACAATAGACTGTCCCCGTCAATGACAACTAGAGGAGGTGGCTCATCCAGCAACTCGCGTGGCTCCTGGTGGGTGAGATGTCCTTGGCGGCTGCCCTGGGCCCTCTGCTGTCGTGGGCCTCAGTCTTCCCAGGAAACTGGAAAGATACTCCAATCTTGGAAGTACTTGTAGTTTCTTATGAGCCACCAACATGGTATGTGTAAGGGAGGTCAGAGTGTCCTGCATGGTCTAATGCCCCTGTCATCCCACAGTATTCCCCATTTCTCCTGCTATTAGGAATATGTTTCCAGACAGGAAACTGCTACTTTCATTAAGATGTTATAAGAGCTCAGATTCAAAAGAATACTACTGAAGGGGAGTTTTATTCCATAATAATGGGGGGGACGACATGATACTATAGACATCACCAAAAGTTCTACAAGGACTAGTCAAAATAACTAAGAAATTCACCCACTGCTTTATCTCCTTTCACCTGCCCCATTTTGTTCCCAGATTCTGGCTGTGGCTGAGCACTTAGGAGGCAGACACATTAGAAGGCCAGCCAGGGAGAGTTCAAGCTGGGCGCTTTCTCCAGGCCCCATCAGTACTTCGTGGCTGTCAGGACTTCCTGAAAGAGGAGTGGAAGTGGGAAATGCTTAAGAGCCCGAAGTTTCCTCTGTGAGGCCCCTGTTTGGATACCAATGGCAGTTAAACATTCATCAGGCGGAAGCTGGTGAACTGATGCTGTGTCTCTGACTGGCTGAAGGGTACAGGCCCCACTTGGGGCTCACCAATGCCCTTGTCCCACTAAAACTTCTTCCATTATTATTCTAACCCCCACCAGGATATTTTTTGTGAGCCAGGGGCATACCTCCACTCCTAGGATAATCCTATCGGGCCATCCTTTTATTCTTGAATTACAAAGTCCACTGTCAGTCTCAGTTGAGGTTCAGAAAGTCTCAGTGTAGAACATTTTGGAAACATGATGGTAGATACAACGGACAGGAATTGGCAGAGAAACAACTCAGCAGTGACCTCGGGGAGCTCTGCTTGCCCAGAGGGAAGAGATTCACTGTTGGACCCGGAGCCTCTCTCTGCCATCTCTGCTGCTGGAGAGTGAGGGGCTGAGCAATCAATCCCACCAGAAGGCCCTGGGCCAGTGAGGCAGATAGACACTGAGGGCGCCGTCCCACTACAAGCAGAAGAATCCACTGCAGCTGGTTTCCCGGTAGGCACAGGCAGAAACGAATGAAAGACAGGAGAACTAAAGGGGAATGGACAACTCCAAATGCTGAAATGCCTTTCCCAAAAGGACACTCCAAAACAATGTTTCCGTCTCAACAGGTTCCTTTTATTCCCTCCCCTCCACCCCTTACTTCCCCCCACCCCACCCCCCAAAAAACACATCCAAAAGATAGTAGCAATTGTTCTGCTGGGACTGATTGTTGAGACAGGCGCCTTTCTTTTAGAGGACTCCCCCACTGTTGCCTAGTGTGAGTTAGCCCTGAACAAAGGCAAGGGTTCTGTGGCCTGGGAACAGCTAGCCAGGACCACACCAGTGCCCACATGGAGGCCCAGAGCTGAGAAGCTGGACCTCACCTGGTCCAGGCCATTTTTTTGGTTTTTGGTTTTTGGCTTTTTTATAGAAAAGTAAACCAAGGAGACCTAGAGAGCTTACAGAGCCCATGGTCCCATGGCTGAGTTACTGCCAAGCAGGGATTAGAACCAGCCCTTCTTGCCCCCAGTGCCTCTGCCATAGACACCCAGATCCGTGATGAAAGCAGAGCAGGTTGGGAAAGCTGACTTCAGGGTGGAAGGCTCAGGAGTCAACCCTGCCCCAGAATCGTTCACGAAGAACACTTACAAAGTGTTCCCGTTGCCTGGGACCAGAGCCGTTTCTGTCCAGGCCATAAGCATCCTCTGGGGGTGCCACAGAGCTGTGACAGGACTGTCACTGCAGCACTCAGGAGGTCCAGACACAGCTGCTGTGGGGCCCCACCCAGAAACAGGAGGCATTCACAAGAACGAAGACTGCTCAAGTTGACCACAGTTCGCAGTCTTGTCGCCAGGAGAGACAGTGTTATTTGCTGGATTTTCCTTTGCCACATCCCAAGGAAAGGCGTCTCTTCTAGGATTGCAGTGAAGATGCTGCACAAAGAGCACTTGTGCTGGGACAGGCTGGTAGCCCAGCACAGGAGGGAGGGGACAGGGGGAGGGAGGGAGGGAGCAGGGGAGAAGCCACCCCTCAGAGCTGGGCATCATGGAGGATTCCTTGGACCTGTTTATTTCTGATCAAGCAACTCGGGAGAATCTACAAGCTATCAGAGAAACAGGATCAGAGGAGTGTTTCCTCTTCAGATTCTCTGCAGCCTCTAAGGCAGTGAGACTGAAAGCAAAGCTTCCTTGTGTGGAAATCCATCGTGAGGAAGTCAAGTGTGCTGGGCCCAGGGCCCCCTCTCCAGGCTTGCTTCTGCCTTTCTGCTCCAGACATACCTGCTCAGTGCCCAGCTAGGTGGGGCGCACGGTGGCCCCGGGGCGGCTGCTTTCCCTGGCTACCATGCAGGGTGGGATTTTGGGGTTTGTGGGTTTGATTTCGTTAGTGATGTAGTCAGCGAGCAGACAAGAGTTCCCTGTGGGAGATTGCTCTCGGTTCTGGGTCAGGCTGGCTGGCTTGTTCTGTTTTCACACAACCCCACCCCCAGCTGCTTGGCCATGTCCTCAGTCGGCCCCAGCCCACCTCTGGAGACCAGCTCTGGCCTCCTGGGTGGCCCTTCTGAGCCCTTGGGTTTTCTCAGAAGGAGGCTGAAAGGCATGAACTGGGAAGCCAGCCCAGGAACAGGAGCTCTGAGTTTTACAGGCATCCACAGAGTGAGAAGTCACCTGAGACTCTTCTGAATTCTCTTCTTCTCCGTCCCCTCAAAGACTCTTACACACTGTTATTGTATGTCTTTATCCTCCATAAACTCTTTTTTTTTAAAGCCAGAGGTCTGAGTAAAATAATTAACAATCCAGGAGATGATCCATGGACAGAATTTCTGATTTCTTTTTCTCCTTTAAAGACTATGACAGTGAACTAGTGGCTCTCAATTAGTCACAAGTATGCATAGGCAGGGTCACCACTGTCGGCCTTTTCACTGTGTTGTCTTTGGTCAGAATGTCTCATCCAGGAGGGTTAGCCAACAGAGAGGGCATCTGGTGAGTGTCCCATCTGTGGGAAGAACCAGTTAGGAAGGAAAGCCCCACTTTGGGCTCACTGAAGCTAACCCTTTTCAGAACTGGTGATGCAGTAGAATGTGGGCCCTGCAGAAACACTGCCTGGGTCTGGCTCCAAATTCTGCCACTCACTATGTCTGGACTTTGGGCAGATCATGAAATCACCCCATGCCTCAGTTTTCCCATCTGTTAAATGGGAAATATACTAGCACATGTCTCATAGGGCTGTTGAGGGGAATAAATGAGGTATTTGTGCACAGTACATAGGACAGTACCTGATACACAGAGCATTTAATAATCGTTGGCTGTTGCTATTACTACTACTACTACTGCAGCTGGTTGTAAGAACCAGTCTTCTTGTGGCCACAGGGCCAATCACTGAATTCCTCTTGATTTTATCTTGTGATCTTTTTCTTTGTTTACACAAAAATAAACCCACAGTAATTTCTTATTACCAGCCCAAATCAGCCCAATTTAAAAACAGGAACTCTCCAAGCATCACGTGCCCCTTGCCATCGTTCACTATTAGCGTGTGCATGTTTTCCCAGCACGTTCACAGCTTCACAAATTACCCAGCCAGCCTGCAGCTTCAGGCACGCTGGGATGTTTCCGGAGCCAAACAACTTGATTGGTGGTGGGAAAGTGCAGACATGGACCAGTGTGACCCACTGTTTATGCTTCCCAGGCTGAACTCAGCTGCAGCCCCCTAAATGAGAGGCCGCCCCACAGAGCCTTTCCCATCCCAGCATCAGCAGCCAGAACCCCTGGGACACGGCCCACCGGGCTGTGTCCTGCCATCACACCCACCCTGCCCACGCTCCCCGACTGGGTCACAGGCTTCCCGTCTCCAATTCCCCCACCGGCCCAATGCTGACGAGGCTAATGTGTGGAAGTTCAGAGGCAGGCTCCCCACAAACAGCTTCTTCCAAACCTAGTGCACTCCCCTAATTCTGCTCTTAACCACGACCTCCTCTGTGCTTCTTTCAGATGGGTACGCCTTCTCTCAAGAAGAGCATGGAGCTGTTACTCAGGAAGAAATTGTTCGTGCTTATGACACCACCAAAAAGAAATCGAGGCAGAAATAAGAGTCGAGTTTTCCTGATTGATTTTAGGAAACAGATGCGATTTGTTGTACCCATTATGAACATGTCTTTGTCAGAAGAGACTGGTGTCAGCAGCCAAAACATGGGAAAACACATTTCTGTGGCCTTAGCCAACCAGTTTGTTAGTTATATATTCCCGCGCAAACCTGGGGTTTGTACCGCAGGGGAAGCCATTTCTCCCTCCCAGTTTGTCTGCAGTGCTTGGCCTAATCTTTGTTTACCTTGTTATGAAGCATTCAACTGTGCTCTGTGAAGTGTGAAATTAAAAACATTATGTTACACCGATATTTAAACATCAGTACAAGTTGTTCTGGGAGCAAAGATAAAAGGGTTTTATGTTGCGTGAGAAACCCACCTTGTGACAGGGGAGCTGGGACACCCTTGCTTCCTGTTTTGTTACCTCACAGATTAAGTCCACGGGGCAGCATGTAAACTTTACTTTAGGCGAGTTCCGTCTTGCTTTGTTTTCTATTTTGTTTGTATGAAGTTGGCATAAACTTCTTGATTGCAGTGAAATCACAAATATGTGTATCTGGGTGGGAAACCTGAGAATGTTGATTTGAACCCCTTTGCCACATTCCCAGTGGGGCAAACCATCGATGTCCAACAGCATACCTGTACCTTCCTAGGTGCCTTCCAACCCAGCCCTCCCATGCACCCAAGTTGCTCGTCCCAGACAGGCATGGCTGGCCACCGCGCTCAGTGCATGGCCACTGGTGGGCAACAGTCTGAGTCCACACACTTTCTACCACAGATCCAGATACATATGCAAGAAACCCCTTCTTCCACTACCCTTTTCCGCATATATTCTACATGTGTATCTGCCTCTTTGTGGTGAGGGAAGCCTGTGGGTCAGGGTAGGGGCGGAGACCAGCTCTGGTCAGGCTCTCAGTATCACTTCCCAGCTTCCAGACCACTGGGCCTCTGGCATCCGCCTAACTTTGAACCCACACTTGTCTTCTTGGGAATTGAGGGCACATTTTGGATTTTCTCTGTTGGAAAATGAATGAATTTAGAGCACGTCTCCCCAGCGAAGGAATATACCTATTACTCTGTAGCTCTAGAACCAGAAAGGATGTGCAAACCCAGATGAGAGAGTAAGGGCCTCTGGGTGTGGGGAAGAAGGATGACCACGGAAGGAGAAAGCCCAAACCAAGGACACAGACGCAGGGAGGAGGACATAGGAGACATTTCCCACCAAATCTGAGTAGAAACTCTAAATCAAGCCCTGAAGCCCAGACAATTGTCCTGATCAGCCTAATATGTCCAGGAGGTTAAACAAGATGTTGACAGGCAGTTTTAATTGCAAAGAATTCAAAATATTTCAACACCTTTTTTATATCAAGAGGTTTCCTTCCTTATTCAGTCAGTGTTAGATGCAGGCACTGCTCACAGTAGGAAGCACCCTGAGTGTAAAATGAGGAAGGGACATAATTGACTTTCCAAACTGCAGAGCCTCTTGTTCTAAATTTGGACAGAACCTCGATGCCTTCGGGCAGCAATGTGAGCACCTGGAGCCCTTAATAAACGACCAGCCTGGAGGCACGTTCTCTCCTCTCGGCTTTGGTTGCCAAACCAGATTTTTGGATAGCTTAACATAAATACTTCTGGGCAGCTGTTGCTGGTTGCAGTGGCACAGTTCCTCTGGGAATGGCTGGGCTAAATTAGGAAACAGAACAATAGTGCACTTTGCTTCCTAGCCCTTTATTTTTAGAACATCTACAACTTACGAGGCATTGAAATAATTTAGAGTATGATTTGCATTGACTAAGAAAACTAATCCCTGCCCTCCATTCAAGATGGCAGTGTAAACAGATGTGGCTCTCCTCTTCACACAACCACATCAAAATTACAACTAAAATATAGAACAACCATCACTCAGAACCATCAGAAATTGAGTTGAATGAAATTCTGACAACTATGGAATTAAACAAACCACATCCATCCAGACTGAGCCAGCAAACTGATGTCATATTTGAGACTCCATCAACCTGGCTAATACTATTTGACCCACCTTGGAGATCCCCAGAGATTCTGCCATACCCAATTTATGGCCCCACCCAACTTACAGGCCTACCCAAGCTGCTTTTCCATGTGAATAGCTGGTCTTGGCTCATGCTTAACAACTTCCTAAATCCTCTCAAACAAGCAACAGCTGGCCTCAGTGAGCCCTAGGCCCAGCATTAGCAGTAGCCAGCCTAGATTCACAGCTTGGCTTTACCTGGGAATCTCCAAGTTCAGCACAAGTAGCAGCTATCACAGATTACTTTGTATCTCAGGCAGGGTGGCCCTGGGCAAAACACAGGTGGGGGTTGACCTTAGCCTGGACCACCCAGGAAACCCCAGGGCCAGCACACCCAGTAGACAGCTACAGACCACATCGGAGCACCACTACCCTGCCCCTGCGCAGCTGATCCTCCATTGAGGGCAGAGGTTGGTGGTCAGTGGTCACAGGCAATCCTTGTAGCCGGTTGTCCTGGGTTAATCCCTCCCATTGGTCTGCCAGCAGCAACCAAAACTCAATTACAAGAGGAGGGTGCACTCAGTTCACATGCAAGGTGCACCTTGAGTACTCAGCTTGGTGATAGGGGAGGCTGTACCACTGGACCCTAAAGGACACTTACTACATTAGTCCACTCAACCAACACAGCGAGTCATAGAAGCTCTACCTAATACATAGAAACAAACACAAGAAGGCTGCCAAAATGAGGAGACAAAAAAAAACATGGCCCAAATGAAAGAACAGATCAAAACTCCAGAAATAGAGCTGCATGAAATGGAGAGAAGCAATCTATCAGATGCAGAGTTCAAAACACTGCTTATAAGGATGCTCCAGGAACTTAGTGAGGACCTCAACAGCATAGAAAAGATCCAGTCAGAAACAAAGGATTCCCTAATTGAAATAAAGAACAATTTACAGGGAAACAACAGTAGAGTGGATGAAACCTAGAATCAAGTCACTGATTTGGAATATAAGGAAGCAAGAAATGACCAATCAGAACAACAAGAAGGAAAAATAATTCAAAAAAACAAGGATAGTATAAGCAGCCTCTGGGATATGTTCCCACATTCGCATCATGGGGTGCAACAAGGAGAAGAGAAAGAGCAAGAAATTGGAAATCTATCTGAAAAAATACTGAAAGAAAACTTCCCTAATTTGGTGAAGGAAATACACATGCAAATCCAGGAAGCACAGAGAGTTCCAAACAAGATGGATGCAAAGAGGCCCACTGCAAGACACATCATAATTAAATGTCAAAGGTTAAAGATAAAGAAAGAATCTTAAAAGCAGCAAAAGAAAAGCAGCTAGTTACCTGCAGGGTAGTTCCCATAAGACTATCAGCTAATTTCTCCAAAGAAATTTTGCAGGCTAGAAGGACTGGCAAGAAATATTCAAAGTCATGAAAAGCAGGGACCTATAGCCAAGATTGCACCCAGCAAAGCTATCATTTAGAATCGAAGAGCATATAAAGACCTTCCCAGACAAGAAAAAACTAAAAGAGTTCATCATCACTCAACCATTATTATATGCAATGTTAAAGGGACTTATGTAAGAAAAAGAAGGTCAAAACTATGAACAATAAAATGACAAAAAATTATAACTCTAGCAACAATTGAATCTTAAAAAAAAAAAAAACTAAGGAAACAAGGAGAACAGAGACAGAATCATGTATACCGAGAGCGTTTTGATGGTTGCCAGATAGGAGGGATGTGTGGGGAAATGGGTGGAGAGGTGAGGGGATTAAGAAGTACAAATAGATAGTTACAGAATAGCCTTGGGGATGTAAAGTACAGTATAGGAAATGGAGTAGCCAAAGAATTTATATGCATGACCGATGGACATGAACAATGGTGGGGGAATTGCCTGAGGGAGCAAGGGGTGATGGGTGGAAGGGGGGCGAAGGGAGAAAAATCAGGACAACTGTAATCACATAATCAATAAAATACAATTTTAAAAAAGAAAACTAATCACTCACTTAAGAGGTGACTAGGATCCAGGGCTTGTCGGGGAGCAGGACAAAGCAATTAACAGTTGCCACTTTTTCTTCCCCAAGGTGATGAAACATTTAAATGCTATAGCACCCAGCAAGATGAATCATTGAAGGACTATCATGCTGAAATTACAGGAAAAAATGTCTAATAACTAACACAAATCAAGGTGTGTCTTCATTGAACACCTGGAAAGATGATGGTTTAAATACAGAGGAGGATTGAAAATGAGAATTGAATGTGCATTAGACATCTTGACTATTTGGTTTCTTTTGGAACTAAGCCTACTTGGAAAGAGGGAACTCAAACTCAATTCTTTGTCAAACATTTAGCTCTTTCTTGAACTTGAAACCTTCTGAATCAGATTTGTGAATTTTAGTGTGTACATGTGTTTTTGGGGGGCTTTCCGTTTTTTATTTTATTTTTTACATTAAAATACAGTTCAGATTTTTGACATTTAAGTATATTTTCCAATTTTCTGGAGAAGTACTCTAAACAGTTTTTGCAATAATGAAATACGCACACAGAAGATAGTAGATGTGATGCCTTCCTATTTATTCTCCCATGCAATTAAACTATCTTGTAGCCAAATGACTAAATTGGGTTTCTAGGAGGAGCAGCTGTCACTACGTATGATGTAGAATATTTAGACAGAGCCAACTCAGGGGCTGTGACATTTGTCCTGTCTTTAAATTGAGGTCAGTGTCATACACAACCCCTCCCCAGGGAGCAGGGTGGACTGGACTAAGTTTCATACTCTGGCTGTCAGCTCAGTGAAAATGCCACATGGGACTTGTCACGCTGCCACATGATAAGTGACACAGAGCCTGGCAGGTCATACTCAGTCAACACAACAGCGCCTGCCTCTGGATTGGGCTCAAGTGGCAGCATCCACCAGGCTCAGCTCTGGTCTAGTGTTGCACATGGGCAGACTGCCAGCTCTAGTGTGAGTCTATGTCCCACTTTGCTGACTCTGCAGAAGGAGACCAGCCACTCAGAGCACTTGGTCCTGAGTTCAGCTCCACGTCAGCATAGGCAGGCAAGGGAGGCTATGGAAAGTGCACACTAAAAAGGGAGGAGAAGAGAGCAGAATATACCAACCATTTCTGCTTCGCTGCCTGCATTAGCACCACATTGCTGATCAGAATGGGCTTTGTAACAACAAGGGGGATATAGCTGAAAGGGTCTCTCTTGTCTCTAGGCAGAATATTCTGGGCTTCCTGACCAGCGATTCCTTCTCCCATCTCCCACACACATGCATACGTGTGACAACATTTTCTGGATCAGTACAGCATATAGGGCCTGTGCTTTGGAGAACGGAGATACTGTTTCTTTAACACTCACAGATTAATATCCTAAAACGTGAGCCTGGGTTTCAGCAGAGCAAGACTGAGAACTGTGTTGACATTTTCTTTTCCTTGACAAGGCATCAGGTCTTGCTGTAGGGAGCTGGCAGTGAAAATCAGTACTAACTTGTCAAGAAGCAGTGAATAATGAAAAAAAAGCGAGTGTAGGTAACTAACATCTGAAAATGCATATGGACACATGTATTACAGGCTTTAAGGTTGAATATTTTTAAAATAAAGCTATACCCTATAATCTCCATTTGTTATAACAATGACCCTTTATCTTATTTTTTGAACCATAAGGAATGGAACTTTCTATCATATTCTTCTTCCTAGGGATTTATGTCTTAGACCATAAGTTGAATGAACTGTTCGCAAAACTCTGCCCTAGGACAAGGTTGTCTTTAGTTTTGAACATGTGAAAAAACTGCACACGTTTTAGCCAGGGTTTGAATTACTGCCCAGGGTCATTGTCCCAGCATAATTCAAGGAGTGATTTAGCCTCAGCATTTGAAATGTAGCCTTCATCTCCTGGGATCCATAAAAAAAGGTGAGCAGGGAAACTGTGGTTATGGTTAAGCAGAGCCTGAAATAATGACTTAGCAAATAAAGGTCTTTATCAGGTCAAGTCAAAAGGTGGCATCCCCCATCATATTCATTAAATACTTTCTTTATGCAAGTGCTTAAATTGGCAAATACAACAGTGATGGAGATAGTGAGCACAAAGCCCCCCATCCCACCCAATAAAAGGGAGAAGTGTACACTAGTTGGCTTTGTTTCTGACTCTTCTTGGACTGAGGACAGTTGTTGTCTCAGGGCAGCCTTGGGGAAGAGTACCGAGACTCTCATTCTAGCCATTGGTCTATCTTGAAGGGCAAGAAGAACAGCTAGCAGGGTTTCCATGGGTCATGGATCCCCCGTAATGATATATCAATAAGTATTCCCAAAAGGGATGGATCTGAAATAGTTGACTTGATGTTTATACTCTTCGTGTACCTTTTTCTCAGCATCCTGAATTGTCCCATAGTACATATTTCCATTCTCTGTCACACCCACTTCATTTAATGCCAAAGCTCCTACTGGGGCTGTGTTCAAAGGTGTCTTCATTTTGGGGGTGTGAGTGAGTTGTGAATCAGGGTGCAGTCTTCAGTGGGAAGGAAAGACTGCTAAACCAATACAAATTGAAGTGGCCAGAAGCTACAAAAGAAATGGAAGGAGAAAAGAGGGGCAAGTTCACCCATTACCTTACTTACCAACCACCTAATGCATAGCTGCTGAGTCTGACAAACACCTCGGCTCCCCTGACTGAGGGGACACAAAAGAATGATTCTTTTTACACCCAGGCCGGCTCACTTTCCAATGACAATCTCTTACCCTGGTTGCCTTAGAGATATCTACTTTGCTGTTTCTCCCAGGCATCAGACCAAGAAAAACACACCAGATTAGTCCACTGGCATTTCTTCTGACCTGGCTAAAGAAAGAAAGGAGACCTGTTCGTTTTAAAAGTCAGGAACAAAGTGTCAGATGGCTTTGATTTATGACAAATCGGAAGAAGAAAGTTGAAGTAATAGCACTATCCAAATAACGCTGCCCAGGAAACTCAGGGGTCAAGAGAGCTTATCAAGAGCCTTTTACAGGCAAGCTCTTCAGTGTGGAAGAAAAAGGGTCAGGATGAGGGAGAGAGCCCAAAGATCAGGATGTGAACCCACGTCCACTGGGATTGGATTCAGTCACATTCCTTAAGGTAGCTTGGTGCAGGTGGATAAATAAACACCAATACAAAGACTACAAGACACAATCTGTCCTGTCATTGAGTATTACTCCTTCCAACAAGACTGCTGAGCAAGGAAATATACTTCAGAGTTTTCGTTAATAAAACCAATGCCGGGGCTAACACTCGTGCCCATCTTCCCTCTCCCACGTTGCCAGTGACGGCTGAACTCAAGAGCACGCAGTGCTGCCTGCCTCCTGGCTTCCCTCTGAAGCGCTGTGCGACAGCTGCAGCAGGGCCAGCAGCACGGGCGGCACGCAAGGCCAGCCGGAAGCAGCAGGGCCTGCGGCCTCAGCGGATCGCCCTCGCTGCAGGTCACTGGATCGCTGTTTGAATGCAACATTTTTGTTGCGTCTCTCTCATGCAAGCAAAGCCATGTGCTCTCCTGTCTGCTGTCACATCTGCGCTCAGATTACTTAAACATTATTTGTGACGTGGAGGTTTTAATCTGGTTATGCAGAGAGGAGCCGGGCTGCGGGGGCACGTTTAATTGGCTCCCAGCAGAGCGGGTGAGCACTTCTGTGGAGTGTAGGGTTTTGTGTTCCCTCCCTCTCAAAGAGTTACCATTTTCACGTCTTATTAATGTCCTCTGGTTGTTAAATTACAGCAGCACATTATACTGGTGCTGGGTTCCCTCCTGGAGTGAATACAAATGAAGGGCATTTACTTGTATTTTTAGAGATTTTGGAAAATGTAGTGATTTGTGGCTTTGATCAATTCTGTTGTCTGGTATATATGTCTGCACAAACCTGTTTCAAATAAATCTTTTGTTAAGGTAAATGATTGGGCCGTGTTTTACTTCGGAGTTTTTTCCCCACTAATAAGCAGTTGGTGCCATAGGGACACCGGACTCTGCACAGAGGTTTTTCAGCAGGTACAAACGATGTACACGCTCTGGAGGCTGCCAGCCCGTAACTGCAGGTAAAGGGCATGAGTGCAGGGGAATCTGAATTGCAGATTAACTTGAGCTCCGTGTGCTCCTGGGGGACTGCTGCCTTTGTGAGGAGAGGGTCCGAGGGGTCATGCTGAGTCTGGACTGATCACACAAAGGAAAAAATTGTGGCTAGAAGGTCTTCCCACAATTACTTTACTGCCTTTAGGTCATCTTAGTTTCCCTGCAAACTGACATGTGGGGAGGTCAAATTCTGTCATCAAGCATGAAATCATGACTCTGTTATTGAAGGGGTTCAGAACATGCCCCCCAAAATATGCTGCTTTGGTACATTGACTATTTTGAGCTGAAAGCACTTGAGAATCCCAGGTAGATGCAGGGAGACTTATCCGCCCTCCTGCTTCTACCTAAAAGCAGGTCTATACATTTCCCCTGAGAAAGGTTCCCTCCCAGCACCAGGAAGAACATTCTTATCACCGGAGACTGGGGGCAACGCTGGAATGGACCAGTACAAGCAAACCTGCTAACATAGCCCTGACCCTCCATTAGTTTTCTCCATATAGTCCCTAGTCACTGTCCCACAGTTCATTCCCACTAGCCCAAGCGCCTTTGTCCCGTCACATACCCACTGGGGTCTAACGGCTTCTTGGGAGTCTTCATTTTCCTTCTGAGACTCCCATGTACAGGTAAAAATGTTAAATTTGTATGCTCTTTTATTAATCTGCCTTATGTCAGTTAATTCTTAGACTAGCCACAGAACCTAAGAGGGCAGACGTAAGTTTTCCTCCTTGACATTATTTTTCTTTTAAAGTACACCGGATCCTGAGCCCATTCATTCCCTGTAGGAACAGAACGTGGCATTCAGGTCAGCGTCCACGCCTCGAGGTTCACTGTCTACTCTGCAGAGGCCACGTTGCACCTGGATAAGGTGGGAGCTGGAGGTCCCAATGTCAGGGTCGTCCATTTCAGCCTTCGAACATGGGGGTTGGGGGGTCCCTCACTAGAAACCTGCTCAGGCTCTGGCTTACAGCCCACTCACCTGGCTTGTATGGGCAGCTCTGCACTACCCAGCATGAAGTGAGGACAGAACCTGAATGTAGGGGACAGGAGAGAAAGTCTGCTAGAGACAGTTCCCTGTAGAGGCTTGAGTCTGGAACCCAAAAAAACCTCTTAATTGCTCACTTCAAATTCACTACAATCTCCCTTGGCTGACTGATTCCTCCCCATCGTCTGTGTCCACCTAGAACTGGATTTGGCCAGCAGGCACAGCCTCGGTAGCCCAGGCACAGGCAAGGCCAGGAGGCCAGGCCTTACTTTTGGGAAGAGTTCTGCAGCTCAAAGCAGAGCAGGAAGTGACTTTCTTCTGCTCTATATAAGTCTGGGCTTTCTTTTAACTGTATAAAACTGAAAATGATTTACTACCCTCCACAGTGAAGTGTTCTATTCCAACCTTCACTATTTCTTTGTCGTATCTCCAAAATCTGCCTTGGATGCTATGGTGGTGTTTTGAAATGCCATCCTTCACTTTTGATCACCAGAGTAAATGTGAGCCTTTGAGAGGTCCTAGCAACTGAAGATGGCTTGCAGCCCCGACGGCTTCTGCCGACGTTCTCTTCCACATCCGAATCTTTCGAGGGAACTCTCCAGCTATTGTTGAAAGCCAAGCAGTGTTGTAACTGGGACTATACATGGAGCTTTGGCCTAAAGGAATACAAAATAAAATCATCTACCAAAAGCCAGAAGTACCAGACACAGAGTCCAGCTTCCAAATATTAAGCTCTCATTTATTTAAAGTAGGCCACACACAAAAATAAAATGATTTCAAATTCTTGAGGGTTGGCCTCAAAGCCCTGTCTTTAGCTGTTTGTCTCTTTTTGTAATGAACTGTCTTTGACTTTGGAGTCCAGAGTGACAAATGCTTAAAGGGAGCACAGGAGCAACAGCCTTGGCCTGAGCCTTGAATTGAGCCTTGGAAGAGTCTGTCCCAGGAGTTTCTACATCATTGTTATGAGAGTTTTTTTACACAGTTTAATGCGATATAGACTCTCTCTCCTACTCTAAAGAACATGTTTTCATTTGACATATTTTAAATTAATTGCCAAGAAACACTTCCTGATTTCCCCTCAACTTTCAAAATGGTAGTTGTGCATACACTGAGATTTGTTTGATTTAAAGTTCTGCTGACCTAACACATCTTGCCCGTGACTGGGGGATGGGCAGTTGTCCTCCTTGCTTTCTAAAGGGACTTGCCTGGAGAGTATGAGCAGCTGCTAAGAGCTGGAACAGAACAGCCTTTCAGCTATGAACAGAGCTGTGAAGATCACTTTTGTCCCTTCTCAGTGTCCTTTAGAGAGCTGCCTGCCAATGACTTACAAAGATGGCCCAAGAGAAGGCCTTTGAAATTGTTTCAATATTACATTTAATATTGGGTGAGGATGGGGGAGTAGGGGCGGGGTGGCCCTTACTCATCTGTAACAGAAACCACCTTCAAGCAAACTTGTTTAACATTTTGGCTGGAAACTGTTTCAGTGGAACCCCACTCTCCAGTTTATTTGGTGAAAAGTTTCAATCAGCTTGTTGCTGATGGGAGACACTGCAGAGCAGGAAGACAAGGGGAGCCCCTTGAAACCAGCTGTCCCCATGTGAGAGGGGGACAATTCAGACGTTCAGGATGCTTTTGAAACTGTGTTCATAAGCACACACATATACACATATATGGTTCTGTGGGGAAGAATAAAGTAGACACAAATGTACAAGAATACAAAAGATAAAAATTCTTGAGAATTCTCAAGATTTCTCAAAATTCTTGAGAACCTTGAGAATTTGGCAAAGCAGCTCCAACAATGCCATAGAAGGTGTATAAGGGCTTAACCCATTTCTTATATTTGGGGACAGGAGAAAACCCACTTCTGGCAACTGAGTAGGTTAAAGGAAAAAGGCCCCAGGGCCCTCCATTGCTGGCTGAGCAGACAGCCAGATGTTTGTCTGAGAACCTGCCTTTCTGCTAAAGCTACTGAGGCTCCTGCTCCCAAGGACAGGCCTCAAGTGGCAGGCAGAGGCTGGAGAGCACTGGGCCGTGCAGTTCAGGTGCGCTCCTCTGCCGATGCCAAGCAACACCTTCTCATGATCTCAACTCTACCCATCCCAGGGAGCTTCGGCCAGGAGTACTGCTCCAAGGACACCCTTCCCACTGCTCTTTGGAACCCAAACTAGGTCCCCAGCCCCCTGAAACATATATTTAGAGGAAGAGACAGACAATAAGCAACGGTATATAATCAGATACCATGTCATGCAGCATACACGGTGTCTTAGCTTGGACTACTGTAACAAAAATACCATGGACTAAGTGGCCGATAACATTTATTTCTCCCGGTTCTGGAGTTTGGAAGTCCAAGATGTAGGTTCTTTTTCCAGTGAGGGCCTGCTTCTCAGTTCAAAGAGCACGGTCATCTCACCATGCCTCACATGGCAGAAGGGCCTCGGGCATCTCCCTGGGGCCTTTTATAAGGGCACTAATCCCATCCAGGGGGGCTCCATCCTCATGACCTAATCACCTCCCAAAAGGCCCACCTGCTAAGACCATCACATCACGGGGAACACAAACATGCAGTTTATAGCAGATGGCAACTGCCCTTCGATTCAGGCTCCATGGCTGACACAGGGCCCAATATGCAGCTCCCCAGTGGGTGGTTAAGTCTTACTCCACAAATGCCATTGTCTTTCTCTTGTCTAACAACCTCTTACAACTTCTCTGTGTTTAGATGCCTCCCTGTTAGCCATACAAGTAAGTGACCGGGGGAGGAAGACAATGATGTCTTTTGTTTCCCACCTAATGGCACCTTTCTGCTCACCAAAGAGAACGTCTTCCTCAGCCAGACCTGTGTCTATTGATGCCCAGTCTTACCTCCCCCCAAATCTCTCCGCTTACTCGCCTTCTCCCTGATGGTTTCTTGTCCTTTGAGGTTTGATTCTAGCCAACCTCCTCTAGGAGCACTTCTCAAACAATGGTGCTCCTGTCTCTACACCACACAGCACCTGGGCACTGTGGGCCTGCACCTTTTTTAATAGTGTGCATTTTACACACATAAGCCTATTTCTCCAAGAAGATTATAAACTTCCCCCCAATCAGGCCCATGTTACCACATGTGTACAGTGCAGCTTGTATGATGGGATGAACACAGACTTAAAATCAAAGCACTTGTCTTCAGAAATTTGGCCAGTCATTATTAGCCTCGCGACCTTGCAGATATTATTTAAGTCCTCTGCACCTCAGTGTTTTCACCTACAGGACCGGGAACAAGCCTTCCCTCCCTCCTCAGGAGCCACGGTGATGACAGGGCTGATGTGCTGCACCCATTCTGGCACAATGCCACCGCTTGTTAAAATATTGAAATACTTCCATATCAGTTGATAAATAGCCACTTTCCTTATTAGTAAAGGGGCAGATGAAACTCTCTACAATCCAGCAACTATAAGTGGTGATACCTGCCAGACAGATTGATAAATACTTTTAAGATCACATCTGGTTGTGAGAATCTCCATTCACTCATTTCAGAACTATGTTCCAGGCATGCTGCTGTGTGCTAAAAAAAAAAAAAGAAAGAAAAGAGAAAAATGAAGCTTCCAAAGAACTCAACCCAGGAAGGGAGATAGACATGTAAATAAATAAAATGTTATCTGTCATTATCTAACAAACCACCTCAACATTTAGTGGCTTAAAACAACAGGTTTCCTCAAAAAAAGAAATAAACATAGACATACAATATGATCCAGCAATTTCACTTTTGGGTATAAAGATCTGAAAGCTGGAACTCCACCTGATATTTACACACTCATGTTCATAGCAGCATTATTCACAATAACGAAAATGTGGAAACACAAGTGTGCATCAACAGATGAACGGATAAACGAAATGTAGTCTGTAGACACAATAGAATATTATTCAGCCTTAAAAAAGGAAGGAAATTCTGACACATAGTATAATATGTAATATGGATGAAACTTGAAATTATGCTAAATGAAATAAGCTAGACACAGAAGAAATTATGCTAAATGAAATAAGCTAGACACAAGAGGACAAATATTATATGATTCTACATACATGATATACCTAGAATAGGTACATTCATAGAGACAGAAAGTAGAAAAGTGGTTGTCAGGGGCTGTGAGAAGGGGTTACAGGGAGTTAGTGTTTAATGGATATAGAACTGGAATTTGGGAAGATGAAAAGTTCTGGAGATGGTGATGGTTTACAACAATGTGAATGTACTTCATGCCAATGAACTGTACACTTAAAAATAGTTAAAGTGGTAAGTTTTATGCTATGTATATTTTACCATAGTAAAAAAAAAGAATTACAGTCACTTCTTGTGCTCATAAATGTACAATTTGGCCAGGATTCAGCAGGAATGATCCATTTCTGCATCGTCTCTGGGTCTCTCCATATGGTCTCTCCATCGTAGTGCCCTCAGGGTGGTCACACTTCTTTTGTGGCAGCTCAAGGTTCCCTGAGTGAGTGTTCCAAGAGACAGGAAGTAGAAGCTGCCACGTTCTAAGGCAGAAGCCCCAGAGCACACTCAAATCCAAGGAGACTGAAACCCACTTCTCCATAGGAGTTTCAAAGAATCTGTAGCCATTTTTATTCTTCCACAATGTGATAAGTGAAGTGTGTACAAGCTACTAAGGTAGTGTGGAGATGAGATGTCTCTCTGAGGATTCAGGAGGACTCTCAGGGGGAAGGAAAAGGTCTCATCCTGGATGAGGTAATGGATGTGAAAACATCTTATACAGTTAAACTGTAAAATGTTTCACCAGTGCATTATCTATGATGGTGACAGTAAATATTAAACTAAGAAAAGGTTTTGCAGCTGCTTCCCAGTTGACAAAGATGCGATCAAACAGACTTGATTCTCACCCTATTAAATTTTTAAGGGGCTCTGGGCTATTAACCTGAGGATGCACGTAGCAGGCACGCTATGTAAAAAGATGTGCATGCATTCCAGGAACTAATCAGCTTGTGGAAGATGTCCAAATGGGGTGCCTCACTCTGTACTGAACTCTACAAAAGTCAATGCCACCAACGTGCATTGAGCACCACTATATGCCATCTAGTCCAAGGGGGATTGTAGTCATGAGGTTCTAACATAGCCAATTCATCTTCTGCTAACCATAGAGATGAATGTGAGTGAAAATACCATTTGTCAAGCACAGTTTTTTCTAACTACGTTGTGAAATAGAGGATCACTGAATCAAATAAAGGTCTGATACTTCTCAATAAATGATTGCTGAATGAATATTGATCGTTAGATGTTCAACAAGAACAAGGACTCTTTTCTGTTCCAATATACCTTTCATTAGATTTATATTTTCTTTTCTAATTGTATTTTATTGAATATGTTATTACAGTTGTCCCCATTTTCCATTTTGTCCCCTTCCACCCAGCCACCACCCCCCAACTTCTCAGGCAATCCCCATAACTTTGTTCATCTCCATGGGTCATGCATATATGTTCTTTGGCTACTACATTTCCTATGTTGTACTTTACATCCACATGTCTATACTGTAACTACCAATTTGTATCTTAATCCCTTCACCTGTTTTGTCCATTTCCCCAAAATCCCTCCCCCAAATTCCCCACCAACAAAATGTTCTTTGTATCTACAATTCAGCTTCTGTTCTGCTTGTTTATTTTGTTTTTCAGATTAAATTATTGATAGATATGTATTTGCTACCATTTTATTGTGTATTTTTTATTTCTTCTTCTCTTAAAGAAGACCCTTTAACATTTCATATAATGCTGGTTTGGTGATGATGAACTATTTTACTTTTTTCTTGTCTGGGAAGCTCTTTATCTGTCCTTTGATTCTAAGTGATAGCTTTGCTGAATAATCTTGATTGTAGGTCCCTGCTTTTCATGACTTTGAGTATTTTTTGCCAATCCCTTCTATCCAGCAAAGTTTGTTTTGAAAAATGTGCTGACAGTCTTATGGGGGCTCCCGTGTAGGTAACTAATTGTTTTTCTCTTGCTGCTTTTAAGATTCTCTCTTCGTCTTTAACCTTTGGCATTTTAATTATAATGTGTCTTGTGGTGGACCTCTTTAGGTTCATCTTGTTTGGGACTCTCTGTGCTTCCTGGGCTTGTATGTCTATTACCTTCACCAAGATAGGGAAGTTTTCTTCATTGTTTTTTCAAATAGGTTTCTAATTTCCTGCTCTCTCTCTTCTCCTTTTGGCACCACCATGATGCGACTGTTGGTACAGTTGAAGTTGTCCCAGAGGCTCTTTACACTATCCTTATCTTTTTGGATTCTTTTTTCTTCTTGCTTTTCTGGTTGGGTTTAGTTTTCTTTCTTATATTCCAAATCACTGATTTGATTCTCAGCTTCATCCACTTTACTGTTGATTCCTTGTAAACTGTTATTTTAATTAATGTATCCTTCATTTCTGAATGGTTCTTTTTTATAGTTTCCATGCCCTTTTCCACACTGTTGAAGTTCTCACTAAGTTCATTGAGCATCATTATAATCAGTCTTTTGAACTCTACATCTAGTAGATGGCTTGTCTCCATTTTGTTTCATTCTTTTTCTGGAGCTTTGTTCTGTCCTTTCATTTGGGACATGTTTCTTTCTCTCTTCACTTTGGCAGCCTCTCTGTGTTTGTTTTTATGTATTAGATAGAGCTGCTTTATCTCCCAGGTTTGGTAGAGTGGCCTAATGTAGTAGGTATCCTGTAGGGTCCAGTGGCACAGCCTCCCCTATTACTCAGGCTGGATACTGAAGGTGTACCCACTCTGTGGGATGTGCACACTCTTTGCTGTAGTTGAGCCTTGATTGCTATTGGCACATCCAAGGTCAGCCGCCACCTGTGTTCTGTCTGGGATCACAAAGCTACAAAGAGATCTGCAGATGGCTACTACTTGTGTTGGACTCAGAGGTACCCAGGCGAGGCCAAGCTGTGAACCAAAGCTTATTGCTGCTCATTCCAAGCCTTGGACCACTTAGTGAGAGATAATGGCTGAATGGCTTGCTAAAGCCAGATGCTGCTTGTTTGAAATAATTTAGGAAAATCTGAAGCATGAACCAAGAAGAGCCATTTGTATGGAAAATCCACTGGAAACAGCTTGGGTAGGCCCAAAAGTTGAGTCACCAGGGTGGGGCAATAGTGTGATCCAGGTTGATAGAGTCTCAGTTACAGCAGCTGCTTGCTAGCTCTGTGTCTCTGTTTGGGGAGGGCTCAGAAAAGGAACAGTGGCCTCTGCCAGTACTTCTGTCTGGGAGAAAGCTGCCCTACAGCTCTCTCCTTGATGCTGGACAGTTCAGTTCTTCCCCATATGTCTCTGATGTCTTTCAATTTGCTGCCCCCATGCTAGAACTCAGAGGGAGTGAATCTGAGTCAGTCTGTGCATGGGTCCTTTAAGAGGAAATGCCAGGGAGTCCAGCAGTTTCTGTCTTCCACAGCCTCAATCCTTGCTGGTTTTTACAGCCAGAAGTTATGGCAACTTCTCTTCCTCGTACTGGAACCCTGGGCTGGGGGCCTGATGTGGGGCTGGAACCCTTCGTTCCTTAGATATCTCTCCTGATTTTTATCACGGGTGTGGGATCAGCCCATTTTGCATCTCTGACCCTCCTACCAGTCATGATATGGTTTCTTCTTTAATTCTGTAGCTGTAGGACTTCCATCCAACTCAATTTCTGATGGTTCTGAACGGCAATTTTTCTGTAGTTTAGTTGTAATATTGATGTGGTTGTGCAAGGAGGAAAGTCGTGCTTACTTATGCTGCTATCTTGACCAGAAGTCTCTCCGTCTCCTCTAGATTAAAAATTTCTCAGCACAAAAACTAATATAAAAATGTTGTACTGATTTAAAAAAAGAAGAACATGAAAGCATTAATAATAAAAGCTAGAAAAAATCCACTTTAGATCACTCTTAGCCTTCCAATTTATTATTAAGAGAAATTACTTTAAGGTGGTTCTGGTGATTTCAAACTTTGGCCATTATCTGTTAGTTCTGTTGGACTAAATATTTGGAATCAATCTGTGATTAAAATCTAGACAGAAGCAGCAAATACCATTCCCACAAAGGTCACTCTAAGAATGGTCCAGGAGTAAAGCAAACAAGACTAAAGTTTCTGTTCTGTCTCAGGCATTATAAACTGAATGGCTATTTGAAAACTTTTGTAATCAAAGAAAAATCTGTGTGCTGGTCTACATAAATTTAGTTATATTTGATCCTACATTTAAATACTTATAATATAGCCTTGGCCTAAGATACTACTTATTCATTCATTTTGAAAAACTGAAAATCTTGATTTCTAAATATTTTTTCTCCATCCACAAATATTAACCACATACATAGGGTATGTGCAGGCCTTATACTAGGTGCTGAAGAGTCATTTAGCAGTGAAGAAGTCTCGGTATCTATCCTCAAGGAACTCACCGTATAAGGCACATGCACATAGTTAAATACAGGACCAGGCAGTGTGACAATGTTACAAGCAAGTGCTATTGGAATGGAAAACAAAGAGAAATTATACCAAGTGATTATAAAAGGAACAGAAAGCAACACTGTCCGCCCCTCACCCCAACCCCACGGCCCAGTTTCTATTGCTTCTAGTTCCTCTAGTCTGATTTGTAAGGATTTTTTTGGATAACGTAAAAACAGGACAACAAAAGGATCCCAGGAGAATGTGACCAGGTAAGGTTTTAAAGATTGTTTAAAATTTAATACCTACTGCATCAATCCAGTCTGCCAAGTCTGGGAGACAAAGCAGCTCTACCTAATACACAGAAATAAACACAGGGAAGCTACCAAAATGAGGAGAGAAAGAAACATGGCCCAAATGAAAGGACAGAACAAAACTCCAAAAAAAGAATGAAACAAAATGGAGACAAGCCATCTACTAGATGCAGAGTTCAAAACACTGGTTATAAAGATGCTTAAGAACTTAGTGAGAACATCAGCAGTCAGAAATGAAGAATACACTAACTGAAATGAAGAATAATTCACAGGGAATCAACTATAGAGTATATAAGGCCTAGAATCAAATCAGCAATTTGGAATTAAAAAAAACCCACCCAATCACAACAGCAAAAAAATAAAAAGGGGAATCCAAAAAAATGAGGGTATTGTGAGGAGCCTTTGGAAAACCTTCAAGCATAGCAACATGCACATCATGGAGGCGCCAAAAGGAGAAGAGAGCGAGAAACTGAAAACCTATTTGAAAAATAATGACAAAAAATTATTTCCCTAACTTGGTGAAGGAAATAGACATACAAGTTCAGGCAGAGAGTCCCAATCAAAATAAACCTGAAAAGGCCCACTCCAAGACACATCATAATTAAAATGCCAAAGGTTAAATACAAAGAGAGAACCTTGAAAACACAAGAGAAAAATAGTTACGTACAAGAAAACCCCCTATAAATCTGTCCACTGATTTCTCAACAGAAACTTTGCAGGCCAGAGGGATTGGCAAGAAATATTCAATCAAGATTACTCTACACAGCAAAGCTATCATTTAGAATGGAACAACATATAAAGAACTTGTCAGACAAGAAAAAGCTAAAGGAGGTCACTGCCAAACCAGCATTATAGGAAATGTTTAAGGGTCTTCTTTAAGAAGAAGAAAAAAGAATTTTTAAATCACATAGATGTTTCTCTCCCTCTTTCTCCCTCCCTTCCCCTCTTTCTAAAAATATATAAATAAAATCTTTAAAAAAATAAAGAAACATAGAAAATCCCTGATCAGTATAGCTCAGTTGGTTGGGCATCATCCTGCAAAGCAAAAGATCGCTGGTTTGATTCCCAGACAGGACACGTGCCTGGTTTGCAAGTTTGCTTTCCAGTCAAGGTGCACGTGAGAGGCAACCAATCAATGTTTCTCTCTCACATCAATGTTTCTCTCCCCCTCTTTCTCCCTCCCTTCCCCTCTCTCTAAAACTAAATTAATAAAATATTTAATATACACCTAAACAATAAAATGGCAAAACATATATATCAATAATTTAATATAAAAACAAAATAAACAAATAAGCAGAACAGAAATAGTCATGGGAATGTAAAGTACAGCATGGGGAATATGGTCAATAATAGTGTGTTCCAATAACTACGTATGTTGCTCCAATCTGGGGTACAAGACTTACTGGGGCGATCACTTATATAATGTATAGTCACTGGGTTGTACACCTGAAACTAATACAATAATGTATGTTAACTGTAATTGAAAAATGAAAAATAAAATGATTTAAAATTAAAAAAATAAACAAATATAGAAAAATGTGTACAAGGTCCATGCGTGCTGTTACAAATGGCAAGAAACCTTCCTTCCATGGCTGAATATATAAATTTACCAAAGTAACATGTTGTACACCTTAAATTTACACAATATTATATGTCAAACATTTATTTGATTTCAAAAATAAAACAAGGAATTATCAGGTGATACTATTAAGCTTTAATCAGAAGATTAACTTCAGCCTGTGAACTGCGTGTTCAACTATAAAGAAAATTTTTTTTAAACAAATGTAAAATATATTGTCAAAGCCTGTGCCCAAATGATTACATTGAAAAAGGGCATCCCACTTAAAATGTGTGAGTCAATTGTTTGGCTTTTGCACATTTAACTATCAGCTTATTTTCTAGGAAAGCATTGTTTTAAAGTGGAAATTATCTATGGCTTTCAACTAATAATCAAGCCGGTTTGAGTCAACTTTACTGTGTAACTATAATTAAGAACAATTTTTGCTTTCAGGGAGTTTGGAGTTCAGTTTGGGAAAGAAAATGTCAATGAACGGATTTTTTTTAATTCAGAAAAAATATGGAATGAAAAGCAAATATGCAGGCTGAAAAACATTTTTACAAAATAAGATAATACTATTTAATTTCAAGGCATCAGATTTTCCCCCCAAGCCATTGTGTATTCATTTCTTCAACGTTTTTTATGAATCACTTCTCTTAAATTGCATTTGCCTTGTTTACTCAGCTAACCTTTTGAGATTATTTTGGTAACATTAGCTTAATTTTATTTATGCCAAAAAATTTAATATTTCTGGAAAAACTATAAAGATGGTTTAAAATTTAACCCCAAATTTTCCCACTTAACATGAACCAGGGCCCCGGGCAAGTAGCTTAGGGAAGCAACACCCTGTTAGCAGCAGGCTGTGGTGGCAACACTGTCGCATTCTATCACTTCGTTGTCCCACCACCCTGTGAGGACCTGTGACCCGAGTCCCATGCTAACCCACAGGAGCTCAGAAAGTTCTCCTTCATTTTCACACAGTTGTCAGGGATGGGGGAGGAATTTGGATTCAACTTTCACCTCCTCCAAGGTCTGTGCTTTTCCTCAAGGAATGTCCTAAAGTGGCTTCTGAAAGATGCCTGCAAAGTCCTCACCAATGTGACTGCCCAAGGAATAATGTCAAAGTCAACTCTGATGGAGCATTGAGTTTTTAGTTTTGAGCTCAGTGGGATGTGGGAGCTGCATTAGATTCTGTTGCTGACTGGATGCACAGCTGAAGTTAAGTAGACTAATATGTTTGCAGCACACACATCACAGAGATAAAGAAAATCATCAGAGCCACTCATGGCACAAGGCAGAGTCTCAGCCTGCAGGATGCCAGTTATTGACTTCCAAAGTCACAGGCTTTGCCTCAGCAACAGTTTGTACATTTGTTTCCAGCTCTTAAAAAAATGTTTGGCATTTTCAGAATCAGCTTCATTGCATCTCCCGGGAGGAAACCAGTTAGCAGGTGCCCCTTCAGTGGACATGGCAGGGCCTTTTCTTCAATATTCTAGGTTCTAATTCTATCCCCTGAACCCCCCTCCCCCCCACACACATTTCTTCCCTTTGTTCCTTTGGCCCTGGGGGTGAAACAACTCTCTCTGTGTTGTTCAGCGAGCCCCTTTGCTGCTGTGGCTCCCTAACACCTGTTGAACCAATTTCTTATACCAATTCTCTCTGTTAAAAATAACTGGTGTGATAATGGCCATATCTACTGAGGCAAATACACATCTACCACGACATAGCAGTTCCACCCCTGGAATTCTGCCCGAGAGAACTGAGTGTTTATGTTCACCAAATGCATGTTTATAAATGTTCCTAACTGCATTATTCCTCACAGCCCCAAAATGAAACTAACCCAAATGTCTATCAACAGCAGAATGGATAAATAATTATGATACATTCATGTGGTAGACTACTACACAGCAACAAAAAGGAACAAACTCCTGCTTCATTCAACATTAGTCATAACATTGAATGAAAGAAGCCAGACACAAAAGAGTATATACTGTGTGATTCCACTGATATGAAGTTCAAAACCAGGCAAAGGTAATCTATGATGACAGAGATCAGAAAAGCACTTATCTTCGAAGGGAGTTATCAATAGGCTTCCTTCTCTTCATCTGGGCAACGGTTTATCAAGCTGTTCATTTAAGATTTGTGTGCTCTACTGTGTGTAGGTTATAAGTCAGTAGAAAATTAAAACAAAGTAACCCAGTCTATGACCCTTACTGGAACCCAAATGGCTCATAGAGGTGCCAAGTGGCAGACTCAGAAGGGTCGGTAGGAATAGCCAAACCTAGTAGAGATACAGGGAGGAGAGAATCCTGTGACTTTACAAAGCAACAGCACAGAGAAACAGGACAGGCTACTTAGGGCATTAAAAAGAGTGGTATTGATTCAAGGGTCAGAAAGGGCCATTTCTGTACGTGTCTCTTGAGCAAACCTAAAACACAAGAAATTTAAGCCAACCCAGGTAAAACTGATTACAATATTTGGCTGTGTATAATGTGCACTTTTCCCCCAAGATTTTGATGGAGAAATAAGGATGCACATTATATGTGGTAGTACTAATTCCATACCTATATAAATGTTTTAAATTCTTTTATTTATGCTTATGAATTATAAATGTAACTTTAGAAAGCAATAACAATATCTGTATGCAAAATAATACCCTGTAATACAATAATCGATTTTATATATAAATAAAAAATTGATTTAAAAAATTTAAATGAAAAGAATTTTTTCCTGAAATTTTGGGCCAAAAACATAGATGCAGATTATACATGGCAAAATGTGGTAGTTATTGAAACAAAATAAGGAAACTCTCCTAAGCTAGTTCTGACATAAGGAGCTATTTTTGTCATTACATTTTGTCAATATAAATTATGTATTTCTCCAAATTGGGCAGGTTAAAAATATCTGAAAAGGTAAATTATATGTGTATTATAAAAATCTGTTGGATACCCCTAGCACTGTGCTATGTCATTTCCTTTGTCCCCACACCAACCCTTTGACAGAGAGTGGGCTGAGGCTCAGAGACATGAAAGCATGATGAAGGCCACGCCTTCAGTGGAGGAAATGGGTTCTAACCCGGATCCATCCAGCTTCAGAGGGTCTCCAATAGAACCAACTATGATGAGACAAGGAAAGCTGAGCACTGCAAACAAACTCGTTTTTTTAAAAATCAGTGAACAGTTGAGAAGAGGGTCTTGGGTGAGATAGCCTTGTGTAATAAGTTATTTCTGTTTCAAATTTTCCTGTGATCATTCTGCACATATATGTATACACACATGTGGTAATTTATACACACGTTGCAGATGGCAATCAGTCTTCTACAGCTGTTATATCTACTGAGTAAATAATGTCTTATGTAACGTATGATTTTTCTACATGGAAAGACCTGTACTTCAAGACAGTTGAAATCAAGCTAGAAGTTTTATGATTTCACCTATAAGCAGAAACTAATCAACAAAACAAACAAGCAAGCAAAATAAAACCAGAGACATTGAAATAAAGAACAAACTGACAGTAGCCAGAGGGCAGCGGGGAAGGGGATACTGGTGGGGGGGTGGAGGAGTGGCGGGGGAGGAGATAGGAGAAGGGTCATCAAGGAACCTGAATAAAGGACACATGGTCAAAGCCAATGGTGGGTAGGTTCGAGGGTGGGAGGCAGAGAGTGGTCGGGCAGGGAGGGGGATGAAGGGGGAAAATGGAGTCAACTGTAATCGAACAATTAAAAAAAATTGTTTTTATGAATAGGTGAAAAATGAGATTAGGGAAGAAATCAAAAAGTTTCTGGAAACAAATGAAAATGAACTCACAACAATCCAAAATCTATGGGACACAGCAAAGGCAGTCCTGAGAGGGAAGTTCATAGCTATACAGGCCTACCTAAAAAGAATAGAAACATCTCAGATAAACAACCTAACTGTACACCTACAAGAACTCAAGGAACAACAACAAAGACAACCCAGATCAAGTAGAAGGAAGGAAATAACCAAGATCAGAGCAGAATTAAATGACATAGAGACTAAAAGCACAATTGTAAGAATCAATGAATCTAGGAGTTGGTTCTTTGAAAAGATAAACAAAATCAACAAGCCCTTAAGCAGGCTCATCAAGAAAAAAAGAGAGAGGACTCAAATAAACACAATCAGAAATGAAAGAGGAGAGACTACAACTAATACCACTGAAATACAAAGGATTGTAAGAAATTACTACGAAGAACTGTATGCCAAAAAATTTGAAAACCTAGATGAAATGGACAAATTTCTAGAAAAATATAACCTTCCAAAACTCAATGAAGAAGAAGCAGGGAGAACCAAGATGGCAGCATAGGTAGACACAATGCGCCTCCTTGCACAACCAGAACTGACAGAGAATCGAATGGCAAGGGGGTCCGACACCAAGGAAATAAAAAATAAACATTCATCCAGACCGGTAGGAGGGGCGGAGACGGGCACCAGTGTGGAGAGGACTCGAGTGGCTGTGGTGGCACCGAGACTGGCAGAGTGTGGGACGAACAGCGCAGGCAGTCGGAGCGCTAGCAGACCCTGCGGCCCCACATTCGCACACAGTTAAACCAAGAGGGCCGGACTCAGAGTGGCGGAGAGCGGGGCAGGCAGAGTAGTGGGTAGCACCCCGAGGTCCCACATTCACGCACAGATAAACGGGACGAACGGCGGGGAGCGAAGCAGACCACACAACCCAGGGCTCCAGCACGGGGAAATAAAGCCTCAAACCTCTGATTGAAAACGCCTGTGGGGGTTGAGGCAGCAGCAGAAGAGACTCCCAGCCTCAGAGGAGAGGTCATTGGAGAGACCCACAGGGGCCTAGAGTGTGCACAAGCCCACCCACTCGGGAACCAGCACTGGAGGAGCCCAGTTTGATTGTGGGTAGCGGAGTGAAAGATTGAAATCCGGAGGAGAGTGAAGCGGGAGCCATTGCTCCCTCTTGGTCCCTCCCCCACGTACATTGTCACAGCACTTCGACCAGCGTTACCCCACCCCAGTGAACACCTAAGTCTCCGCCCCTTAAAGTAACAGACGCGCCAAGACAAAAAAAAAAAAAAAAAAAGGCCCAAATGACAGAACACTTCAAAGCTCCAGAAAAAATACAACTAAGCGAGGAAGAGATAGCCAAGCTATCCGATGCACAGTTCAAAACACTGGTTATCAAGATGCTCACAGAATTGGTTGAATCTGTTCGAAAACCAGATGAAAAAATGAAGCCTATGCTAAGAGAAACAAAGGAAAATGTACAGGGAACCAATAGTGATGTGAAGGAAACTGGGACTCAAATCAACGGTGTGGACCAGAAGGAAGAAACAAACATCCAACCAGAAAAGAATGAAGAAACAGAACTTGGAAAAATGAGGAGAGGCTTAGGAACCTCCAGGACATCTTGAAAGGTTCCGACATCTGAATTATAGGGGTGCCAGAAGGAGAAGAGGAAGAACAAAAAATTGAAAACTTATTTGAACAAATAATGAAGGAGAACTTCCCTAATCTGGCAAAGGAAATAGACTTCCAGGAAGTCCAGGAAGCTCAGAGAGTCCCAAAAAACCTGGACCCAAGGAGGAACACACCAAGGCACATCATAATTACATTACCCAAGATTAAACGCAAGGGCCTACATCCAAGATTACTGTATCCAGCAAAGCTGTCATTTAGAATGGAAGGGAAGATAAAGTGCTTCTCAGATAAGGTCAAGTTAAAGGAGTTCATCATCACAAAGCCCTTATTATATGAAATGTTAAAGGGAGTTAGTTACCTAAGAAAAAGAAGATCAAAAATAGGAACAGTAAAAATGACAGCAAACTCACAGTTATTAACGGCCACACCCAAAACAAAAACAAGAGCAAACTAGGCAAACAACTAGAACAGGAACAGAACCATCGAGATGGAGATCACATGGAGGGTTGTCAATAGGGGAGTGGGAAGCGGAGAGGGGGGGAAAGGTACAGAGAATAAGTAACATAGATGATAGGTGGAAAATAGACAGGGGGAGGGTAAAAATAGTGTAGGAAATGTAGAAGCCAAAGAACTTATAAGTATGACCCATGGACATGAACTATAGGGGGGGAATGTGGGAGGGAGGGGGTGTGCAGGATGGAGTGGGGTGGGGGGAATGGGACAACTGTAATAGCATAATCAATAAATATATTAAAAAAATAAAAATAAAAATTTTTAAATGAAAAAAAATGCACACATGTAATGTGGCCATAGACTGGTAAGGGCAAAGATATAGGTATATGCCCATTTAATCCCTTTCTGTTTCCTACCTCAGTCCGCAGTACATAATCTAGCATACACGTGCGCCCTCGCACATGAATCCTTGAGTCGATTTCGTTCTTAACAGTCCCTTTACGCATATTAATTCTCACTTGAAAAAGAAGACATTTTACCTGCTCACTTTCTGTTCCTTACTTTGCCACCCTCCTCAGCTCATCGGGTGTGGCTGAAGTAGGAGTGAAAAAAAAAAAAAACAGGCACATAGACCAATGGAACAGAACAGGGAGCCCATAAGCAAACCCAAGTCTTTACGGTCAGTTAATATTTGACAAAGGAGTCAGGAGTAAAAAATGGAGCAAAACTATCCTCTTCAACAAATGGTGTTGGGAGATCTGGACAGCCACGTGCAAAAAAAAAATGAAACTCGATCACCAACTTACACAACACACAAAAATAAATTCAAGGTGGGTAAAAGACTTAAATATAAGTCATAACACCATAAAAGTCCTAGAGGAAAACATTGGCAGGAAAATCTCAGACATTCCACACAGCACCATCCTCATAGACACGTCCCCTAAAGCAAGGGACATAAAGGAAAGAATAAATAAATGGGACCCCATCAAAATAAAAAGCTTCTGCATGGCTAAAGAAAACAGCATTAAAATACAAAGAGAACCAACAGTATGGGAAAACATATTTGCCAATGATACCTCAGACAAGGGCCTGATCTGCAAAATATATAAAGAACTCACATGACTCCACTCCAGGAAGACAAACAACCCAATTAAAAAATGGGCAAAGGACTTGAACAGACACTTCTCCAAGGAAGACATACAGAGGGCCCAGAGACATATGAAAAGATGCTCAGCATCACTAGCCATCAGAGAGATGCAAATTAAAACCACAGTGAGGTACCATCTCACACCAGTCAGAGTGGCCAACATAAATAAATCCACAAACAAATGTTGGAGAGGATGCGGAGAAAAGGGAACCCTAGTGCACTGTTGGTGGGAATGCAGACTGGTGCAGCCACTCTGGAAAACAGTATGGAATTTCCTCAGAAAACTAAAAATGGAACTGCCCTTTGACCCAGCAATTCCACTGCTGGGATTATAGCCTAAGAACACTGAAACACCCATCCAAAAGAACCTATGCACCCCAATGTTCATAGCAGCACAATTTACAATAGCCAGGTACTGGAAGCAACCTCAGTGCCATCAGCAAATGAGTGGATCCAAAAACTATGGTACATTTACACAATGGAATTCTATGCAGCAGAGAGAAAGAAGGAGCTTATACCCTTTGCAACAGCATGGATAGAACTGGAGAGCATTATGCTAAGTGAAATAAGCCAGGCGGTGAGGGACAAATACCATATGATTTCACCTTTAACTGGAACATAATCAACAAAAGGAAAAAGCAAACAACATATATCCAGAGACATTGAAGTTAAGAACAATGTAACAATAGCCAGAGGGGAGTTGGAGGGGATAATGGGGAGAGGGGTTTACAGGAGCTACTATAAAGGACACATGGACAAAATCAAGGGGGAGGGTGGAGGTGGGGAAGGGATGTGGGATTGGCTGAGGTGGGGTGGAAGGATGGAGAGAAAATGCAGACAACTGTAATTGAATAACAATAAAAATTTTTTAAAATTGTTTTTAAAGATACATGTTTCTTTATGTTTAAAATCATAAAGATTTCATGATTAAAATCAGTCTTAAGGCTGCCATCATAAACTTTTTACCCCTTTAATTGTCTCTCATTTAAAAAGTTGTTTTAAAGGCATTAATTGTAAATTTCTTGTTCTTGATTTAAGTCTAGGTCCTCCCATTTTAAGTATGTTGAAAGCCTTCTGAAAACTTAAGTGTCAAAAGCAAACGACCCTCCCAGCCAACTCTCTACACAAAGCTTTGCATTTTATCTCACTGTGATTCTGTCTGGCGATGCAAAATTATAATTAATATTCAAAAACACCTTCCGTCTTGGACAGGAGTAACTGCCCAGGGTTTTATTTTTCCATTTGTCACTAATAAGTCAGTCCATCCTGAAGAACAGAAGGTAAAGAAAAGTAAATGCAAATCAATGCATTAAAACACATTTACCTAGACTATTGCTGTAATTTTGGGGAAAAATGTAATAATTTCTACAACATTTTGTCATCTTTCATTTATTCAACCCCTTAAAGGCACTTGGATCAATCACAATTCATGTTTTAAGTTTACAACACATTTAGAAGGCAAAGAAATTTTTTTATGGGAGAGTTTTAGAATGAATGGGCTGAATGAAAATGGTGGTCTCTCGCTCTTAAAATAAGAGAGAGAGATGGTACAGGATGGAAGTGTCCCTGAGACTACCATCTAAGCAAGGGGAGGAAAAGGAGGATTGAAGTTGAGTGATGAGAAATGGTGTTCTCATTTATATGCACGATTTAGTCCTCCTTGTAATATTTAGGCTTCTCCTATTAAAAATGAATAGGACTCTGTAAGTGGAGCACAAAGGGTGAGCCTTCCCCAGTGGCCAGGTCCAGACCTGCTTCTGGCTCCCAGGAACTCCCCTGAGTTTTTAAAGCCACTGCCACCACCCACTATGAGTTGAGATTCCTCCACTCAAGATTTTGCAGCTTCCTCAGACACTTTGATTTTTCTCCTATTTAAGAAACAAGGGAAATAAACAAAATTGGGGAAGTAATCACATTTTTTTAAGTCCTAGAAAGTACACTTAGCCATTAGTGCCGATACATTATTTACTTAGCAGGAACTTAGCAAATACAGTCCAGCTGGCAGGTGCCTGAGCGGCTTTCCATCCTAATGACTGAGAGGGTGAATCTGATTTCTGTCTGCCCATCCCGGATTCTGACCAGCTCCCCCACGCGCATCCCCTGAGCAGAGGTCTGCATTGGACAGGATGGTAAAATGCACATTACACAATTTAATGATGCCGTTCTGGCTGACCAGAGGAAGACCAGGCTACTTGAATGAGAAGTTTCCATTCTAAAGTCCATGAAAAAGAAACAAGCACATTCTTTTTAAGCATTTAGGAAGCTTAAGCAACAAAAAACAAGTGTGTTCACAATTTAAACCAGTTTAGTTAATCGCTGAGGACACGTGTGAGGAGACGGAAACTATGAGCAAAAGACCACTGTAAATTTGTAGGAAACAGAGACAAAGCCTCTGAGAGAAAAGGGACTACGTGTGAGCGCTGTTACAGCTCGGGGCCAAACGAAAAAAGAACTTTTATTAGAAACTCTTTCCCATCTCAACTTTAGCACCATTTAAACTCTTTTCCCCTGTGTCCGGTTCATTTGCGAACATCTGCTTTGCCTGTCCTTGCCTCTCCTTGCCAACTTCATTCTAACCTGCATGGTTTCCTCAATGTTTCCAAAGGAAGCTTAAATCCTAATGGGTAACAAAACAAGAAAATATCAGTCATGGAATTCATAAAATAAATTTGTGATTCTTTTTTTTAATGAACTCAAAGTAAATTTAATAGATGAAATATTTCATTTATCAAGCATCTAGGAATGTATTCAGAAGTGGAAGGTGAGTTTTGCAAAGTAAATATGCTAAATTCAAATCCTTGTGTCTTAATGGTCTTCTCGCCACTTTGGATGTAGACATTATTGTTAAATTTTAACTTTTCCAGCTGCATAGGAAATGATAGGAGATATGTGTTTCCAGGTTCTTAAATGGACATAAAAAGCTGGTTAATTTCTTCTTCCTCGAAAACAATGCATTTTTACTTCCTACGGACGGTGATACAGGATTCCCCTGGCACCCTCAGGAACCAGCACGGAAGTTTTAGATACAGAAGAAAATGTGCAGCAGGAAACTATTTTCCCACCTGTAACTGCTCCTTTTTTTGCAAAAGATTTTGAAGTATTTCTACTGAGTGTACATTACACCTTATACGTCCTGATTTCATGACAGTAGGGAAGATATCAATAAACCAGGTATTTGATATGTTTTACTTTGGCTGCTAAATCACTTGTTTTTATGAAAATTGAAAAGGTCTGAGGGCGCATCCAATGATGTTACATTTCTGGAAAGACCAGGTAGGACTAAGTGAAAAACACATGTCATTTATTAAAGGGCATTTTTGCTTTTATCATGATATTTAATTACCACATAGAAAAAGAGGAAAAGTTGGACAATCTTGTATGAGAGAAGCAGGTACTCTCGTACATAAGTGCCCCCAGCCCTGTATGTTGGAAAAAGCGGTCCAGAATGTTGCAGAGGGGCACTTGAATGGGGGAAGGAGGAACCAGATCAGGGATTGGCCGAGTATGGCCTGATGGCAAGTCGGGCCTACTGCCTGTTTTTACAGCCCTGGATTTTAGAATGAGTTTTACATTTTGAAATGAAAAATAAAAATAAAAATAGAATACTTTGTGACATGTGAAAACTGTATGGAATTCAAATTTCAGTGTCCATCAACCAGGTTTTATGGGACCCTCGCCCTGCTCATTGGGTTATAGCGGCTTCTGCATGCAGCGCCTGAACTGAGTAGCCGCTGGACACTGGAAGGCCTGCAAAGCCTAAAATGTCTACTCTCTGGCTCCTTACTGAAAACGTATCCCTGTGCTGGTGATCTCTAAGGTCCCCTTCACCTTCAATCTTCTAGGAATTCTACTTCCTTAGATAAGCCAGAATCCCGCCATCAAAGACAATGTAGCCTGACAATATGATTGCAAAAGAAGTCTCTTTTGTGTTGTTGGCGTTTTCATGGAATACATAAAATAGTGTCACTGACTCATGGCGTATACACATAAACTTCCCAGATATTAATTACTTTTAAAGGCAAGCTCCTGGTTCTAGAAAGCAATAATTATAATGTTGAGCAATTTTACAGTAGGAACAGGTTTATTAACAGACCATCTAAAATTACCAAGTAGAATGAAAATTAAAAAAAAAAACCAACTCCCCTACGAATTCATACTATAAAATATTTATTAAGTAAAATGATTTTCTCCTGCCTTTGGTTATTAAAAAAAGTTTGATTATCTTTGTTGATACCAATTGCCAACAATGATTTTACATTATTCAGTCATGAGACAGATGATAAATAGATGGGTAGATAGATGGATGATAGTAGATAAGGGAGATACAGATATTGACATAAATATGCAAAACACCAACCGTATATTGGTTTAAATACAAATCTTGGTTTTGCTAGCAGTCAGAGATTTACTTGCACACACTTAAACTTATTTCTTACAACTAAACAATACACAAATTCACTTGAATTTCGTAATTCAGAACACTGGTAAATGAATACAGTGCTTGCTGAGGACTAAAAGAGACAGAAAAAAACAAGAACTAATTTTGTGGAGAAAGAAAGGCAATATCTCTTTGAAAAGCCTTTCTCTTGATTTAATAGTCCCTATTGCCTGAAAAATAAGCCATTTTGATAACGAGAGTATAAAAAGCCTTATGATTTGCAAAGTAAATTATATTTGTGGTTTAAATTTCATCCTAAGTCTCAGATTACGGCTAAGAAGCTCTACTCAAACTTTGTAAAGCATTTCTTTGATATTTATAGGGAAAACAAGAAAATGTTTTATCAGATCTAGGCAGAAATGCCAATCTCCATTTGTAAGAACAGTAATGACCTGTACTCGGTCCGATGCAGCCGTGGGGATCTGAAAACCAAACAGAAAGAAACACCCAGCCACATGTAACTTGGAGAAGTGGCAGGTTGACAGGTTACGATTTCAATATTAAAAACATCTAATTACTTCTCAGATGTCACTGTAACGTTGGAGAACTGGATGGTACAATCAAGAGAAGGATGAATGGCTTTGTTACTGCACCACCCACTTCCTTCAAGATTAAAACCCCAGAGTTCTGAAATGTCACTAGTGAAGTAACTATACAATTTCTTTCAGTATCTTTTTAACGTAGAAAATCACTTTGTAATAAGATCTCTACATAAGGTTAAAAAAAAGCACAAAGTAGACAAAAAGCACAAAAATAAAGAATATATGTATATATATATATTTTTTTACAATGAAATTAGAACACCTGAGATCAATGACTAATCTCACAGAGTTCAAATAGGATTTCCTGTTATAATAGTGTTCTTAACGCCTTCCCCTAAACCTTGGATGCTTATATAAAACTCACCCTGGGAAACGAGAAGGGACAGGTATTCTGACCTGGTACCGTAAAAAACAGAAAAGAAATAATAACAACAACAACATAGTAAAAACCCTTAATCTATCTGTTTACAAAATTCTTTAGACAGCCATACATATCTCAAGGGCACTTAAGGGCTCAAGCATTTGTCATACAACCATCAGTAACAACACAGGCATCTCCAGGTGACGCCCTTTGCCACCGTAACTCAATCATGCACTGGGATGAAACATGTCCAGAAAAGCTAATTCAGAGGGAGATGCTTTCACACAGTCTGGGCCAAGTGAAGCTCTCCGAAAGGACTGTGCCGTGAACACCACCGCCATGCACAGACTCCACTTTGAGAATCCTTGCCAGTCCACAGCTCCCCTGTTGTCCTGGGTCTCATCATGGAACCCGGCTGGCACCTGGAGTCACACAGTCACGGCTGGGTACATCTTCTGTTCACTGTTAGTGTGAGGGAAGGGGGCCTGAATCTGCCTGTAGCCCGTCTGCAGGCCATCCATGAAAGGCGGCACAGGAGTCATGGGCACCGAGTCGTGCTGCACCGTGTACCCCACATATGGGGGATGCAGGTACTGCCCTTGATGGGGCACAATTTGGGTGGCTTGCTGACAGTTCAGCACAGAGAAATTCGTGGGCATGTTGACATACACATTGTTCATGGTCCCCTCGGGCAAGCAACAGTTGGTCTGTGACCTTGTTGGGGGCGCCCGGGCTCCAGAGTTGGCGCTGGAGCTGGAGCTGGCAGCTGTGCTGGACTGACGGGAGGACGACCCCCGGGAAGTGCTGGCGCTGGGGATCATGGGGATGGTCTCCATCAAGCGGTTCCCCCCTGGGGCCCGGCTCTGCTGGGGCTCCTGCTTAGGCCGGAGACATCTGCAGCAACAGGCGGCCACGAGTGACCCCAAGATGATGAAGGCGACAAACACGGACCCAACGATGAGAAATGGCACGTAGATGGGGACTGGAGGACAAAAGCATAACATTAGGATTCACTATAAATACGCAGTAAAAAGCCGTGCTTAGCAGTGGAGATCATAAATGAGCAGCAGCGACACCGAGCATTGGCCAGGCTTGGCCAATCTGTATGCTCATTAGCAGCCCATAATATGCACCGTCTTTTACTGAGTACTCAGGAAAGGTGGAAGGGCCTGACAGGCATGGTGGGGCAGCCCCCCAGAGCAAAACTGTTCGTATTTCCAGCTAGACTCACCAACTGCACTGATTGAGGCAAATACCCAATTTAGCAAAAACGTGTGTTTTATGTTTTAAGACCTCTCTGAAATCCCTACAATTACTGAACTGTCCAAACTTAAGTCAGATAGTTGTGGGATCTGTACAGAAACGAGTTGAAATTACTTAAAAGGCTTTTTTCCTGCAGCAAGTTATTTATATTACTTGCAAACTCCTTTTACCATATTTTACTGTAGCAAGTTTTTATTTCCAGAGGTAAATAAATCAAAAACTTAGGTCAGACTCTAGCGTGACTGTTTCCAATAGGAGTCTGTAAGCCCCAGAGGTCAAAGAAGGGTGAGAAAAACTCCACACACTGGCCTCGCCGAGTCTGGTGAGGGCTGGGGGCATGGGCCTATCGGGGGTGAGTGAATGGTGGAAAAGGGAAGTGACTTGCACGCAGGGAAGTTATTCCAGGCAGCGGGGCAGCATGGAACAAGGTACTGAGGAGAACAAATGTTGGGAGCAACAAGACATTTGCTCCAGGAAGGAGAGAGGCCCACAGTGAGCCGGGAAGCGCCGGGCAGGCCCAGCAGGGCTGAGGTGGAACAGTCACTCTGGAGTTCAGACACTGGATCCTGTGTGAGGAACTACAGGAAAAGCCTGCAGAGCACCAACCAATGGGCACCATATTTAACAAGTGAGGTTTATTCTGAAAAACAAATCCATAAAAGATAAAAATAACAACTTTACTAAAATTGGTGGCGAACTCCAATTTTATATTATTTTACTTTAAAAACTCTGTGGGAGCCATAGAGATGATGGCGGCACAGGGCTTCCAGAAGCTGGATGAGATACACCAGCTGAGGGAGGCAGAGAATCAGGAAGGAGGAGCCTGCGGAACGCCTGGGGGCACTTCTGTAGAATTCCCCCAGAGGTTACCAAGAACCTACTTTTGGGCGTCTTCCTGAGCATGTCCTTCACTACCTGGTGGGAAACACATCAGGACTGGGACTAGGTCTTACTGGTCGTGGCACAGCAGTGCCTGCTCAGCAGTACAAGGCAGAGCCTCAGCAGGGAGCCCAGCTCCTCCACAGCTCTGAGGAACCCCTTGACCGTCCCCTGGAGTCCGTGTGTTTAGAATATAGTAGCACATGAAGTCATGCAGAAGTAATGCCTTATAAGTAAAACACACTTTGAAAGTATTTAACCAAAGCTGACATTTAAAGGTTTCCTTAATCATCAGTGCTGGACAGAGTGGATACTATTACTTACACACAGGGTCCCTTTAGCAGGTAGAGACACTTGCCACAGCTTACAGCACAGCTGGCTCTGCCGGTAGCACTGCTCTCAGCACACGGTGACTTCAGGCTCCCTTCAGCAGCTAGAGCAGTGGGCGGGGGCTTTTCCACCGCACGCTAAAACACTTCATCCTCTAAATTAGGATGCCAATTCTAAATATGCCATCAAGAGGTAAGTAATAGTTTAAAAATCCCCAAACGTTATAGCCAAAACTACCTGAAAGCAGCCTAAGTCCACATAATGAATTCTGGGGAGAAATAACTGTCTCTTTCCAACATTTTTAATTGGAAGCATAAATAACTACACAGGGGTAAAGAATGTACTGCTTCTCTAAGCCCTTGGCACTGCTTAATTAGGTATCTTGTCCTTGTTGACTGCAGAGGAGAAGTGAGAGAAACAGAATCTCCGGGAAAAAGAGGACTTAAAGGTAGGGTGAAGAAGGCACCCAGGCTCAGCACGCGGTGTCAGGAGAGTCTGCTGCCTACTGATCAGCGCACTGCCAGCCCAACTTTTTAGAGGCCATTAGCGAGCCCAACTTAGCTGACACAGGGAGGCAGCAGTTCTGCCTTTGGCTCATTTCTCAAGGCTTTATTCCACGGCCACACACCCTGCAATGCTGAGCTTGCATTTTAAGATGGCACCTTTTCTGGAATTACCCTGTTCTCTCTTCAGATTCAAGGCAATGGAACAACAGGAGTAGCCTGCTAATAAAATGCTCGACTACAAAGGCACCAGCACTGAAAAGAGATGCCTCTTACCAGGAGGAGACAGTTCTATAAACACAGGTGCCACCCAGTGCCAAGCTCAGGTAGCTCAGAGCCTGGGCTCCTTATGCTGGTAAACAGGTCTGTCCTTAACATAACCAGCTGCAGAAAAAAGAGGAGACGCCCTCTCGGTGACATGCTTGCCATTTGACCTCTACCCCTGTGCCTACCTAAATCCTCCCACCCGCACACACATATTGTTGTGGACCCTGGAGGAAGGCCGTCTGGGGGGTTAGTGAAGAGTGGAGGGAGTGGAACCTATCAAATTCTTGCACGGACTTGTTTATTTTTCCAACTCTAGCTTTGGCAACTTGAAAATATAGTTTAAAAAAACCAAAGCCACAAAGAAGTACATTGGGCATAGCTCGGATGTCATACTTAGCAAGTCCAACATGGAAACAACTGTCCAGTAACCAGAGAGGCCCAAGCCTGGAGGCAGAGAGGTGAAGCAAGCAGCGTTACAGAGGATTAGAGTCCCTGGGGTCTAGTAAACTGCGTCACCCCCTGGAAGCCCTGAGGAGCTGCCTTCCTTTTGAGGAGCCTTCAGAGAAGTGCCCCTGCTAACCCCCACGATTTCCTCAGGTACCCCAAGACATTAACCCTTAGTAGAAGTTAGACCTCTGGAGACAGAACACATGGGAGGGGGTCCAAAGGCCCTTCCTTGAGCTGGAAGATTGAGGAGCTGTCTGTGGCCCACCCTGCCTTAGACATGTGGTTTGGAGGTGGGGGGAAATTCAAGCCAAATCAGTCTTTAGCTGAGAGGTGGGGAAACTGAGGCCCAGGACTGTGAGCTGGTGCCCCATTTCGCACACAATAATGGCTGGGCCAGAATGCAGGCACCAACTGCTGGTCCAAGACACTTTTCTGAAACATCAGGGCTCCTAACTCCTTTTCCCGGGTCGGTGCCATCCAGGCGAAGCCAACCTTCCTCCCAGCTCGCGCTGGGCCTGCCCTCCTACCTGCCGAGCCGTCTGAGCCATCTTTGTCCGCCCGGCCCGGCTCGCTGGCGCCCTGCTGGCGGTCGTTGTCGCAACCACCCTGGTCAAGGCGAGCCTCGGCGCTGGAGCAGCAGTAGCGTAATGTGCAGCTGCCGCAGCAGATGGTGGCGTCGCCACCGTCGAAGCGCTCGGGGCACTGGAAGCCGATGCGCCAGACACCCTGCGCGTCCAACCAGCCGTGGCAATACTCGCCGCTGGCCAGCGCCCCCGCAGCCAGCAGTGCGGCCAGCAGCAGCTGCAGGAGTGAAGTGGCGATCCGGGAGGAGGAGGCGGACCTGCGGCGTCCGCCCCACATGGCACCCTGGGGCGCGGGCGGCGCTTCTCCAGAAGGCGCAGTGTAGGCTCCAGGTAAATCGTGGCCTCAGAAACCCGGGTACCAGTGGTGCTCAAACCGAGACCTCTTTACTGAGTGTTTCTTCCGCGGCGCTTTCTGCGCAGGCCACTGCCCTCTGCCGCGACGTCTGGGAGCCGACGACGCCGGGCTGCGGGGTCAGGAGGCTCCTAAGCCATCCCTCACTCTCCCAGCGGATGGCCAGGTCCGGAAGGGGCAGACTTGAGAGTACGCCCGCACTGATGGAACTCTTCGGGTGCAGACTTCAGAGGGCCTGCGGAGCTGCCTTCCCGAATCCCCTTGAGACTACACCTGCGAGAGGACTATCCCCGTGCATCCCCGGAGAAGATCCCTCCTGTCGGATTACCGCTGAGGACGCCCCTGCGGACACGGAGCCAGGGCGCTGCCACAAGGTTTGAGTCTCAGGATCCCGTGCACCAGTCAGGGAATCTCTCCCTTTATTCCTCTCTCGGGTGGCGAGAAGGGGCCAAGCAGGCAGGCAGAGCACACAGGACTCCCGGCAGCAAGTGCAGCAACCGGCCGCGCTCACCCTGCTTAGCTCCGAACTCGGTCCGCATGGCTCCGGCTGCGTCGCCCCCGCAGCCCACGGGTGTGCAGCCTCTACGCGCCCCGACACGGGACTGGCGGTCAATCCTCCCAGCTCACGCAGCCGTCCAGGACGCGGGCGAGGGGCTGGCGCGCCGCCGCCGCAGTCCCGGGAGCCTGTCCGGCTGGCGGCGACGGCGGAGGCTGCGCGCGGTCCGAGCAAGGGGCTCGAGCCGGCTTCCCCCTCCTCCTCCTCTCCCGCTGCCGCTCGCTCCCACGGGCGCCGGGCCTGTCTGCTTCTCTCTCGCTCTCTCTCTCTCTGGCCGCTGCGCCCTCGGGAGGTGCTCACCGACGGGCGCCTCCCCCCGAAGTTTCAGTCCTCCCGGATACAGAAGAAGCGGAGCACCGCAGCGGCCCGCACGCTCCGCCACGCCCGGCACGAAGCCAGCTCCGACTCCGCCGGCAGAGCCGCTGCGCTGCGCTCTTAAGAGGGGCTGGCAGCAGCTCGGGAGCGCATGCGTGCTGCGCGGGCTTCCCTCCCGCCCCTGGACGTCCCGGGACGCCAGAGCCCTTCACCCTTGGACTGGACTGGAAGAGAACGGTGCGGGCGCCGCAGTGGGCTGCAGGCTAGAAGAGGCGCGAGAGCAAACATAACTTACGCTACCTAGGCCTTACTACCACAATAACAACAATAATGATAATAAAGGCAAACTAAACTTGCTTACTGAAGATCTCTGGCATTCAATATTCGGTTTGATTCTCAAAACTTCCCCAAGATGGACTATAATTATTTTACATTTTGCAGACAATTAAGTTGCCTTCAGATTGACTGTCTCTTTGCGCTTCCAGAAGCTGATGTCCTGATCGCAATAGAACCATGATGTTGGTGGCAGGGGTCACATGCCTAGGGCTTCCTCTGTTGGGCTCCTGGCTTCTCCAAGGTGGTATGAAGAGAGTTTGAGAAAGACGTCGCAGATCGGCCACTGTCTGCATGATTTGTATCACTTTTCTTCTTTCTGTATTTGGGCGTGGCGATTTATTGGATTCAAGTAGAGAGGCCTGTTCGTCTCTTAGTGGTGTAGACAGCTGCAGTTAGAAGAAAACAAGGTTCAGACGGACCAGAAATGCAGCTTTGATGGAAGAGAAATTAATAGCTTCTCTCTTTCGGAAGCTGAAACAACAGGTGCTGATGCTATTAAAGCAGCAGTGATTATTTTTAAAGGCACTAGTGACCCTTCCCGATGCGGTCTGGAAATCTGCTAACTTGAAGTCTGGGCTCAACTCTACCTGTAAAGAATCATTGCGTTTTGCTGCTCTCAGTTTCTTCTTCAAAGTGGAACATAGGATATGATGACTACTATGGTCCCTTCCAAGTTCGCGACTATGGAACACATGGCAATTGTATTCACAGCAAAGACACTGCTGTTCAAACAACCATAGGACGCTTATGTGTGCCTGGTAAATGCGCAGACTCACACATGGTTGACATCCTTCCACACACCCCAAATCAAATCAGATCTAGAGGGAGAAACTACTCTACTCCCTACCCCCTCCTCAAGCCCCTGATTCTTCTCACCAAACCTCTCTCCAAGCCGTGCACTTTCCTTGTGGGTTATTTTTGTTATTTTAAATGCATCAAGCACAGGTTTACTTTTCTTAACCTAATAAGTAAAAAATTCAATATGAAATTATTATTAATAATTATTATCATTCAACCAATACATGCTAAGTGCTTACAGTGTACTCTGTATTTGGTACTGAGGATTCACCAAAAAGCTAGACATCATGGCTATTTCCTGCAAACAGCTTAAAGTGTCTGGAGTAAAACATATTGGAAAGAATGACGAAGAACTGAGTGAGCACATATAGTACAAATATGATAAACAGCTATGACTGGTGATGATATGCAAGGTCAATTTAAGCACATAACCTGGGGGCGGGCAGGGGAGGGAAGTCAGAAAAATAATCAGAGGAATGGCACTTAATACTAGACAACAAGAAGCTGAGGGAAGACTCAGTTTCTCAGACTTTTTTCTTAGAGGACACTAGTAGCTAATGTTCTTTGGAGGTTACTCTCTGCCAAGCACTGAGCTGATTCTTCCACACCTAGTCTCATTTACTCCTCGCAACCCTGTGAAGAAGACGTCATTGCTTTCTTCCATAACTTGCCTAATCAATGCTGAAGAAAAGTGTCAGTGTGCCGGGACTGCAGCCTGTTCCAGCCGACTGTAAAGCCAGCCCACCACACTGTTAGTTGCCACTGTCTCCACTACAGTAAGCCAAGGATTAACTGTGAATTCTATACCAACCACCAGGTGGTTAGGTATCATTATTTTCCTATGGCACCATAAATCGATCTGGATGGTATTCAGAGGGTTAACACTTTGCCTTTTTTCTTTTGGAGAAAAATTAATGCAAGAGAATTGCGCATTTCTTCAGGCAGTGCCTATACCATACCTTCCTTCCAGTATTCATTTATCATGTTCTCCAAAATATCCACAATTTGTCAGAGTTTATTTATGAAGAAAGAAATGTCGAATGTTTTCATATTGGAATTGATTCAGTGACTGGTAGTGCCACAGTTTATACACAGTGAGTTCTCCCCAAATAGTTCATGATTAGTCCACAACTGGTAAACTTAGAAGTGGGGGCTCTGGGCAAATTCATCCTCTTTGCAATTGCTATGTTCCTTTATTCCTTAAAGGTTAACAAGAGGCCTATTTCATAGTTACTTTACGTGGTGGGGGTCATCTTCAATGCTGGAGACCCTTCATATAACTCTGTCCTTCCTTCTTTTTCTTTTTGTTTCTACTTTTTCTTTGTGTATCTGGTATATGTATTGAAATTTTATAAAATGTCAAATACTGATTGAGCTTCTCCATGGGAGGTGCTAAGGGCAGATATTAAGATGATCTTGTCCCTTCCTTAAGAAATAAGAAGAAATTCCTTCACTCTTCTTAACAGACAACATAAACTATTTTACAAGTCTTTTCTGAGAAACTGTATCTGGCAATCATAACATGTAGTCAGTAGTAATAATTTATTATACTCAACACTAAGTGGTAGGCAGTTTGCCAAAATATATTTAAACACGCGTGAAAGAATTCTATACAAAATTTATATTTTAGAAGTGAATTCTAGGGACATTAAATGCAGAAGTATATTTTCAGGTTATTTCACCTTTCAGTCGGTGCCTATGTATGAACAAAATACAATTAACTTAAAAACAAACTTCTGACATGTCTTTAATAGTACAAGTAGAAAGTCATATAAGTAAAGAAATGATTACTTACAACTTTGCTAACTGAAGTTGATACAAATCATATGGAGGTAATCATGTCATTTTGGCTGGCAGTTTTAAAAGCTGCAAGATCTACAGTGTTTTTCTGCAAGTTTTAGCAAGAGCAGAAGGTTCTTACCATCTGCTTGCCAGTCAGCAGTCTGGTTAGGAAGAATGGCTTTCACTGGGCTCATTCAGTTCTTTCTTCCTCTTTTATAAATATGAGAAGTATTGAAAACTCACATTTGGTTTACCAGAAGTTCTTTTAAGTTAAAGTATTTGTATTAACAAATAAGACCTCAGGCCCAGCAAATATGTTAATTTACATTTCTTTCCATTTTGTCTTGTGGTTACCTAACCTCATCTGAAAATAAAAAGGGTCATAAAATTTGGGGGAAAAATCTTCCTTGTTACTTTTAAATGTTTCATATTTCATCCTTCTATTTTTCTTTGTAATTAATAGACCAGCTTTCAGGAAAGTAATTTCTGGATTTTAAATTCTTTCGTCTCATCCACCATTAACTTTAAACATCACACATACTTCTCTCCCTCCCCCTCCTTCACTTCTAACCCCAGAGTTTACTGAACCATTTTTATGTTGACTTTGATGTTTACTGTTGTTATATTTTTCTTTTTGGAGATATGGGGTTAAAACCCATCCGGGACTTCTTTCAATAATGTCAGAATAGCTAAAAGAGCGGCATAAACAAAACCCACATGACATCAAAGAGTCTACAGTAAATACTTACCAATTGAGTATTTGATGAGTCTTCTATCCAGAGGATGGATGCAACTTTACAACAAAAAGACAAAACAGCCCAATTAAAAGCCAGGCAAAGGACTTGAACAGATATTTCTCCAAAGAAGATACAACAACCAACAAGCACATGGAAAGATACTCAACATCATTAGTCACTAGCGAAATGCAAATCAAAATCACAGTGAGATACCACTTCACACCTACTAGGATGGCAATAGTAACAAGAAGAAGAAGTTAGTGAGTGTTGGTGAGCAAGGAGAGAAACTGGAACCCTTGTATACTGCTAATGGGAATATAAAATGATTCAAAGAGCGCACAAAACAATTTGACAGTCCCTTTAAAAATTAGACGTAGAATTACTGCATGACCCTGCAATTCCAATCCCGGGTACATATACCCAAAAGAGTTGAAAGCGTGTCCATACAAAGATTTGTGCTCAGATGTTCATAGCAGCGCTATTCACGAAAGCCAAAAAAGTGGAAACAACTCAGTGTCCGTCAACCGATGAACAGATAAACACAATGTGGTTCGTTCATACAATAGAATATTATTTGGCCATAAAAAGGAAGGAAATACTAACATGTACTACAACATGGATGGACCCTGAGAACACTGTGCTGAGTAAAAGAAGCCCAACACAAAAGGTACCCATTGTATGATTCCATTTGTATGAACTATGCAGAATAGGCAATTCCATAGGGACAGAAAGTAGATTAGCAAATTGCCCGGGACAGGATTGGAGCAGGAAAGAAGGGGAAGTGGCTGCTTAATGGGTGCAGGTTTTCTTTTGGGTTGAAAATGTTCTGGAAAGGAAAGAAAAAAGAAAGAAAATGTTCTGGAACTAGATAACATTGTGAATGTAGTAAATGTCACATGGTAAATTTTACGTTAAGCGTGTTCTACCACAGTGAAAAAGAATGTAGAGCTAAAAAATAAAAACTCAGAAACAAAAAGGCTGTAGCTATGGAACTAGTCATCTGCCTATATGTGACATGAAGGTTCTAAAGAAGACTCATCACTTTCAAAGCTCTGTTCTCTGAGCCATAGGTGAATGGTACTGACAGATAATCAGTCAGTGAATTAAATCGTGCCCCCAAAATTCATAGGTTGAAGCCCTGATCCCCTATGTCACTGTACTTAGAGATAAAGCTTTTTTGGAGATATTAAAATTAAATGAGGTCCTAGAGTGGGGCCCTAAACCAATAGGACTGGTGCCCTTATAAGCAGAGGAAGGGAGAGCAGGGGTGCGTGCACAGAGGGAAGTCCACGTGAGGACACAGTGAGAAATGGGCCTCTGCGAGCCAGGGAGCGAGGTCTCAGGAGAGACAAAACCTGTTAGCGCCTCAGTTTAAACTTCCAGCCTCCAGAACTGTGACAAATAAATTTCTGTTGTTTAAGCCTTCAAGTCTGAGATAGTTTGCTGCGGTAGTCTGAGCTAAGTGACCTACCCTCCCTCTCTCTATTCCCTCTCATGAGCTAACATCAGGACCAGTGACATAAGACAACTGTGAGGTCTTCTTGAAATTTGAGGCAACTTGGGTCGTAGCTCTACCTATGGACCATAGAGGGGTGACTTGAAGTGGCAGAAGCATGTGCTAGAAACAGTTTGAGAAAATTAGATGTCCATCTACAATAAGATATAGTAAATGTGCTGATTAAAAAACATTTGGAAAAGGGACTATAGCTGCTAAGAGTCGAATATCACGCATATCCTGCTTTAATTCCCCCCCCCCCAAATTTTATCTATGTTTCTATTGATGTAACTGGGATTATGATTCCTTTTGTCTTCCCTTCTAGAGGATGACTCCGTGAAGGTAGAAACCTAATCTTACTTATCTTAGAGTCCGCACTCAAAATCTAAGTTGAAGTAGGCTCAGTTTGCCCAGTCAACAAACATTTACTGTGCATGTAGTATATGCCAGGCACAAAAACACTCAATATTGAATCAAGTGTTAATTTCAAGGAATTTGAAATCAATAAAACTTGAATAAATATGAAAGCTGTTCTGAGTGTAGCAGCTTGTATAGAAAATATCTGGTAAAGACTAAGGGAATCACACACACACATACACACCTGGCACCTGGCAAGAAATCCTTGGACAGTGGGCTTAGAGGGAAGGAAATTTTTAATCAGAGCTTCCCACGGCTCCCCCCCCATAGACCTATATTTGAGGCTTAAGTTGAGAGAGGTTTGCAGTGAAAGATGATGTGAGAAAAGAACAAGCTGTTTCCTAGATGTCACCACAGGACATTGAAAGGTAAGCCATCCACAGAACTGGTGTCACCATTTTTTAACTGTGGCAGGAGCAGTTCTTTGTGATGCTGTTGCCGGTGGAAATGGGGTGCTTCCATGGAGACACAAGAAAAGCATTTCTGGGGACCTGCTCCTGGGAGGATGAGGTATAGTGGTAAGATTTATTGGGGTAGAAATAAAAGACTGCCCCCAGGTTCCTAATGTTTCATCGGCATCTGCTCCACTGTGAAGGAAGCCCAGTACAAGGGCCAGGGCCCAGAAATTCTGTGTCATCAGTTCAGTCCATTCCAAAGCTTAGTCCAGTTCAGGCTCTGTCCCCATCTGGCTAGCTTAGTCTCTGTTCCTGGTTGTGCTTCAGCTGCACTGTGGTGTTGTACTCAGGCCCATGCTTCGGGCCTGTGCTTGCATCCACATGGCTGCTAGGCCAGCATGGTTGCTATGGAGAGAGAACAGGTGAATGAACCCCTGTTACCCAGAGAGATGCCTTTGTTAAGCTTTAATTGTATCACCTTGGGCTTTCAAATTGGCCAGTCTCTTTCCTAATCCTTTGCAGGCTTGTGCTGGGCCCTCCTTCTAACCAATTCATTTTCTAAATCTTCCAGGGTTCTGCGTCCCTTACCCAGTTCAAAACTTCTCCAGGACTAAACACTTCCCCTTGTGATAGCTACCTTAGCTCCTACTGTAGGTGCCTCAAAGTAGAAGAAACTCCCCCTGTGCCATCTTGGCTTCTTTTGCACATGTGCTCAGCAAAGAAATTCCACCCCTTAACGGAGGGCTGGATGTTCCATGGGGAGCTCCTTCCTCCCCACCCCGGGTGGGGAGGGAGGAGGGCATGGAAGGGCATGGAAGAATGGAGGGGTCTTAATTCCCTGGGTGGGGCAGTGCTGTTATCCCCTGAAGTATGTGAAGCCGTAGCTTCCAATCTAATTAAGCTTAGCCAGTTTTGCAGCTTTCTCTTTTATTAATATTTAGCTAACTACCGACATTAACAATGCCTCTACTGGTCTTGACTGTACCGCAGGAGGTGGTGTTGGTCAGGCAAAGCCATTACCAGTAACTTCTGCCATGATCTCAGTGTAGGAGGCAGCACCGCTCAGAGCTAGAGCTGCACAAGGAAACTGGCAGCCTTGCAGCACCAGAGGATGAGCCTGAGAAGCACAGGGACAGACACTCTGTGGGGAGTCCCACCACTGAGAGGAACTCTCTGGTGGGATGGGCTGGTCTCCACAGAACAAGAGAAGGTGGAGAAATGTCTAATATTATGTAGCATGGAATTACATTGTTTTATAACCAGACTAAGAAACTAGGTTTCTGGAATTTGACTTCATATTTTTTATTAAAATAATTCAGAAGGCACTCTTGGATCATAGGTTCCTTGGGATGTCTCATTAAGATCATTGTTTTTCTATGACCGGGTCATATAAAAAAAATCCCATTTATCCTGAGTGTTTAGATTTGGTATAAATAGGAATTTCCTTCATCAAAGCTGCCTCACGGGTTTCCTGGTAAAAACATAAAAAGATAAAAGAACCATTGTGCCGCTCATTGTAGCAGAAGCAGAACGATGGAATTCACAGTGCAGCCTCGAGTTCTCGTAATTACCCCTGTCCAAATACTTTAACTTTCCGAAATCAAGCCCTCCCCTATATTATGGTTTCGAATTTTCTTTGTTGGGTGGGGGTACATTTTGGGTTAGTAAGAGATTTTCCTTGGCTTTTGCAAAAAGTCAATCTCTCAGGAAACAATCGAATTAAACTTCATATTTGTTTAAAAGTCCTTGGATAGTACCTTACATCTGCATTTCCTCAAAATGTTTCTATCACAAGAATAAAGGGAGTGTTCTGCATTGTGTAGTATTCAAATGAGCAGGAAACGGTTTAAAAAGTCCGATATCCTAAAAATGTCAGTGTCCCAAAAACACCTTAGACTTAAGTATTTCAAACCATTCCCCACCTTTAACCACATTCGGGACACTTCAGCAGTTATCTGGAGAGTCTCCAACTTACTAGCTTTCATTACCTAATCAGAGGAAAGGTTTTTTTAAAAAAAATTATATTAGCAAATGTACTTGAATAGCTATGTGACTGAAGCTCAATCAGCTAATTACCATTTGCTGAGCACCTGGTATGTTCCAGGCATTGGACTAAATTCCTTGGTATCATTATAGTGTCTCTTCTAATAAGTATTTTATTAAATAAGCTAAAAAAAGATTTAAATTCATCCACTTTTCTAAAATTTCAGAATAAATTAAAAAGAAATTTCTAATGTTACACAAATGAGATGTGATGTCTTAGTGAAAATACACAAATCACTGGCATTCTTAATGCCTATTGCCCATTTCCTTTTGACGCACAGTGGTTTGATTTTATCAGGTGCACATATTTTTAGTTTTTTGATTTGTAAAACTGAGTCAATTTACTTTGGAGATATGAGGTCCAGAAGAAAATATTAGAAAAGTGGAAAGCAGAGAAGTCCAGAAAGCTTTAAGTTGATGAGATAGATGCTTAAAGATAATAAGGTGAGGGAGGTTGCTGCTACACTACCTTTACCCATGTGAAAGGCTAGTTTGCGAGGGCTCCTCCAGGGCAGACAAGACGGACCAGAAGTGGGGTAAACCACAGAAAGTAGTAGTTAAAGAGCACTCTCTATCAAGTGTGCATGAAGAAGCGGTAACGCAGAAGTTGACTAAAGAGGCAAGGAAACCTCCCACCCCCCATGCTCCTTAAGAACTTGTTAAATAAACTCTAACCTTTGAAGGAGGGGAATGTTAAGGTAATTGTGCCAATAGGGCCAGGATTAGTTAAATTCTTGAGATTCCTTACTAGTATTCCTTGACTCTTTCTTTGTGATGTGAAGTTTTTAGGCTTATAATGAAGAACACAGCAAACCAAGTTTGTATTTGTTCTTTGACATTGATCAAATTTCCTGACTTTCTCAAGCAAATAAACTATTTTAAAATAAGATGAAATTTCTCCTATTGGTATATCTGTTACCTCCTTCCAGTATTTTAACTAAAGTTTTGGAATAATGTGCATTCTAGTACTTTTGAGAGTGGCAGGAAAGCGAGAGTGAGACAGTGGCTCCTGGCTTGGAGGTGGCCCTGAGACCCATTCCAGTCTGTATAAGTCGCACAATCCCCACTCCCGCTCACTCGGAAGCCATCAGTGTAAGTTTCAGATGTAGGCAATTTACATTTATGGACTGGGTCAAGCAAATTGGACAGCTTAAGTGAACACTGAATGAATGGGAACATAAATATGTTGGGCTCAATAAATGGTCATATTTATAGAGTGCAGTAAAACCCGTATCTCTCACTCCACTTAAGAAATCTTGCCAACTGCATTGAATGCAGTGGTCGCGCTACTGAGTGCTGAAACCACAGGAGAGGCCAACTCAGCTCTTTCCATTGAACTTCTAACTTCTGTAGTACTATTTCACACGCACTGAAATATTTAATCGCCTCTTGGTGGAGAATGTGTAATAGGTGCTAAGACACAAAACAAAACAAACACAAACAACCAAACTAGCAAAAATCTTCACTTTAATTTGAACTCATTCATACATTTCTAGAATCTGTATGGGGCTGCCAAACAGCCTGGTTTTTCAGAAAATATAATCCATATGTTGCTTGGTAGGAAGAAAAGGATTAAGCCAGACTCCAAGTTATAATAATGGTAAATGAGAAAAAATGGGTAACTGACTGCAAGGCACAGCCCTCATTGCTGTTTTCTTCATTACGGTGGGTCCGGTTATGGTAGTCTTGGAGGGGAAGCGGAAGATCAGGACTTGGTTTACTTTAAAGTCTGAGGGTTGGAATAGATTGAGCTTCTCAAATATAGGAAGCACGGCCCTCCACTTGTTGAGCTCTGGTGCCAAGAGCAGAGTGCTCTGACACAGGCTGGCATTTCGTGGCTGAGTCATAAACAGGCAGCAAGTTCACTAAACCAGATTCTTTCCAAAAGACAAAGAAGTCCAAGAAGAGTGTGGTCTTTCCACGTGTCATAGAAAGTGAACACTGCCTCTCTGTGGAGGTGTGCTGATACTCTTTGCCATGCCTCTAACCCACTGTAGATTCCAGGATTCTTAGGATAATGAAAACTTGGAATTCTGATAATTGGCATGTATCATATCTTTAAACTCCCTTAAATGATACATATTGTGTTTAATTTCACAATTGGCTATAGATTTCACCAAACTACAGCAATCAACTATTTTCTTCCCTAAGAAGTAGGTTAAGGTCAATACGTGTTCTTGTTTTTAATCAAATGATAAAAACATGCTATGTCTGATTGACTAAATAAACTAGGAAATTTGGGGTTTTTCTGTTTGTTTTTAGTTTTTACTTGCAAATAATTTCAAACTTGGAGAAAGAGAGGCAAGAATAACAATAGTACAAAGAACTCCTGTATATGCTTCTCCATAATCACCAACCATTAACGTCTGGGCAATCTGTTTTATGTCCAAACAATGACTCATAAAAATGGATTAACCTTGCTCCTTCTGATTTGGGACTATCTATCATATGGACATGTAGGAAAAAAGCCCAACATAACTAATTGTATACAGTTTGTTAGAACAGAACCAAAACCTATTCTATTATGCTGATCATGGATTTATGCTTTTTACCTGTTATCAACAAATTATTAAATCTAAGTCTTATTCTTGTTAAAAATATTATTTAAGTAGCTCACTCCTAACCTTACACATATTATGATGCTGAACTTTGGGCTCTAAATGCCAAATTAAGGATATAATTCTAGGCTTTTCAATACAAAGAAAAATACACGAAAGCCATAAGCCATAAATGGCCCAAGATTTCCTGTCTTTGGCTCTTGCACTCCATCTTCTGGCTAAAAGTTGCCCATGAGATGGTGAAGTTGAACTCACGCACTGTTATAATCAATCGTATAACAGAGAGCCTCCAGGCCCTAGATTTAAACGAGAGAGGCACGGACATTATACCAGTGAAAACGGATTAAGTTCACAGGAAAACAGCAATCTACAAGATCAGAAAGAAGATAACTACGAGGCTAAAATGCCCCCCTCTGTTTACCTGTAATGTCAATCTGAGAAGCTTACTTCAAAAGATTTCATTGCCCGGTTGGGTGATGAAGAGAGAGGAGAGTGAGGTGAGGATAACGGTTGGGGAGGGGTGGGCAGCAGGCATGGGAGCAATCGGCTGGTCACTGTGATTTTACTTTGAATCATGAGTAACCTTTCTCTAAGTCACCAATTCTAAGTCTACAAATCATAAAGTTTCTTGTTGAATGAGCCAAGTAAAAATGACAAACTCATTTATTTACACATGTTTAACATGTGCAGACATTCTGTTAAGGATTTAACCTGAAACATAAATATTAAAGTAATAAATTATTGTAGTACACAATAGCAAAATAACCAGGAACTAAATACCTTTTCAGTCACAAGAATTGTGCACAACTCTATAGAGTCGCATTTTCAATTTGGTGATGAAATCCAACATGTTTATGAGACAAACTATTCACTTAGAAACCTAAGATTCTAGACTTAGAATTGGCTACAATAAGTATACACTTTATATCCATAATCAATAGTTATCCATTTAAATTTGAAACATCACCATAAATAATTCCACAGATTCCATCTATAAATTCCATACATTTTGGGAACCTGTTCTGGGTTTAATCATATTTGCAACATATCCTTAAAACAGGTCAAACAACTGTCGTGATGTAATGGTACTGAGAGTCACAACAGAGGGAAGCATGGAGATTTTGGTTAACTGAGGTAACAAGGTCTGCAGAAAGCCTTCTCTACATTAAATTAAATCTCCAAGGACCAGATCCTTTTTGCACAGACATGGCTCATTCTTGACTTTGGGTTTGTTTTGACTCAAGAGCTTTGCTGATAAGTTTTACGAGGAGTCAAAATACAATGCAATAATATAACAGGTTCTCACCAAAAGCAAATATAGTGAAAAATGTTATCTGTCACTTAGTGAAGACCTACCATGTGCCGTAGCTTGTCCACATACATCACCTCACTTAATCTTCTAAGGTCTCTTCAGGCACGTAATCACACCGGAGCTCAGCTTTGGCCTATGTGTTCGACTGCAATTGGTCATGAGCTTTGGAAGCCTGTGTCAACAACAGTTCTGGCCTCCCTGAAATTCTGTGATGTGTGGTCACCTGCTTACACAGGTTACCATCATACCTAATCATTTACCAACATCAGAAATACAAACATGGTGTGACACTGGGATTTATTTTAATACTGAAATACAGTGTTTGCTTTCAAGTATAGGTAAGAAATTCTACATGAAACTTGGAGTGAAAATCTTGAGTGGAATTCTATCAGTTGGTTGAAGTATCAATCTTATTATAGCAAGACTATGACGAGATTCAAAACAGTGGTGAATTAGACATTCTCCGCGGACCAAACTGGAATTACAACTAAATTATAGCAAAATCATGCTAAATAACCAACTGCAGACTAGCTGGATAGAAGCCCTGTAACCAAGAACTTACTGAAGAAGCCACGTCGAGACTGGTAGGATGTGTGGAGGCACTAGAGTGCTGGCTGGGCTTCACTGGTGGCAACTTAAGTTCCGAGGGATATCTCAGCTGTCGGGTTGGGGGGAGCATTACAGGACTATCAAGAAAAGAAAAAGGTCTAATAAACAACCTAACTTTACACTTGAAAGAACTTGAAAAAGAACAATAAAAAAAGTCCAACGTGAGTAGACAGGAGGAAATAATAAAGATCAGAGCAGAAACAAAAAAATAGTGTCTTTAAAAAAATACAAAAGATCAATAAACTCAACAGCTAGTTCTTTGAAAAGATAAACAAGATTTACAAACCTTTAACCAGACTCATGAAGTAAAAAAGAGAGAGGACCCAAATGAATAAAATTAGAAATGAAAGAGGAGAGGTAACAACTGACACCAAAGAAATACAAAGGATTATAGGAAAAGTATTACAAATACCAATATGCCAACAAATTGGACAAATAGGAATGGACCAATTCCTAGAAACATTCAATCTTCCAAAACTAAATAAAAAAGAATCAAAGAATCTGAAAAGACAGATTCTAACTAGTGAAAATGAAGCAGTAATTAAAAAAACTCCCAAAAAGCAAAAGCCCTGGACCAGATGGCTTCACAGGTGAATTTTACCAAATATTCATAAAAGAACTAACACCTTTCCTTCTCAAATTTTCCAAAAAATTCTAAAGGAGGGAAAACTCTCAAGCTCATTTTACAAGGCTACTATTATCTTAATTTAAAAACCAGAAAAAGACACTAAAAAAGAAGAAAATGTAGTACAATATCCCTGATGAACATAGATGCTGAAATACTCAACAAAATATGAGTAGCGAACTGGATCCAGCAATACATTAAAAAAATCATACATCATGGTCAAGTGGGATTTATCCTGGGGATGCAAGTTTGGTATGATATCCACACATCAATAAATGTGATACACCACATAAACAAAATAAAGGATAAAACCACATGATCATATCAATAGACACAGAGAAAGCAGATGATAAAATACAGCACCCATTTATGATAAAAACTCTCAGCTAAATGGAAATAGAGGGAACATACCTTAATACAATAAAAGCCATATATGACAAACCCACAACAAACATCATACTCAATAGGTAAAAAATAAAGGAGTTCCCTTAAGATCAGAAATAAGACTGGGATGTCCACTTTCATCACTCTACATAGTACTGGAAGTCACAGCCACAGCAATCAGTCAGGAAGAAGAAATAAAAAGCATTCAAATTGGAAAGGAAGAAGTAAACCCATCATTATTTGCAGATGACATAATGCCGTATATAGAGCACTCTAAAGATTCCACCAAGTAACTACTAGAACTGATAAATGAATTCAGCAAAGTAGCAGGATACAAAATTAATACCCAGAATCAGTGGCCTTTTGTACACCAGAAAGGGAAACTAAGAAAAAGTACTATTCACAATTACTCAAAAAGAATAAAATACCTGTACCTAGCAATGAATTTAACCAAGAATGTAAAAGACCTGTACTAGGAAAATTATAAGTCACTGAAGAAAAAAATTGAAGAACATACAAATAAGTGGAAGCATACCATGATGACGGATAGGAAAATTTAACATCATTAAAATGTCTATACTATCCAAAGTAATCTACAGATTCAACAAAACTTCCATCAAGATACCAATGGCATATTTCACAGAACTAGAACAAATAATCCAAAAATGTATGTGGAACCACAAAAGACCCCGAATAGCACAGCAACAGTAATCTTGAGAAAGAAGGACAAACTTGGAGGAATCAAGCTACCTCATATCAAACTATACTACAAGGCCATAGTAATCAAAACAGTATGGTACTGGCATAAAAACAGACACATAGATCAATGGAACAAAATAGAGAAACCAGACGTAAACCCACATGTATAGGGTCAACTGATATTTGACAAAGGAGGCAAGAAAATACAATGGAGTAAAGACAGTCTATTCGATAAACGGTGTTGGGAAAATTGGACACTAATGTACAAAAGAAATTAAACTAGACCACTTTCTTATGCCATACACAAGAATAAACGCAAAATGAATTAAACACTTAAATGTTCGACTTGAACGATAAAAGTCCTAGAAGAAAACATAGGTTGTAAAATCTCAGACATTTCTCATACCAATTTTTTTTTTTCTGATATAGATCCTCGGGCAACAGAAACAAAAGAAAAAAAAATAAACAGCAAACTAAGAAGTTTTTGCACAGCAAAGGAAACCATCAACAAAGCGAAAAGACAACCCACTGAGTGAGGAAACAGACTCACTAATACATCCAATAAGGGGTTAGTATTTAAAATTTATAAAGAACTTACAAAGCTCAACACCAAAAAAACCCCAATCCAATTAAAAAATGGACAAAGGACCTGAATAAACCCTTCTCCAAAGAGGACATACAACGATGAATAAACATATGAGAAGATGTTCAACATCACTAATCAATAGAGAAATGCAAGTTAAAACCACAATGAGATATCACCTCTCCCTCAGAATGGCCATCATCATTACACCAAAAACAACAAATGTTGGTGAGGATGTGGAGAATAGGGAACTCTCGTGTACTCTTGGTGGGAATGCAGACTGGTGCAGCCACTGTGGAGTTATGCCAAAAAATTAAAAATGGAACTGCCTTATGACCCAGCGATTTCACTTCTGGAAATTTATCCAAAGAAACCCAAAACACAATTTGAAACACAATATGCACCCTTATATTCATAGCAGCGTAACTTACAATAGCCAAGTTTTGGGGGCAACCCAAGTGCCCCTCAGCAGATGAGTGGATATAACAGCTATGGTACATTTACACATTGAAATATTACTTGCTATGAAAAAAGGAGAAAATTTTACCCTTTGTGACAGCATGGATGGACCTGTAGAACATTATGCTAAGTGAAATAAGCTAGTCAGAGAAAGACAAATACCATATGATTTCACTCATATGTGGAATCTAATGAACAAATTGAACTAACAGGCAAAATAGAGACAGACTCATAGATAGAGAGCAGGCTGACAGCCCTGGGGGTGGGGAGGTGGGGCAGTGGAGAGATTGAACAAAAAAAGAGAAAAGAGAGAGAAAGAACTCATGGACATGGACAACAGTGTGGTGATTTCAGTGGGGAATGGGCTGGGTGGAGGTGGAAACCGGTATAGGAAGGATAAGTGGTAATGGACAAAATACAATAATATTTTATAAAAAGGAAAAAAATAAGAACAAAGTTGGAGATATCACACTACCTGATATCAAACTAGACTACTCGACTATAGTAATCAAAACAGAATGCTATTGGCATAAAAACAGACACACAGAACAATGGGAACAGAAATAAACACACACCTTTATGGTCAACTAATATTTGACAAAGGAGGCAAGAAAATACGATGGGGTAAACACAGTCTTTTCAGTAAATGGTTTTGAGACAATAGGGTAGACACATGCGAAAAAATTAAAACTGCACTACTTTGTCCCAACATATACAAGAATAAACTCAAAATGAATTAAAAACTTAAACGTAAGACTTGAAACCTTAAAACTCTTAGAAGAAAACATAAGCAATAAAACCTTGGACATTTCCCTTAGTAATATTTTTTCTGATACATCTCTTCAGGCAAAAAAAAAAAAACCAGAATAAAAAAGTATACAAATGGGACTACAGCAAACTAAAAAGTTATTGGACAACAAAGAAAATCATCAGCAGAATGAAAAAACAACCCATTGAATGGGAGGAAATATTTGACAGTGATACTTTTGATAAGAAAGTAATATCCAAAATGCGTAAAGAACAATCCTATTTAAAAATGGGCCGAGGACTTGAATAGACACTTTTCCAAAGAGGACATACAGATGGCCAACAGACATCAACAGACATACGAAAGATGCTCAATGTCATTAATCATCAGAAAAATGCAAGTTAAAACCACAGTGAGATATCACCTCAACCTCAGAATGGCCATCATCAATAAATCAACAGCCAACAAGTGGAGGAGGGTGTGGAGAAAGGGGACCCTTGTGCACTGTTGTGGCAATGCAGACTGGTGCAGCCACTGTGGAGAACACCGTGAACGGTTCTCAAAAATATAAAAGTGGAACTGCCTTATGACTCAGTGATTCCACTTCTGAGTATATACCTGAAGAAACTGACAACTAATCCAAAACAATATATGCACCACTGTGTACATTTCAGACATATTTACAACAGCCAAGATATGGAAGCAACCCAAGTGCCCATCAATATTGAGTGGATAAAACAGATGTGGTACATATATACAATGGAGTATTACTTGGCCATGAGAACGATGAGATCTTACCATTTGTGACACATTGGATGTACGTTGGCGGTTTTATGTGAAGTGAAATAAGTCAGACAGAGAAAGGAATATGCTATACCATATGATTTCACTTATATGTGGAATCTAAAGAACAATATAAACAAACAAACAAAACAGAATCAGACTCATAGATACAGAGAACAGACTGATGGTTACCAGAGGGGAAGAGGTTTGGGGAACTGGGTACAAAAGTGAAGGGATTCAGAATTACAGATTGGTAGTTACAACATAGTCACAGGGATGTAAAATACAGCACAGGGAAGAGTCAATAATATTGTAATAGCTATGCATGCAGCTAGGTGTGCGCTGGAAATGTCCGGGGAATGCTTTGCAAAGTGTACATATGATTGTCTAACCCTGCTGTGTACCTGAAACTGACACAAAATAACATTGAATATAAACTGTTTTGAAAAGGAAAGACCTTGGTTTGCTCATCCCTACAGGGCACACAGCTGTGCTTGAGGCAGGGCTTCCAGGTCTCTGTCTAGAATTCTCTACTTAGGAGGTCACAAGGACAGAGGCAGTGTCAGAACCCCAAGGCTAGATCCAGCTCTCGCTCTGGGCTTTGGCAGCAATGAGGAAGAAGTTCTTTTCTCCTACTGTCCCCAGGCCACTCTCTCCCCCTCCCAATCCCCCTCCCTTCTCCTTCTCACCTGGTTTCCCCCACTGCCTTTGGCAGGCTCCCACTCTGGGCCCTTGGCCTGGCCCTCCTCCTACTCCCAAACTTGCCAAACCAAGTTCCCATCTCTCACCAGCAGGCCGCCTCCTCCCTTGGAAGGCCCCATGGCCTACAGCCTCCACACATCTCCTGGGGACCCCATTCCCTATGCCCTGCTAGACCCCCTTCCCAACCTTCCCTCCTCCCTGCCTGGCCTTCCTCTCTGCTCTCAACTATTCCTTTGCCCTGTGCCCCCCTTCTGGCCCTTCTCTGGCCTCAGGCTACCTGGGAAGATGGCTGACCTGCTCTTACTCCCCTCCTGCTCAGTCATCTCCTCCCACCATCTCCCCTCTCTTGGACCATCCTGTAAACTTTCCCTGGGACCTGGAGTCCCTGCCAGAGGGAACCCAGGCCTTTCGAAGCTTCCTGAGTCAGGCACCTGCTGGAAGCAGAACATGGCGGACAGCAGCTACAGGTAATCCTGGGGGGCCCTCCTGTGCTCCAGGAAGCCCCCTTCTCCACAGTGAGGTCTCCGCCATCTGGGGGCCTGGGTCACTGGGTGGATGCCCCTCCTGGGGACTGGTCCACCAGCCAAAGAAAAAATATAACATGCTCCTCTGTGTCCACACTTGGACCCCTCCAGGCTCTCTGTGCTGCCATTAGACAGGGGTGGCTGGGCTTGGTGGACTCAGCAGCATTCCCTGCAGGCCACTGCCTCTCCACATGGCCAGGTACAGTCCCCTCATTCAGAAGCAGTGACTGTGCCCTGTACCTGGTACATACCCCACTCCCCAAACCAGCCTCCCTAGGAGAGAGTGACTGGGTTCCCTCTGGCAAAGCAAAGACTGTCTGCATAGGGGGACAGTGGCAGTGGGAGGAGAGATGAAGCCCTGCAGTAAGGTACTGGGACCTGGAAGCTGAGGGAGGTTGGGGACCCTGTGGGGGCAAAGCACCCTGTTCACTGCAGTCCTGGGCACTCAAAGGACAGTTGCTGAGCTCTGAGGTTGTGGCTGACATCACTGTCCAGCTGGGTCAGGACCGTGTTCCTGCAGCCTCCCTGGAGGCAGCTGTTGGCTTCTGGGGGTGTGGGAGAAAGTTGCAGCTGGAGGTGAAGGCTGTCTTGGGGGGGGCCTCTCTGAGACCTCTAGGCCTCCACACTCTACTTCCCTCCCTTCCCTGCAGGCCCCAGGGCAGCCCTGGCTACTCTTGGTTTCTGATCTTGACAGAAGCAAGGAAAGGCCTGACTGGCCAGAAACAGGGAAACCCATGTTCAAACTCTTCTGTCTGCCCAGCTGGGTCAGACAGCTTGAGATTGGGTAACTGAAAATCGGCAGCACATCCCCTTTGGAAGCCTTCTTAGCTGTGATAACCTCCTTCCTGCAGGTGAAATCCAGCATTGAAGACACAACCTGTGGCTGGTGCTCTTTCTCCAGGATGCATTGCATTTGCAGACCAGGGGAGCTCGGTCTCCCTAGAGTTCCCAGGCTCCTCCCCCCACCCCTGGGGCAAAGCTAAGACTGGGTTCTCAGAGGCTCAGCCCAGGCCCAAGGGCTGCAGGGCAATGGAGAGATCTGGGGAAGAAGCGTGTGGGAAGGGTTCACGGTTGGCCAGTGCCATTGCTCTCCATCTTGCCAACTTGCCCTCCTAAGAGATGCATCCGACCCACGGCTGGGGAGATGGGAGCCATGTCATAGCCAACTTTCCTTTCCAAGGGCTACTTGGGGGCCACATTTAAAGAGCTCTTCAGAAAGACCAGTCCCTCCTACTGACACGGGGTTGGTTAACCCAGACCTGGAAGAGATGCAGCTGGAGTCCAGGTTCCCATAAACACATGACTGTACTTAGAGGTTTTATTTCTTCCCACCCAGAAGGACATGGTTCATTTTTCAGAGGAAAAAGAATAAGAAGAAAAATCATAGGACGTCTGGGAGAGCTTCTGGCTGCCCCAGGGCCATGGAGGGAGGGTGGCTGGTACCGGGGCCAGAGCCTCTTCGGAGTCCTGCCCTGGCCTGCTGCTTGGGGTCCCAGAAAGTGTCATGCTTTTCAGAGCTGGTAGAATTCAACCAAGAGAGTACCTTCACCGCCTCTCTCCCCGGTCCCGTGTCCCAGCACCAGCCAACCTCCCCTTGTCTTTCCTTCAAGTGAGATGCCATCAGGAAACAGCAAACATTTCCTGCAATGCTAGAAAATACCTGTTAAAACTATTTCACAGAATCACAGGGAAAAAGGCCGGGGTATGCAGGGCTGGCTCAACCATTTTTGGGTCATCTAGTTACAGAAAGATAATTTTGATTTTCCTTCTTATATATCTTGTAATGAATAAACTTCATTAAATGATCTTTTGTAAAGAAAAAAGACTATGATGAGTGTGAAAGCTGTAAAGACTATTAAAAATAATGCATGTTACCTTCAGGAGACATATCCCTTTTTGAATCCATAAATGTTCATGCAAACTTAAATAAGTGGCAGGTTAACATGGATTAACAGATTCTACCATAACTCCAAACTCTGTAAGGGTTATTTTGGTAAACTAGCATCTTTATCAATAGATAAAGTGACATTTAAGAAGTGTACTTTATGTTTTTTTCTTTAATTCTATGTAAGTCATGATCCTTTTAAGGGAAAATACCATTTGGAAATTCTTCAGTTTGGGGGCGGCGGCTTTAAAATCAGCATGTTAACCTTGATACTAACAATTTCACAAGGAAAACCTCCCAAGTTATTCCACAACAGCACCCTTGATAAATCAAAGGAATAAATCTCTGGCCCAGATGTGATAAAGATTAAAGGAACACAAGCAGTGTATTTATTTTAAAATAAACTACTCAAACACCTGCTTCTCCCCCAGGCACAGGTGAAAGTGCCTTCTGCCCAGCGCCGTGAGCACGCAGCGACTACCAGTGGGGAAATCTAGCTGCTGACAGTGAAGAAATTGTTGTTTCCTCTCCATAATGTCAAATTTATGACAACTGACTGATTTAAAAAGTTCAATGATAAAAGCATGTTAAAGTAGTAAGTAGGGTGACTGAAACGAATGACTAATTCTCTACTGCTGTATGGCCTTTGCAATGTGGCTCGGAAGCCCATCCCTTCTAGCGGTGGGACCCAGTCTCCAGCTCTATATCTGGGCAGCTTTGTGATTTGCTGTAATCACCAGAATGTAGCCAAAGTGCCCGCTGTGCCAGCTCTGAGCCTGATCCCCAGAGGCCTTGCATGCTTGCAAGCTTCTGCTCGCACCCCTTCATGCTGTCGTGCTCTGAGAACAAGCCGGGGGATGAGCGACCACCTGGAGCAGAGAACAGTCATGCAGGCTGATGACATCCTAGACCAGCCACACACCCCCACCAGCCACTGAGCCGTCAGGCGTCGGTAGCTATGTGAGTGAGCAGACGGAACCTCTGCTGACCCAGATTAGTACAACCACTTACCTGGCCAACAGAATGAGGAAAAGTAAATGTTTCTTACTATTGGCCACTGAAGGTTTTTTTCTACCCTACCCCAGCCCTAGCCCTAGCCCTACCCCTGCCACTGAAGTCTTGCCGTTATTGTGTGCCGTTCAAGGTTGTGCTTGCACAGCACGGTTGTGGCACTAGATAACTGACGGAGTCTGTGGTGGCTTCTTTAGAACAGTATCAGACTTGTTTTGGTCCTGAAATCCATAGAATATCTATGAGGTAAGAATTATTATTATCTGTAACCTATAAAACGCAAACACACAGCAGAGGCCCCCGAGGGTCTGGATGGTTCTCAGGTCCAAGTCAGGTCCCTGTGACTCCAGAACTGTGTTTTAACTACTGAGTTACATTCTCTTTCTGCCACAGTCTCAGGTATGGGCTCCAGCAAGACCAGAGCTTCACTTTACAAGAAGTAACCCTATAGCCTGATGGACGATTTATTCTGGGGAGGAAATGAAGAAGGCTGCTTCCATTTGAAAACTGATATCTACGTATTAAAACTAACTTGGTTTTCTGGGAAGAAAGCGGTCTGGGTAGCAGGCAGCATTATAATCCCACCATACACTGGCCCAGATGCTCAGTAATGGTGTACTGAGTTAATGAAATTTACATGTCAGTGAAATATGTTTAGCAGCTTAACGAAAGGAGATCTGTTAAAATTATGATTTTATAATACAGTCCTTTCTGTTACTCTGACACGTTTACTCTAATATTAAACAAGAGCAATTATTTGACCAGATGCTTCTCAGTCTAGCACCATCCTCAAATCAGACTAAACTGACATTTGAAGGGAAGGTGCTGGTAAGTGAATCACCATGTTTTAGAGAAACGCAAAGAAAATAAATTACCTTATGAGTAAATATTGCAGCAGAAAAAGGTACAGCAATTGGATAGAGAAGAGCAGTGGGTCTTAAGGTGGTTTCAGGAACATGTTAGAAATGCAGAGTCTCAGGCCTTACCCCCCACATACGGAATCAGAACTCGGGAGTGGGTTTCAATAGTCCCTTCACGTGACAGGGCCTATTGAAGGTGAGGAGCCGCAGGCTTAGGGAAGGGTATTGTTCAAAGGAGGACTTCTCCTCTTTATATACCTTAAGTTCGTGCCTTAAGCTAGGCTCAGAGAGGTGGAACCAGGCATCTCTGCTCCCAGAGGCTCCTGGAGAGTTGAGTCACCTTGCTCCCTGGCTCGGTGGGTGAACCATGGAAGCAGGCAGGGGACAGGTAACTCGCGAAGTTGCTCAGCCTGCCTGTGGCCCCTCACTTTGCTCCAGTTCTCCCTACTCCTTCAGCTGAACCCTCTGGCTTCTCCGACAAGGTCACAGCACCTCGTATGTCATGGAAAAGGTATTTCCCAGCCAAGTGCTTTGCCTCCAGCTGTGAAATTGATTAGTGGTCTTAAAGTCCCCAAAGAGACTCTACTGCCAGGTGTAGTTGCTGTTTTAGAGCTGCAGCAGCAAAGAGTGTGATAGATGAAGGCATGGTGTGTTATGTAACCGGAAAAGTTTAAATTTCTTTTCTTTCTCAAAGTTAGGTAATGGCACAGCCAAAAGAAGAAATGTGACATGCTTTTACTTCTTCTGTTAGAGCTTTTTTTTTTGTTGTTGGAATAGCCTAACTTTTAGTTAATGGTTACAAAGCTACTTCTGAAATAAGTACCAAGAAATTTAGCTTGTAGGGACTTAAGACTGATTGTGGAATGAGAAGCTGAAAACAAGCCATTGCCAGTTCTGGGGAAGGTGCGCTTGAGTGCAATGCCCGGCCGGGGGAGCTGTCCACTGCACCCAGGAGCACTGTCTGAAACACAGGACAGAAATCCAACGTGCTTCTATAATAGACATGAGAGGTTTAAGGGATTGCTCAGGCCTGAATTCCCCCCCTCCCTGAAGTTCATTGCTTTCTATATGAATGAGTTATAAAGGTCCAGTTACAGCCTATGAGTCATTCATTGCCAGAGGATGTGAGGACACTAAGCCTACAGAAAAATGCAGCCAGATCTGAGCTATTCTATTCTAATCTAGCCATAACTTTACTCAGCAAGCATTTGTTGAGCGTCTACTATATGGAAGACATGCGCTAAGCACTGGAATCATGAGTGAAAAGGCACTTAGTCTACAGGATGGAAATAAGACGTAGTCAGCGCTAAAACAAGTCTAGTTCAACCAGAGCACAGAACTGATGAAGAGCCTGGGAAGGACACTCCTTTGCCAGGTGAAGAGAGCGAGAAGGCATTTCAGGTAGCAGGAGGAACCTCTGAAGGGAAGGCAGTCTGAAAATGGCCTGTGAGAAGTCCTCCAATGCAGGAGCACTTGGAGAGGCACTGGAAAGTGGGGCAGGGAAGAGAGGTCGGGCGTGGGGGATGGATTCTGCAGGTGGTGAGGCGGGTGGGGCGGGGTTGTTCAGCTGTCTCTAGCATAGTTTGCCAAGGTCACGTAGCTGAATGTCTCTTCCAGGAGTCTGGAGATGGCCTGTACGGGTGAGATAAAGAGGACAAGGAGTTTGACCTGAGATGAAAGAGGAGCAAACCGAGTATTTGTCATTTGTCGCCCCTTAGTTACACGGAACGTCCCGGTTGCTTCCACAACCAAAGCTGAGACGTTCCCAACCACAGCAAGCAGACACTTCAGTCTCTGGAGGGGGCAAGCATAAAATTCATTGTTATAAGATCGCTGACTATTGGAAAATGAAGCAAACAATTCACTTCTTTTGAAATGTCCCAATATCATTCAGGAAAGGACAGAAAAAATACTTTTAATCACTGGGTATATGGAGTTAAAAATGTTGAGTACTACAGTTCCTAAAGCACCTTTTATAAATCCATCCAGATAACTAACATGTACTGAGCACAACATGACTATCACTTTGACTTTGTTTTGGTTTACCAGTGGGATTGTTATCCCTGTTAGTGTTTTCTAGGAAATCCTACTCTGTGCACAATGTACCACATATTTTTTTTAGGCACCTGTTAAACACATCCTAAGGTTCTGAAGTAGAAGGATGCTGCCTGGCGCCGGAGGAAACGCACACCCAGGCCCCAGCTACTGCTCTGGGAACGGGTCCTGTGAAACAGACAAATACTGATCTGCTGTCCCGGATGTTTCCTTTTCAGTTAATACATAGCAAATTAGATTGTTACATAGTGCAGGGGAGAGCAAGATTCGTAATAGGAAGATATATTAACTATGGAAAAATAAACACAGGTCTCATAGGAGGAAAGCTAAAAACAGCCCTGGAGGTAAGCGTGCTCTTTCTTGGCAATAGGGTAGATCACAGGGAAAATGCCTTTCATGCACCCTGGTGTCTTTTGATCTGAATTGCACTATTCTAAATTTTTTTTGAATCATTATTTCAGGAGAAAATATTCCTATAGATCTTTTCCCTCAGAACAATTCAAATAAAGTTTAATTCCCCATCTTTACTTATGAGATACTTCAGTATTATAACAATAATTTAAATACCTATCTAAATATGAGAGACAAGGAGGCCTGATCTTTGCTGATTGCTGGGCTGCTGAGTTTATTACAGCTGTAAAATGGGGCTAAAGAAAGATGCTAAGAAGAGCTTGAGGTCATGACCAGAAGGCAGCCATCAGTGAATGCACGTGTGAGGAGAACTTCCCAAATAATTACTAGGAGAGACAGGGAGGGGGGCTGAACGCTTGTGGAAAGCAGTTGAGTTTGTGAGCAAAGAGACCACCGGCAAGAAGAAAATCGAGAGTACAAGAGGAGCCCTGGCTGGGTAGCTAACTCCGTTGAAGTGTCGTGCCAATGTGTCAAGGTTGCCGGTTCAGATCCCTGGGCAAGGAAGAAACAAGAATCAATCAACAAATGCATAAAAAAGTGGAAAAACAAATCAGTGTTCCTTCTCCCTTTCGCCCTGTCTCTTAAAAAAAAAAAAAGAGCACAAGAGGAGAATCAAAGGTGGGAAATTGATGAGAGGCACAAATTCAGACTAGACCATGGGAAGAAGAAAAACTGAATGGGTTGGCAATTTTGAATGTCACTCTAGTTTAGATCTAAGCTAGACAATGAAATAAGCATCTATCAAAACCAACAAACATGCAAATAAGGAGAGAAAAGAAATCCCATATCAGACAAATACACAAAACCATGTGAAGAAGGGAAAAGAGTGGTTCGTGTATATATTTGCTCTTACCAGTTGTACTAGAAGCTACAGAAATTTGATATTTAAATATCTAAAGAACATGATGAAATTAAAAGCCACACGATGAACTTTGGGAAAGTATTTTTCATCCATGTGGGAGGAGGAAATAGACACATGGCTCAAAGAATCTGTTTACTCACCAAACTGCCGTCATCTTAAGCAAGGGCCTGAGTCCCCAGCACAGTCCCTGGCGCACATTAGGTCCCAGGAAAGGTTTGTTTTTGCACAATTTGGGGTGACCAAGGCAAAATGGCTCAGGTGTCAAAGAAGTCTCATAGATACAAATAATGATCACTCAGTTATCACTGACTGATCAACAAGTCACTTAACAGTAGGTTGGATATTTTTGAGAAGCCCACTACTTCTCCAGTGCTGGAATAGCTTTTGCTGATATTTACCTTCCCCCTATCATATTTCTACAAGAGTCCCTTATTGTCAGTCTCCACTTACTCCCTCCTCCCCACAATATAAGACATTTCCATCAGATAGTCAGTCACCTGTTCACTCTTTCAAACACCCAATTGTTAGTCACCAAGGCCACTGCTTTTCAGAGAACAATTTGTGTGGCTGCTCAAAAACTTCATAACGTCTAACAGCTAACAAAAGTTGTCTTCGCGATAATTGTTTTCAAAAGGAACCTATTGAAAGGAAGAAGAATACTAACAGTTTCCCTTTATTGAATAATGCCCTGGTTTGACTTAGGTAAATCCAAAGAATTGGGAGGATTCATTTCCGTTGAAACCAGAAGTCCACAACTTTTCGTGTTTGATGTTTTCTTGGTCCACTGAGAGTATTTTCACGACACAAACTGCCCCCTTGATATGAGGTGAAAACAATAGCCGCGCCTCACTTTTTACTGAGAATTAAAAGGTGAGCCATAATGCCTAGTAGAATCTTCAGCTATGCACATGAAATAAACAAAGGAATATAGCTGTAGGTACTGGAGACAATTTATTTCTATTGTATCGTCAGTGGAGGGCAGCACGCACCCCACTCACTACATCCATAAGCTTGTTTCCATTTGAGTTTCCTGAAGGAAGTCCCCGAAGCCTCGACAAGTGGCTTCGCGAAATCAAGCGCTAACTCCTGGCCCAGACTGCAGGGCCACCCTGGACAGTGTAATTCAAAACATAAAGAAAGCCCTCTTCGAGTTTTTTGTTTGCCGATATTCCGGAAACGGGCTTCCAGGTCTTGGCTGTCTCCACACACAGCGTAACAAGACCTTGACTTCTGAATAGCAGGTAAACTTTAACAAGCGAAACTCTCGAAGGTGTGAGTTTGTTCATCCGTGTTTGAAACGCCTGCGTGTGCTCTCCGCTCACAGTGATTAAAACCGACAGGGTGTGCAGGCAGAGTTCCTCCTAGGGGCTCACGTTCGCACTTCTAGTGTGCGTCGGAATCACCTGTAGAAGCAACTTGTTAATAAGCACAGATCCGAAGGGGGAGCACAAAACCGCCAGCGTTTTTATTCTGTAGTTCCGAGGTGGAGCCAAAACCTCACGTTCCTAATCAGTTCCCCGGAAACGCCGGCGCTGCTAGCCCGCACTGAGACCTGCAGCTGTCGGCGTCTGGAGCCTTCGAGGCGCCAGTTGGATCGGTGAGGAGGGACAAGGCTGAGTGTGTGGAGGACGCTGCCTGCGTGCTTCGTCTTCCTTTGAGCTCGGCAGCAAACGCACGCACAGGATCAACCCATCCTCCCCGGTCCGCAGGCACGAACGGTGCCCAAAGGGTTCACCAGCCGCGCTGCCCCTCCCCTCCACGCCCTTCCCCGCCTCTGCAAATCGCAGCTCCGCGGGATCCCCGCACCTCCTCTGCCCCACCCCGCCCGGCACCACCCCTCCTGAGCCCCACCCCGCCCCGCCCGCGCCCCGCCCTGCTGCGCCCCACCCCTTGAACGCCTCGCGGGAACCCCGTGGGGGCACCGTCGGCACCGCACTGCAGCACTTGCGATTGGGGAGGGGAAGGAGAATTTAGTAAACCGTCGACTGGGAACCACGATATGGGTGGCCTGGCAGGGGCTGGGGCAGGGTATGGCTGGCCGGGACGCCACAGAGCGCGCTTTTCAGGAGGCTTGCTTCCCTCCCTCTAGATGAGGTATTCAGCTTCTCTGGCTGTTGGACATTTAGCCCAAGTGGAGGCATTCGGATGAGCGTGAAAGGAAGCTTCAGCATGAAGGAAACAGCCCAAACCCAACACTACGCTGGTACCCACCTTCCTCCTCCCTCGGCCCAACCCTCCGCACACACCTTCGTAGGAGCTGCACCGCCCCTCGGTTGCAGCGGGTGTTCCCAGAGTGCAGTGCAGTCCGGGGTTCTGTAGCCCCAGGTCTCTCCAGATTATCCACCCACCTGCACAGAAGTGAGGATTCTAGGTGTCAAGACTCCAGGAAACCCTTGGGACGGCCTCCTTGTTCCTAGGGGGGGAAATTCTAGAGATGTGCCTCGTCTAAGGGTATATTAATTAATTTTGTTTTTAGCTTTCAACGCATTAAATGTGGCTGGTCTCTGTGGGTACAGTTCCATAAATGTAAAGACTTTAAGAGAACTGGACAAAATGCCGACTTGGGTTAAAAAAAAAAAACGTAATTCAAGTAAAACCTGGTCTTATAGTTTGTGTGTGATTGTATATATTCCAGGGCGATATTCCCCTGGAAGTTGTATTTCATTCTAGCTAGGTGCTTGAGTCAGCAGATGGATGGTAACACCCAACGCTGCTCGCGGCTGTGGTTGGCCTGCCCTGAGAGGAAATGGACAGACCGCGGGTTCCATCTAGCGTTCTATTTCTGAAAAAACCAACCAACCAACAAATAACCAAGTCTGAGCAACCGGCCTTGAGAAATGCAGGCTGGCAATAGACTGCAGATGTCTTTAGCTTTTAATAAGTTCCTTTTGTCACGAGCGTCTGTTCGTGATGTAGTCTTTCCTATAAGTCAGCTGGGCAACTGCTGGGCTAGTTGCCTGCTAAGTAGTCCGGCACCAAGGAAAAGACAGGAGTCACTCACAATAACTATGCTATTAACTCAGCTTTTATTGAATGCAGGTTCACTCAAAGTAGAGCATCAACATACATTAATATCCTACCCACATTCTAACAATCTAAGAGAAATATAACACACACACACAGCAATCAATTGGGGGAGAGTGAATCTGAGTCCCGGAGTCTCAGTCTGCAGGTCCGGGAGACAGCAAGATGGGCAAGGGCGTTGTCAATGTCTTGCAAGGAAGGATCTCCGCAGCCAGGGTGGCAGCAGGGCAGACGAGGCCCTCAGTCCAGCAGGGCAGAGCCGCAATGCCAAGGGAGTTCAGCGTGGTGAGGAGCAGCACTCCGGTGTGTGGAGCTCGGCTGTCTCAGCAGTGGTCTGGAGCCTGTCTCAGTTATACCTTGAAAGTGATGGGCTCCCCCTTCTGTGTCTTTTTGACAAATGTATTGGCACCCGGGTGCCAAGTGTGGAATTGCCCCAGGAGCCTATGGGTGGTTCTGTTCTGTAGACACGGCTCCTCTGACCAGAGTGTGCAGATATCTGAAGCGTGACTCCTTGCCAGATGTGTTTACTCTGAGCACATGGGCAGATATGTCTCCTTGCCAAATGTGTTTCCTCTGACACATAATTTTTCTCTTGAACCAAAGTGTCATGCCTGACTGACAGCCATTTTACTTGACATAAGTGGCTCCACTTTCTTTTATAGACTTTATGCTCTCTTAATTGGACCAATGCCCTTTTATTGGTCCTACTCTCCACATCTTTCCATGGGGAAGCCTCCCAAAAAGGCTTCCTGAGCAGAAATAAGACATATAGTAGTTTATACTTGGGTTACTTTCTGTGTTAGGAAATCTTTACTCCGGGAGCCTCAATGGCTAGGGAAAGGATATTTTCAGGGAATAGGCAAGACTCTGTCAAAGTAAATTATGTATTTAATAAAATTTTCCCTAACTAGATCTAACTTGCATGATGTCAGGCAACTGGTTTTTCTTGTTTCCTGATGTCACCCTGGGGCCTGGCAAAGTGTGTAGCTGCATGAAAATATTTATTACAAATTAATTCAAAAGCACTGATGAATCATAGAATGAGCCTGGCATTTCTGAAAACCAGCCATGTAGCCCGCATGTCAGCTGAGGGTCCCTTATTTGTTGGTATTTAGTTCCCATTGACTTGGTTCCCTCCATCCTCCCACTCCCACTTCTGGCTGCCACCGAATCCCTGTCTGAGTTTTCAGTAATTTGCTCTTAGCAACCGTGAAAAAGTTCCCTTTTCACTTAAAGTCATTCTGTGTGTGCTGACCCCAAAGTGGAATACAGACATTTTCACCTGATTCTCCAAACACTGTTAAGGTACTAGTGTGGTTTAGACATTTACCCAAGATTTGGGGGTTAAGGGTGGGGTTACATTATCATATAGATAGAAAGTATTTTAAAACACCTGGACACACAGGCCTCGGCTTCATTTCTTCCTTCTTTTCTCATGTTCAATAATCTCATACAAGCACAACCTACCTCTAGACCAATGACCAGATTTCCACCTCTATCTAAAATCCCTTCTTTTGGCTCCCACCTCTGTGCTCAGCTGCTGCCTCCATACCTCCTTTTGGATGTTGTGAAAGGCTCCTTGTGCTCCTGTGATTGCTACAGCAGACACAGAGATGCCCAGAAACGGAAAGAGAGGCCAGCTCCTCTCTTTTTCTTAATAGAAAAACAATCTTTCTCAAAAGCTTCTTAGCAAACTCCCCTCACATCTCATTGGCCAGAATTCAGTCACATGCTTATCTTTAAGCCAATCACAGATGCAGGAACAGAACCGCCATTATTGACTTAAACCAAAAGGGGACTTCCCTGTAAACTTAACAATGTAAGGAAAGGATGGATACCTGAACAAAATCAGCGTTCTGTTGGCAAGTAAGAGGAAAATGGGTGCTAGTTAGTCAACCAAAAATGTTTGCTGCAGTAATGTATTCAAAAGAAATGCATATTATCATGTATCATGTGAAAAAGCATGACAACACTGATCAGATATATTATTAAGTTTATTAATCTCCATTCAACTTAGTTAATAATTTCCTAAGCTTCAAGTTTGGGTGCTTTGAAATTTAATGTTAATTGGCCAAGAAAATATCAGTGAAAGACTGTTCAGTTACACTTACATTATTAGTTGAAGAGTTGAAGACTGTCAATATTAAATTTCACCATTTTATTCATATTTTAATTACCACTATAATTATTGACTAATGCTCTTCCTGTATGAAGGTCAAAGTTTTCAATTACAAAGAACTTTAATTACATAGATTAAATAATTTCAAACATTTAGAATCAAGGAGATGAATAGCAATTTTTATCATTAAAATATTTGAATTAAGTATTACACAAGGACACACATAAAGGGTGTTCAAAGAAACATTGTTTACTATGAGGAAGGGTTTAGCTATAAACAATCTGAGTGGCCAAGAGACAAGGTTGGGTACGTCAGTTGTGATATAGTCGTATGATGAAATAGTATGCATAACCTTTCCTATTGAATTACACCCACACATCTGTAGTTTTCATTTTTATAATTTGAAAGAGCACATGGAGATCAGCACTTTAAACTGCATATGTTCAGGTCGATGTAACAACAGCCATCAGCCTGCCTAGAAATGTGAGGTGGGGTCAGTTTGTGAAAGACCTTGAGTCCCACTCTAAAGAACTTGGTCTTAGTATTTTTGAAGAGAGAACGATGTGCTACATCTACCAACAGTGCTACCTTAGGAAATGCAGGAGGATAGAAAAAAATTAATACCTGGCATAACAAAGGAGGTACATAATATCTTAATAAACAGCTTGGAAGGTGAGGCCTGGGTGGTTTAGATGGAAAGAGACAATAAAAAAGAAGATTGTTATGCTGGTCTATATAAGAAATGAATAGGATTTTTGAGTGGGCTTTGAGTGAGTAGAAAAGATAAAGAGGGAAGTAGGGGGAAAGGAAGGAGGAGCTGGACCACATCACTGTGATTGGAAACCTGTGAAGTGTTTTGTGTTTAATCCTAAATGCAGTAGGAAGTCCTTGAAGATTTTGAGCAGAATAAGGCTAATTAATCTAAGTCAAACAGAAACTTAAAAGGTCTTTGGAATTATCATGGCTTATCTGAAACCTTCCTTAATAGTGCCTATGGTGTCCACACACCAAATCTTTCCTCAGGACAAATTCCTGAAACTGGAGCTGCGGTGCCTATATATGCTTTTTAAGACATAAATATATGTATGGAAAGAATTTATTCCTTTATTAAATTATTGGCTGGGGACCCTAATAGCTTTGCATTTTGCTATATTTTACTGATGGGCTCGGAGATTCTTTTCTCTCTCTATTTTAAGTATTCTAAAACCATCATACTTTTTAAAATTTCTTATAAACAGAAATTTGTGAAAAATAGAAAATAAGTTTCCTTTGAGATCCTGGGGCTGTGTAAGGTGAATGTGTACATCCTGTATCACAATTAGACAGTGAGCATCGGTTACACTTCTTACACGTCAGTGTACAGCCATGCCAGCAACCTGTATAGGAGTTGAGTTTTGTTGCAAGTAACTCAAACCTGAAAAAGCAGGTTTACCCAACTTCGTGGCTTTCCAGTAGTTAAACCAGGGCCGGTATACTTCCGGAAAGTCATTAAGGATTGGATGCCTATCTTTCCACTTACCCTTCTATAGGATGTACTTGTTGCCACAGAGTGGGTTGAGGCTGCTCCAACTCTTTCTACCCCCATTGGTTTCAACCTGATTCCTGTGGGAGTTCTGGGAATTGTTCGGCTACATCTCTCTGGTAGTTTGTCTTTGCCTAACTATATATGGGGGGGTTAGCATCCAGCTATCCAACCTGCAATATCCTTATAGAGATGTCTAAAGCTTTTTCTGTCAACAGTTCCTTTCTCAGTAGTGCTCTTCCCAGAAAATACCATCTGCTTCCACTTCCCCAAACTTCTATATCAGTCCCCTTGACTCAGTGAGAGTACTGTGCTTCATTTGGCTACCACTTCCCTGCACCATGGTCTGGAAGATGCCTCAAGGCAGAAAGTCTGTGCAACAGGATGGCTTACTTTTTATGTCTCCTTTTTCTTAGAAATTATAGTGCTATGCTGTCCTTCATCCAATGTCTGAAAACAGTTTTTTAAAATATATTTTGCCAGTTTCCAATAGTTTTAAGCAGGACAGAAAATCCAGCACTAGTTACTACACTATGATTGGACATGAAATCCCCCTTGATAATTTTTAAAAACAGCTTTATTGAGAATTAAATTGCCAATTCATCCATTGAAAGTGTTTAATTGAATGTTTTTTAACATATTCACAAATATGGGCAACTATTACTACAATTTTAGAACATGTGCATCACCTCAACCATAAACCTAATACCCTTTAGATATTAAGGTTTTATCCCTTCATCTTCCCACCATACCTAAGCAACCACAAATCTACTTTATATCTTTATAGATTTACTTATGAATTTCCTGTGATGGAATCATATTGTTGTGGCCTCTTAATACTGTTTTTTACTTAGCATAATGTTTTCAAAGATTATCCACATTATACATGTACCAACATTTCATTCCATTTTTATAGCTGAATAATATTTCATTATAAAAGGGCAGAGGTTGATGGGCAATGGTCACAGCCAGTCCTTGCAGCTGACTGATGTGGGTAAATCCCTGCCATTGACTGGCCAACAGCACTTAAGGCTCAAGTAAAATAGGAGAGTGTACTCTGGAGGTGTGCCCACACAAAGGGCACACCTCCAGAAGCCAGTTTGGGTGATAGGGGAGGCTGTGTCACTGGACCCTACAGGACACCTACTACATTAGACCACTCCACCAAGACAGAGACTCATAGCAGCTCTACCTAATACACAGAAGCAAACACAGGGAGGTTGTCAAAATGAGGAGACAAAGAATAAGGGCTCAAATGAAAGAACAGGTCAAAAATCCAGAAAAAGAACTAAACAAAATGGGGACAAGCAATCTACTAGATGCAGAGTTCAAAATGGTGATTATAAAGATGCTCAAGGAACTTAGTGAGAACCTCACCAGCATAAAAAAGAACCAGTCAGAAATAAAAGATACACTAATTAAAATAAAGAATAATTTACAGAGAATCAACAGGAGAGTGGATAAAGCCAAGAATCAGATCAGTGATTTGGAATTAAGGAAGCAAAAGCCAACTAATCAGAAGAGCAAAAAGAAAAAAAAATCCCCCCCCCCAAAAAATGAGGATAATGTAAGGAGCCTTTGGGACAACTTCAAGAGTGCCAACATTTGTATCATGAAGGTGCTGGAAGGAGAAGAGAGAGAGCAAGAAATTATAAACCTATTTTAAAAAATGACAGAAAACTTCCCTAACATAGTGAAAGAAATAGACATGCAAGTCCAGGAAGCACAGAGAGTCCCCAACAAGATGAATCCCAAAAGGTCCACACCAAGACACATCATAATTTAAATGGCAAAGGTTAAAGACAAACAGAGAATCTTAAAAGCAGCAAGAGAAAAGCAGTTAGTTACCTACAAGGGAGTTCCCATGAGACTGTAAGGTGATTTCTCCAAAGAAACTTTGCAGGCCAGAAGGGATTGGCAAAAAATATTCAAAGTGATGAAAAACAAGGACCTACAGCCAAGATTACTCTACCCAGCAAGGCTATCATTTAGAATCAAAAGACAGATAAAGAGCTTCCCAGACAAGAAAAAGCTAAAGGAGTTCATCACCCCCAAGCTACTATTATATGAAATATTAAGGGGTCTACTTTAAGAAGAAGAGGATCAAAAATATGTACAATAAAATGGCCATAAATACTTACTTATGAATCTAAAAAACAAAATAAATGAACAAGCAGAACAGAACCAGAACCATAGATACAGAGAATGTTTTGAGGGTTGCCAGGTAGGAGGGGTTTTGGACAGATGGGTGAAATGTGAAGGGATTAAGAAGTACAAATTGGTTGTTATAGAATAGGTATGGGGAAATAAATTACAGTATAGAGACTATACACAATAATATTCTAATAACACTGTATGCTGTCAGATGGGTGTGAGATTTATTGGGATGATCACTTACTAAGTTATACAAAGTCTAATCAGTGGAGTATACCCCTGAAACTAATAAAATAATGCATGTGAACTGTAATTGAAAGTACAAATGAATTTTTTTAAATAATAAAAATAAAACCATGACATGAGATGAGATTATCAACACATGAGTATAGACAGAGAAAAGAAAACAATGAAGAACTGAGCCATGGGTCATTCCAATATCAGTAGATTGCAGGGCTGGGGAGAGGGAGAAGTCAGCCAAAATGAAAAAGGAGTGATCTGCAAGGTAGGAGGAAAATCCAAGTGTGGTATGTTAGACCCAGGTAAAGAAATGTAGCAAAAAGGCAGGATCAATTAGGATGAAAAGTGAGATTGGACCATTTTGTTTAGCAACATGAAGGTCACTAGTTGCCTTGACCAGTGAAGAGTGGAGTGAAAGCTTAAATGGAGTGGGTTTTTAGAAAGAATGGGAGAAGAGGAATTGGAAACAATAGATATGGATAATTTGACTAAGCACTGTTGCTGCAACGGGGTGCAATAAAATGAAGTGAAATCTAAGGGTAACACATAGTCAAGAGAAAGTTCTACTTTTTAAGACAATCTACTGTGTTGCGAGAACGATCCAGTAGAGAGTGAAAAACTAATGATATGGGAGAATTGGGAGACAACTGCTAGAATGATGCTCTTGAGGCAAGAAAATGGAATCAGTGGCATACAGAGCAGGACTGGCTTCAGACATGGGCATGGGGAGCAAACGTGTAGAAACAAAGGGGAAGGCAGAGTTTGTGGGTTTGGATAGCTGGCAGGTGAGGTGGTAATGAGAGCCTATTGCAATTCATTTCTGGCTCATTTTTCTCTGGGTTATAGAGATATAGGTCATCAGTTGGGACAAAGGATGGAAGAGATGTTAACCCAAATCCTTAAGATAGCTGATGTACTTTATGTTTTCTTGTCCTGTTTCACTTTTACCTTTGGTTAACTTTCAGCTGTTTCTTCCTAAATATTTCTAGAGGGGGTAAGAAAGTGAATTGGCAGGCCAAGGACAGGAAGAAGCAGTGTGTGTGTATGCAAAGAGAAATATGGGTCCATCCAAAAAGACAGAAATCTCAGTGATGGGGGGAAAATCTACAATAAGAGAACCTAGAACTTTGAAATCCTACATCTTTCAACACCTCGTCAACAAAGGGGGAGCAATTAGCTCTCATTCACAGTAAATACTAGATGTTCCTTTGTTTTTATTATCTTTATGTTTGGCTTATTTCCTTTCTGAGTATAGCAGACAGCATTTTCATTATCCAACTCAAGTGACATTGTGCCAAAGACTTTCATCTAGGCACTTTATTGATGAATTTCCTCATGAAGGAGGGGAAAAACAAATTATGAGAGGGGACCAAAAAAACCCAGAATTATCTTTTGGAAGGTGGGCCCCTTTTAGTACAGGCTTCCCCTGCAAGCTGAGTGGTCTAGGAATCCATGTGTATAAATGTACCAGATGGCATTGTTGTGAGAGGCTGTGTTTGACTTCAGTGAATTTTTTTGAAGACTCAATGCATTTGCCCATTTCATGAAAGGTGATTTACCAGTGCACCTGCCCACACAGTGCTAAGTGTTCAGCAGATTTTGACTAAAAACAGCTTGACCCTCATGCCCCACCCTCCCAATTCACCCAATATCCCCAAGTGACTTTTTTTATTGTTTGTTTCCCCATATGGAAAAAGTCCACAAAGGGAAATGTTTTGCCAATGTGGAAGAGGTGAAACCAAAAACAGCAGAAGCACTAAAAAGCATCAAAATTGACGAGTTCAAAAATGGTTTTGAATAAAACTTCTTGGAAAAAACTTCTTGATAGGTGTATTGCATCAAATGAAGAGTATTAAAGGTGGCTCTCAAGAAAAGGGAAGCCTCCCAAACTCTTTATGAAGCCCGAATCATCCTAATCCTAACATCAGCTAAAGACACAACAAAGAAAGAAAACTGCAGCCCAATATCACTGATGAACATAGACGCTAAAATCCTCAACAAAATATTGGCAAACCGCATCCAGCAATACATTACAAAGTCCATACACCATGATCAAGTGGGATTCACCCCAGGGATGCAAGGATGGTACAATATTTTCAAATCAATAAATGTAATACACCACATAAACAAAAGGAAAGACAATAATCACAAGATCATATCAATAGATGCTGAAAAAGCATTTGATAAAGTATAGCATCCATTTATGATAAAAACACTCAGCAAAGTGGGAGTAGAGGAAGCATATGTCAACATAATAAAGGCCATATATGAGAAATCTACAGCCAATATCATATTTGATGGGTAAAAACTAAAAACTTTTCCACTAAGATCAGGAACAAGACAAGGGTGTCTGCTTTCACCACTTCTGTTCAACAGAGTATTGGAAGTTCTAGCCATAGAGAGCATACAAAAAGAAATAAAAAGCATCCAAATTGGAAAAGAGGAAGAAACACTGTCATTGTTTGCAGACGACATGACCCACCGACATCTTACCACCTTCCTCAGCAACTTCACTTCTTCCCACAATGCCTTAGATTCAAGACTGGCAGAGAGATGCTTCAGGCACCTGGGTGCATGACACAGCATTTCTCAGGAGCTGATATACTGCTCATTTCCAACTACCTTTTATACCCACTCAAATTATTTTTATATGTATTTCTAAATAAATAGACATTTGTAGTCATGAGTTTTTTAAAAAGCCCTGCTATGTACATTTCTTTGAGAAAATGTGTCCTTTGATCCAAACAGATGTGGAAGTGAGTATTTGGAACATAATTTGTTTGGAAGTTGGAAACAACCTACATGCATTTAAATGGAATTTTTCTGGAGTGGGAGTAGTGATGTATATGCCACTACTGTTTCCCAGGAAACTTGGACTAGTAAATTCCATAGTAATGCAAAGAACACCAATTTTTTCCTTGATATTGTATAACTGTGAGATGACTAAACTTTAATATAATAGCTGTTAAAATTATTCAGAATGTGATTAGCGGCATTAAATTTAGGTCATAGCTTGGTCTCTTTTAAAACTAGTGGCTCCTGTGAAATAATCCCCCAGATTCTAGATTTCCAAAAAGAGCTAAGGGTGCACTTGGGTGCTGAGGGGCTCCAATCAGAATCATTATATGAGTATGTTAGTGTCTTCTATATAACTAAGTATGGCTAAGGTTTCCACGGGTTTCCAACTGCATTTCAAAGGCAGATATTAGTACTCCTAAACTTTTCTTTGTCTTTTTATTACTTGAGGTCCCCCTTTTCCTGTGAGTAGTGATCATTTAGCATACCAAATTTTTCATTTTTGTTTTGTTTTGTGACATGGTAAATATAGGTATTAGAATTTGCAATTCAAAGGGGAATGTGAAATTTTTGAAATTTTTGTTTTAGTATAAGTACTATGTAGTTCAAAAGAAATTGGTTTGGTAGTACATGCAATTTTCAAGATCCAAGTCACTTGTACACTGGAATTCTTTTGCATTAATTAATTTCTACTTAATTTTCATTTAAGTGTCTTCCTGGGATTTATCAAGTATTTTAGATCATTCTGGGCCCTGGTTGGGAAGCTCAGTTGGTTAGAGCATCATCCCAATATTCCAAGATTGTGGGTTTGATCCCAGGTCAGGATACGTACAAGAATCAACCAATGAATGCATAAATACTATAAGTAGAAAAACAAATTGATGTCTCTCTCTCAGAAAAAAATCAATAAATTAAATCATTCTGAATTATGCAATGCTTTCTAAGCAGGAAAAAATAAATGGATTAGTAAGGAAATAGAAACAGTGAGGTTAAAAACAAAACAGAACAAAAAGCACAACCCCTAAAATCTCAGTGGCTTTGTGATCAGCATTTTATAGCAACTTTAACAAATGAATTTTGTTGTGCTGTGAATGAGTATATGGCAGCTTATTAAAAAAAGTTGTCTCAAATCAACAATTTGGAAGAACAAACAAATCATTCTTCCATAAGAAAATCAAGATTTATGCTTTTTAAGAAAGGCATATTATCCAGATATCATATGTACCCAACCAAATATTTCAAGCAAAGTTTGATACCACATGGAAAGTTCTGGTGGTTAAGAGGATGAAAATGCAGTGAGTGTTTAAAGATCCAAATATACCCTTTATTGTCTAATAGTTGATGATTAGCCAAGAAGTTTTCAAATACCATAGAAACAAAATGACTCAACTACTCCATTCTAACTCTTTTTACTCCTAACAGTTTCAATTTTGAGATGGAGAAATAAAAAGTGGACTGAGAAAGAGCAGAAAAAATAGCAGTTAACTTTCTTCAGAGCTCGTAGTGATATCTTTTTAATGGTTACATTGCTAAATGCTAGAATTTAATAACTTTAAAAAAGTTCAACATGATGTCAAACTGTACCAGGACTCAAAAATTTAAGTTTCAAGATCATCAGTGATACAATATTTAAAAGTACATGCACTCACACTTGTAGATTATCAACATTTGATTCATCCTTGTTTGTCTTCTAAGTGACAGAATCTAGTGCTTAAACAATACTTTGTTTTTTCAATACGTACTTCAGAAATTAAATGGAAAAGTTTGTGGATAGGATGCAGATTAATATATAGTCAGGAATACTTAGGAGGAAAATACTGCATGTTTTCCAAAGTTAAAATGTAATAGTTAAAATTCCTCTAGGCCAAGTATGTAATAGAAAGCTTTCTTTTCCCAGAAGAAGACACTTCAATTTCATCCAGTAACAGAAATATTTTATACTCAGATGGAATATAAACATTATGATGAATATTGCATTCTGTAAGCAAAAAAATATATAGATTGAAACAAAACCAATACATACCTTATCAAGGAAATCTATGCTCTAGTTTAGATATGAAATGCTTATTTTAAATTAGGAGTTTTCTACATATCCACCTTCAATTCAAGTTTCTGCTTCCTTAAAAGCCCTAGCTCTGTTACCAGGAGCACCTTGGTATGAAGTTAATGACTTTGGGGCAGTACATTCTTTAGCACTCAGGTTGAAGGTGCCTCCAAAATGGAAAATCTGCCTAACAGATCTTTTGTTGTGATGGTTTTTAATGAACAAAATTACAAATCTAACACAAAGCTGGGTCTGTAACTGTTATTTAAATTAGGGTGACTTCTTCCCCAAATGGAAAACTCATCAGATGGAAGATAAAGTATACTTGTGGGACTATAGAGAAAACATTTTATGATATAAACTCAGAAGACATCTGTTTTGAAGATGGAGGCATAGGTAGATATATTTTGCCTCTTTGCACAACCCAAAGAAGGACAACAACAAATTTAAAAACAAAAAATAATCAGAACTGCCAGAATATTGAACTGTATGGAAGTCTGACAACCAAGGAGTTAAAGAAGAAACCTTCATTCAGACTGTTAGGAGGGGTGGAGAGGACACACAGCAAGGCTGTGGCTGGAGGACCTAGGTGGGCAAGGTGCTGGCTGGCAGACCAGGCAGTCTCACATTTGCATGTGGATAAACTGGGGGGAACAACTGGTGAGAGAGTCAGACCACACAACCCAGGGTTCCCGTGCAAAAAAAGAAAGCCTCAAAAACTTTAGCTGTAAAGACCTGTGGGGGTTGTGGCAGTGGGAGAAACTCTCAGCCTCACAGGGGAGTTCATTGGAGAGACCCAGAGGATCCTAGAACATACACAAACCCACCCACTCGGGAATCAGTACCAGAAGGGCCCAATTTGCTTGTGGGTAGCAGAGCAAGTGACTGAAAGCCAGCCCTGGGAGCCAAGCAAGTGGCTTTGTTCCCTCTCAGACCCAACCACATACAGAGCCACAACATAGAGAAGTGGGTAGCCCCTCCCTGATGAATACCTAAGGCTCTGCCCCTTACAACATAACAGGTGCCCAGAGACAAAAAAGAAAAAAAGGCCCAAATGAAAGAACAGATCAAAGCTCCACAAAAGATACAACTAAGCAATGAAGAGGTAGTCAACCTATCAGATGCAGAGTTCAAAACTCTGGTAATCAGGATGCTCTAAGAAATAAGTGGTTGAGGTTGCAAAATAGAGGAAAAGGTGAAGGCTATGAAAAGTGAAATAAAGGAAAATGTACAGGGAAGCAACAGTGAAGGTATGGAAACCGGGACTCACATAAACGATTTGGAGCAGAAGGAAGAAATAAACATTCAACCAGAACAGAATGAAGAAACAAGAATTCAAAAAAATGAGGAGAGGCTGAGGAACCTCTGGGACAACTTGAAACGTTTCAACATCCGAATCATAGGAGTGCCAGAAGGAGAAGAACAAGAAATTGAAAACTTCTTTGAAAAAATAATGAAGGAGAACGTCCCCAGTCTGGCAAAGGAAATAGACTTCCAGGAGGTCCAGGAAGCTCAGAGAGTCCCAAAGAAATTGGATCCAAGAAGAAACACACCAAGGCATTCACAATTAATTTATCCAAGATTAAAGACAGAAGAAAATCTTAAAAGCAGCAAGGTAAAAAGAGAGAGTTACTTACAAAGGAGTTCCCATAGGCTATCAGCTGATTTCTCAAAAGAAACCTTATAGTCAAGAAGGGGCTGGAAAGAAGTATTCCAAATCATGAAAGGCAAGGACCTACATCCAAGATTACTCTATCCAGCAAAGCTATCATTTAGAATGGAATGGCATATAAAGTGCTTCCCAGATAAGGTCAAGTTAAAGGAGTTCATCATCACCAAGACCTTATTATATAAAATGTTAAAGGAACTTGTCCAAGAAAAAGAGATGATCGAAAACTATGAAGAGTAAAATGGCAACAAACTCACAACTATCAACAACTGAACCTAAAAACAAACAAAGCAAACAACTAGAACAGGAACAGAATCACAGAAATGGAGATCACATGGAGGGTTGTCAGAGGGGGTAGGGGAGAACAGGGGAAAAGATACAGGGAATAAGAAACATAAATGGTAGGTACAAAATAGACAGAGAGGTTAAGAATAGTATAAGAAGTGGAGAAGCCAAAGAACTTATATGTATGACCCATGGACATGAACCAAAGTGGGGGGAATGCTGGTAGAAGGGGGGTATTGGGCGGAGGGGAATAAAGGGAGGAAAAAATGGGACAACTGTAATAACATAATTAAATATACTTAAAAATAAAATAAAAATCCTTGGAGTTAAAATAAAGAATAAGATATCTGTTTTATGTTACACCTGGAGAATTTTATTTACCCTTAAAAGGGTAAGAAACCAAGGTCTCTCTCCTCCCACAGAAATTTCTTTACATAGGAAGCAAAGTTTCTCTCCTCTCTCGTGAAAAATGAGCTAATAACTGCTCCTCTCTTACATAAATCCTAGGTTCAAATTTTTGGAGATCTTCTATGTCCAAATTTCATACGTACAATTCTGTCCATCTGGCTCTCCTTGCTTGATCCCAGAAAGGAGAACAACTGGAGCAAGGGGAACAATGTGGCTACTGCTTTAGAGAAGTAATAATAACCTTTCTCTCTTCCAAAACCTCTTACTTTTAAGACAATATGACTAAATATAGACGTTACCAACTTATCAGTACTTTCTCTCCACTTCCCATTGCTAATATTGGTTGATGAGTTAATACTGATTAGAATGGCTCTTCAAAAGGTCTTAAACTCTCAGGCAAGGCCATTCTTGTGGAAGCAAAATGAAAGAAAAGAAAGACACACACATAAAACACACCCAGACAGAGAAAGAAAAAACCTGATATGTTTTGGGGAAAATTTAAGAAAGATTCAGTCTTCTACTTTGGGGTCTACAAATAATTATGTTTACCCTAACATGTAGAAGAATCAAAGAAAAACTGGACATTGAAGAGCAAAATTAATAATATACCTTTTAGAATATGCCTTTTACTGCTTATCAGTTTGAAATGTACAATGTTTTAGAGCTCTGTTTTTACGTTACAGATTATGTGCAATAAATAATATTATATAAGAATTATTTCTAATTTTGAAACTTTATAATTGGTGGATTCTTTACCTCTAACAATACTTCTAACACTAGAGATTTCAGGACTTTCTAACAGCTTAAAGTTGTTTTTTTTCTTTCTGTTAGACTTGATTAAAAAAACACACACAAAAAACAAGATCTTTAATCTAATATTTAAATATGCTTGGAGAACTATATTTGAAAGATTCTTACCTCAATTTTTTTTAAAGTGAAGAATCCCTGTCTAATTTAAACATCTCCCTCCTATTTTTTGTTTATTAGAGTTTTTAAATTTGTGACCCTCTGTTTTTAGGTTTTGGCTCCTGTAAAGTAAATAAAAGTTGTATATGTCACGTCACACTTGCAAAGAGTGAAGAATGAAACTCTTTTCAGAAAAACATATAAACTAGCTAATATCACTACCGAATTTCCCTCTCATGCATTTGATTCAATCTTTTTTTCTAAATGTATTGCTAGTAAATCTCCTCTGGCAAAATGTAGAGGGCATTTACGTCCTTCAAAAGCTCCATGACATTTAATATTCTTCAAGTGGCACTTAGTTTAATTTGAAAGCCATACATTGGGAAAAGGGTAATCAACCATTAAAATATATTTTTGGTTACAACATCCTTTTTTCAACTTATGATTTCCAAATTACACTTTCAATCAGGCATACAGTTGGGACTATGAGAAAACCCAGCCAGAAGTATGGGCAAAGCAGGACCATATTGACCTGATAATAAACAGAAATAGAGAGTATTTAAATAGGAATCTTTCAGTTTGTCAATATTGGGTACCAAATAGAGCTTTTGGTTTTCTCCTTTCCACAAAAATCTGGAGATGCCATAAATATGAATGTAGGCATGTGACTCTAGAACCACAAAATCAACATAGTATATGAAACCTAAATGTAGTATTAGCTAACTGAATTTAATAGTATATTCTACAAACAACAAAATGAAGATTTGGATCAAATAGGTTTTGTCCAGGAACAGAAAGATGGTTCAACACTACGTGACCTAGCAATGCAGCTGTTTCACTGCCAGGTATTATGTGTAAGGTATCCCGTCATTATACTCTCCTGGGGGAATTCACTCTTCTCTCTGCTTAGCAGATTAAATCACGGTTGCCTAATCACTTTAATTTTATAAGGGCTGTATTGGTTTGACACTGGGTAAGGCTCTATATTGTATATATTTTTGATTTTATATGTATTATGATACTTTGGCCTGTTAAAAAAAAGTTTCCATCTGCCCTTCACAGGGCTAGCCAATTCTTAGAGGTAGCAAGGTCTCTGCTGGGATAGTGCTTTGCTATTCCAACTAACCAACCCACACCCATATCTCTTCCATCTGGTCCATACACCCCAGCAGGCACTATTCCTCTGGCTTAATCATCTCATAGCCAGGCACCAGCCAACTGGAAACCACCCCTATAGCCACAAATTATTTGAATTATCCAATCCCAGGCTGTTCACCCTGCCCAGACTTGCTTTCCCATGGACTAAGTGCTATCCCTGCTCCTGTATTCTGTCTCCACACCACCCTGATATCTTTCCCATGTGGCCCTGTGTGGCATGCTATGTCTCCAATCTCTAGGACCTGTGAGTATAATAAATTTTGTTTAATAGGCAATAGTAAGTCCTTACCTATCAATTATTACTTTAAATATAAATTGATTAAATTTTCCAGTCAAAGACACAACCTGACAGAATGGATAGAAAAACAAGATCCAACAATATGGGGCCTGGAAAGACTTGCTGTAGCTTTAAGGACACACATAGACTCAAAGTAAAGGGATGAAAGAGGATATTACATGCAAATGGTAACCAAGAGAGATCAGGAATGGCTATACTTATATCAGGTAAAATAGACAGTAAGTCAGTATTGGTCACAAAAGACAAAGAAGGTTACTATTAGAGGGGGTCAAATCATTAAGAAGATATTGGGGGGAGGCTCCGCCCACAGGGTCCCCCCATCTGCCACAGATGAGAATAAGTCTCCCAAGACATGATCTGCTTGGGGAGGAAAGTTGGTGGATCTCTCAAAGGAGAAGGGCCAGGAACCTGTTCCTCAATGGGCTTTTATTGGGTTTATTTGCATAGGAATACAGGGTGTATACATAAAGCTCATCAATCATTGTCAGGCAGTAATGATCAAACAATAGATAACATACTAAGAACTCTGAGGGCTTATTCTGAATCAGGGTCAGTTAGCTAAAGGGCTATAAAACTTTGGGAAACAAACTCATTTCATGCTTGGAACCTTATCATTTAAATTGAGGGTATTAGCAAAGTAGTTTCACGGGATTTTACGCATTCTTTCTTAGGCCTGATCACCCCAGGGAACCCACCCTTTCCAGCACAGGGCTGCACCCACCTCTGGCATTGTTTCAGGCTTAAGTCGGGCAGGGGAAATAAGGCAGCCAAGAGATTAGGAGACTTCTTGCAGACAGAATGAGGACTTGGGCTATGTCAAAGCTGAGGGGTGAGGGTCCATCACCCCCTTTTTCTATAGCCCCCCAAGTCCTTACCTGAGGGCCCCCTCATGACCGTGCCTGTCTTAGGTCATCCCTCCTTTGAGGAATCTTACCCATCATTGGCTAACCGGTCATCTGCTTGGGGCCAAGCAGGGTGAAGTAAAGAGGGCAGAGGCTGTGCCCTTGCCAGAGAGATAAGCTTTGTCTCAGTGCCTTAGGGTCCCAAGGTCTCTCACTCAGCCTTAGCCATGAGGGGTTACAGTTTCTGAAACCAGGCAGGGTGGTTCCCAACAGGATATAAGAATGTAATTTATTTGCACCCAACATTGGAGCATCTAAATGTTTAAACCAAATATTAACAAAACTGAAAGTAGAAATTCTCAGCAATACAGTAATAATAAGGGACTACAATATTCCACTTTCAACAATGGGTAATCATCCTGACAGAAAATCAATAAGAAACAGCTGATGTGAATAACACTATAGACCAATGGAACCTTACAGACATACAAAGAACATTATATCCAACAGTACCAGAGTACACATTCTTCTCAAACCCACATAGTACATTCTCCGGGATAGATCATAAGTTGGGCCATGAAGAAAGCCTTGACAAATTTAAGAACATTGAACTTATATAAAATATTTTTTCTGACCATAATGGGATGAAATTAGAAATCACTAATAGAAAGAAAACTGGAAATATCACAAACATGTGGAAATTAAACAATACTCTTGAATAAACAATAGGCAAAAGAAGAAATCAAAAGGAAAATCAGAAATTAGGCAAACAAAAATGAAAACACAACATATAAAAATTTATGGGAGGCAGCAAAAGCAGCTCTAAGACAAAAGTTTATAACACTAAACACTCACATTAGAAAAAGAAAAATCACAAAGAAACAACCTAGCTTTACATTGCAAGGAATTAGAAAAGTGAACAACTTAGCCCACAGTTAGCAGAAGGAAGAAAAATAATAAAGATTTGATCAGAAATAAATGAAATCAACAGAGAGGATTCTGGGAAGATGGCAGAGTAGGAAGCACCAGGAATCTGTGTTCCCACCTAGAAAACCACTGCTTTTGCCAAATCTGTTAGATATAACTATTTGGTAACTTTGGAGTCTTTTGAAGGCTTGCAGTTTCCAGGGCATAACCTGGATAGTAAATCGCAGTAAATTTTGAAAAATTTGGGCTCTTATCACAGTAGCAGCTACTCATCCACCACCCCCAGCCATGTGACAGACAGCTGTGCATGTATTCCCGGAGCAGCTTGAACACAGCTTGTGGGAGACAGGGTAGGCATAAAGGACCCAGTTCTCAATATATTGGGGATCTCTCTTCACTCTTGGCTGTTTCTGATCATAGAGGGTGCAAGCAAATAGGTAAGCAACCAGTGTTGTTGCACCTCCTCCATTGTTTCATTTTTTAACTTTATTTTTATTGTTGGCACTATTACAGATGTGCCCATTCCCCTCCACTTTGCCCGCCTCCACCCAGCCCTGGACCTCTTCCCTCTGGCCATCACCACACTGTTGTCTGTGTCTACAAGTTATGCATATACGTTCTTTGGTTAATCCATTCTCCTTCTTTCACCTAGTCCTCCCATTCCCTCCATTTGACAGGTATCAGTCTCTCCCACGTATCCATGCCTCTGTTCCTATTTTGTTCATTAGATTCCATGTACAAGTGACATCACATGGTAATTGTCTTTCTTTTTTCTTTTTTTTAAACATTTTTATTTATTCATTTTTAGAGAGGAGGAACGGAGGGAGAAAGAGAGAGAGACACATCCATCGATTGCCTCTCACATGCCCCCAACTAGGGACCTGGCCCAAAACCCCCGGCATGTGCCCCTACTGGGAATGGAACCAGCAACCTTCCTGCTCACAGAACTACTCCCACTCCACTGAGATGCACCAGTCAGGGCTAGTACTTGTCTTTCTTTGAATGGCCTATTTCACTTAGCATAACAATCTCCAGGTCCATCCATGCTGTCACAAAAAGTAAGATTTCCTTCTTTTTTATCACCACATAGTATTCCATTGTGTAAATGTATTACAGCTTTTTTATTTACTCACCTACTGATGGGCTTAGACTGTTTCCAGATCTTGCTATTGTAAATAACACTGCTATTAACATAGGGGTGCTTTATTCTTTCTGATTGGTGCTTTGATGTTCTTAGGGCATATTCCCAGAAGTAGCGTCGCAGGGTGGTCAGAAGACAGTTACATTTGTGGTATTTTGAGGAAACTCTATACTGTTTTCCACAGTGGATGCACAAGTCTGCATTCCCACCAACAGTGCACGAGGGTTCCCTTTTCATCCTCACCAGCACTTGTTGTTTGTTGGTTTTTTGATGGTAGCCATTCTGGCAGGTATGAGGCTATACCTTACTGTAGTTTTAATTTGCGTTTCTCTGATGATTAGTGATGTTGAACATTTTTTCATATGTCTAATGGCCATCTGTATGTCCTCTTTAGAGAAGTCTATTCAGGTCTTTTGCTAGGTTTTAAATTATATTGTTTGTCTTCCTGGTGTTGAATTGTATAGGTTGTTTATATATTTTGGAAATTAAACCTTTATCCAGATGTTTCACTGGCAAATATGTTCTTCCATACAGTGTGTTCCCTTTTTATGTTTTTGATGGTTCTTTTGCTGTGCAGAAGCTTTTTAGTTTGAGGTAGTCCCATTTGTTTATTTTTTCCTTTGTTTCCCTTGCCCTGGGAGATGTATCTGTAAAAATATTGAAAGAGATCTCTGAGATTTTACGTTTTCTTCTAGGACTTTTATGATCTTGTGACTTATATTTAAGTCTTTTATTTATTTTGACTTTATTCTTGTGTATGGTGTAGGTTGGTGGCCTAGTTTCATTTTTTTGTCTGTATCAGTCCAGTTTTCCCAACACCATTCCTTGTAGAGGCTGTTTTTACTCTGTTGTATGGTCTTGCCACTGGAATTTTTTTAAAATTTCTTTTTCAGATAGTTCATTTTCAATGTACAGATTTTTATATGTTGATTTTATATCCTGCAAGCTTATTGAACTCATTTATTAGTTCTGAGAGGTTTTTTTGGAGTCTTTTGGGTTTTCTACCTATAAGATCATGTCATCTCTGAATAGAGATAATTTTATTTATTCTTTTCTGATTTTGAATGCTTTTTACTTCTTTGTCTCGCTTAATTGCTTTGGGGAGAACTTTCAGTACTATGTTGAATACAAGTGATGAGGGGTGCATCCTTGTCTTATTCCTGATCTTAAAGGAAAGGCATCCAGTCTTTCATCATTGAGTATGATGATAGCTTTTGGCTTTTCACATAAGACCTTTATTATTTTGAGGTAGTTTCCTCTCTTCCTTGTTCGTTGACTGCTTTTATCATGTAAGGGTGTTAAATTTTGTCAAATGCTTTTTATGCATCAATTGAGATAATTGTGTGTTTTATTTTCCATCACTTACTGATTTTCATATATTGAACCATGTTTGCATTCCAGGAATTATTCTTATTTGGCCATGGTGTATATTCCTTTTAATGCACTGTTGCATTCAAGTTGCTAGTATTTTTTTTTTTTTGAAGATTTTTGCATCAACACTTATCAGGAATATTGGTCAGTTGTTTTCTTTTATTGTAGTGTCCCTGGCTTTGGTTTAAGGGTAATGCTGGTTTCATAAAATGACTTGGGGGAGAATTTGCTTCTCTTCAGTTTTGGGGGGTAGAGTTTGAGGAGGATTGGTGTTAATTTTTCTTTAAATTATTGGCAGAATTTACCAGTGAAGCCATCTAGTCTTGAGCTTTTCTTGTTGGAAAGTTTTTGATTACTAGTTCTAAGTCAGTTTGTATTTTCTCTTTCTTTATTATATGTCCATCTGATTTTTTACAAAGGTACAAAAGCAATTCAATGGAAGAAAAGTAGCCTTTTCATCAAATGGTGCTGAAGTAACTGGACATCCAAAGACAAAATAGAGGGTGGAGCAAAAATTGGTTTACAGTTGTGAGTACACAAAACACAGATTTTATTTTTGTGTTATTATTTATTAAGTATTGCATTACTTTCTATATTCAACTTTTAACTACAGGGTGATGCAAACCTACTTTTGAGATACCCTATAGTTAAAGACAATATAAACCTTTCACTGTATACAAAAATTAACTAAAACTGGATAATGAAATTAAATGTAAAACATAAGGTTGTAAAAAAATACTTATAGGAAGACATTTGGAATCTAGAGCTAAGCAAAAAGTTTTTTGGCATGGCACCAAAAGCATGATTTATAAAATGAAAAATTTATAATTTGGACCACATCAAAATAAAAAGCTTTTGTTCTCTGAAAGACTCCATTAGAACAATGCAAGGATAAGATACAGACTGGGAGAAAATATTTGCAAGCTCCACTTCTGACAAAGGATTAATATCTAGCATATGTGAAAAACTCTCAAAACTTAACAGTGAAAAAAACTAACAACCCACTTAGAAAATGGACAAAAGATATAAAGAGACATTTTCCTGAAGAAGATACGCATTTAGCAAGTAAATACATAAAAAGATGTTCAACATCATGAGCCACTGGGGCAATGCAATTAAAAACCACAAGGAGATATCAGTGCATATCTATCAGAATGGCTAAAATAATAAACAGCGGTACCACCAAATGCTGGCAAAGATCCAGAGAAACAAGATAACAGATACTTTGCTGGTAGTAAATAAAAATGGTAAAGTCACTCTGAAAAATAATTTGACAGGTTCTTTTAAAACTAAATATGCACTTACCATTTGACCCAGCCATTGTACTCATGGATATTTATCCTAAATAAGTAAAAGCTTGTATTTACGCACAAACCTATACACAACACTCATAATAACTGTATTCGTAATACCTCCAAACTGGAACCAACACACATGTCCTTCAACAAGGGCGTGGTAAGTCATGGCACATCCATGCCTCGGAGTACTGCACAGCAATAATAAGAACAAATGATTGATACACGCAACAACTTGAATGGATCAGAAAAAAGAACAACTTTTTTCACCTGTAAATATACCAAGTGAAAAAAAATCCAATCTCAGAAGGTTACCTACCATATGATTCCACCTTTACAACATTCTTGAAAGAACAAAATTATAAGGATGGAGAACAGATTAACCCCTGCCAGGAATTAGGGGTGTGTGTGAATATAAGCATGAAGGATGCCCTTGTGCTAATGGAGCAGGTCTGCACTCATCACTGCGGTGGGTACATAAACCAACACAGAGAGAAGAGTATGTAGAGTGGCACACACAGACACACGCACACACTCCAGTGTACGTAAAACTGGTGCAATCTGAGTAAGCTCTGTCGTCGAACCCATACCAACTTCCTGGTTTTCATATTGTCCTGTGGTTGCGCACTAAGTTTGAGGGGAACTGGGTGAAGGGCTCACAGGACCTCCTGTAAATATATTTTGTAACTTCTGTGAATCTAATATTTTTTCAAAATAAAATATTTAAAAATACTTTTCCACAGCAAAATTTAAGGCTTATAGAGATAATTTTTAAGTCAGCATGGTGGTTAGAAGATTCACTGTGTACCTTCATCCATACACACTACACACTATAAAAAACATGTTTTTCAGAAGCAACAGATACATGACAAACACTCAGACTCCAGTTATGGAATACTTACTTCATTCATTTTCAGGAAAAAAGAGGACTCGCTGCTTAGAATTCCATCAGTGCTCTCGGAGGGGACCGGAGGCAGGTGTGAGCAGAGTGCTGGCTGCAGTGCTCGATGCCACAGCCCAGCTGCCCAGAAAGCAAAGGAGGTAACAGGGACAGGTTTATTTATTTATTTATGTTTGGTGTGGAAGCAATGCAAGTTCATCTTTTTCCACTTTTTTAAATACCAATGCTAAACTGTAGCAGTAACACGAAAGGAAAGAGAGGGCATCTGACAAAACAAGGCCCTCCCCTGTCCTACGGAAGGGTGCTGGGAAGGCAACACTGGCTTTGTGACAAAGACTTGCCATGTCAGGGGAACAATGAAAAAAACCCAGAGATTTCTTGTGCCTTCAATCACTGGAAGGATTGAGAGCTGGCACAGATGCACGACAGTTCCAGATCGGTTAGTTTTTAATCACAGATTATGTCAGTAAGTCATCATGATGTCATAACATACTTTGCTTAATGTAACATTTTGTACTAATGAATTTTATGTGAGTAAAATCTTAAAGCAGGATTATGTAACAATAACTATCAAGTTCTATGTCAAAGAAAAGACATACCTCCTCAATTAAAAAATGTATCTAGCCCTGGCTGGTGGGGCTCAGTGGGTTGAGTGACAACCTGCGAACCAAAGAGTGGTTGGTTCCATTCCCAGTCAGGGCACATGCCTGGGTTGTGGGCCAGGCCCCCAGTAGGGGGTGCACGAGAGGCATATTGATGTTTCTCTCCCACTCTTTCTCCCTCCTTTCCTTGCTCTCTAAAAATAAATAAATACATTTTTTTAAGTAATGTCTCTTTTTTAGCTCAGTAACATATAACACAACATTCTTGTAGAAACAACACAGTTTGCCTTTGGTCACTTGAAAATGATTCCAAGCTCCATGCGCCAACAGAAGCTTCTCCAAGTAGCTAAACGAAAAGACAGAAGTGAACAGTCAATGCAGCTTCAAATAAACCTACCATTTAGAGATAAAACCCACAAAACGTCATTTCCCAGTGAGTCACAGCTCAGCAGTTCTGCTGTGGAGAATACAACACGGAAGGCAAGGAGAATGAAACTCCATGATCTGACGTGGCAGTTTGCTATGAAGGAATTTTTTAAGCTTTGAAAAATAAACTTCTTTGTCATTAGAAAAATTGTATATCACTTTTTTGCACAGCAAATGCTGTCTGGATTTTCACTTGCCATGTACAAGGTTTTGAAGTTAATCTGAGAGACAGCTAGGATCTTAATCATAAGAAGGGGTGAGAATTATTTAATGAAAGGATATCATATTGGAAACAAGAACCTTAGGCTCAGTCCCCAGTTTTTTTGTCTGATCAGGTGGGTTCTCGGGGAGAGAACCGCATCGGGGCCCACACCCCACAAGCTTGTTTCTCAGTTCATGCTGCGCTCACAAGAGGCAAATTCAAGCAAGAGACAAACACGTACAGTGGAAATGCGATGGCAAGTTTCTTCATGAAACATATAGGAGCACAAAGCTGCAAGCAGGCACCTCACTAGGCTGAATGCCCCACGTATGCAGGAAATAAAGTTGTTAGTAAGTCTGTTAGTAAGTTTGTGCTGTACACTTGAGCCAAGGCCACAAGTGGGCACTCAGCTAATGTGAGTGCCCCGACTATTGGGGTTCATGGGTTATATGGTTTAGTCAGCTTTTAGGCTCCTCCTTCTTCCCGTTCTACACCTTGGGAATAATGTACAGCTACAAAGGCTTACAGGGATCAGTTCTCCATTTCCTATAATAAATAAAAATTTCGATGAAAAAGGCAGGTAAATGTAACTTCTGTAGCACTCCTAAGCTGTCTTACCCTCATCTACTTTTTCCTTTTCCATGGCTTATCGCTTTGTTTATTCTAATTACTGGAGATTTTTTTGTCTCTCTCCCAGAATGGAAGCTCTGTAAGCGCGGACCTCATTGTCTACTTCACTCACTGATGAATCCCGAACACCCAGAAGCGTGCCTAAAATGTGGCGGGCACTCAGTAAACATTTTTTGAATGAATGAATATTCAGGAGAGTTATTCCATAAAATGTGGTAATTCAGTAATTTAGTGACTACAAACATTAGATGATGACTTCAAAGTGGCAGACGGTGCGTGTGGGAAAATATTAACCTTTCAGAAAAGACTAAGAGTTTGGAACATGAGGGGGCCGGAGGAGGGAGATGCTGAACCATGAAATATGCAGCTAAACTGAAAATATATGAATTAAAGAGGGAAGGTGTTTGTTTTTACCTAAAACTTGAGTCATTATGGACAGTGTCCCTATTGCCACAATTTTTAGCTTTGCAATAATTTATTTGCAGGGGGAAAAAAGAAACTTTAAACCAATGTTCTATTCCTTGGAATGTTTTTAAAACATTAAGAAGTTTGGAAGAGGGAAGGGAATAATTTACTCTTTTCAAAAAATAAAATAACCCAGGTTATGAGCAGTGTGTTATGCTGATATGCCCTGAGGAAGGGAAAGGTATGCATTACCGAGAGGCAGCAAAATAAAACATGGGCGTCGGGGCCGCTGCTTCAGCCTACGACCCAAGGGTGGGAAGCAGATGGGGCAGAAACGGGAGAATGTCCTCTAAGGTACATTGTAGGAATAAGATAAGACTTATTGTAGGAAAAGAATAAAAAGCCCCACACCATGGCTGAATACCCTCTCCCTACTTCTAGTCAAAGCTGCTCTCAGCTGAAAGATGGAATAAAATTGATGTGGCTGAAAGTGTTACCACAGGGGTGGGAGAAAGGGGAAAAAGAGAAAGCCAGAAATCATAGGCTGTCTGCCCAGTCATAAGTGCAGCAGTGAGAAGAGAGCCAATAGCCAAGGTCAAGGAAGATTCGGATACGAAGGCAGTAGCGTGCTATGTTCTGCTGATGTGGACAGATGGTGGTCTGGGGTGCAGGGCAGACTCAGAAAACCCTGCCTCTCTCTCTCCATTTCTCTCAAACTTTAACTTTGAAGGGAACAACCTAAGGATTCTAAACCCCTTTAAGAGTTGGTTTTAAAAGAAAGACTGGAATCACCTTTCCTAGACATACTTGAGAAAAGGTAAACATTTCCCTGGGTCCTCAAGTCATCTGATTTCTTCCAGGTTTGTGTCTGTGGCTGTGTTGCGACCCTTCAAGGCCAGGCAGGTTCATGGTATTTGGCAGGTGGAAAAATATTCACAGAGCCGTTGGGCTGTCTGGCACACCCTTATTCACGGGTGGGCGAGCCACGCACACTGCAAGCTGCGTGTCTATCTGCACGTCTCATGTCGTGACCCCTGCTCCCCTACGTGGCAACCATCATGGCACCTGTCCCCTTGCATGTCTCTCATCATCATCACCCCTAGCAGGGAGTCCCTACCCATTTAAGTACTGGAGGGGAACAAAGCCAGCAAGATGACAGAAATTATATAAATAATTCTGCACATGTGAGCTCACTTCATGTTGTGGGAACAGTTTATCGGACCCAGTCTCAAGGCTGTGAGAACACTGGTTATCAGGCCCCTCCAAGGCTATGGGAACACTGCTCCCCTTGGTTACCCAGACACCTGCATGAGGAAGCCAGACTGCCTCCACTTGCCCTACAGTGGCATTTAGTAGTTCAAGGCGCATGTCACATATAATTGCTGAGACCATAGAAAGCACGTATCCCAGCAGCAGTTAAGGAAAGGAAACAAGGCGTTCGCCATGGCCCTGTCCTTGTTCACACACAGGTGCCTCGATCCTAGTCTACTGACACTGTCCTTAACTCGACTGCTAGTGCACAGCAGCCCCTGCTTTCCCTTCTCCAAAGCCAGGGCACTTAATCCGTGACTAGAGAGACTCCCAGGACAGATTTGAATCAAAGACTGGGGCAATAGCTTTTCATTTCTGCTGCAAAACCCTAAAACTCCATGTTGTACCACTATAGTTTTAGGCGTCCACTTCCCGTGGACATATTGCTGAATCACCCAGCCTCTTAGAGACAGCCACTGCAAGAACAGCCCCAACAGGGGTGACCGACCCAGGATCCTGTGGTTACTCCCCAGGGGCTATATGTGGCTCCTGAATTCAGCAAGAATGAAAAGTGTTATTTTAATTGCTTAAATGTGATGAAAATATTATATCCTTTAAAGGCCAATATTAAATCATTGATTAAGATATTATATCCTTCAAAAGTTAAAATATTAAAAATGCAGAAACAAGAGGCATTCTTGATAAGCAGCAAATACTATTAAAACATGCAGGGATTGTAATCACAGGGCTGTAGCACACGCCACACAGGGGACTCTAGGGGTGGTCTTAAAGCAGAGAGCAGTAACACTTTGCAGCACCCTCCCCCTTGCTGTCCCGTGGGCCTGCAGAGGCTCAGGTTCACAGTCCGGAGGGAGACTGAGTGGTCTGGGGAGGTTCCCCGTGCCCCTTCCCCAGTGCCCCAGGGCCTGACTGGAGCAGAGCAGAGCGCAGCTGGAAGAGAGAAAGGGAGGAGACCTGGTTGCCGACCCTGGCTGCTTCGCAGCCCTGAGGCAAGCCCTGCGCCCTGCCCGCTTGGGAAGCTGCTCTCGCTTCCCACGTGCGCTCCTCCAGGAGCTGCTGCCGCTACTGCAGTTCCTGCTGCCGCTACTGCAGTTCCTGCTGCCGGCCAGGGCTCTGCGGGCTTGAGAGGCAGAGGAGAGGCCTGGAATCTTGAAGACTAGTACCACCTCTACATGGGGCGTTTGGGGAAGCGGGGAACAAGTGTACGGGGCGGGAGTGGGTGAGAGGGCTGGGCAGCCTAAGTTCTGGTCACTCCAGCACTCTGAAGCAAGGCGGGAGGGGAGGATGGGGTAGAAAGAGAGAGAGAGCGAGCGAGAGAGAGCGCAGAGACCTGTTGGAATAACAACCTTGGGCTACAGGTAAGCAATATTGGGGGACTTCTGAGCATGGATTTGGACTTGAATCTTCCTGAGGATGGCTGGTATTCTGTGCTCTGCAGATGAGGTCAGTTTAGAGCAGGAATGCTCCTGGCCCTCTCAAAAACAGGTACCCTGTTAATAAAAACCTATGTTCCCACAAATCTTTGTGTACTGTTTGTACACAGCGGCGACAAGCGGCCACACTCCAGGCTGCCCAGTTACAGAACCACACACTCTTCTTAAATGCCTTCCCCAAATGGCATGGCCACTATGGAAGACAGTGTGGTGGTTTCTTACATAACAAAACATATTTTTATCATATGATTCAGCAATTACACTCCTTGGTATTTACCCAAAGGATTTGAAAATAATACCCACACAAAAACCTAGATGTTTATAGCAACTTGATTCATTATTGCCAGAACTTGGATAGTACCAAGGTATCTTTAAGTTCAGTGAATGGGTAAATAAACTGTGGTATATCCAGACAATGAAATATTATCCTGCACTAAAAAGAAGTGAGGTATCGAGCCATAAGAGACATGGGGGAAACTTAAATGCACATTACTAAGTGAAAGAGGCCAATTTGAAAAGACCGCGTACTGTGTGATTCCAACTATGTAACATTCTGGAAAAGGCAGAATTATGGAAACAGTAAAAAGATCAGTGGTTGCCATGGGTTTGGGGAATAAACAGGTGGCTCATCGAGGACTTTTAGGGCAGTGTAAACTACTCCGTATAACGCTGCAGTGGTTGGTACACGTCATTCTACGTCTGTCCAAAGCCACAGCACGTACAACTCCAAGAGTGAATCTCAGTGTAAACTATGGACTTTGAGTGATTGAAGACATGCCACCATAGGTTAAATTATGACAAATGTAGCCCTCTGGTGGTAACGTTGATAGCGGGGAGGCTGTGCATGTGTGGGGACAGGAAGGATATGGGAACTCATATTTTCTGCTCAATTTTGCTGTGAAACTACAACTGCTTTAAAAAATAAAGTTTATCATTTTTTAAAAATGCCTGCCAAAAGGCATTGCCTCCTTTAAAAAACCAGGGAGATTATAAGTCTTTAAGAAATCTTCCTCAAGAGCCCACACAAACCCAAGCAAATATTATAGTCTGGAGAGATTTGGGATTTGGAGATTGTAACAGCAGAGTTACAGATTCGTGGTGGCATGAGTTTGACCAACTTCATAGCTGGTCAGGGGAAACCTTTACTGCTGCAAAGTTCCATTAGACAAAACTAAAGAACCCCAATTGTGCTAGTAGTTTCACATGGAAAGCAACTTAAAGGGTGGGGCACTAAAGGTCTTCAGCAGCTTCCACACCCTGCTGATCACCATGTGGTTGGCCTGTGTGATGGCACAAACCGAGTTGTTGCTGGCCAGCACGCCCTCCTTCCCACTGATTCCCACATGCACATGGGCCATCCGGATCATCCCGACATCACTGGTGCCGTCCCTGATGGCAAGAGTGATGGCCCTTGTGTGCCTTTTAACCAAATCCACTATGTCGGCCTTCTGCGGGGGAGATAACCTGAAAAAGAAGACAGAACTGCCCACATTTTAGTGTTCTGTTTGGTTCATTTTACTTCCCACTGTTCTAAAAGCCAATATAAAGGAGTCGCCAATAATCTACACATAGCTACATTTAAATGGCAGTTACTACTAAATTTCCCAGTTTAGTAAGCTTTTTACATACATAAAAAATTCTTATCCACTCCCACCAAAAACAGACAAAGAAACCCTCACACAACAGCTTCTTTAACTCCCATCAAAAACATAATATTAGTTGCTCAGTCTACATGGAGATAAACTCTTCAACTTTCCATTTTTCCTACTACTCCCTGGTGTCTAAGACTGGCCTGCTCAATTAATTTACATGACCTACCTACCTGAGAGGAACAAATGAAGGCCTACAATGTCTGAAATAACATAAAGGTATTTACTCAAAGTATAGAATGTAGAGAAGCCTTTAAAAATCAAACTATAGTCAAGTGAACTTGAAACATACAAGGAGATATAAACACATAAGGAATCAGTCAGGAGAGTCAAGGTTCTGCCGTGGTAACAACAACAAACAAAAGTGAAGTGACTTAATAAATGTTTATTTCTTTATCATTCTATGTATCCAATTCAGGTTAGGATACATAATCGTATCCTAACTTGTTGTTAAATCTGCACTTAAAGAAAGATTTATAGTTTGAATATAGTACCAACCTTCCATCCCCAGAATAAATCCCACTTGATCATGGTGTAAGATCTTTCTAATGTATTGCTGGATCTGATGTGCTAATATTTTTTGAAGATTGTATCATCTATCTTCATCAGAAATATTGGCCTATAATTTTCTTCCTTTGTAACGTCTTTATCTGTTTTTGAAATTAGGATAATGGTGGCCTTGTTAAAAAAAAAAAAGAAAAAAGCTTATAAGTATTCCCTCCTCTTGAATTTTTTGGGATATTTTGAGAAGGATAGGTGTCAGTTCTTAGAATGTTTCATAAAATTCACCTGTGAAGCCATCTGGTCTAGGACTTTTGTTTGCTGGGAGTTTTTTGATTATTGCTTCAATTTCATTACTTATAATTTGGTCTATTCAGGTTTTCTGATTCTTCCTGATTCAGTTTTGGAAGACGTACAATATGTTTCTAGGAGTTTACCCATCTTGCTCAGGTTTTCCAATTTCTTGGCATGTAGTTGCTCATAGTATTTTCTTATAATCCTTTGTATTTCTGTGATTTTTGTTTCTTCTCTTTCATTTCTGATTTTATTTATTTGGGTTCTCTTTTTTCTTTTTTTAATATACTTTATTAATTGTACTATTGCAGTTGAGCCACTTTCCCCTCTTTATTCCCCTCCACCCTGCACCCACCCTCCCACCAGCATTCCACCCACTTAGTTCATGTCCATGGGTCATACATATAAGTTTTTTGGCTTCTACATTTCCTGTACTATTCTTAACCTCCCCCTTTCTATTTTGTACCTACCATTTATGCTCCTTATTCTCCGTACCTTTCCCCCATTCTCCCCCATTCCCGTCCCTGCTGATAACCCTCCATGTGATCTCCATTTCTGTTATTCTGTTCCTGTTCTAGTTGTTTGCTTAGTTTTGGGGTTTTTTTAGGTTGAGTTGTTGATAGTTGTTGAGTATGTTGTCATTTTACTGTTCATATTTTTGATCATCTTCTTTTTCTTAGGTAAGTCCCATTAACATTTCAAATAATAAGGGCTTGGTGATGATGAACTCCTTTAACTTGACCTTATCTGGGAAGCACTTTATCTGCCCTTCCATTCTAAATGATAGCTTTGCTGGATAGAGTAATCTTGGATGTTGGTCCTTGCTTTTCATGACTTTGAATACTTCTTTCCAGCTTCTTCTTGCCTGCAAGGTCTCTTTTGAGAAATCAGCTGATGGTCTTATGAGAACTCTTGGCATGTAACTGTCTCATTTTCTCTTGCTGCTTTCAAGATTCCTTATCTTTAATCTTGGATAATGTAATTATGATGTGCCTTGGTGTTTGCTTCCTTGGGTCCAACTTCTTTGGGACTCTCTGAGCTTTCTGGACTTCCTGAAAGTCTATTTCCTTTGCCAGATTAGGGAAGCTCTCCATTATTTTTGCAAATAAATTTTCAATTTCTTACTATTCCTCTTCTCCTTCTGGCACCTCTATGATTCAGATGTTGGAACATTTAAAGTTGTCCCAGAGGTTCCTCAGCCTCTCCTTATTTTGTTGAATTCTTGTTTCTTCATTCTGTTCTGGTTGAATGTTTCTTTCTTTCTTCTGTTCCAAACCGTTGATTTGAGTCCCAGTTTCATTCCCTTCACTGTTGGTTTCCTGTACTTTTTTCTTTATTTCACTTTGCATAGCTTTAACTTTTTCCTCAATTTCACAACTATACCCAACCATTTCTGTGAGCATCCTGATTACCGGTGTTTTGAACTCTGCATCTGATAGTTTGGCTATCTCTTCATCACTTAGTTGTATTTTTTGTGGACCTTTGATCTGTTCTTTCATTTGGGCCTTTTTTTTTTATTATTGCCTTGGCATACCTGTTTCATAGTAAGGGGCAGAGCCTTAGGTATTTGCAGAGTGGGGCAACCCAAATTGCTATGTTGTGACCGTGTATGTGGGGGAGGTGTCTGAGAGGGAACAATAATGCTTGCTTGGCTCTCAGCCAGATTTTAGTCACTTCCTCCACTACCCACAAGCAAATTGGGCCCTTCTGGTGCTGATTCCCTGGTGGATGGTTTTGTGTACGTTCTAGGACCCTGTAGGTCTCTCCCATGAACTCTCCTATGAAGCTGGGAGCTTCTCCTGCCACCTCAAACCCCACAGGTTTGTTCAGAGGTTTTGAGGCTTCATTTTCCCACACTGGAACCATGGGTTGCACAGTCTATCTTGCTTCCCTGTTTTTTCTCACAGTTTACATGCACGCAAATGTGGGACTGCCTGCTCCACCAGCCACCGCCTCACCTGGTCCACCAGCTGCCACCTTGCCACAAGTCCTCTCTGCCTTGGCTGCCCATCTCCAACCCTCCTACCAGTCTGGATGAATGTTTCTTCTTTAACTCCTTGGTTGTAAGACTTCCATGTGGTTCAATTTTATGGCAGTTCTGGTTGGTTTTTTTGTTTTTAAATGTGTTATTATCCTTCTTTTGGTTGTGCAAGGAGGCACAGTGTATCTACCTATGCCTCCATCTTGGCCAGAAGTCTCTCTCTTTTTTTCTTGATGAGTCTAGTTAAAGGTGTATCAATCTTGTTTATCTTTTCAAAGAACCAACTGTTGGTTTCATTGATCTTTTGTATTTTTTTTAGTCTCTATATCATTTATTTCTCCTCTGATCTTTATTATTCCCTTCTTTCTACTCACTGTGGGCTTTGTTTGTTCTTTTTCTAGTTCTTTTAGGTGTACAGCTAGATTGTTTATTTGAGATTGTTCTGGCTTCTTGAGGTAGGCTTGTAATGCTATGGTCTTCCCTCTCAAAACTGCTTTCATTGTGTCCCATAAATTTTGTGTTGTCATGTGTTCATATTCATTTGTTTCCAGGTAATTTATGATTTTTTTCCTTGATCCCATTGTTAACCCATTCATTGTTTAATAACATGCTATTTAGCCTCCATGTGTTTGAAATGTGATACATCACATAAAAAAAGATAAATATCACATGATAATATCAATAGATGCAGAAAAAGTATTCAATAAAATCTAACACCCATTTATGATTAAAAACTATCAGCAAAATGGGAAAAGAGAGATAAAGGCCATATATGAAAAACCCACAGCCAACATCATACTCAATGGGCAAAAACTAAAAGCATTTCCCTTAAAATCAGGAACAAGACAAGGATGTCCACTTTCACCATTCTTATTCAACATAATACAGGAAGTCCTAGCCACAGAGGTCAGAGAATAAAAAATAAAAGCATCCACATTGGAAAAGAAGAAGTAAAACTGTCATTATTTGTTGATGAGATGATAGTGTACATAGAGAACCCTAAAAACTCCACCAAAAAACTTCTAGATTTATAAATCAATTTAGCAAACTATCAGGATACAAAATTAATATTCAGAAATCAGTGGCATTTTAATATACCAATAATGATCTATCAGAAAGAAAAACTAAGGAAACAGCCCCATTTGCTATTGCAACAACAACAACAAAAAATAAGGTACCTAAGGAGGTAGAAGACCTGTACTAGGAAAACTATACTATATTGAAGAAAAAAATTGAGGATGACACTATTAAGTGTAAGCATATACCACGTTCATGGATTGGAAGCATTAACATAATTAAAATGTTCATACTACTCAAAGAAATCTATAGAGTCAATGTAAATCCTATTAAAATACCAATGACATATTTCATACATCTAGAAAAATATTCCAAAAATTTACATGGAACCAAAAAGGACCCCAAATAGCATCAGCAATCTTGAGAGAGAAAAACAAACTTTGAGGTATTACAATACTTGATATTGAACTATACTGTAAGGCCATTATAATCAAAACAGCCTGGTACTGGCATAAGAACAGGCATATAGAGCAATGGAACAGAACAGAGAGCATAGAAGTCGACCCACATCTTTATGGTCAATTAACATCTGACAAAGGAGACAAGAGCATGCAATGGAGTAAAGACGGTCTCTTCAATAAATGGTGTTAGGAAAACTGAACATATGCAAAAACATGAAACTAGACAACCAATTTACACCATACACAAGGAACTCAAAATAGATAAAAGACATAAATATAAGTTGCAAAACCATAAAAATCCTAGAAAAAACATAGGCAGTAAAATCTCACACATCTCTTACACCACCAATATCTTTGCTGATACGTCTCCTAGGGCACGGGAAACAAAGGAAAAATAAACAAATGGGACTGTATCAAACTAAAAAGCTTCTGCACAACAAGAGAAACCATCAACAAAATAAAAAGAGAACCTACTGTATGGGTGAACATATTTGTCTATAAAACATCTAATAAGGGGTTAATTTCCAAGTTATAGAAAGAACTGATACAAGTCAAAACCAGGAAAACAAATTATCCAATGAAAAAATGGGGAAAGGACCTGAATAGACATTTTTCCAAAGAGGACATATATTGGCCAATAGACATATGAAAAAATGCTCAATGTCACTGATCATCAGAAAGATGCAAATTAAAACTATAGTGAGATATCACCTCCCACCTGCCACATGGCTATCATCAATAAACCAACAAACAGCAAGTGCTGGAGTGGATGTGGCAGAAAGGGGACCCTAGTGCACTGTTGGTGGGAATGCAGACTTGTGTAGCCACTGTGGAAAACAGTATGGAGTTTCCTCAAAAAATTAAAAATGGAACTGCCTTTCAACCCTGCAATCCCACTTTTTGGAATATATCCTAAGAATCCTGAAACACTAATCAGAATGAATATGAGGACTGTCCAGAATAAGTCCAGTCATTGTTGATATAATGAGAATAGTTTGCATGACATTGGTGTAACCTGGAAGCCAAGAAGAGTGGACTGGAATGTACATGTGTGAACAATGACTACTTCACTGTACTAGTCAGTGGGGGCGGGGGGCAGATACCACTGAGTGAGCATGTGTACTATATGACCGTCACATTCAAATTGACTGAGGGGGAAGAACAACACATCTGCATCCAATTTTGCATTAAGCTTGAACATTCCTCTGTGGAAACTAGTCAGATGATTCAGAAGGCCACAGCGATGGGCAACTGGTGATTGGCAGCTTCATCATCACAATGTGCCAACTCACGCAGCATGTCTTGTGCAGAGTTTTTGGCAAAACATCAAATCACCCAGGTGCCTTAGCCCCCATACAGCCCAGATTTGGTGCCCTGTGATTTCTGGCCTAACCCAAAACCAAAACCACCTTTGAAAGGAAAGAAATTTCACACCATTGATGAGATTCGGGAAAATACAACTGGGCAATTGTATTTGGCAATTGGGAGAATGGCAATTGGGAGAAATGTGTAGGTCCTTACTTTGAAGGGGACCAAGGTGCCATTGTCCTATGTACAATGTTTCTTCTATTTTGTATCTTCTTCAATAAATGTATCTAATTTTTCACATTACATGGCTGGATACCTTCTGGACAGACCTAATATATGCACCCTTATGTTCACAGCAGCATCATTTACAACAGCCAAGGTCTGGAAACAGCCCAAGTGCCCATCAGTAGATGAGTGGATAAAAAAGCTGTGGCACATTTACACAAGGCAATACTATACCTCTGTAAAAAAGAAGGAACTCTTACCCTTTGCAATAGCATGGATAGTCCTGGAGGAAATCATGCTAAGCAAAATAAGACAATCAGAGAAAGACTATTACCACATGATCTCACTCATATGTGGAGTCTAATGAACAAAATAAACTGACAAACAAATAAAACCAGGGGCAGGCATACTTGGAACAGACTGACAGATCTCAGATTGGGGGGGAGGGTCTGTAAGAGATTAGCCAAAGAACATATATGCAAATAGGCATAGCCCATAGACACAGGCAACAATGTGGTGAAGGCCACAGGGTAAGGTGGGGGCTTGGTAGAGTTGCGGAAGTGGGGGACCCCTGTAATAATGTCAATAGTAAAAATAATTAAAAAGAAGGTAGCATTCACAGGTTTCAGGCATTAGGGTATGGGTATCTTAGGAAGGGGAGGGAGTCACCTTTCAGTCTATCACTATGAATCCATACTTCCTAAAGCATAAAAACTTGGTACTCCATCTGTCTTGCTTCTAATATGCAAACTAATGCGTGGAAACCATGACCTCTAAGAGTCTAATGTTTGCACCCATGGTTCTTCAAGCAGCAATGCCAGTTGTTTGGTGAGTTGCCCTCTGGTCAAACCATTTAACATTTCCCTGTATTTATTACCTTCATTTCCTCTAGCACAGCAATTAATGAAAATAAGTCATTATAGGGAGTAGACAGCTTTAAAACATGTAGTTTGAAACATGCAGCTTGAAAGAATAAAGCAATGCCATAAATGACGGGCCTGTGGGAAAGTAAAACCTCTATGAGCTACCCAGCCAGTTTGGTAATGAAGATAATATCTGGGATCCCCAGTTTCACCAGGAACACTTTCCTTTGTACGAGCAGTGACCCAGTCAATCATAGAAAGAGCATGAGTTTTGGAGCTGCCTTCTGCTACCCCATGTATATTTTGACTGTTGATACAATTAATACTTACAAAATTCAGGCAACTGGATTTTGCCACAGGTCTAGTTGGAAAACATGCACAGGAATCTCAATATCCTGCAAGCCACTGCACTTTTAAGATTCATAAAGGATTGGTGTATCTTAGATAGTATCTTGGTGGTTTATTTCCTAATATAACAGAAGAACAAAGGAGCATAAAAAGAACCTGGAGAAGGCATCTAAAAATGTGCTCCTTAGTTGTTACTAACAGTGGAGACTAAGCACAGAGTCTGGAGGCAGAATGCCTCCTTTCCAATCGCACTTTTTTAGATAAGGGTAAGGCCGTGAGAAGTTAGGGTAGTGATTCAGGAATGTAACAGTACATGCCAGGGGCTCTCCTAAGTAGTCACACTTTTTCACACTTTTTGAATATTCATTCCGTGGATATTTGGACTGGATCATCTTTAAATCAATTCCTACGTTGACTTTTGAAGACTGTTGTCGAGTGCCTATGCGAAACCTGCCCCCCAGAGCTCTCCTGACAGGAGACGAAGCTGTCCCCAACACAGCCTCCAAGGCTGACCCTCCAACAGGGGAGATAAAGCGGAGCACGGGCACCACGACACAGGCTGCCACAAGAATACAGAACACTTTCCCCAGGGGCAGGTAATGCAGAAAGGCACCATCTGTCTCTCCTTTTTCATTGAGCTGGTTTCTTCAGGTGCACTTGCCATGTGCCAGACACCATTTCCTCCTCATCCCTAATATGAAGGCCTCAGTAAACTAGGAAAGTAAATCAAGGCCAAGGCGGGGGCCCTGGGTCAGGTCACGTGACGGGCATGGGCGGAGCCACACTAGAACCTAGCTCTGCTTTTTCCCGAGTCTCAGCGAGTTCGAGTTACCTCCCATACCGTGTCTCCTGCTCTGCTTTTCTCCCGGTTCTACTGTACCGGCTCTAGTCTGCTTCCTAGGCTCGGCAGTGGACCAGGAGCAGCCACCCACAGCTCCGTAAGAGCGGGCACTGGGTCAGTAGCCAGCCTCCACGTGGTCCGTGCTGAGCCGCCTCCGTATCACCCTCTGGCGGTGCTGGTGTCTGGCTGCTCTGCAAAGTCTGGAGCTTCCAGGCTGTCAGGGAGCTTTCAGGGAGGACAAGGGTGCCCACCGATCAGATTACAGCCACAGTCACTATGCACTGATGACTATATAGGCCAGGCGGTATCCTAAGTGGGCACTTTAGTGGTTACTTAATTCTGCCTTGGTCACAGCCGTGGGCGAAGCGCTGTCACTGTGTTCCACTTACAGTGGAAGTGAGGCTCAGACACGCCAAGCCTCTAGCCAGTCACAAGGCCTTAAGTGGCCTAGCCAGGGCTCAAAGCAGGGCCTGGCTGTTAGGTAGAACAAGAGTCTCAAGATCTGAGCCATTCTTATGAAATGGTATTCTTGTGAAATGTTAAAACGTAGCACAGCATTTTGCAGACCAGCTATAAACAGGGTGAGCTTGGCAGGAATGCAATGGGATAAATGTAACCAACTGTAAAGAACAAATCAATGCGTAATTGACTAAATAGTGTACTAGCTAAGCCTCCCTTGAGGAGGCAGACTTTGGCTATGAATCCCTCTCCTTTACTTGCTGCAAGTACATAAAATTACCTTGTGACAACCACTCTGAGTCTTAAATAGAACATCCCAAGCCAGGAACTCCTTGAGCTGGGTAACATGGCCACTTCTGCCACTATCTGTCCCTCAGGCTGGCCTGTGTTCACAGCTGTGATAAGCTTATGGGGTGTGCCTATGCTCTGGGAGCCCTAGGCTGAGGGGTGCTGAGCCCACCTGGCAGGGACCCTGGGCTGGCGGGGAAGGGGTGTTGGGCAGGAACAGCAGTGGTCTGCCACTGGCTCAGATGTGTGGAGAAACCATGTGTGCAGGGAAGCTCCAGAAGAGACCAGATTTCTGCTCTTCAAGTGCCTGGGTTTAGACATTAGTGTTTATTTCCGGGGGAAATAAATGGCCCCTTTGCTCTCTCTGGACATAGGAGACCACCTAGATTTGAAAGAACCCTTTTCAGGTTTGGCTCTCATCTGGCAAGTGGCCTCTTCTATATATCTTGTGACTTTTGTCCTGTTTCTGTTTGATATGTTTCATGGTTTTGGAAAAAAAAAAAACCCTCTCAGGTAGTGGGAACACTTATTCTAACCTTTTTAGTGGTGGTTAGCATTCACTGTGTTGAGCTTGTACTAGCCCAAATGGATGTAAAAGTATCTTGTATCTATTGTGGTAATTACCAAGGCTTATTTTTAGTAAGCATACAAATCAAAAAAGCAATGGGAGAAACCCAGCTTTGAAGGCTCCATACCTTTATCTTTCAGTAATTGGAAGCATGTAAAAGAATAATTTTCACTTCCATTACCTCCAGAAGATGGTTTTGGATAAAACACACATCATTAATGTAAAATCAATCTGTAATTAGACAAGAGAAGCCATCAGATCAGATGACTTTCAACTACTTACAGGATAAAAGGAGATTCGCCCTTTGGCTGAGTTGCTTACAGAAGCTGGTAATTTTCAGATGAGCAAACGCGCTCTCCAACCAGTGTGCTCTGTGGCAAGGCCCACAGGCCTATAGACCTGTGTGTACATAGATACTCCTGAGTGATGGGGATACAATGATATTTTAATACTGCAATAGGAACTCTAATCTTCTATAAAAGACCTGGATTTTTACTTTAAAGGGAGAAAAAAATAATACCAATATTTCTATTAAGAGAGGTGAACATTAAAAGAGAACGTCTAAATGACAGTGTACAAGTGAAAAAGTCCTGAAATATTGTGAGCACAGGTTTTACCATCATGGTAGAGCTTATCCACGTCTCTGCAAGCAGGAGATTGGAATAACCCATTAAGTCCAGCTTGAAGTCAGAATGTCAAAATGTGGATAATCTATTTCCCAAACATAAGTTGATTTATATGACTTGATATGATTGCCGGGGAGGGGAGCTCTCTTTATTAGAAGAGTGAAGGCTGGTGGACAAAGGACAAAGTTTTATTTGTCTGTTTTGATAGATGGAGAGTAAAGGGAAGGGGTCAGAACCACCAGCTCATTTGATTGGCTTAGCTTCTTTAGTAAGAGAGGCTCTATAACCAGAAGATAAAAGCTATTTGCATCAATTTATTCCAGCACATGTTTTTCAATAACTACTAATGTAGTTGTAGGCATAATTCAAAATGCTTTGAACAAAACAGACAGATGTCCTTGACCTAGTGGAGCTTACATTCTGTTGGTAGAGGGAAGGGTGCATTCAGAAAGTACAAGTCAGAAGAGGAAAATGTTTGTTATGTTAGAAAGAGATCAGTGCTATGAAGGAAAATAAAGTGCAGAGGCAAGCAATGGTCAAGGAGCACTTCCTCTTAGAAGATATAACTAGATACAAGTTGGAGGAGGTGAGGAAGCCATGAAGAAATCTGGGGGGAAAGCTTTCCAGATACAGGGAAGAGCAAATGCAAAGGCCTGAGGTAAGAGCATGAGGAACCTAGGAGCAAGTGGCTGAGTCAGGAAGCCAGGCACAGTGGGAAGAAAGACAGAGAAGAAATGGAGACAGAGAGCAGGGCAGCACATGGAAGGACTTGGGTTTGTACTCTCAGCAAATACAGATGCTGCTGTGAGGTTTTGAGCAGAGGACAGATGATTTACACTTTATAACATCGCTCTGGCCTCTGGGTTCGGAACAGATTGCAAGGCACAGGGTAGAAGCAAGGATACCAGTTAGGAAGCTATTGTATTGCAGTTATCCAGATGAGAGGCGATAGTGGATTGGGCTAGAGTGATAGCTTATGGAGGGGGTGATAAATGGTGATATTCTGGGTTTATTTTTTCCTGAATATTTTATTTAAAAAATTTTTAAATCTACAGAAAAGTTGAGAGAATAGTACAACAAATACCTATCTTCCTTTCACTCAGATTCACCAATTGTTAAATATTTGCCCAATATGCTGTATCTGTATCTACATGTAGTTAAAAAGAGAAGGGACAAATGCTAAACCACTTGAAGTTATAGACATAACACTTCACTCATAAATATTTCAGCCTGTGTCCTTGGAGAACAGGGATGCTCTTTAACATAAGCACAATACCATTACCACTCTCAAATTATTTAGTGTGATAGAATAACATTATATGATATGCAGTTCATATCCAAACTTCCAAATTGTCTCAATAATGTCTTTTGTAGCTGTTGGGTATTTTTATCCCTGACCCAGGATCCAATCAAAGACCAAACACTGTATTAATCTCCTTAAATCTACAACAGCTCCTCCACCATTTATTTTTTAAGAGTTTAGAACCATTGACATTTTTAAGGGTTTAGAACCATTGTTCTAAAAAGTGTCCCCTAATTTGGTTTTATCGTTTTGTTTCCTCAAATTAAATTCAAATTAAACATTTTTGGCAAAAATACTATATAGGATGGATTGTGTCTTCCTTGCATAACATCAGGGCATAAAATATCAGTGTATCCTATTGTTGACAATGACAAGTTTATTATCCAATTAACATAGTGTCTTCCAGATTTCTCCATTACAATGGCACATTTTTCTATTTATAACTGGTAAATAATCTATTATTCTCAGAAACTTCAATTGGCATATGCAACTTAGTATCCCACAGAACCAAAATACGGATCAAAGAAAGAATTCCTTTGGTGACTTTGACTAGAAAAAGGTATGGGAGTGGTGGACTAGGGTGTGGGCTTTTGAACTCTGGGAGATTTGTACCTTTGGGTACTGTGGTTGAATTGTGTGCTTCAGGCATTATATTCTTGCCTGACATTTGTCATGGAACTAAAGTAGAGAAATACAATGAACTGTGAAGGAATCTTCTGTCAGATGTAAAGAGCTCAAAATCAGTGGTACATCTAAAGCAGTTTTACTTTGGCCTTATAACCAAGGACTGACAGAAGAAGCCAGGTCACCACAATGTGACTGGTAAGGGGTGTGGAGGACATGTGAGAGTCCTGGCTCCCACGGTGTGACAGCCAGGACTGCAAGTGCAATTCAAGTGCCAGTGGGATATTTCAGTGGCTTGGCTGTTTCCCCTGAGAAGTACAGGGTCTAAACCCTAAGCTGGGCTCTCCAGCCTATAGCAATAGAGCTGGAAAAGGAACCCAGATAACATTCAGCTGTGAAAAGCAGCAGGGTTTCTGTCCACCAGGGAGAGATGGCTAGAGACACAGAGAACCTTTAAAAGGGCCAATACATAAAATTTCATTTGCAGCCGCTCACCCTGGGCTCTGGCAGAGGGAGGGCAGAGTGGACTAGAGATGCATGAGAAAAGTCTGGGGATGATGGCTCTGGGGAAAGAACTGAAGGAACAGCCAACAGGATCCCTGTGCTGAGTCATTCCCCATACTGCAGAAGTCATCTCGCTCAGGCAGAGCACCGCCCTCCAAGTGGCATCAGCCCGAAGGGAAGTAATAGCCCCGCCCACAGGAATTACTCTTCCTCACCCTGTGGAGCTAAAGCTGGGCTGCTTACACAGTTGGAAGATATATCATTGCTTAGCATAACAACTAAGGCAGATCTCTCAGAGCTCTGAGACTTCAGCTGACCCTCCCCCAACCCTGGTGCTAATAAAAGCCAGCCTTGGTGCTCAGCCTGGTTCTTTCTGCACACACCCAGGTCCAGCAGAGGGTGCCACACTCTGTGGATCGCTGATAGCTCCAAACATGTGGCCCAGGACCAGTCACAAGCAGTATCTGACAAAGCTCTGCACCAGAGTCTTTGCAGATCTACCTAATACATAGGAACAAATAAAAAGAAGCAGCCAAAATGGGAAGACACAGAAACAGACCCCAAATGAAAGAACAAGAGAATTCTCCAGAAGAAGAATTAAATAAAATGGAGGCAAGCAATTTATCGGATAGAGAGTTTAGAGTAATAATTATTAGGATACTCAACAGTATTAAAAATACATAGAAACTATTAAAAAGGACCAGTTAGAAATAAATAATGCAATATCTGAAATAAATAATACACTGGAAGGAATAAACAGTAGGTTAGATGAAGCAGAGGACCTAATCAGTGATTTGGAAGACAAGGTAGAAAAAAAACAGCCAGGCAGGGCACCAAAAAGGAAAGAGAATTTTTGAAAAATGAGGAGAATGTAAGAAATATTTTGGACAACATGAAGCATAACAACATCTGCATCATGGGAATACCAGAAGGAGAAGAGAGCAAGCAAGGGACTGAGAACCTATATGAAGAAATAATGACCAAAAATTTCCTTAATCTGGTGAAGGAAAAAGACACATAAGTCCAGGAAGCTCAGAGAGTCCCCAACAAGTTGGACCCAAAGAGGCACACAGAGACACATTATAATTAAAATGGCAAGGCTTAAAGACAATGAGACAATCCCAAAAGCCTCAAGAGAAAAGAAGGTAATTACATGCAAGGAAGCAACAATTAGACTGTCATCTGATTTCTCAACAGAAACATTTTAAGCCAGAAGGGAGTGGTGTGAAATATTCAAGGTGATAAAAGCAAGGACCTACAACCAAGGCCATCTTACCCAGCAAGGCTATCATTTAAAATTGAAGGAGAAACAAAGAGCTTCCCAGACAAGAAAGGAGTTTGTTAACACCAAACCAGTACTGCAACAAATGTTAAAAGACTTGCTATAAGAAGAAGAAAAAGAAAAAAATCACAGAGAAAAGTCATCTAATAAAAAAAATAGCACTGAATATGTATCTATCAATAATCACCTTAAAATGTAGATGGCTTAAATGCTCCAACCAAGAAACATAGGGTGGCTGAAGGAATAAGGAAACAAGACCCATATATATATTGCCTCCAAGAGACCAATCTCAGATCGAAAGATACACACAGACTAAAAGTAAAGGGATGGAAAAAAGATATTTCATGCAAATGGAAAGGGGAAAAAAAGATGGAGTAGCAGTACTTATATCTGACATAAGTACTTATATCTTGGTTTTAAAGTAGACTTTAAAACCAAGGTATTAGTAAGAGACAAAGAAGGACACAACATAATGATAAAGGGAACATCCAACAAGAGGGTATAACTTTAGTAAAATATACACACCCAACATAGGAATATTTAAATATGTAAAGCAAATCTTGACAGACATAAAGGGAGAGATTGACAGTCACAGATTGGCAGTCACATGCAGTCATAGTCAGGGATTTTAACACCCCATTGACTTCAATGGATAGATAGCCCAGACAGAAAATCAACAAGGAGACAGTGACCTTAAATAACACACTAGATAAATGGATTTAATTAATAATACCTTCAGAGCATTTCACCACAAAGCAGCAGAATATACACACTTTTCAAGTGCACATGAAATGTTTTCTAGGTTAGACCGCATGTTAGGACACAAAACAAGTCTCAATAAATTTAAGAAGATTGAAATCATATCAAGCATCTTCTCTAACCCCAATGCTATAAAACTAGAAATCAATCACAAGAACAACATTGAAAAACACACAAAGACAGGGAAGCTAAATAACATGTTATTAAACAAAAAAAATGGGTCAATAATGAGATCAAGGAAGAAATCAAAAGACAGTTGAAACAGTTGAAAATGAATACACAACAATCCAAAATCTTTGTGACACTGGGAAAGCAATCCTAAGAAGGAACTTCATAGCATTATAGGCCTGTCTCAAAAAAAAAGAAAAAAAAAGTGAAAGCTCAAATAAGCAATCCAACTTTACACTTAAAAGAATTTGAAAAAGAACAACAAACAAAGCCCAAAGAGAGTAGAAGGAAGGAAATAATAAATATCAGAAAAGAAATAAGTGAAATAGAGTCTAAAAAAATGATACAAAAGGTCAATGAATCCCAGAGCTGATTCTAGAAAGAATAAACAAAATAAACAAGATTGACACCTTTAACCAGAGTCATCAAGAAAAAAGGAGAGAGGACCCAAAAAAATAAAATCAGAAATGAAAGAGGACAAATAACATCTGATACCAAAAAATTACAAAGGACTGTAAGAAAATGTTATGAACAACCATATGCCAACAAACTGGACAACGTGGACAAAATGGATAGATTCCTAGAAACATACAATCTTCCAAAACTAAATCAGAAAGAATCAGAGAATCTGAATAGACAGTTTACACCTAGTGAAATTGGAGCAGTAATTAACAAACTCCCAACAAACAAAAGCCCTGAACCAGATGGCTTCATAGTTGAACTTTACCAAATATTCTGAGAAGAACTAACACCTCTCCTTCTCAAAATATTTCAAAAGTTTCAATAGGAGGAAAGCCTCCCAAACTCATTTTACAAGGCCAACATTATCCTAATTCCAAAACCAGGTAAATAAAGTACAAAGAAAAAAATTATAGTCCAATATCCTTTATGAACATAGATGCTAAAATTCTCAACAAAATATTAGCAAACTGAATACAGCAATGTATCAAAAAGATCATACACCATGATCAAGTGGGATTTATTCTAGGAATACAAGGCTGGTACAACATTCACAAATCAATAAATGTGTTTCACCACATAAACAAAATGAAAGATAAAAATCACATGATCATATTAACAGATGCAGAAAAAGCATTGGAATAAATCCAACACCCATTTATGATGAAAAAAACCCCTCTCACAACTGGCATTAGAGGGAACATACCTAAACATAATAAAGGCCATATATGACAAATTCACTGCCAGCATCACATTCAATGGGCAAAAACTAAAAGCATTCCTTTTAAGATCAGGAACAAGACAGGGATGTCCACTTTCACCTCTCTTATTCAACATAGTACTGGAAGTCCTAGCCACAGCAATCAGAAAAGAAGAAGAAATAAAAGGCATCCAAATCGGAAAAAAAGAAGTAAAACTCTTTATTTGCAGGTGACATGACACTGTACATAGAGAACCCCAAAGATTATTCCAAGTAAATACTAGAACTGATAAATGAATTCAGCAAAGTAGCAGGATCCAAAATTAATATCCAGAAATCAGCTGTGTTTTACTATGCCAATAACAAACTAACAGAAAGGGAAATTAAGAAAACAATCCCATTCACAAGTGCTTCAAAAAGAATAAAATACCTAGAAATGAACCTAACCAAGGATGTAAAATACCTGTACTCGGAAAATTATAAGACATTGAAGAAAGAAATTGAAGAAGATACAAATGAGTGGAAGCACGTACTGTGTTCATGGATAAGAAGAATTAACATCATTAAAATGCCCACACTACCCAAAGCAACCTATAGATGCAATGCAATTCCTCTCAAGATTCCAATGATGTCTTTCACAGAACTAGAACAAATATTTCAAAAGTTTACATGAAACCACAAATGGCCCTGCATAGTGACAGTGATCCTGAGAAAGAAGAACGAAGTTGGAGGAATCTCGCTATCTAATATCAAAGTATACTGTAAGTCCATAGTAATCAAAACAGCATGGTACTGGCATAAAAACAGACATGTAGATCAATGGAACAGAATAGAGAGCCCAGAAATAAACCCACACTTTTGTCAATTAATATTTGACACAGGAAGCAAGCATATACCATAGGCTAAAGAGAGTTTATTCAATAAATGGTGTTGGGATAATTGGACAGATATGTGAAAAAAAATGAAACTACACCACCTTCTTACACCACACACAAGAATAAATTCAAAATGGATTAAAGACATAAATGTTATACCCAAAACCATAAAAATCGTAGAAGAAAACAGGCAGCAAAATCTCAGGCATTGCTCATAGCAATATGTTATCAAGTATATCTCCTTAGGCAAGGGAAACAAAAGAAAAATCAAACAAATAGGACTACATCAAACTGAAATGATTTTGTACAGCAAAAGATAATATCAACAAAATAGAAAGACAATCCACACAATGGGAGAACATATTCACTGACACATCTGATAAAGGGTTAATATCCAAAATTTATAAAGAACTTACAAATTCAACACCAAAAAAAACCAAACAAACAAACCAAGGACCTAAATAGACACTTCTTCAAAGAGGACATACAGTTGGCCAATAGACATATGCAAAGATACTCACTAATCCTCAGAGAAATGCAAATTAAAACCATAAGAAGATATCATCTTACACTTGTCAGAATGGCTACCATAATAAAACAAGTGCTGCCAAGGGTGTGGAGAATGGGGAATCCTTTTGCGCTGTTGGTGGGAATGCAGATTAGTGCAGCCACTGTGGAAAGTAATATGGAGATACCTCAAAAAATTAAAAGTGGATCTGCCTTTTGACCCAGCAATCCCATTTCTGGGAACTATTCCAAAAAACTCTAAAACACTAATTTGAAAGAACATAAGCATGCCTGTATTTATTGCAGTACTATTTAATCGCCAAGATATGGAAGGAACCCAAGTGTCCATCAGTAGATGAGTGGATGAAACAACTATGGGACATTTACACAAAGGAATACTACTCGGTGTAAAAGACAAGAAAATTTTACACTTTGTGAGAGCATGGATGGACCTGGAGAATATTATGCTAAGTGAAATAAACCAGTCAGAGAAAGACAAATACCATATGATCTCACTCATATGTGGAATCCAATGAACAAACTGAACTAACAAGGAAAACAGAGACAGACTCATAGAGAGCAGGATGACAGCTAAGGCGGGGTGGGGGAGGTTAGAGGGTGGAGGAATTGAGCAAAAAAGAAAAAGGACTCATAGGAATGGACAACAGTGTGGTGATTGCTCGGGAGTGGGGGATATAAGGGAACTAAATGGTAAGGGAAAAAACACAATAAAAATAAAATAAAGTAAAGGAAAAAAATAAACGAAAAATAAAGCAGTTCTACTTTGCCTTTCTCTCTTCCTTTCCCCATGCTGCCTAAGCATTTTCAGGCTTCTGTGTATCTTTGCTGGTGAGTGTGTTCTTTGGGAGACAGTATGAGAGGTCAGGACTCTTACTTGCTTATGATCATTTGTCTCTTTTCCTGTATCCATAACAGAGTGAAACTTGTAAGACTTAAAATATGAAAACAAATCAACTATCTTTGGTTTATTGAGTTCTGACCATGATGTTAAGAAGATGGACACTGAGTTTTGAAACACTTGTAGATGCAGATGTTTCGATGCTTCCTGATTCATTATGACCGCACAATATGAGCATCTCCGCCAATGTCTTCAGCCGCCCTCCACCGGGAGAGGGCAGCCCTCTTCTCACCAATGATCTACACAGTGGGCTCCAACGTGTGTGGGGGATTTTTAGAACTTTAATTTATAGCTATTATTTTTATGGTAGCTATTTAAACCTTCTATTCGATATGCATTTTATAATAATGCATAAATTTACATGCGCATGCATTACATTTTTGTAATTTGTAGAAAAAATACATGCATTTGGAATGCACACACACAGAGTTGTTACCAAAAGTAATATACCCTCAAAAAAGTTTAGAGACCATGATTCTAAACTTGTCTCCTCTACGACAAACTTTGAAACTTGTGCCTTCCCAAAATCAAAGGTCTATTATCACATCTTTGGAAACTTCTTCCTATGTTCAGTACGTATGAAGGGGATACCCACTATGTCCCAGCTTCTGCTAGGTTCAGAAAATTCAGTAGTAGGCCAAAGTGACATGGTTATGAGACAGCATGGGGATTTGGGCCCTGGAATGGAAAAACGTAAGGTTTCAAAGAGCCCACCTTTCACACAAGCCCACTTTGTCCCCAACTTGTAAAAGTAGCCAAGCAGAACCAGCCCCCAAGCCAGTTCAGAGGACATTCCGTTCCTTTGTGCTGCCTCCCTTGTGCTCAAGCATGAGCTTAAAAAAATCTGTCCAGAAATTTCACTCAGGTTTCCTCTCTCAATTTATATCTTGGGGAATCCAAGAACCCCAACATGGTAACTATCCTGCTAGTGTGAAATTTAGTCTAGTAAACATAGGCATAGACCAGATAAACACAAGATACACTTTTTAAAATGAAAAATCATGTTAAGTGCCGAGGAATAAAGATTTTTTTAATCCTCACCCAAGGATATGTTGTTTTTATTGATTTTTAGAGAGAGAAAGAGAAACATCAATGTGAGAAAGAAACACGGATCAGTCGCCTCCCTTACGTGCACTGACTGGAGATCAAACCTGCAACCAAGTATGTGCCCGGGATCAGACCCACAGCATTTTGGCAGGATGATGCTCCACCCAAATGAGCCACCCAGTGAGGACATGCCATTGAATAAAGTTTTGAGAGATCAGTGAGGGCCCTTCCCAGGAAGTGACCTTTGTGGACCCTGAGAAAGAAGATGCCTACTAAGAAGGGTTCTTGGTGGCTAACTGGGCTCAAACTCTTAAAAATAAAATAGAGCCTAGCAACCATTGCTACACAGGGGCCTATCATGCAAATTGCACTCCAGGGAAAAGCTTGCGCTGTACTGCTACCTGCCTCTGCGTGTATTGTGTTTCTGCCATTTAAGCCAGACCTAATAAAGGAGTTCTTGGAATCATTTCAACCAATAGGACTGAGGCTTTCCCCATCGAACTGCAGTTGTACAGATCCAGGGTGGCTCTATTCTAAACTATCAGGACAGTGCCTTATGAACCAATCAAACTAAGAGGATTTGGAGTCCTCATTTGCATAAAGATGGATCAATCAGGGACCAGGGGCAGGGACTTCTGCCTTTGTAAGCCAGCTTCCCCCAAGAAGGCTTTTGTTTTCCACTGAAGGCTGCCTTTCTTGGCTAGAGCTGAAACATCAAAAGATGGCTTGTAAGAGCAGACTGGAGCAGACAAAAGCTAAGCTGCCTAGCTGAAGAGGGTTTTGGCTGGCTCCTTTTGGGCTGCCTCATAGTCCTGCTGTTTTCAGAACTGGGCTATATCACCACTGAGCTGGTTTGCACTGAATAAAGTTTTCTTCCTTATCATACCCCAAGTTGGGATTCCTATTGGCATTGAAGTGGCGCCAATGACCGTTGGTTGACATTCCACATTTAAGTTGAAATCTAAAGGATGAGCATGAAGTAGGCAGAGAGAAGAGGAGGTATCTTTCAGTCAGAGGAAACAGTGCAAAAGTCTTAGCTTCCCATTTCACTTTTTCTTTGCCCTGGGTTGCCTAAAACGAGTCAGAGTCGTGACATACATCCTGTAGTGGATGACTTCAAAACAGAACAAAAAAAAGGAAAGAAGACATTTATGGAAATCTGACAGATCTGGAGTGTTCAGTTTGAAACGCAGAGCATGTGCAGCTGTGAACAATTACTAATCCAGACTGTGAGCAGCTTTGCATGTGTCTGCATTTTTCTGTAGGAAGGCTGAGTTGGCTAAGGAACGTTACTTGGGATGCAAAGCTGGAAAGCCAGGTGTACTGCGGCTACCTCAGACCCACAGCCCGGCATTGTACTGCACTGCACTCCACTCCTGACTCCACACATGTCTCGCCACCTAGGCCACCAACCCGCGGGCCGCCCCGGGGATTTTGATCCACGTCTTTTAGGGCACGCGTCCCTAAACACACGGAGTTGCATGCACCTGCACAGACTCGCCCATGCTCACAACAGTCTGTGTGGGCCTCCTCCCCACCGTCCCTCGCTCGGCTCCCACGTGGGTAGTGGCACCTCGTTCCTCAGACATAGGCCGCATCTTCACGGTGCTGACGGTCGGTAGTGTGCCCACCACGGGGATGAAGCGTCAGGCTCTCACCCACCTGCGGGCACAACGGAGACATTCGCACAGAGACTTCTCGGGAATCCTTGCCTGGTCTGCGGTTAGGGGCCAGGGCCATCCCCGCGCCCTTTGTCTGTGTGGCCCATGGAGCCACAGGCATGAGGACTGCTTGTCCCGCCCCCGTGGGCACCTCTGGCCCTGGCTGCAACATGAGGGATCCTGGCCTTCAGACTGGGAACCAGCCAGGAGACGAATAGGAAGGGAAATGGCCTGGAAGCTTAAGCAGCACCAAGAAGGGTGAATGTTTGGTGGTCAGGCAGGGCTTAGAGCCTCAGGCCAGGATCGTGAAGTACTGAAGTTCTTGGAGCGGCTGGTGTTCCTGGTAAAAATGTCTGGCCATGAGCTCTGGTGTGCAAAAAATAGCAAGCCTCTTAATTTGCTAGATCTCAGGTAATTCTGACTCTGAGCCACTTACAACCCATCCTTCCCTTCCACCATTGATGTGCTGCTTAAAAAAATAAAAATTAGCCCAGACCTCCTTGGGCTAGGCCAGATTCTGGAAATTTAGTGACTTGGTGGGTGGATTCCTAGTTAAGTAGTTTACCCAAGGTCACATTGCCAATACAAGGCAGTCAGGTTTTAAGCCCGGAATTCTTGGACTCCAAAGGCTGTACTGTCGACCAAGATGCTAGATCTCTGTCTCTGAAATGTTTGGCTTCAGTCCTATTTGTACCCAGCTTGGACCACAGTGCCCTGAAGTGTAAAGCACACTGGACTAGGAGTCAAAAAGCAGGACTAGAAGTCAAAAGGTGACCTAGGACACAACTCTCTGTCTCTGAACTTGTTTCCTCTGGATGAAATGAGGTTAATGTCCAAGGTCTAGGAATTCCAGGGACTGTAACTGGTCAGTTGCAGGCCACCATCCAACCTATTGTATTGGTGCCTCCTGGGTGATGGAGACTTTCATGCACAGAGGCAGCAGCTCCAAGGTGACGTTTCCTCAGCATCACAACTTGCAACTAGGCCTTACAAATGTACATTGGTTGGTGCACGACGACAGATGAAAAATGCTGATGGTGTGAGAGAGGCACCAGTGACATTGCCTCCCCTTACATTCACTCCCTCTCCACCTCCTTTCATACAGACACAGAGAAGAACTTAATTGTCTGTTCACTGGGGCAGGGAAGCTGACTCGAGATGTGGGAATCTGTAGTCAAAACGCTACTGATCAGTTTCAGAGAGAGCTCTCACATCACAAATGGCTGAGGAGCTACTCTTGGAATTATCGAGTCCACCTGTGAATTTACATTTTACTTTCCAAAACAAATGTAACCCTCCAAAAAGAGCAAAACCGTTCAATCACTGCTTAAGGCACACTTGCTGACTTCTTTGTAACCAGAGGTGACACAGATGGCAGACTGGGGTGTGTGTCTTAAGTGAAATTTGCAGCTCTTCTCTCCCTCTTGGTGGCTGGCGGCCTTAGGTGTGTAAGTTGGAATAAGCTCTTGAAGAGAGTTCTGGTTCTGTGAAAACGAAGAGACTCAAAGGCCTGCACTCCTGAGGTAAGGGAGTTTTCTTTAATATCTGATCAAATGGTTTCTATTGTAATAGACCCTTGGATGGAAGTACATGACATAATATCAATGACTACATTGTTTATGTATATGTTCTGTGAAATTTCATATTTAATGCCAAATAGGAAATAGAGGTTTTAAATTATTTCAATCTGGACATTTTCACCTAAAACCTCAAAGCATTCAGAAGGAAAATCATTTCCACTTAAAGTAATTTTAATAAATAAATAATAGATAAATGCAGAAGGAAAATTGTTTTCATTTAAAGGCCATTTGAATGAATGAGTGAACAAATAAATAAACGTAATTTGCCCAGTTCCCATGAAACCCTGACTCTTTCGATTCTGGGCTCCTTTTATAGACTCCAAGGAGTCAGGCTTCATCTAGACAGGTCACATCCATTCCCATATTTAAGCTCCTTGGAGACAGGGACTTCACAATCTGCTTGATAAACCACTTCGTGTTCAATAACCCTCGCCCTTGGGATTGTTTTCCTGATCCAATCCCTCCAACAATTTAGCATTATGGAATCTTATATCTGACAAATAATGTTAAAGGCCATTGTATTAGTTTTTTAAACAAATTTGATGGATTAAAATAAATTAATTATCTTAGGTTCTGTGCACTAAAATTCCAACACAAGTCAAAATTTTAACACACAAAAAAAGTGATGGCTAGACTGTTTGCCTTTCTGGAGGCAATGGGGAGAATCCTTTCTTGTCTTTTCTTGTGGAGGCTAACCCTAGTCCTCAGTTTGTGGGCCCTTCCTCTTCAAAGTCAGCATGGTTGCATCTCTGACTCTTCTTCACATCATCATCTGACTCTGACCAGCTGGGAAAGGTTCTCTGATTTAAAGGACACCTGATTGGACTGCCTGCCCACCCAACCCAGTTAATCCAGGATAATCTCCCCATTTTAAGGTTCTCAATCACATCTACAAAGTCCCTTTACTATTCACAAATTCTAGGGATTAAGACAGACATATTTGAATGGAGCGGGGGGGGGGGAGATTATTTTGTTTTACCATAGTCATCTCTTCCAACCCCTTTCTATAAAAAGGAAACTCCTGACATGTTCCTCTCACTCTGAGTACTTGTCTGATGGAGGAGTCATTTCATAAGGTTGCCAAAGGCAATGCTGACCAGCTCTGAATGTGAGAAAACTCTTATATTTAGTCCCAATAATTCTCATACATAGGTTATTAAGCACAGGAGAATATCCAACCTGGTATCCCCACCACACGAAGTTCTTAAAATATTTGAAAACAGCTACAAGATTTCACTTTTATTCATTAGGTAAACAAATTCAGCACCTATTATATGTGGGTGTTATTCTAGGCTTCAGAGATTAACCAGCCAAAGTCTCTAATTTCAATGCATTTCTTCTAGTGAAGGACACAGATGTGTAATCCAACATAGAGCCTTAGCATCATCTTGAGTACCATCACATCAGGGGCACCAAAATAATTTTTGAAAGAATTTGATATTTAAAAAATCTAAATAGCAATTATTTGGGGTGGGGGAGAATTGGTTAGACCTTCTGTATGCATATTTTATATTTTAGAATTGTTTTTATTTTGAATTGTAATGGAGGAGGACCAAAACCTTTCAGAGCCACAGTGCTCTGAAGATCTTATTGCAGCCCTGAGGGAGATGGAATTGAGAGAGACAACGGTTTCTTTTGGAATAAGCAAAAATGGCTTCCTGAAAAAAGTAGAGACTTCCAAGCTTAATATATTTAGATTAGATAAATAAAGGGTAGAGGGGGAACATTCTGTAAATTTCTACTGACATCCTGGCAGCTGGATGAGACAGAGAACTGGGCCTGTAGCCTTTTAGTTTGGGTGTGTGGCTATGAGTAGGGAGTAATCTGGGTGTTTCCTTCTAGTTGTTAGAAGTTTTCTTCAAGGCAGAGATAACTAGAAACTCAGTGTCAATTGGGTAGCACAGCTCCAGCATCTCCCCCCACTGTCTGCAAAGATCCTACGAAGCAAAAAAGGACCAAAAGGCAGACATATGAGGATGAGGAACTCACCAGAAAGTTGGACTCCCCAGTCCAAGACTAGTTCCTCACATGAACAGCAGAATAACTAGGAATAGGGAAACCTGATTCTGTGATGTTCAAAAAAAATGGCCTCTTCATGCCCTGGCCTGTGGGCTCAGTTGATTGGAGTGTCCTCCTATAAACTGAAAGGTTGTGGGTTTGATTCCTGGTCAGGGAACATGCCTGGCTTGTGGTTTGGTCCCCACGCACATGCGAGAGGCATCACATGATGTTTCTCACTCATATTGATGTTTCTCTCCCTCTCTCCTTTCTCCTTTCCTCTCTCTCTAAAAATCAATAAGCATGTCCTCCAGTGAGGATTAAAAAAAAAAAAAGATGGCCCCTTCAGAAATAATGTGAAGGTGTTTGACACATAGGAGGCACTTCATGCAGTGTCCATCACTGCTTGTTTTCTTGGTCTAAATTCAGCCTCTCCATATGCATCTTGGGAGCTGGTAGTAGGAAAGTGTAATTTCCATTCATATTCTGGGCTGCTGTTTCCAAAATATAGATGTAACTGAAATACTGTAAATAAACCTAACCAATTTTCATTCCAATTTTCTGACATGGAAAATGAAAAAAAAAAGTTTTTTCATCCATTTCAGATTTCCTAAAGGTTCTGCTGCACTCTGGCTGGTGTGGCTCAGTGGACTGAGTGCCTGCCTGCAAACCTAAAGGTTCTGCGCTTATCCTATAATGATAAACGTTCATTGGTGGACCAAATTATCTGATGACACAACCTCTCCACTGTTGGAAAAGTGATACATTTTGTGATTAACATTTGAGGTCCTTCTTTTGATTCACCTTTTTTAAAAAGAATGCTTTGCTGCAAAGTGATGGTTTCAGGTTGTGTGTTTATTTTAAGCATGTTTGCCTTTGAGACTTAGATTTCTGACTTGTATTTGGCTACACATCAACTTCACTCATATTTCCAAAGGCCGTCTTAATGATTGCTGGAAGTGTTTCTGACATCGGTTTGGTTGGGACCCAGTTTGCATCCTGTGATGATAATCTTATTGTCAGTGATTCTTATTTTTAAATTGTGTTGAGTCACTAATGGGGTGTGCCAAATTGAAACTTGAAACTCTAACATAAGTGGGCAGGGTCCAAGATAAGAACGAGAAGGTATTATAGTGTGGGCATGTCTAGTAAATAGAGGCATGTCATTGATATCTTATCCTTTTTTAGTTATATACAAGTTTCTGGAGAACTCTGTACCCTCTTCTTTTACTATCTGTATCAATTCGGGGAACTTGGGCGCAATTAGTAGCAGAGATCAGTGGTTCCCATTCCCTCAGGACAATGTATAATCTTGCTAGGGCAGATAACTACCACTTGGTTTCTTTCCTTACTTGTACCTAGGTTTAGATGTTTAAAGATATAATATGACTGAGACAATTTGAGCAAACCAAACCCTACTCATTTAATGTCCACAACCACTGTGGACAATAATTCAGCCTCTAAAGTCTACTCATACAAGAAAATTTGTTTTGGGGGATAACTCAAGAGTTGACAGATTTAAGATATGACCACTACATTTTCAGATCCTTACTGACACTGTAGACTTAGATTGTGGGTGGGAGCTGAGAGGACTTGTTTGCAAGCATGTAACACACTCCCAGGAGACTTACAGAAAGAAGCAGGAAGACTCTGAGAGGAGCTGGAGATCAAGCATTAGCTGCTGAAAGTAAGGACCATAAAAATGATTTACTGCTGTTAATTTTACCTGATTTGTTAACCACCTCTCTTTCTAAAGGATACGGTTAGTAGATTAATGGGCTCCTCCTCATCATCACCAACATTCTTTCGTTCATTTAACATGAAAAAAAAAACTTTCAGGAATCCAAAGGAGAAAAAAGTCATATGAAATGACAGAGAACTAGGGTGAAATTCCACAGATTCCTTCTTAGAATAGAGAATCACTATATCCATTTCAGTGTTCATGAGGTCACACCTCATTAAAGGATTCTGTAAAGCTAGAATATTAAAAAACTGATAAAGAAATACAAGGTCTGTCCGGAAAAAATCCAACCATTGTTAATATAATGAGAACAGCTTGCGCAACATCAGTTTAACCCAGCAGCCAAGGAGAGTGGACTGGAATGCATATGTGTGAACAAAGATGACTTCACTGTACTAGTCAGTGAGGGCCATAGACATTGAGTGAGCATGTGTAGCTGTCACATTCAAAATAACTGAATGAATCGAGTAACAAATCTGCATCAAATTTTGCATTAAGCTTGAACATTACTTAGCAGAAACTATCTGGGTGATTCAGAAGACCATAGCTACGGGCAACTGGTGACTGGCAGCTTCATCACAACAACAGGTCCGCTCATGTATCACATCTTGCGCAGAGTTTTTGGTGAAACATCCAATCACCCAGAGGGCTCAGCACCCCCTACAGGTCAGATTTGGTGCTGTGTGACTTCTGGCTTTTCCCAAAACTAAAATCACCTTTGAAAGGGAAGAGATTTTAGGCCATGGATGAAATTCAGGAAAATACAATGTGGCAGTTGATGGAGATTGGGAGAACTGAGTGAAGTCCCAAGGTGCCTACTTTGAAGGGGACTGAGGTGTCATTGTCCCATGTACAATGTTTCTTGTTTCTTGTATTTCATATCTTCTTCAATAGATGTCTCTATTTTTCATATAACATGGCTGGATATTTTCTGAACAGACCTCATATATAATGTCCTATGAAACCAACCCTGTATTTAGACTGTATTTCAAGTTAGGGGGTGGGAGTGTTATGTTGGATAGATTATTAAATTCAAGGTATTGGAATAATTGGTCATCTGTTTAGGGTATGACCATTTTGGAAAACAATTTGGTGGTTTCTTGTAAAGTCATCCATGTACTTACCACACAGCCTGTGTGTGCTAACTTGGTCACATTTGCACCTTACTGAAGAAAGTTAAAGAGATTGTACATGTATGATTGGCAGCCCCACCAGGACCACATGGAATGGAAGAGGAATAATTCTTCAAATGAATGGAGAAAGGGTTGCTGAGCATGCCAAAATAACCAAGGCAGGAGATGAATGAAGAGAGGGGAAAGCAAGTAAGAAAGATGAGAGAATTCTGTTACAGATGGCAGAACTGAACATTAGGACTCCTGTCAACCTCAGTCTACATTAAGACACTATCTAGAAAAAATGGCTTGTTTCTGCAAAGAATTGCTTGTAAATTATACGTGAGGCAACTAAATATGGCTTAAACATACTCAACCGTATATGGGTCTCTGTTCCCTAGGAGTAACAGAGTTATTCATGATGTTACTTAAGGTTGCTATGACTAAAAGGCAGACTTGGGCTCAGATCCCTAAAATAATAATTCATAATTAATATGATATCCATAAAGTGTCTGAGATTTTATGTTCCTACCCAAAAGTTTGGCTTCCTCACTTGAAAGCCAGCTGGCTGCCACCCAGTGTCCCAGCTGTGGACCTATCTGGAAGCTTCAGGGACTGACTGCTTATTCACTACTGAGAACACAAAGAGATGCTGCCTATGCAGGTATGAGGCCCTAGACCTCAGGATTGCAGGAGAAAGAGTGCCATTCTACCCCTACACTGATAGTGTAGCCTTGTCCTGCCGTGTTTGCACTCTGGCCAAACTGAAGAGTCTCCCGTTGTAAATAAGGAGAACCAAGGTCTGTTTTTAGCAATGCCACTGGCCTTTTGGTTGACTTGGGCAAATTATTCACTTCTCTGTACTTTTATTTTTTCCAAAAGAAAAAGCATAAGTAATTCTTACTCAACCTACTGTAGAATTGGTCTGAATATCAAATAAGACAATAAATATGAATTCTCTTTGGGCAAATGAAATATCATAAAAAGTTAAGATGATGTGCTGGTTATTATTAGTAGTATTCCAGAGCAGGGCTTGTACCCTCCCCTTCCCTTCCTTTCCAGATTATTGGCAATAGGAGAGGATCAAATTAGGATCATAATCAGGTTTGGAGTAATTATCTTTTAATATATTGCTATTCATGAAACATATCAAGGAGTTTTCTATGCCATATCAAAGAGGTGGCTATGCCAGCTTCCTGAAAACCTAGGAATCATTATGAATCCAGAAGAGGCATTAGTTGTTTTATCAGAGATGGAATATTTAATATTTTACAATGATACAAGGCAGCTTCTTATCTCTTGCCTCATAGCATAAAAAGGAATGGAGGAAAGGGGAGAATGAGAGAGAGAGAGAGACCTGTAACTTTCTAGAAGCACAGATTTTTTCAGGACACCTGGCAGAGAGAGAGGGTCAATGAGCAGGAATGAAAATAGTATGATATATTTAAGAAGAAAGAGTAGAGACATCAGTATCTCACTGGCAGATACTTACTGAGAACAAATAATGAGCAAAAGTACCTCATTGTACCCCAGTGGTACTCATCCAAATGGATCACACATTGGGTATGAGTCAGCAACAAGAGTCCTCTTGTTCATTAAATTTAGGACTGGATACCACGTTAATACAATTTTATGCAGATGTTTATGAAGCACTTACTTTTAATGTACACTTGCATTATCTCATTTAATCCTACTAGGTAGATGTGATTGTTACTCATATTTCACAGGTAAGAAAGACAATAGCTAGAAAGTTAAAGTCCTCCTACCTATTATGGGGCAAATCTGGGACTTGAGCTGGCATCTGTCACCATTGTATATTGACTCTCAGAGAGCATCCCATTCATGTAGAACACAGGATGCAGTTCTGAGCTTTGGCAAAGGGGCTTGGCCAACCTTAAGAGGATTCAAAGGATAGCAGTAAAAGGAATACGATTATTTAAACTGGAGGAATAAAAGCTGAGGTATGATTCATAGCAATGTTAACATATCTGATGGTAACTGGAATTAAGATGCAGGTGGTTTTGGAGAGCAATGGAGGATTCAGTATAAGCCAGGATCAAACTGTGACTGTTTCTAGAAGGGAAGGATGCTAAAAATTTGTGATGGTCATGGAGGTGCACCACTCCAAGATACTTGCTGTGTGAGTATAATGGAAAGACAGCCTCCACACTCAGGCCCAGGCCATGCTGCCCCTAGCTGCCCCTAGCTGCCCCTAGCTGCCCCTAGTCAATGACAGCTGGGCCATTTCTATCCATTAGGGGACTCCCCACCTGAAATTCTCTCAGAACTACACTGCAGTCCAAAGTTTCTCCTACTGCAGCCTCCTCCTTTCTCCCCTCCTTTCCTAGATATCAGACCTATATCACAGACTGAAGGTTCTTCCCCCTTTCTCCTTCACACACGTTTCCCCAATAAATCTCTTGTATGTATAATCCTGTCTTGATGTTCACTTCTCAGAGACCCAAACTGCCATAATATTGAGTGTGTAGTAAAAGTGAAATCATAACTTTTGTTTTTAATACCAGGCTTATTAATTAACTGAATAAGAAATTTTACATGCAGGCTCTTGGGGACCCAAAGAAAGTGCTTAGAAGATCATCCATCTTCTAGGCCTGAAATTCTATGAGTCTATATATTTGGGATTTAAATATAACAGTTTAATGTTCTTGGTTTATTTTTTTAAGGTACTCACTATAATATGGGAGTAAAAAACATGAGCATGAGATAATTATCTGAAAGATAATGAGAATGCCTGAAATGACATCTTCATTGTACCTGTCATCATCTCTGACATGAACCCTGCACTGATGCTATTAAAGGTATCGGAAAGTGAATATAGACCAATACTCATTAGTAACAGAAAGCTGCAGGTCAAGGCCTGCACCATCCCCCAAACCACTTTTGGAATTGTACCGAGTCCCTGAAGCAACATGATGAATCAACCCAAAATTTCCCGGAGTCCTAAAGAATCAAATCGTCCTTGGCTCAGACATTTGAACTGAAGAGGTTAAAAGAGGACTTTCCCTATATTGAGCTTGACTCACATTAGCTGTATAAGACCGATAGTTAGATGTCTTTTGACAAGAACACAGAGGGTCAGAGCCTTGAAAGTTCTTTGTAATTATTAAAGAAAGACATTTTAAAAATTACAAGGCTGTTTTTCCTTGCTTCTAACAAGCCATGTGACCTTGGGTAAATTATTTAAGTTCTCCAGATCACCAAAAGTTTCTGGGTGAATTTGGTCTTGTCACTATGCTGTATACCTTAAACCGATACAAAATATTGCCGTAAGTAAATTGTAATTTAAAAACAGTTTTAAAGGTACAAACTTCCAGTTATAAAATAAGTAAGTGCTGGGAATGTAAGGTACAGTGTGTTGACTATAGTTAATAATACTGTATTGTGTATTTGAAAGTTGCTAAGAGAGTAGATCTTAAAATTTCTCATCACAAGAAAAAAATTGTAACTATGTATGATGGTGGATGTTAACTAGATTTATTGTAGTGGTCAATTCGCAATATACACAAATACTGAATCATTATGTTGCATGCCTGAAACTAATATAATTTTATATGTCAGTTATATTTCAATAAAAGTATCTAGTGGAGAAAAAATATATATGTAAAATAAAATCATTGAAGTTGTAATTCTTATCTTGTGTTAATGAGTCAAGGTTATTCTTTGTTTCTTATGAGTACTAGACTATTTCAGGAAATGCCTTTTCACAGGGATATTGTACAATTTTCCCAGGGGATGTGGTAATTGTCCCCCTCTGTATATTCAGTCAAAATAGTTAAAGCCTTTCTCACCTGAACAACTTATTTAAAGAACGTCATGGTGATGTTATATTGAATAAGCTGTTTAACATCAGATCCCAAGATGCAAACAACTCTACTATCAAACAATCACACAGAATAAACACTTTTTAAGTTTAAACCTAAGATTTTTTTCTTTGCAAAAAAAAGTTGAATGCAGTTAATGGTGAAATATACTCAGAATTAAGCTATGAAAGGGTTAAACCTGCTCTTCCAAGGCCGGCAGAAACTGCTAAGGTCCTCTCTCACTTAGCTGTGTGGTTCTCCCAGTCAGAATAGCCAGCCTGTTGGCCTGCTCACCGGCTGGGAGTCCCTTTTCCCCTCCCTGGTGGTTGGGTGGGAGTCAGAGAGAATAGATGGAAGCAATGAGAGGCAAGAAAAGCCCAGCACACACACCGTTTGCCACCATTTGCCACCATTTGCCATGGAAGGCAGCCCGAGGCAGAGATTTGGCAGGTGTAGGCATTGTAGTAAGTACACACAACGCCTGCAACAGGCCAGGGGGGAGGGCAACTTGAAATTTGAGAAAGGCAGTCTTCAGAAGAGGTAAGTTTTTAAGAATATTTTTCCAATTTCACTTCTTTCTTTCTTTCTTTCTTTCTTTCTTTCTTTCTTTCTTTCTTTCTTTAATTGGTTAACTTTCAGGGGTATTGGGAGTTTTTTGCTTTTCATTGAACTTAAATAGTATTCAGAAACATTGTGTGTAATATAAATTGTTCTGGGTGGGCCTGGGAGCTTTTCCTGCTTGCCTCAAACAACTTGCACAAACCACAATAATAATGATATTATTTCTATGGTAAATGTACTCTGATCTTTAAAAAAATCTTACAAACAAGCTTTTAATTTATAAGCTATTTGTAAGCCAGGGTCTATATATATACTGAACTTCTATGCATTTGCTTATTAAATATATAGAATGACCTATTACATACCAGGTATCATGCTAGGTGCTGAGGATAACTTTAGGAAGCTCACAGTTCTTTGGGGAACACAGTGTGTAGCTGAAGTGGAGAGATGAGCAGGGCCACATTTGACCTTCATGGGTTCTTGGCACTTTTGCCTTGCTAGACCCCTTCCTTCATAAATACATATAGATTATATTCTACAATCATGTTGGTGGTATAAATAGAAACATAATATAGGTGGATTCTGTAGATTATACAGGGTCCAGCAGAAGTGAAGCCTACTTGAATGTGGTTGGTAGGGTAATAATATGGGTGTAATAATTTATCATTTTAATTTGAACATTTCACCTAAAATGTCATATGGTGTGCTTGAGTGTGATATTGTTATGTTACAGAACATCATGCTTATGATTTTGTAATAAAAAGTTTGTAATAAAAAAGGCATTATTTGTGCCAGACCCTATATTCATTCTCTCTCTCTCTTTCTCTCTCTCTGCTGTTGCTGACTTTAAAAGAAATGAAAACATTTTTATGGACCCCTAAAATTATCATGGGTCCTAGGCATCGTGCCTGCCGTGATTAATGGAGAAGTCAGCCCTGGAGATGAGGATAGGTGAGGATTTGCAGAAATGACACTTAAGGTGAGATAGAATTAACCAGGATAAGATGGAATTAACAAGAAAGTCAAGAGGGGAAAGGACATCATGGAAAAAAAGAACAGCCTGGCAAAACCTTGGAGGTGTGAAGGCAAGGTGATAGATCCTCAAGAGGAACCCAAAATGGTAGGAAATGAGGTTGGAAAAGGTGGGCCAAAATATGAAGAATCATCTATGTTAAAACAGTGAGAGTTTTTTTCTCACTCTAAAAACAGTGAGAAAGTAATGGGTGCAGCTTGGGAGTTATATGTCCAAATGCGCTTTGTGGAAAGATTGCAGTGGAGCGATCGGAAGGAGGATGTGAGACCACCTGAAAGACAACGGTGAGCAACTCTGTGAGAAAGGATGATAGCCTTCACTAGGAGAATGAAAATGATGTGGATTCCCAAGGACACAGGTTGGTCAACAGGATATGAGGAAAGAGGCAGAAGTCTGGATTTTTATTTATTCCCTTCTAAACCCTTTAAGTACTGCTTGACTACCAATCAGACCAAATCGAACCAATGAACCAACTCAGCTATCAGAAATAGTCACTGTCTGTAGTACTTTTCCTGATCATTCTGCCGTTTTTCTGATTGGACTAATTTGGACTCATTTCAAATCCCTGCTGTGTTGACACTCTATTTAAACCCAGTTCTCTACCTCTGCGGTGGATCAGTGTATTGGTCATTTTATACTTGACCTTTGACTCTTTGTACTTCTGCTGTTCATTCTGACCCCTTGGACTGACCCATCCTAGCCAAGCCTATTCCACCTGACCTCCACACAGGGGAAGGGGATCAGACTTTTGTGCCTCGGTAGAACTGGTGAATGGCAGAGGTATCGACTAAGCTCAGAAAAAGAGAGTGAAGGACAGATTGGGGGAAATTGAATACTTCAGCTCTGGATATGTTAAAGTCTAAGGTTCCAAAGGGACAGGCTAGTAGACCTTAACCAAGGCAATCTCAAATGTGGTCCTAGCACTTAGGATAATGCTCTGAACTGCAGCTGGAAATGTATGTGCAAAAAAGAATTCACATAATAGGCCCCAGACTATCCTCAGAAAGACCTGCATGTCAGGTTGACCCTTGGCTGGCGTCCAGGAACTTGACTGAGGAGTGTTTCCACTGTTCCTGAACTGATAAGGGTGGCCTGCTGTGCCTAAAATATTTGTGTAAATAATACGGTTAATGCTGAACACCTGGTTTCCTCTGGGATTCTGGAACTTCGGTATGTGCTAGGCAGAGGGCGCCTATGTGACCAGGCCCCAGTAAAAACCTTGGGCACTAAGTCTGTAATGAGCTTCCCCAGTAGACAACATTTCTCCCATTTTGTCACATTCGTTGCTGGAAGAATTAAGTGTACTGTGTGACCCTCTTGGGACAGAACTCTTAGAATCTTACCTGGCTTCCTCCAGACTTCACCAGCTGTGCCTTTTCTCTCAGATTGTGCTTTGCCTCCTTTCCCTGTAATAAATCTTAGCTTGGGCACAACTATATGCTGAGTCCTGTGAGTCCTAGGCAACCCACTATCCCGAGGGTGATTTTGGGAACCTGTGACACTGGGAGTTACCAGGAACAGCAGGTAATTCAGTGCTGGGAATAAAAATGTAAAAGAACCCGTCCCAATCTAAATGGTTGCAGTGGACTGGTCATGTGACCTGACCTTGATTGGTCAGAGTGGAAAGGTTATTCTGCTTCATCCTGCAGACACACATGAGGATGCCTCTTTCCTATTGTAAGGTATACTTGTCAGAAACATAGCAAAGGGACAAGGGTGACACTCAAGGGATGACTCAAACAGTTCTCAACTATGCCAGAAGCAAAATCTATTTAGCTAAGAATTAGAACAATAGAAAGATCCTTCTAACAAAGTGCTAAAAAAAAAAAAGGCCCAAAAAACAAACCTAAAGGTATTGTAAGGGCCATGACTATTCCTTATATCAAATCAAGAATAATACTTTACAAGATCTCTGGAAATGTATACAAGACCCCAAATGAAATTAAGAGGCCAAGTTTTCAGAAGTTATATTGTCAAAAAAGCCCCTAATCTGTTATACTGAGACCTATGACTGTTGGACACCGTGGCAGTCTCTGAACCAAGCACTCACATCAAAGTGCTAAGATCAGAAGTATCCCCTCAGACCTTCCCACTTCCACGCCCACCCCCATCCATGACCACCAACAACAACTGGGGAATCTTCCCTCAGTGCCTTTCTGAAGGTGGCCTTAACTTAGGATCTAGACCAGACAAATTGGTTGGCCAAACAACTTACTCTACATCCAGATAAGTGAGTCAACAAAGAGATGCTTATGAGGCTCACTGTTCCTATCATTCATCCTACTAAGCTTACTCAGCAAGATGTGATATATATATTCTGTACCAGTAATCCAGTAATCAATGTCATCAATGACACTTCTTTCCCCCTTTTTACCTTAATCTTTAGTCTACTTTACCTTATCTGGTAGATAGAAGCTACATTTATCATTTATCCCATAAATAGGATGGTGAGGAGTCACGATTAAATCAGATTAAATCAAAGCTGATGGTGGAATAAACACTATCCAGAAAACCTGAACTCAAAAGAGTGACTTTATTGTTTCACTTCACTGTAAAGAAACTGTAAGTAAATTTGTATCATCTCCCATTGGGGAGAATGTGAAAATGTTTGGAATTGTTCAGAAGATAGTTGGATCATGGTTAAATAGGAGCATTTTTGCAATTAAAGGTATGAGGAGGGATGCACGTGTACTAGGACACCAGGTGGTAACTCCAGCTTCAAATAAGACATTAATACAGTAGAGGAAAAATACATCTAAAAGTGTTTTTTCATTTTCCAGGAAAAAAAAATGTGTTTACAAAAAAAAGAAAAACTATGGGGGCCAACTCAGAGTCTTCAGAGATTTAATGCTTGAAATAAAACAAACAAAAAAATTTGCTGAAAGTAATTATGGATCCCCAGTTATCATAAGGGTGGCATCATATCAAATATATCCAGGGCCTAATACACTCGTCATTCCTGAAAAGATCTCACAATCTGTCTCTACAGATTGAAGAGACGATCACCACTGACACTCATGTGCTTTGGAACATAGAACATTGGCCTCCTCTATGAGTAGATGGGTCTGGCTTCCTAGGAAATCATCTCCTTTATCTGTGTTAACAAATATCCCAGCTCTCTCATTTCCAATGTTACACAAGAGTGAGGGAGAGACCCCAAATGAGCCTGCTCCCAATGCCAAGGGAATAGTAACTGCCCCATTTACATAGAGTGCTATTTCTACACAATTCTTCCTCTGGCCAGAGATTATTCAAATGGAGAGATACAGAAAGATTAGAAGTTCACTATAATTTCTTGTCGGGGAATAATATTCATGAAAATGCCCCAGAGTCAGCTTATTAACCCTGGTCCTTAACACAGCATCATCAGATGCCTCGCTCATCTCTTTTCTGGATGCCTCCTTATAACACAGCTTGTTTTATCTCTTTTAGGAGCAGTCCTTCTCTCTTCATGATACAGAAAGGATGCATTTGCATATGGAAATTAGGGTAATCACAAAGACATGATGTAACAAAGTTATCAAATTTTAAAAAATATCTTTAAGGAGTACATTAGACTGAAAACTTCCCAAGGCACTCTGCTTCTCCAGAGTGCAGCGCAGTGCAAAGAGCAGAGGCTTGGGAAGCAAAGGGTCCTATAACTGACTCTCAACTCTGCCACGTACTGTGTTAAGTAGCAGTAATACTTCAAGGGGATTTTGGGGAACTTTAAATTGTGAATTCATATTAAACATTGAAAATAACCTCATAAGAGTAAATATAAGCTAATCAAGTACAGGTCATAAGAATGCTGGTTGAAACTATAAAATCTGGGAAATAGGGCGAAAGGATAAAATACATGGGAAAACAATTGGGAAGATGACAGTTTAGAAATAGACATTTGTAAGACAGCGACAATATAAAGGAAAGCTCTAAGCTCGTGACATGGAACATAATATTCAAATGAAAAATGTTAAATGGCAATCTTTGTTCCATTGTATATTGGAACCACAAACGGCACAATCATCACCAAATAGAAGCTATAAATAGATAATGAGCTTTTGTATTGTCATCAGCCATGTTTACTGAGAAATGAATCAAAATATTAAAGGAAACACTTCTTTGTTCCCAAATAGGATACCAATTTACAAAATCCATTAAGCTTTCCTGCTGCTTTCAGGAAATTTTCCATATAGTCCACATCTACTTCTATCGCAAATGTCTATCTGAGATCTTGTCACATGCTTGTCCTACTATGTCTTACAAAGAACTGAGTCAAACAAAGAATCAATATGCTTTTATTTTTTTTAATCCTTACTTTTTTCATTTCCCCCTTTCTTTGTTGTCCTAACTGATCAGGTCAGGGGAGGTAGAACTTCCTGAGGAATATTCCATATGAGCAATAAATGCTGGATTTAGTCTCTTGGCAAATGGTAACACTGAAATGAGTGAGATACATGAATAAGGTCATGTTTAAAATACATGTCTAAACTGACATAGCTTTGACCCTCCTTCACTCAGGTGATTCTCCATCTGTGAATATATGACTCTCCCACCTCTTCATATCGAACTAGAAACCAAATGTCTTTTCTTGTCCCACATTTTTACACACTTTTCACTTTGCAGTTTTACTGCCATCACTTTAGGTTAGTTACCAACTGATGGTGACAATAATGATTATCCGATAATAATTATCACAATAGTTCCTTTATTGTTTTTTTTTTGCTTCCCATCTCTCTCTAGTCCATTGTGTTCTGAACACTGTACCACACCAGTCTTCCTGAAACATGAAAAATAATCATACCATTCACAACAAAAATTCATCAAGAGACATCTAAAGTCTGTAAGGTAAAGGAAAAATTCCTTAGTCTGGTATTTAAAGCTTTCAAATCAAACTTCCCAGTCTTATGTCCCATAACTTATTTACATAAATCATTTACTCCAAAGAAAGTCATGACCTTTATTAAAACTTTTCACTCCATGTGTTAAATGTACTCCCCAGTAATTCCTATGCAGGCACCTTACCTATTGAATTTAATACAGGGTGAGCAAACGTAGGTTTACAGTTATTAAAAATAAATAACAAAATAATTACTAAATAATACGAGAATAAACTTTCACATACTCATAACTGTAAACCTATGTTTGCCCACCTGCATAATTACTAATAATAACAAAAAACTAAATCTTGAGATATATCAAAATCTCATAGAATCTGGCCTTCAGGTACACATTCTCATGATTTTGCCTAAGCAGAATCACTACTGGAAAACAACATCATAAAAGTCAGAATAGTAATTCATCACGTCAATTGATTTTTTATTTCTAAAAGCAAATATGTCCTTCCCGTGAAGATACAGACTTTGTCTTTTAGTCCTCTGCTGAATTCTCAACACCTGCATCACTCCCTGGCACCTAGTAGGTACAAAATAAATGTTTTTTTAAGTGAATAAACCACAGTGGAACAATAGAACAGATCACACACAGCTTTATTTTAAAATTTATTGGTAGAAATAGATCTTCAATGCATACTTTGTGTTTATATAAATTCTACATTCTTTTAAGGGTGTTTTGTTTTATTTGGAGTTTTGGGGTCTCCGAATGAACTTAACATATTATTTATGCATTTGATTCTTTATAGGCATTTCTTAGACTCTAAAATGAAACCTGAGAATCCATGCATATTGTGTACCTTACTTAATTTAATTCAAAGAATTATCTGCACTTTCAAAAAAGTCACAAAAAGGCTGAATTCAAGTTAAATAACCTACATGTTCTAAAATGTTCATGTTCCATCTCTGAATAAAGACTTGTTCAGCATTATATATTGCTTGCTGTCATTAGTAAGTCAGATTGTCAGAGATGCTTCATTAAATTATCTATTTTAAAATATCTTAATCCACTCCTCCCAGAGATGATCTTGTAAATACTAAACACTGTGCCATATGCAGTATTAGCTGAAAAGCTTAAATAAAAACCAAACTGGTAGTTTTTAGACTGAGTATTTTAACCTTAAAATTATAGAGCTATATATACACATATGGTGTACTCTATATAAATTTAACATTTCAAGTAACTTAAATACATTTAGCAAACATTCAGCCAAATACTCTTTTCACGAAAAGATATTGACCTTAGAATAGAAAGGTCATCAAAGGCTTATTTAGACACCAACGTCTGGACATAGTACTAGGCCTATGGAATTTGAAACTCCAAGTAAAGTTTGTTGTACTATTAAGAAAAACAAGGTTGGTTTTTAGCCTTCTGTACTGTGCAGCACAAACAAAAGTGCTTAGTGTGACAAAATTACCAAAATAAAAGCACTTTAAAGGTTATTTGGTTCTGGAAATATTAACTATTCTGTACTTTTGGATAATTTAACATTTGTCTTTTAAATTTTATATAAAAGCTTTCTTTTTAACAAGCTTAAAAAGCACACAAAAAATAGTTTAAACTATAATAATCTGTTATTTTTTGTCCTGGTTAGCTCACCACAAATAACTCAACAAAAGAATGCTTGAATACCCAGCTCTACTAGTGTTCAATATTTGAATAGATCCCTCGCTTCATCTATTGTGTGCTACACTAGACCCTAAGACAGGCTGCCGGCAGACAGGACAAGTGCAATTCTCTGAGAGCCATCGGTCAATACAATGGATGTGAAATTCATGCATGCATGGTAACTGCCTGAGCTTGTTTCCAGTTACATAGTCACTGATACAAACACTACAGATTTTACCTAGTTCACTGTCAGTACTGGAAGACTCATAGTTCCGGGTGGAAAGATTATCAATCTGTTCTTTGGTTAAACCACATACGTGATCATCACCATCACCTTCGTGTAGTAAAAAGAAGTGAGCAAGGCGAAGAATAGGTACTGTTCCAGTTTCCATTAAGTTATTTGAATTTCCTAACTGCCTACCACTTCTATCACTGTTTTGGGCATGAGGCTGGGTGGTCTCATTCTCATCACTCATTCCAGGGCTGTCTTCTTGGGCCTGCCTGGCCTGAGATGAACCTTCATGGTACTGGCTGATGTCGTTCACTGGACCCGAGTTACTTAGTTCTGAGTGTATGTCTGGTAAATGCTGACCATTTCTCTGAATCTCTGACTCAGATTCAGCCTCCATTGAAGAACTCAGTTCTCCAAATCCAGTCATGATCTGTCTTAAAATTGACTGAAGAGCCACTGAGGATGGTTCAACAAGCTCGTTCTCAGATATTCTCTGGAGAGGAACTGTTACGGTACTCACATAGGTTCGAACACCTGACCGCTCTAAATGAGAAATAGTTCGTTGAAAGCCTCTGCTATTACTTTCGATGGTGACCGTATTTTCTGTGAGCCCTACTCTAGATCGAGTTCTGTTTGCAATGCTGTCCCGATCTCTGTTCTCTCCAGGATGAATCCTTCTCACTTGAAGGTCCAGTGTGATTGTTGGATGTCGTGCAGCAGTTGAGGATCTGCTAGATTCTTCTCCTTCTTCTACTGTTATTCTTGACACAAGTCTTGAGTTAGACAATGGGGTATATGCTCTACCTCTGCGTGCTCTATCTCGTTCTAAAAAGACACGAGTTATTCCTCTCCTCCTAACAGACCTTGTAATGGTTTGTTGGACAGGTCTACCCTCCCTCTGTGAATTATGATAAACAGTGTCCCTTTGTCTTTGAATTGGTGAACGACTTCGACTATTCAAAGTAGACTGTAATCTTGTTGGCTCTAATCCTTGGTTTGTATTCCTCACTGTAACATTACTTCTAGCCCCACTTTCCCATACACGTGCTGCTCCAAATCGTTGCCCCTCCCTTGGCCTGAGTTCACTTCCACCTGATTGGCTTGTGTGACTACTGAAATTAGCATGTGGAGCCCTAGTTCCAGGCATGCCAAGTGCTCCTCTGGTTCCATTTCTTAATCTTTCTGATGTTGAGAAAGATCCTTCTACTGAATTCTGCCCCCTTGAGCCAAGCCTAGTTCTTGGAATGTTGGAACTACTACCACTGAAATTTACTGAGGTTTGGCTTCTTGTTCGCCTAGCCACAGGACTAGTTGATCTTTGCTGGCTATTTGTAGTATGATCACTGCTGATATCTGAAAGGGGGATGCCTGTATAATCTTCATCATGAGTTTCAAATCCTCCATTCTCATGATTGATGTGGATTTCCAGACTAAACCGAAAGTCTCCACTATTAGGGTTTGTTCGACTCACAACTCTCCAAGTTTGGTTCCCATTTTGTCCACTTCGAATTGCATGGCCTGTACGACGAAAGGTATTCAACCATTCCAGTAGAGCATCTTCATTTGAACTTTCTCTAGGGACTTCTGAGTCTGGGAAGCAAACCAAACCAACTTAAGACCAATTTTTAAAATCTATCTTTAGGTTTTTATTGAAAGCTTGCATAAAAAAGTTTTGATTAAATTAAATTTCATTTAAGAACATCTGTGCATTTTAATGAGTGAAAATGGCAAAAAAAAAAACCCAACTTCTCATAAGAAAGGTATACACTATAAGCATATTATAATACACACTTACGTATTATAAATATTTACTATTTATGCAAAGCTGTGAAAAAAATCCTCACGCCTGCTTTCTATATGCCTATTATTGGCAAAATATTAAGGTAAATAAGAAATATTTCCCATATCAGAATTATACATTTAGATTGCTTTATTCATATGGCAATGCCAGTAAAATACAGTGGCAAAATTTATATGTAATTCATCTTAAATTTGTGGAATCCTTCTGGTAAAGGTAACTCAATCAACATTTTTGCAACTAGGTATTTTTGTAACTTTGGGAATTTTATCCTATTTCTCAGGAACTGCCAAAAATTTACAGCTAAAGAAATGTGGCTTTCTGAATACATTGTTGGAACTACATTATCTGTATTTATATAAAACTCAGAAATTCCAGGCAGGTTATTCAAATTCTCTATATAGCTGTATCCTTATCTGTAAATTGGAGATAGTAGTATAAATTCATAGAATTATCATGAGAATAGAATAAGCTATTGTATATAAAATGAAAAATAGTACAATACCTGGCACATAGGAAAAACTCAATGGTAGCTATTATACATAATGTAATAAAATACATTTTCTGTTCATTTAGAACATAAGCTCCATGAAGACTAAGGCTTATTCACATTAAATCCCCAGCCTCTACAACAGTATCTGGTACAAATCAGTCTATCAATTAATATTGCTTAATGAATCAGTTCAGATATAAATGTGTCCCTGAAAAACTGTGACTCTGACTCTGCTTTTAGGGTAAGCTTAAGTTTTCCAATTTAGTCAGTAGATTACACAAAGTGAAAAACTGAGCAAAAAGGAAAAAGGACAGATGGACATGGACAACAGTGTGGTGATTGCAGGGGGAGAGGAGGATATAAGGGGACTAAATAGCAATAAAAAATACAATAAAATATTTTAAAAATTAACAAAAAACTGAGTAAAAAGCATTTTAATTCACATTAACTACATAGACTTTAACCTTAAAGTCTGTTCTACTCAAAAACAGCTATTAAATGAGATTGCTTTGGTTTCATTTCATTAGTGCAGTCTTTCATAAAAAGCTTTTTAAAGTGTTGACTTAAAGCTGTTAATCAGCCTCTGGTGTCATAAAATACATAACAACCTTAGCCGTATTCTAAAGATATAAGCTATTTTACATGTGGTAAGTATATTTTCAATATGGTAGTACAATTTATATATCTAAACATAAAGTAAAAAAAAGGGCTAATACCCAATTTACATTTTAATTTGGAAAAAGACCTGAGTAAAAGGCATGTAAACATTAATCATTCTAAATTCAACTTCCTTCTTTAATTACAATAACATAGTGATAAGAGTGTGTGTCCAAGAGTTCACTATTCATCTAACAAAATCTTTCCTACCCTTCTACCGTTGTGAATGCAGTGTAATGGTCACACAGACAAGCTGGCAGTTAGGTGTGGCCACGTCACGAAGACCTCATCAGTGGAATGGGAGTGGGAGTGATATTCCTCACTTTCAGGCTGGTGCCTGTATCTCCTTTATGCCAGCTGGGACCTAAATATGGTTGTGACTCAGCTCCATCAGGCAACTAGTACCCTAGCACAGTCGGATCCAACAAAACTTTGTGTCATAGCAGAGATGTTCTGTATCTACCCTGTCCAATGCAGAAGCCACTAGCCATGTGACTGTTAAGTGAATGTGGCTAACATGACTGAGGCACCGTATTTTTTATTTTGTTTAATTTGAATGGCACAGTTGTAGAAACTCTGCCGGGCAGATGGGTCTCAGGAGACTTTATGGAGCAAAATTTGCCTATCTTCTCTGGCCTGTTAACATGAAGGGAAGATAGAAGTTTATTTAACGTAGAAGTTAAATAAACTTCTATCTTATTGAGCCATTGCATTGTTTGGTTATTAATAGTCTTTGCCATAAGTAGTATAGTATTCTTAATATTATATATGAAACTACTAGTAATAAATACCTCTGGGGATGGAAGTGGAACTGATAAGAGGGACATTAAGTTGGCTTCACTTTTAACTTTATATACTTTTTATTCAGTTTGAATTCTTTTTACAAGTACTTTCTTTTTAATCAGTACTTCTTATATTATGACTTAGTGTTTGTTCAATAAAATGACAAAGCAAACACAAAAACAACAAAACAAGCAGAACAGGTTTCCTGACTCAGTCTTTCTGTATTGCTCTGCATAAATCTCTAGAAGTTAGGTTTAGTTATATTACTTTAAAAAATATATTGTATACATTCTAAGGTTAAAAGGAACTATGGTGGTTAAGTAACTTAATTGTATACTATTTCACATACACGAGCTCCCTGAAGGCAAACTGTGTAAGCCATCTCTGTATTCAAACCCTGTCCCATATTGCCTAATTATCCTGCTTTGCACATAATACATAAATACTGAGTAGCACAAAACTGGAAAACATTAAAAACAAATATATTATACAAGAGCCAGTAAATTCATTTCTGCAATTGCTCTAATAAAACTTGTTCCTTATGGAAAGGAGTCCACAATACCTCTGGTATTTGTCCCATTTCTCAAGTCAGGCTGAGATGCTAACTGTTCCTTGACTCCATCTAACCGCTGTTGTAGTTCTTCTGATGTTATTTCTCCTAAAACAATGAAAAATTGCCCACTGAAATTAAAAACTTCAAATTAACTAAGTTTTATTATAACTCATGAAGGATAAGACTAATCTTTAGCTGTAGAAGATATTTTATTGTGCTCATTCTGTAAATTAAAAACAGTTAAAATATTAAAATGATGCAAATACACATCATTTTGGTGGCTTCATTTATTAATATTTTATTTAAATTAAGATTTAATTTGAATAATTGATAAAGTGCTCTCAGTCAATACACTTAGGAACTCATAACCTATAATTCCATTGATTTTTGTCAGAGTTAAAAAGAAATTAAGAAGGGAGTATTTCTAGAGAAAACTTCAAATCTTTATTTACTTGAATTTTACCTCAACAGTTCAAGGGTATGGGTCATCAATAGACAATATGTAAATATGTACTATGTAAGTATATAATACACAAACATACAAGTTTCAAAGAGTTCATCAGTAAAACAAATTTGTAACATTTATAGAGCACATTGGACTTTTTGGCAGTTATTAATTCAGCTAAATTACATTACCTCAAACATAACAACTGAGTTTTAAATACTGTAGTCCCCCCCTTATCTGTGGGAGATATATTCCAAGACCCCCAGTGGATGTCCAAAACTGTGGATAGTATCAAACCCTATATATACTGTTTTTTCCTATACATATACGCCTATGATAAAGTTTAATTTTTAAATTAGGCACAGTAAAAGATTAACGATGACAATTAAACAGAACAATTACAACAATATACTGTAATTAAATTTATGTGAATGGCTTTGGGGCCATTATTAAGTAAAATAAGGGTTACTTGAAGACAAGTACTACCACACCACCACAGTTAATGTGATAACTGAAACTGCCACTAAGTGCCTAATGGGTGCGTAGTGTAAGTAGTGTGATATGATGGACAAGAGGGATAATTCAAGTTCAGGGCAGGATGGCACAAGATTTCATCATGGTATTCAGAATTGCATATTTATTTATTTATTTATTTATTGGGTAACTGAAACCTCAGAAAGAGAAACCATGGATAAGCAGGGAGGCGGTGGGGGAAAAGCAGACACACAACTATCATAATTTTATTTGTAGAAATATTACTTAAGAGAAATAGGGCCATCTGTGTAAATATTTGACACTATTATGTACATTAACCTGTCTGTCAGTTTGGTATTTGTATAACAGTGCTCCATGTATAATATTCTTAACCTAGTTATAAAATACAGAAGGCATCCATATTCTATTTTGTTATATTAAAAAGTTCTTAAATTCACAGAAACAGTACACTATATATTGGGAGAGAGAAGAGGGGCAAGAAACTATCCTTATTTTGTAATTCCTCCTAATGATGATGAAAAAGGTGTCTCCTCTTTTACCCGTCTCTTACCAGGGGTGCCTAAAAGACTATGGTCTCTCATTAGCCGGTAATCTTCATCACTGAGTTCATTAACAAACTGATAATAAGCTTCCTCTCTGTGGAGACGCTCTTGCTGCCGTCTTCTCTCATTTTCACGATGATCATGGTCTGGAAATGAGGGTTCTTCACCATCATCATCTGATCTAGATCTAGACTGATTCATACTGAGATTCCTGGCTTTCTGTTTAAACAACATACATATACATATAATTCAAGGTGTTAGTCATGGACTATATATACATGGCTTCATGTAATTAATTTATATATATATTTTTTAATTTTTATATTTTTAAGATTTTTAATTTACTTTTTAGTGAGAGGGGAAGGGAGGGAGAAAGAGGGAGAGAAACAATGATATGAGAAACACCGATCAGTTGCCTCTTGCATGCCCCCATTGAAGACCCAGCCTGCAACCCAGGTATGTGCCCTGACTGGGAATCTAACCTGTGACCTTTCGGTTTACAGGACACCATCCAACCCACTGAGCTACATCAGTCAGGGCAATATTTTTATTTGTATATTTTGTCCCTTACTCAAATACTTCATGTGCCAAATCTTGCAATGAGAACTTCTATATAAAATGGAAAATAGCTTCTAGGAGGTAGAATACATTGGACCTACTTATTTGCCTAAAGCCTTCATTTAAGTCAGACTGGATTTGGTTTCACCACACATTTCTCATACCTGAATGCCAAAGTGATTATCTCGTTTTATACCCTTTGTCCAATAAAGTTGGTCTGAAAGCCCTCATTAATGTTTCAAATATCTGGGTACTTCATGTTAGCATACAAATTTTAAGCTTGAATCACACACTGTCTTTATTTACTAAACAAATGGCTATTGGGGGGTTATTATTTACATTTATTTTCAGCAAGGGTATTCTTACCAAAATAAAGCTCATAAATGTAATATTATACCCCCCCAACCCAAAAGTACTTTGTCGAGGTAACAATAATTTATCTTACTGAATAGACTTGACATTGATGTCTCCTTAAATCTAACAGGAAAAAATACCTCATGCATGGCTCTGAGGTTTGTTAAGAGTACATCAGAGTACTTTGCATCTCCACATCTCAAACCTCATCCCTAAACCTGGAATTGTCAGTTCCAAAAGTTTCTGAATGCCAGTGAAATGTCCTGATATTGCCTAAGCAAACACTGTTTGGGATTATACTTAAATGTCATCCCTGAGAAGCTTACTTTTAACCTATAAGGAAATCAAGGGAGGAAATTATTTGTTTCATAAATATTTTTTAAATTTTTCCTTTATTGATGAGAGAGAGAGAGAGAGATCAATTTGTTGTTCCATTTATTTATGCATTCATTGGTTGATTCTTGTATGTGCCCTGACCAGGAATGGAACTCGGCAACCTTGGCATACTGGGACAACACTAGCCAATTTAGTTACCCTGCCGGGGCTGAGACTTTCTTAAACACATCCATTTAGAAAGTCATTAAAGCAATTGTTCTCAACTGGGAGTGCACATCAAACTCACTAGAGAAAATTTTAAGAAATACAGATGCCCAGATCTCATCCCCAATCCTTGGTCAGAATTTTCCAGGGTAGAGCCAAGTCAGTCTTTAACAGCTAACATGGGTGTTTCTGTGGATGAAATAAACTATTCCTTAAACATTTCTGGTAAGTAATATAGCACATGACTTAATAGAAGCCGGAAAATCGAATGACTAGTTTGTCAGTGAAGCAACTGTTGAAACTCTGACTCAGTGTTTGAGAAGCAAACTACTTTAAAGTGAAATTAGCGTGCAAATCTAAACTATTGTATGAGTAAGCAACAATCCAATTTCATGCATATCTTAACGTTAAATTACAAATTCAAGGATGTTTTACAGTGATTATGCAATTTTTAAAGGAAAGATCTAGTAGCACTATTCAATCAAATGCAAATTAACATACTACTAAAGCCTCAACATTTATTTCTATTTTCAGAATCATAGGACTAGATAACCATTAGTAAAGAGCATATTTGGTAGGTAAAGCAGTAATATGATTTTTGTATCAAACAATTTAAGAATTTGAATCCTATAATAAAACCAAGCTACCCTAACAGTATTCAAAACTTAAGGGCTTCTTCTCAAAGGTATTTTTTGTATAATTAACCACAATTAAATCAAAGTGTATACCTTATTTTCCTTTCAACATGCTTTTAACATATGCAATGGTATCCATTCTTCAATAGCTTTTATGCTCTTTTTGAGAGCTGCCCATCTGAAGCAATAAAAGAAAGTTAAATTACTCAATAAATTGTCTCTTTGAAGGCTAGGAGCGGCCGGTAGTCCAACTCTGCTGCAAAGTCAAAGCAAAATCTCCAGTGAATTTTGTTAAGATGCTCACCTAGAAAATTAGATTTCAAAACAGATCATGAAAAGCTCCCCCAGGGCCGTTTCTCTCACCACGGAATCTAGCCCTAGCCTCCCACACTGGACGGCCCCTGGGATTACAACTCCTCTCTAAAAGACCTTCCTTTCTAGGCGTTCCCATTCGGAAGTGGCCAGGGTTAAGTGTCTCCTGCTTACTTCTAAACCTGCACTTTCTGCTACCCCCACCCTCCTCCGGCTACTGGTTCCTTTTCTGGCCGTTGCGACCCAGGCTCGCGCCCGGGTACGGTCCCCACTACAATAAACAAACTGGGCTGAAGGGCCAGCCAACCTCTTCCCAAAGCTTCCCGTAGCGACCTAGATTCCCACAGAGAAGCAGGTGACAGACGGTGCATCTGAACCAATCACCAATGACGGGAGCTCCGTGAGAGACAAGAAACCAATCGGAGAAGAGATGGCCCTCAAGGACCGCCCGCTTTCTCAGCGTGACCGACCGAGCGGTGGAGCCCAGAGGGATCTCATGAGCTCACCTCCCCAGGACCTGAACTATCCTCCTCCAGCCGGAGACAAATCCTTGACAAGCGGTTGTCCTTTCAGATCTCGGAGGCTGTGACAGGGAGGCGAGAGCGGCTTTCCCCGGAGGCTGCTGCGACTTCTAATCTCTACTAAAGAAAGGCCAGAAGCCCAGGCTGCAGCTTGGGATCGTTCAGCCGGAGGGAGGTTATGAAGGGGGAATGGCAGACCCCATCCCTTCTTCGCCCAGGCAGGTCCACGCGCTCGGTGGAGAGGAGAGGGCGCTCGCGTGTGCTACTGAGAACTGCGTCGGGTGGGACGCGCGAGTCCGGCCTGCCGCGTTCCGCCCTCCGCGCCGCCGTCTCAGCGCTCGCGCCCTGGACTGGGAGTCCCTGGGCCTCCTGGAGTGCTGTGTGCCCGGCCGTTCAGCGGTCACAGCAGCCGCTAGTCCCAGGGACACAGCCTGCTTTCCACTCTCGAGTAGCAGCACCTACTCTGCGCTTTGGTGCCGCTTGTTTGCTGAGGGACCACAGAGAGACCCCACAGTCTTGTGCCTACGTATCTCAATGTCCCAAGTTTCCCGAAGTTAACCAGCCAGGCTCTTTCCCTTCTTGCTCATTGGGACCTGGAAATTACAAATCTGGAAAGGACAGCCTCCCGCTGATACTTGTTTCTTCACTTTCCCGCTAGGAAGGCACTGAAACCCCCTACATTCACACCTCTGGTATTCTGAGTTTAAACCGTTATCAAACTCACCATTAGCTAAGCCCTTGACTAGACTTTGCCCAGCCTGGTTATACACACTGACTACATTCCTGACGTCCTACCATCCAGAAGACTTCACCAGACTTAATCATCGCCCTGCTGTTATTCTTCATTTCACCTCCTTCCCTCCCTCCCTTCCTTCCTTCCTTCCTTCTTTTTCCTACCTTTCTTCCTTCCTTCTTTCCTTCCTTCCTTCTTTCCTTCCTCCCTCCCTCCTTCCCTTCCGTCTTTCTTTTTTCTTTTCCTTCCTTCCTTCTTTCCTTCCTTCCTTCCTTTCTTTCATGGAATGAGGAGCCACTCTATCCCCATCATTATGTTGAGCGCCTGGATAACAGACAGATGTCTTTAGCACACGTGAACTACCAGTGTAGTAGCTGTAGATGGACAACTAAAAAAATCAGCGTATTCTTATAGATACTAAAATGGAAATAAATAAATACTGCAGTCTACAAGGCCCTTCAAATATTTTTGTTGCATATTTCTACAGACTGATCTCTTCTTGGCATCAGGAACTACCAGAATTCCTAAACAATGCCCAAATCCAGTTGTACCTAATTTTCACTATCTCCCAGGAGTCAGCTCATATCTCATTTTCATGGTATTTTAAGACACTTCTGAAGTGTCACCCTCACTCCACCTGCCAGCCAAAACTCCACACATGAAACTAGGAAGATGTCCCTTTGGGGGCTCCTATAGCTCCTTCTGTATAACTCTATTTTAGCACATTCACTTACTTATATACTGAGTGTCCCGATGTATTAGGTGCTAGTGATAACAGCAGAGAATAAGACAATCAAGTTCCTTGCCCTCCTTTTCAATGGAAACAGACAGCCACTGCGAAAGTACTTACAGTGATTTTTTGTTAATTTATGTCTCCCCATCTAAGAATCTAAGTCCTTAAGTTTGAACAAATGGTTTTATTCATTCTTATAGTCCAAGAACTTAGCACAGCACCTGGCACAACATCCTCCTCAGCCTACTGCATGTTTGAGTAGAGAAAAATGCAAAGTTTTTGCAAACAAGATAAATGCATGTTAGTAAGATGACCACAGAAATTGTGAGTACAAGTCAGAGAAAAACACATGTAAGGCATCCAATCGAAAATCATTTTATATATCTCTACATGTTTTAAAGAATATAATATTCCACCAAGTGCAAGTATGTTTTAAATATTAAACTGAAAAAAAAATACATCCTAAGAGTCAAAAAATGAAAAATCCAATCAATTGACTTTACCGGTGAGAAGCTGCAGGCTTTTGTGAGTAGATAGGTCATATAGGTAACTTGAATCCAACACCTCACTTCAGTTTTTGTAGCCCAAGACAACGTGACTAGAAAATAAGACTAGATATGATAATTGAGACAGAATTGAATCACTCCAGATATCTGTTTTTCCAGGCCTCAGGACCTGCCAAAATCTCTGCTCTAAATGATCTCTGTTTACTGAAATGCTGCCTGGCCTTTCTTAGTGCGTGTGCACCTTTTAGCTACAGGATGTTTTACAATTAAGAATTTTAAAATGTAAAAGAATTAAAACTATAACATTAAATGGATTCTGTGTATAATCGGTGTTTTGTGTACTTATAATGTTTAATTAATTTTTGGTATCTTAGAATGACAACCTCAATTAAAATTTAAAATGCAAAACTGAATAATTGATTTAGACTTCTTTTTTTAATTGAATTTATTGAGGTGAATTGGTTAATAAAATTATGTAAGTTTCAGGTGTACAATTCTATAATATAATCATTTATATATTGTATTGTGTGTTCACCACCCAAAGTCAAGCCTTTTTTTTCTTCACCATATATCCTGCCTATATCCTCTTCTCCCTCCCCCCACCCCACTCAGGTAATCACTATGCTGTTGTCTGTGTCAATGAGGTTGGCATTTGGGGGGTGGGGGTTGCTTCATCCCTTCATGATTTAGACTACTAAGTTGAAGTTAAATTCTTACTAGTTCATGGATACTATCAGAACAGCTAAAAGAAATTTAGGCTCATCATAATATGTCTTATGGTTAACTTAAAAATTATCATTTGAGAATTTAGGAAGACATTAAATCCAACATTTAAATTACTTATGAATGAAATAAAATATTAAATTTATAAATACAATTTGTAAATACAGTTTTAGATGTTTAAAAATGATTAATTAAATAAGTATGTGAATGAGATCTAAAGTTAGTCAAAAGCTAGTTCCAAATTAGTTTACTATACTTACCACTAGACTAATAAGAGCTATAATCTAAACTAAAAACCTAAGGTTTAACTAGGACATTGAATTTGGAACCTGATAAATTGCATATTAATTGTTTAAAGTAAAAATGTTTCTAAAGGTGAGGATTTTCTTCATTTCCTCTTAAAATATCTTTTTAAATAGCTTTATTGAGCTGTAATTCACCATAAAGTTTATTTATTTAAAATATACAATTCAGTGAGTTTTAGTATTTTCACAGTTGTACAGTCATCACCACAATAATTTGGGAACACTTTCATCTCCCCAAAAAGAAACCCCACACTCAGAAACAGTCGCTGATTCCTTCCCATTCCACTCCCAGGTAATCACTAGTCTACTTTCTTTCTCTATGATTTGCCTGTTCTGGATATTTCATATAAATGGAATCATACAATGCGTGTCTTTTGTGTCTAGCTTCTTTCACTTCATACACTGTTTGCAAGGGTCATCCGTGTTGTACCAAGTGTCAGTGCTTCATTCTTAAAGAGAAACTTCTGAATAGTATTTTTTTTCCTGGCATATAGAAACCATGCTCAAATACACCCCCTGTTGTGGCTAAAATGTGTCCCTCCACCCTGAAAACTCATGTTTTGAAACCCTAACACCTAGTATCTGAGAATGTGATTTGATTTCAATATAGAGCCTTTAATGTGTTAAGTTAAAATGAGGGCATTAAGGTGAGTCCTAATCCAATCTGTCCTGTGTCGTTATAAGAAGGGAAAATTTGTACACACAGACACTAGGCCATAGGGCATAGCAAGAAGAGAAGGCAGCTATCTGCAAGCCAAGGAGAGAGGCTTAAGAAGAAACCAAACCTGCCAGCACCTTGATCTTGGACTTCCAGCCTTCAGTACTGTGAAAAATAAATTTTTGTTGTTTAAGCCACCCAGTCTGTGGTATTTTGTTATGGCAGTCCTAGAAACTAACACACCCCTTTATCAAGAGTTTAAGAGTTTTACTCTACCAGAAACTCCTCTGGATAGAAGCATGAGCCTAGGGAAATGGAGGACTCAACCTTCTAAACCTGTGTTCTAGAGATGTCCATCATTTTCTTTCAAAGAACTTCCCATTTCTTTGAAGGAGTAGTTCTAACCATGTGACTCCACCTCTCTGGACACAGCTATTTAAATTAAGATCCATGGACTTCTGGTTAAGATGGCAGCATAGGTAAACATGGCTTGCCTCCTTGCACAACCACATCAAAATTGCTACTGAACTATTGAACAAACCGTCATTCAGAACTCTCAGAAACTGAGCTGAGTGCAAGTCCTACAACTATGAATTAAGGAAGAAACCACATCGAGACTGGTAGGATGGGCAGAGACATGGAATGGGCTAGTTCCACAACCATGTGTGGCAGATAAAAATCAGGAGGGATATATCAGGAATGAGGGGTCCCAGTGTCACACCAGGCCCCCCAACCCAGGGTTTCAACACCAGGAAGATAAGTCTCCATAACTTCTGGCTGTAAAAACCAGTGGGAATTGAGGCTGTGGAAGATAGTAACTGCTGGACTCCCTGGCACTTACTCTTAAAGGGCCCATGCACAGATGTACTTGGACTCACTCCGTCTGAGCTCCAGCAGAAGGGCAGCAGATTGAATGACATCAGAGAGAGAAGTGGGGGGAGTAACTGAATTGTCCAGCATCAGGCTGAGAGGTGTGGGGCAGCTTTCTCCCAGACAGAAGTGCTAGCAGAGATCGTTGTTCCTTTTCTGAGTCCTCCCCTCATAGAGACAGCAGGTGGGCACCATATTTGTGACTCCATCAACCTGCCTCACACTATTTGCCCAACCCTGGTGATTCCCTGAGGCCCTGCCCAACCCAACTTTCAGGCCCACCCAAGCTGTTTCCAGTGGCTTTTCCATATGAATGGCTTGTCTTGGCCTATGCTTCAGATTTTCCTAAATCCTCTCGAACAACAGCATCTGGCTTCAGCAAGCCCTGTACCTCTTGCTAAATTGCCCCAGGCCTGGCACTAGCAGCATCTGGCCATGGTTCACAGTTTGGTCTCCACTGGCACCTCCAAACCCAGCACAAGTAGCAGCCACTTGCAGGTTGCTTTGTAGCTAATCCTGTGTGACCCCAGATAGAACACAAGCAGTGGCTGACCTTGGATGTGCCAACAGCAATCAACTGCAAGAGGAAGGTGTACACAGCTCACACAGCTCACACAGTAGGTGCATGCACCTTGAGTACCCAGATTGGATAATAGGGGAGGCTGTGCCACTGGAACCTGAAAGACACCTACTACATTAGGCCATTCTACACAGCCTGAGAGACATAGTGGCTTTACCTAATACATAAAACCAAATACAAGAAGACTGCCAAAATGAGGAGACAAAGAAACATGGCCCAAATGGAAGAACATAACAAAACTCCAGAAAGAGAACTAAACAAAATGGGGACAAGTGATCTACTAGATGCAGAGTTCAAAACGCTGCATGCCAAATGAACTTAGTGAGGACCTCAGCTGCACAAAAATATCTAGTCAGAAATGAAGGATACACTAATTGAAATAAAGAACAATTTACAGGGGAACGACAGTAGAGTGGATGAAACAGAGAATCAAATTAGCGATTTGAAACATAAGGAAGCAAAAAACAACCAATCAGAACAACAAGAACAAAAAAGAATCCACAAAAATGAAGATAGTGCAAGCAGCCTCTGGGACAGCTTCAAGTGTTCCAACATTCACATCATAGGGGTGCCAGAAGGAGAAGAGAAAGAGCAAGAAATTGGAAATCTATCTGAAAAAATAATGGAAGAAAACTTCCCTAAATTGGTGAAGGAAATAGACATGCAAGTCCAGGAAGCACAGAGAGTCCCAAGCAAGATGGATGCAAAGAGGCCCACTCCAAGACACATCAAATTAAAATGCCAAAGGTTAAATACAAAGAGGGATTTTTTTTTTTTTTGCTTATACAAAGGTTTTTGGTTTTTTTTTTTTTAATTTTTATTGTTATTCAATTACAGTTGTATGCCTTTTCTCCCCATCCCTCCACCCCACCCCAGCTAAACCCACCTCCCTCCCCCACCTCCACCCTCCCCCTTGGTTTTGTCCATGTGTCTTTTATAGTAGTTCCTGTAATCCCCTCTTCCCACTGTCCCCCCCCCCCCTGGCTATTGTTAGATTGTTCTTAACTTCAATGTCTCTGGTTATATTTTGTTTGCTTTCTTCTTCTGTTGATTATGTTCCAGTTAAAGGTGAGATCATATGGTATTTGTCCCTCACCGCCTGGCCTATTTCACTTAGCATAATGCTCTCCAGTTTCATCCATGCTGTTGCAAAGGATATAAGCTCCTTCTTTCTCTCTGCTGTGTAGAATTCCATTGTGTGAATGTACCATAGTTTTTTGATCCCCTCATTTGCTGATGGGCACTTAGGTTGCTTCCAGTACTTGGCTATTGTAAATTGTGCTGCTATGAACATTGGGGTGCACAGGCTTTTTTGGATTGGTGTTTTAGGGTTCTTAGGGTATAATCCCAGCAGCGGAATTGCTGGGTCAAAGGGCAGTTCCATTTTTAGTTTTCTGAGGAAATTCCATACTGTTTTCCACAGTGGCTGCACCAGTCTGCATTCCCACCAACAGTGCACTAGGGTTCCCTTTTCTCCACATCCTCTCCAACATTTGTTTGTGGATTTGTTTATGTTGGCCACTCTGACTGGTGTGAGATGGTACCTCATTGTGGTTTTAATTTGCATCTCTCTGATGGCTAGTGATGCTGAGCATCTTTTCATATGTCTCTGGGCCCTCTGTATGTCTTCCTTGGAGAAGTGTCTGTTCAAGTCCTTTGCCCATTTTTTAATTGGGTTGTTTGCAAGGAGAGAATCTTAAGAACAGCAAGAGAAAAGCAGTTAGTTGTTACCTGCAAGGGAACCCTGGTAAGACTGTCAGCTGATTTCTCGAAGGAAACTTTGAAGGCTAGAAGGGATTGGCAAGAAACATTCAAAGTGATGGAAAACAAGGACCTACAGCCAGGACTGCTCTACCCAGCAAGATATCATTTAGAATCGAAGGGCAAATAAAGAGCTCCCCAAACAAGAAAAAGCTAAAGGAGTTCACTATCACCTAGCCAGTATTATATGAAATGTTAAAGGAGAAGAAGGAGGAGGAGGAGGGGAGGGAGAGGGAGGGAGAGGAGGAGAAGAGGAAGAAGAAGAAGGGGGGAAAAGTGAACAATGAAAATGGCAATAAATACATATCTATCAGCAATTGAATCTGAAAACCAAACAAGCAGAACAGAAACAGAATCATAGATATAGAGAACATTTTGATGATTGTCAGATGGGCAGGGAGGGGGTCAGGGAGATGGGTAAAAAATGTGAAGGGATTAAGAAGTATGAGTGGGTAGTTACAGAATAGTCATGGGGATGTAAAGTACAGCATAGGGAATATAGTAGCTAGAGAACACATACGCATGATGCTTGGAAATAGAAACCAACGTGGGGATTGCCTGAGGGAGTTGGGGGGCAGGGTGCTGGGTGGAGGGGAACAAAGGGGGAAAATTTGGGACAAGTGTAATAGCACAAACAATAAAATATAATAAAACAAAATCTATGCCCAAGATTTCCTGGCAATTTGGAATTATGTCATTGAGACTTTTGTTTAACTGTGAGTAAAAGAACTGAAGGATCGTACAGACTGAAAGGCTAAGATCTTTCAGATGGAGGCTATAGGGAAGTAGATAAGTAATTAGAAAAGAAACAAAGGGTGTTCTAGTTTCCAAGGGGCTCGGTAATTTTGCCAAAAAATGAGTTTGTGAAAGTCTCCTGTGTTTTTAAAAAGATTTTATTACTTATTTTTAGAGGAAGGGATGGAGAAAGAGAAACACTGATTGATTGCCTCTTGACATGCCCTGACTGGGGACAGACCCCGCAACTCAGGCATGTGCCCTGACCAGGAATCAAATCAGCAACATTTCACTTTGCAGGACAATGCCAAACCAACTGAGCCAGACTGGTCAGGGCTTATTCTCCTATGACTTTACATCATCCCCTCTCTTTAATTGGGTTCTTTTACTGGGATTCTTGCACCTAAAGAATCTTCCTTTGATCAGCCAGGGTTCAAGGCAGGAAACAAAAATCACTCTACCTTTTTAGAACATAAAGGTATTTATTACAGGGAATTGGGCACCTACAAAATCTTGGTAATGCATAGAGGAGTGGGCTCTAAGCTGAGCCTCAAACTGACTCCCACAGTCTCATGGGACCAACCTGAGAGGAGAGGTACCATCCCTGAGGTTGCCACTGGAAGTCCCGAGTTCAAGAATGTACTGCCGCAGCTCTGCAATATGGTGATCTTGGAAGCCAACATCAGAATACCTCTGCCACCAAAGCCATCAATTACCTCAACGCCGTCAGAGATAGTAACCTGGAGCTGAATCACTACTGCAGAAAATCCTCACCTTCCCCAAACTATCAGAAAAATAGCCCTAAGTGGGTGGAAATATGACCTCTGTTTTGGTTCAGTTTTCCACATTTGGTGAATACATTTTACTGGCAGAATATAATGTGCATCCAGAACTCTGGCTGCTAGAACATCTGGGTAACATCACTTTTTAGTTTTCCAGACTTTATACAAGATGGCACAGTAGAGAAAGGGAAGAATGGAGGTTGAGCAAGAAAATCCAAAGTACCCAACACTATTCTCACCAATCCAATTAGGCAGAGACTGTACTGGGTCAGATTCTCTAAAAGCAGAGCCTGAGGCAAGGATTCTTGATTTATTAGAGGAGTGTTCTCTGAAGAGAGAGAGTGAAGGAAGCAGGATTGGCTAGGAAGACAAAGAAACAAGAATGAGCCCCAGCTGATGCTGCAGCAAGCATTAACCAAAAAGGAAGTTTTTTGTACCCCTATGCCATTGGATGAGATCTTAAGGGGCAGGAGGGCAGCAGAGCCTCATCAGTGAGATGGCTCCTGTTTTGGCCAAGGGTAATTCTCTAGAGAAGGCAGCATCTGGAATTGTTATTTAACACTCACAGTAGCTGGAGTATAGATGCACTAGCTTAGAAAGTGGATTTGGGCAGGCCACAAACAGAATTCCCTGTAGTCCACCCTTTGCTTAGATCACTTACTTTTCACATTAAGTTACTCCATCTAAGCTGTTTATACAGAATTCGTACTAGTCAAAATTTCTAAGAAATTTCATAAGAGTAGGGTCATGAGATGAATTACAGTCCCTACCACTACAGCTGGTCCTAGGTCCACGACTGATACTCATTATCTCCCTCCTCCACCATCCCTTCTGGATTCCCCTTTACTTGAGCTATCACTACTGCTGCTGTAGATGGCTCGACTGATGGATTAACCCAGCAAGTCATCACTGAGAGGTTTGAGACCCTAGTTATCACACTCTTATCAGGCCATAGTTGCTGTATTTGCCAGTTTATAGTTACAATCAGTCATGGAAATACCAAGAAATGCCTACGGTGGACCTCCCGAGTGCCAAGCATATACCTCTCTCCTTCCATTACATAGCAGCCCCACCTCTTCTTTGCTATTTTACTAGAAGAACCATCAGAACAGGGATGGACAGGTCCATATGAAGGTCGATATCAGTGGAAAAAGAAGCAAACATTAATGAATACTGACCATGTTCCAGACACCAAACCAGCTGTTTTCCTAGCAACCAGAGGGCACAGCATACAGTAGGGGCTCAATAAGTGTTGTTGTATGAATAACAGAGCAGGAATGAAGCAGAGAGCAGGTGGGAGGGGGAACAACTCCCATGTAAGAAATGTCTTGCTGAAAGCTGTCTTTTTTTAAAATACAGAAGATGTTATACCTGGAAGAGACTGCAATAGACTGGGCTGGGAGTGGGGAGAATAGACAGGAACATCAAACTGGAAGTGCTAGAAACTAATTTTGATAAGCATTTTTTATAATTTAGAATGCATATTCTGGGGGAGAAAGCATGTGTGGTAGTTCCCTGGCTAGTCCTTAAATACACATTTATCTGTAGTGGATCTAAATTATTAATCATCCAACTATGGGTTTTACTTCCTGGGATCTCATGTGCCTACTATAAAGAAAGTATTGTGGGGAGGAATGAGGAGGAGGGAGGGGAGCAGAAGAAGAGCTTTTCTGAGTTACTTAGAAATGAAGTTTCTAATCTACAAATTGATTGTATTTGAAAGTTTATAAAGTGCTTACCAGAACACATTTCATCAAAAGTTATATATGTTGGTTTAGTTTCTAATTAGCCCCCAGAGCTAGAAATTTGGCTGAAATTCATTTATTTTTATTTAATTTGATTCCGTACTGTCTTTGCCCTGTAGGTTTATCCTTTTTTCTTTTTTCAGTTTCTTCTTTTGCTGTGGGACCTTTAGCAACTCACTTAAATCTCCATATGCCTCAATCTCCTAATCTGTAAAATTAGGATATAACGACAATACCTACCTAATTTTGAGGATTAAAGGAGTTAATATCTTGCACATAGAAAACATTCAATAAATGATATGGATTATTGTTATTCCTATTATCACATTATTATTATGTGTCTTTGAGGGGGGGGCACTTCCCCACCCCCTCAAAGGCAGAGCCTTACACAAAGAGTCATGTGAAAATGATTTCTTTAGGAAGTGCTCCCAGGAAAAAGCAGTAAGGAGGCATGAGGGAAGGAAAGAAGCCCAATTAAGGGTATAATATCCACTTTGACCTAAATTCAGAAAGGACTCAGGAGACAGTGTAGGTCACCCCAGTGCTGAACCAATCAGAGGCCATAAGAGCAGGAGTTGTTACTTGTAATTATAGTCATTAAGTTAAGATGAGGGTAGCTTAATTCTCAAGTACTTCAGCATCGTATGTAAAAAGGGGTTCCAGGAGCCTGAGAGTGTTAGTCCCACAAAGAGGTAAAGAAACCTGAAGGGACAGAGTGAGTGCATTGACTTGGCATCTGTTGGCTACATCATCACCATCACCATCACCACCTCCCATAAAATACATAATAATACATAGTGTGAAAGGCTTTGTGTTAGCTTCTGAGGATTAAAAGAGCTGTAATAAATAATGTTGAATATAAATAATTGAAATTTTTTTTCAAAAAACCCAGCCACAAGGAAGTTCAACAAACAGGGCTTATAGGACACCATTGGGGTAAACTTTATGCACTGGTCAAATTTTTCAGAACACTAGCTTAGCGATCATTAACTTTTCAAAATAAAACATTAAAAAAACTTTTTTTAAGCTATAAAAAACAGTCCCTGTCCTTCTACATCTTAGAATCCTGTTGAAGAGACAGGAAAAACACACAAAGGTAAAAGTATATGCTAAGTGTCAAATAAGTGTGAACAGAACATTGCTATGGGATTGTATCTGCACTGGGTGATTTGAAAAGACCCCAGAAGTACCTGAGTTGGATCTCAGAGTGGGTAGGATTTAGACAAGAAAATAAGAAAATGGAGTGTTGATGGGAAAAGGAGCGAAATGATGAATGTTTTAGGGTGAATCAATAAACCTGTTCTAATGTAGTGGTTTTCAACCTTAAGCCTTCATTAGAATCACCAAGGAGCTTTAAAAATCCCAATGGCCAGTTGTAGTCCAGATCAATTACATCAGAATTGCTGGGGTGAACTCCAGATATTTCCAATGGATACCCAAGTTTGAGGACCGCTGTTTTACCAAAGAGGAAGCAGTTTATGAGAAATTGGTTAGAATGTTAGAGACACAGAAGAGTTCGGATTGTAGAAAACTTAGCTATGTGAAGCTAATTATTTTAATTTAATTCTAATATTCCTACTGCAAGCTGCCTTAAAGTATTTTCATAAGTCAGCCTAAAGTAAATACAGAGCCTGGAATATTAGATGAAGTAGTTTGAACTTTATGCTGTCGTCGATGAAAGGTCACATAGGGTTCTTGAGAACTTTTGAGCAGAGGGATGATGTAAATAAAACAATTTTAAAATTTAAACAGGTTGTAGGGTTTCAGAGTAGAAAGAGCAATATCTGATGGAACTTGACCTTGGCCAGTATGGGAGAAAGGCTACTGAGAGAGAAAAAATTCCAGAGGTAATGGGCATGGAGTTGCATGGAAACAACAGCCTTGGGTATCAAGAATCAGGTTCCCATAAGACTGTCAGCTGATTTCTCCAAAGAGACCTTACAGGCAAGAAGGGGCTGGAAAGAAGTATTCCAAGTCATGAAAGGCAAGGACCTACATCCAAGATTACTCTATCCAGCAAAGCTATCATTTAGAATGGAAGGGAAGATAAAGTGCTTCTCAGATAAGATCAAGTTAAAGAAGTTCATCATCACCAAGCCCTTATTATATGAAATGTTAAAGGGATTTATCTAAGAAAAAGAAGATAAAAAATATGAACAGTAAAAATGAAAGCAAACTCACAGTTATTAACATCCACACCTAAAACAAAAACAAAAGCAAACTAAGCAAACAACTAGAACAGAAACAGAACCACAGAAATGGAGATCACATGGAGGGTTATCAACAGTGGAGTGGGAGGGGGAGAGGGGGGTAAAGGTACAGAGAATAAGTAACATAGATGATAGGTGGAAAATAGAGAGGGGGAGGGTAAGAATAGTGTAGGAAATGTAGAAGCCAAAGAACTTGTAAGTATGACCCATGGACATGAACTATAGGGGGGGAATGTGGGAGGGAGGGGGTGGGCAGGATGGAGTGGAGTGAGGGGGGGGGAATGGGACAACTGTAATAGCATAATCAATAAATATATTTTAAAAAAAAGAATCAGGTAGTTGTAGAGCTGATGTGGGTAAATGGAGTCAGTCAGACTCCCTTACCCAGACGTCTGGGCAATTAAGATAAGCAGTATTCCCATAGCCTTGAGAGTGGGCCCGCATGTGCAGAATTACGCTTTGTTATGTCTTGGCACCCTGCAGGCTTTGTGTGCATTTAGTATATACGGGAGTTGGGACTTCCCATGGTGCAACACGTGGCTTGAGGCAGTGAGGATTGCCCCACCCTTGAATAAAGGCATGCCAGACATGTTTACGGCTTCGTGAACTTTCTTCTGTCTGACTGAATCCCATGTGAACCTGTCCAGCTTTGAAAAGCTGCAACACAGGTGACCTAACTGTGTTTATGTGTGTTAGAAAGAGAACTATGTGGCTCACAGGAGATCCATGTTTGTACAGGCACCAGCTGGCAAAGACTGGTGATTGGGCCCAAGCAACAAGTCCAGCTAGCTGGAAGGGGAAATATACTGTAACAAAAAGTCAGAGTAATACACGAAGCCTTGAAAAAGTAAACATAAAACTAAACTGTGTTCATATAGATTACTTGCTACACTCTTGTGTCGCAAAACATTTGAACTGAAAAATAGAAAGTAATGTGCTTATGCAAGAAAAAAAGATGTCCAATGAAAGAAAAAAAAGGACAGGATTATATAGTACTATGTATTAATTTAAAGAGGTAAATTCTTAATCCTTTAGAACATGAGAGCAGAGTTCATCAACAACTAATGTGAGAGGTTTTCAGTCTGGGATGATCTTATCAGTCATAGTAATGGAAATCTGTTAGCTAAGAAAGGGAGAAATCATTTTTAACCTGCTACTTACATTATTTTTCAGCTGTTTGTTTTACTTAGTATATACTTGATGGAAAGGTCTTGCTTCCATATACAGATATTAAGAAAGCAAGGAATGAGGGTAGGTATTTATTTTTTAAATTATCTCACAAAAATTATATTAAAAAATTGAAGCTAGTGTTAATGACATAAAAGGTGAAAAACTGTCCTCCTTTTCTTCCTTACCCAGCTTAAATGTTATACTCTCTGTCATTTTAACTACTCTGCTGCCAGTAATCCTGACCCTCCCCCCGCCTCATCTTCTTTTCATCACACACGCCTGACGAGGCCCAAACCTTGGATAAATCCAACATCTGTCTTTGCCTTGGCCTCCACCTGGGCTGTTGAGTGTTGGTGATGAAAATCTCACAATAGGGTAGATGAATATTGATGTAAATGCATGAGCGCACCTGCGAATGGGCCCTGGACATTGGCTAGAAGTCCTACCATGACATTCTCCGGCCAGCTCTCATTCTCCTTCTGCTGAGACTTCCTCTTCACCTCAGCCTCCTCATCACAGGTGTATTTTTCCTTTACCTTACAGGGAAAACCAAAGCCCTTCAACTTTCACCAAATCTACAGATTCACATGTATCCATATTTGGGTAGATTAAAAAACATGGACACGAGCCCTGGCCAGATGGTTCAGTTGGTTGAAGTGTCGTCCCTTATAAGGTTGCAGGTTTGATCCCTGGTCGGTCAGGGTGTGTAAGAGAGGCAGATGATCAATGTTTCTCTCTCACATGGATACTTTCTCTCTCTCTCCATCTCCCTCTCCCCTCTCCCCCACCATACCTCTCTCAAACAGTAAACATACTTGGGTAAGGATTAAAAAAAAACATGGCCACAATATTTTACACTTCCTATTATCAAGAGGTGAGTCTATTTGCCCACTCTTTAAATTTAGGCTGCTCTTGTGTCTTGCTTTAACCAGTAGAATATGGTGGAAGAGATGTTGTGTGAGTTCTAGAGTCCAGGCCTCAAGAGACTTTAAGCTTTCACTTTTCCCTTTCAGAGCACATCCACATGGTGTAAGGAAGTTTGAGCTTGACTGCTGAGTGGGAAAGACCATGTGGAAAGGCCCAGCCAAGAACCAGCACCAAGGCGATGGGCATGGAAATCAGGTCATTCGTAGACCCCCCAGCCCCAGTCTAGCAACTGCCTGCAGCCACATGAGTTACTTCAGGTGAGAACTATTCATTTGAGCCAAGACAACCCATGCAGTTGTGAGAAATAATAAATCATTGTTTTATGCCCTATTGTTTTGAAGTGGGTTGTAAGGCAGCAATAGATATAGATGATAATAATACTTATCCTTTTCTCCTTCCCACCTGTTAAGCACAGAAGAGATGCTCAAGTACCTTCCACCTATGCTCTGGCCCATTCTCTCTTGCTGTGTTAGGGATACAGAACTACATATTATCCTCAATATCTCCCTTGCAACTGGTTCCATCTAATCAGTAATGAAATATCTCCAGTCTCCTCTGACTAATAAAGCTTCCTTTAATCCCATGTCCACTTCCAGCAATAGCCCTGATGCTGAGGGCCCTATTCTTCATCTCTCCTTCACAGCTAACATCATGAATGAGAAAAATAGCTTACATGTACAGAATACTTATTATGTGCTAGGCACCATTCTGAATACTTTAATATGTCATTAATGCCCTTAACCATCACAACAATCCTATGCGATAGTTATTCCTACTATTCCAGTTTTACAGATGAGGAAACTGAGGCACAAGAAAGTAAAGCAGCTTACCCCATTGCAGGTTTGGGTATAGAAGCCAGGTTGCATGGCTACAGAGTCAGTTCTTTTAACCATTCTGCTATAAAATTTGCAAGTGTATTTTATTTATTGTGCTGTTACTGTTGTCCCAATTTTTCCCCTTTGCCCCACTCCACCTGGTACCACCTTCCATCCAGTGATCCCTCCCTTAGTTCATGTCTATGGGTCATGCATATAAGTTATTTGGCTTCTCCATTGTCTATACTGTTCTTAACATTCTCCTGTCTATTTTGTACCTACCAATTATGCTTCTAAATCCCAATACCTTTTTCCCCATCCTCTCCTTCACCCTGCCAGCTGAGAACCCTCCAAATGTTCTCCATATCTATGATTCTCTTCCTGTTTTAGTTGTTTGCTTAGTTTGTTTTTGTTTTCATCTTTTAGATTCAGTTGTTGATAGTTGTGAATTTGTTGTCATTTTAATGTTCATAGTTTTGATCTTCTTTTTATTAAATAACACCCTTCAACATTTCATATAATAAGGGCTTGGTGATGATGAACTTATTTAGCTTTACCTTGTTTGGGAAACACTTTATCTGTCCTTCAATTCTAACTGATAGCTTTGCTGGATAGAGTAATCTTGGTTGTAGGTCCTTGCTTTTCATCATTTCGAATACTTATTTTCTAGTCCCTTCTTGACTGCAAAGTTTATTTTGAGAAATCAGCTCATAGTTTTATGAGAACTTCCTTGTAGGTAACTCTCTGCCTTTCTCTTGCAACTTTTGAGATTCTCTCTTTGTCTTTAATATTTGGCATTTTAATTATGATGTGTCTTGATATGGATCTCTTTGGGTCCAACTTGTTTGGGACTCTCTGGGCTTCCTGGACTTGCATGTCTATTTCCTTTACCATATTAGGGAAGTTCTCCTTCATTATATTTTCAAGTAAGTTTTCAATTTCTTGCTCTTCCTCTTCTCCTTCTGGCACCCCTATGATTCAGACATTGGTCCTTTTGGAGATGTCCCAGAGTGTCCTTAAATTCTCCTCATTTTTTTGTTTCTTCATTTTGTTGTAATTGAATGCTTATTTCTTTCTTACGTTCCAAATTGTTGATTTGAACCCTGGCTTCCTTCCCTTCATTATTGGTTTCCTGTGGGTTTTTATTTATTTCCCTTAGTATAGACTTTATTTCTTCCCTATGCTTTTGCCAGATTCAGTGAGATCTTTGAGCATTCTGACCACCAGTGTTTTGAACCCTATGTCTGATAGGTTGGCTACCTCAGCATGGCTTAGTTCTTTTTCTGGGGTTCTATTCTGTTCCTTCATTTGGGCTATATTTCTCTTCCTGTCTTCTCATTTTGGCAGCCTCCTTGTGTCTGTGTACTAGATAGAGCTGCTTTGATTCCCTATCTTAGTGTACATGTTAAGTTGTATGGGGAGGAGTTTTGGGTATTCACCAGTGTGGGGCAACCTGCTTTGCAGCTTTGTGGCTCCATGTGTGGGGGAGGGGTTGAAAAGGGGACAATATTGCTGTTGGCTGACTTCTGGGGGCTTGCCTGGAACTCACTTCATTTCCAGTCACTTCACCCACTTCTCATATGTGACTGGCGTCCCTCCAGCAGCTGTCCTAGTTGTGGTTCCCAGAGTGGGTGGGTTTGCATATGCTCTGGGCTCTCCTGAGAAACTGGCAGTTTTTTCAGCCACCCCAATCCCCGCCAGGTTTATAGCCAGAAGTTATGAGGCTTTATTTTTCCCAGTGCTGGAACCCTGGGCTGCGCAGTCTGGCCTGGGGCTGGGATTCCTCGCTGACAAGGTGTCCCCCTGGTTTTTCTCCACCATGCGTGAATGTGACACCCCCATTCGCTGGCTGCTGTAGCCTCTCTCTCTGACTGGCCACCCCTTGCTGGCTGCCACCGCCTTGCGTCCTCTCTGCCCCTATTCCTCGTCTCCACCCCTCCTACCTATCTGGATGAATATAGCTTCTTTAAAACCTTGGTTGTTGGACTTCCATACAGTTCTGGGTGTTTTCCTGGGTGATTTTCTGGCAGTTCTGGGTGTTTTTCATTTTTAAGTTAATTGTGTTCCTTCTTATGGTTATGCAATGAGGCAAAGTGTGTATACCTATGCCTCTGTCTTGACCAGAAGCCCCCTTCTGCTATAAATTTATCTAACACTCATTGTTCCATTTCCTTAATTCAAACTTACCTTTCAAGCTAACGCAGACTGATTTCAACCCCCACCTTACCACCAAAACTACTTTTAGTGTCAAAAATGACCTGTATATCGATAAATCGTGTGTTCTCAATGGAACAACATCACCCACAAGAGTTCAAAAGTTGTTTTTTAAGGAGTCAAAAAGTTCTTAGGTATTACTGCAGCTTTTGCCCCTCCAAAGTGTCACAGTACATAAACAAATACACAGTATACCGGTGGTATTAACATTTCATAGGGGTGGACAACTAGGGACAAAAATCTAAAAATAATTCCTGGTTGGGGGTGGGTGGGTAATAGTTTTAAAAGAGGTTGAGAAACACTGTGATAAGTCAAACACCTCAATCTCTATCTTGCTTGACTTCTTGGCAGCACTCAATACTATTGACCATTCCCCTCTTTTCAAAACGGCTTTGTGATGTCACACTCCGTAACTTCCCAAATAAACTCTGGCCACCTCCTCTCAGGCTCTTTTTTTGTTTTCTCCTTTACTCAGTGCGTGATTGTTGGAGGTGCTCAGGAATCTGTATCCACTGTAACACACTTTGCAGAAGATCTAATCAAGTCTCATGGCTGGCGATTTCCAAATTTTTATCTCCAGCTATGGTCTTGATTTTCAGCTTTAGACTCCCATATCCACCTGCCTGCTAGTTATGTTCACTTTATCTGATGTTTGATGTGTCCAAAATGGAGCTCTTAGTTTTTTCTCCTAAACTTGGTCCTCTCAAAGTCTTCCCCATCTCAATAAGTGGCAACATCCTCAGGAGTCCTTTTGACTCCTTCCTGTTCTTTACTTCCCATCCGACTACCAGCCAGTCCCGTATGTATGTATGTATGTATGTTCGTATGTATGTATGTAAGATGTATGTACTCTCAATCTTGCCTCCTACAATCCTTTCTTAACATTGCAGCTAGGATTTTCTTTTTGAAGCATAAATCATATCTGGCCACTCCTTCTCTCACAATCTTTCAATGGCATTTTATTGTCCTAAAAATAAAATCCACACTCCTTACTATGAACTAAGAGGTCCTATATAATCTGCTCCCTGCCTACCTCTTTGTCTTCATGACACACAACTTCCTTTCTTACTCATCACTCTTCTATCACAGTTGCCTTTTTTTCATTCCTTTGTTCCCAGCTTAAGGCCTTGGCACTTACAGTCCATCTGATCCACCTGGACTACTCCGCTCCCTGGTCTTAGCAGGTTTTGCTCATCATTCAGGTCTCAGTTTAAGCATCATCACCTCAGAGAGTCTTTGGCCATCTACCCAAGCTAAAGTAATCTTTTCCCTGTCCCACCTTCCATAACACTGACCTGTTTTCCTTCTTTCACAGTACTCTCGCTTCTCCTGTGAGCTCCCCACCCCCATCTTTCTCATCCCTCTAAATGAAGGTGCTCTCTCATCTGACTGTTTCCGTGACCATATTGCATTGGCCCAGGATGGGCCCCTGACCTAGCTGGATCAGGGATCTTCCTGGAATTTTTAGAACTGGAATTGAGAAACAGAGTCAATTCTTCTCTAATGACAGGCGTCGACTGATATCGAAATCAGCAACTGCTGGTGGCTATGTTTCCAGTCATGTGGAAGAAATGGATTTATAAGAACAAATGACACACATGATTAGGGGAGAAGAAAAGGTGGTTTTGGAAGCAGTTCTTCATTCTGGTTGTTTCTAAGGTCTAAATTATGTTCTGGATGCTTATAGAGTTAGTTGAGAAATTTTTTCCTTGAAAAATTTAAAAAGGCCAGAGTGTCGATTGGTTTAATTTGTTCTTTTCTGTGTCTACCACTGCATTCATATGCAGATGTTTAATATATGCTTTTAATGATAAAGATAATGAACATTCCACCTGCAGAATGGGAGGTTAGATAATTCCCATTCAAAGTGCACTTTAAGGATTCTGATCATAGAATTAAAAGTTGTAGAGACAGGATGTGATCAACTCTGAGAAAACACACTTGGATTTTTGCACTAATATATCAGCACTAAATCCCCCAGCATGCTACAAAAAGTCCACATTCAGAGGCAAGACGTTAAATGTTCCAAAATGACTGCCTCTCCCTTTATTATTATTAAGGTCCAGTTCAACCTTTATAAAACTTAACCTGGTTAAACACATTCTAATTAAATATAATTATGCAAACTTTGTTGGGCACTGTAGGAGACACAGAGATGAGTAAGCAGAGACTCAGCCATTAAAGCATTTATCAAAGGACAGATTTTTTTAAGTACAAAAAATAAATCACTAACATACAAGGTAGTTGTGATGTTTTTATGTAAGTTGCAAATAAAGTGCAAGGGTGCCAGGGATGAGGAGGAGTTCCTAGTAAAGAAAGGCCATATTTACCTAGTTTTAAGAACCAGGAAAGGCTTCATGGCTAAGTTAGGCATTTGAGCTGTACCTTAGAGGATGGGTGGGAATGTAAAGGTCAGAGATGGTATGAGGAAGCATCCAGGCCTTAACAATAAGCTAAAGCATATTTGGCTGTAAGTATGAAAGACAGTGAGCAGCTAATGAAGGCCTGAACTTGTGGGTCAGCAGTGAAACAACAGAATATCTGTCTACTGGCTTTGCCATTCGCAGGAATTGCACGGTATATTCAGTTTCAGAATTTTCAGTTGACATGACAGTAGACTAACCTCTTAGTCTGAAGAGGTGGCAGTTGAATGTGGGGCTGGTGTTTGGGGGCATGTTAAGACTGGAGATGTTATATTTAGAATGTAAATAAAACCACATTTTATGAAAAGACACATGAACACTGTGTGTTATTTAGAACATGGACCAATGAAAGTCATAGACTCTCTAATTTCACTGGTGGTCATCCTGGAGCAAAGAGATATGTGTTATCAGTATGATTTGAGGTTGAAAATGAAACTGAAATAATGGGTCCATGTCCCTGATGTGTTCAGTTCATTCAAATAACAAGTCTCAATCACCATCCTTTGATCTAAGGGAAGTCTATTCTAAAAACAGTTTCAATTCCTCAAGTTTTTGGAATACTAACATGTCTAATGAGTCCTTCCTAGCTCATTGCTTTGGCTTCACAGGCCACTTTTCACCTTTCATAATTGAATTTCTGGCTGCTGCTCTTTCCTTTCCCCATGGAAGCATGAATATGTACTCCACAGGTAAGATCAGGGTAATAGCTTGGGGATAACAGAAGGAAATTATCACAGAAAAGAAAAACCTAAAACTGGATATTAGATATTACTGCTCCTAACATTAGCCAAACTCCCCTCTCAGGGGCCCTAGTGACTGTCTTCCTTAGCTCCCCATCCTAGTGTTGTGTGAAGGAGCCAGATATCATACTACCATATTTCTCCAACCTAGAGTCCAAACCTCTAACTCTCACCTGGCTTCAGAGAGGAAGGCAGGCTTTTCTCTTCCCTGATCCAAGGCCAGCTTCCTTTCCTGCCCCAGCATTACTGACAGTAAGAACATTGTTAGTTTAACCATAGGAATCATTTCTCTGTGTATATGTATATCAAAACATCATGTTGTACATCTTAAATCTATACAACTTTTATTTTTTAAAGGAACTTATTTTCTTCAGGGAGAATGCTTACTTAAATCCACAGAGCGAATTGAGTCAAAACAGTAGTCAAAAGTACATTTAAAGAGGTCTGGAATGCTCGGGTTTGCGAACATCACATGCAGGTGGTGCAGAAGGTGGGTGATAGGTTGGGGCATGCAGTGCGGGGCCAAGCCCAGTTCCACGCTCCTTCACCACTTTTCCTCCAGTGTGGTGATTTGATTTCTCACAATCTGTGAGTAAATACTTGGACAAAAAGACACATCCCTCAAGAAATACAAAATGTATTTTTCAGAAAGGGTCTGAGTCCGTATTTAGGAAATACAGAGTCCAACAGAAGCAACACCTGCTTGAGTGTGGTTGGTAGGGCAATAATATGGGTATGATAATTTATAGTTTTAGTTAGAACATTTCACTTAAAATGTCATATGGTGTGCTTGAGTGTGATATTGTTATTCTACAGAATGACATGCTTATGATTTTGTAATTAAAAAGTATTATTTGTGCTGGACCCTGTAGTGTGATTCTTAGTGCTAAGGAAATAGTCCTGTCAGAGAATTACCCAATTTATGTCACTGAATAGAAAGCGTAAAAACTCATTAATGAAAGCTTAACTTTGTTGTGCACTTACTATAAGCTAGGGAATTTTATATCTCCATTTTGCGAAGAAAGGAACTGAGGGTCCAAAGACACATTGCTTATATATGGAAAAGCAGGATTCACATCCTGGCCACCTAACCAGTCAGTGTACTTAAGCACTAAATAAGATTTAATGCACTAGTTAAAAACAACTTCGTTTAAACCAGTGATGAACTCACTGTTTTCTCAAAGGAAATTTATATAACAGAATAACACTTATGAAGATTTTTCATGAGTATCATTTTCATCATCTGTACATGGATATTTTTGAAATAAACATGGGTACTCATTTATTCAGCAATGTTTCCTGTGCACCACAATCCAGGCATTATACTAGGTATTATGGAAGATGCAAATATGACTTCCTGTAGGCATTTATAATCTACTAATAAAGAGGAAATAAAAGACAGATTTTGATGAATACCACAGAAAAGGTGAAAACAGTGTTATGGGGGTTTAAGAGTGGGAGAGATTACATGTGCTTTTGGGAGTACAGAGATTTATTGAGCTGTAAAAATAAGAATAAGATTTACAGAGCTGTAAAATAAATACAAACATAAAATTAATATAAAGTTGAAAAATGTAAATTAGACATCTAAATAACAGCTAAGATAAAATGAGGGATTAATGTCAAGATACCGGGACTCCTCCAGGTGACACTTTCCCTACCATAAAATAATTAATACATTAGTTTCCATGGATTTAGATCCACTGTCATAATAACTCCTAAAAATTGCTGTTCTTACAGGAAGAGGTGCAGAAGATCATAAAATAATGTACCCTCTGAATGGGTACGAAGCATTTGGATGGTCATCTGTCATAAGTAACACTATTTAGGATTAGCAGGGACACTGGTCATTGATTCAATTTATTGATGTTTGTAATGTGTATCAGAATGTTGATATCATTGTGCAGCTCTTATCAGATAACTCAAGAATGAAACTCAAGAATACACCCAGCGAAACTCAAGAATACACCCAGCGAAAGTCCGTGGGACGTTCACAAATATATAGACTTTTTTTTTTTTTTTAATAATGAATGTCCTTTGAAATTTGCAGTTCAGAAGCGGAATAAAATGTGACTCTAATACAAACTAGCCTGCCTCGCACCTGACTTTCTTTGATTGAGTTTATGGCCCAAAATAGACACTAACGATATCAATGTTAAAAAAAAAAAATTTTCCCCCAAGTGATTGAAATTTATCTAACCTTGGACTACTAATCCCATCATGCAATGCTCCCCCTATTCCCACTATGTGGGGTGGAGTTGTAGGAGGGTGAGAACAGCGGCCGCCCGTGGATTCTGGGCATTGTAGTCTGGGGCTTTGGCTCCCGTCGGGACAGTCCACGTGGTGCCTTTGGCGGCAGCTGTGGGCAGTGGCTACCCTGCTCCCTCCACATGGTCCTCTGGGTGCCAGCTGCGGCGGGGGCAGGCAGCCACCGCGGAGCCGGCTGGAAGGAGGGTCGGAGGTAGCCCAGGCCTTCGCGACGTTTTTGCGACAGCTGCGGCCGTGTTCCACGAGTCTCCTCCCTCCTCCTCTCTCTGAGGAGGTACCGGCTGTTGTGCGGAGCTCCCTTTCTGTTTGAGTGTATGGGAGAATGAGTGAGTGAATGGGTGAGTGTGAGCGTGCGTGTGAGAGAGGGTGAGGCGAGAGTGCGCGTTTGAGAGGAGGAGAACCCGCGGTGGCGACCCTGCCGCTCCCCGCAGCGGGAGCGGAACGCGCGGCCGGAGACAGAACCGGCGCCCCGGGAGCCAGCGGGGACAAGGGCAGAGACACCCGCTCCCCACCCCCAGCTCTCGTCCGTCTGCTCTCCTTCGTCCGGGGCAACCTCTCTGTCCCACCCCACCCGTCGTCCGGCCTCTGCCCTGCTGCCCCCCTGGATGTCCCCAGCGCTCTCGCGGGGCCTCCTGCTGCTCGTGCCGCATCAGTCGGGCTGGTGCTGCGGCCGCTGAGTGTAGAGCGGGCAGGTTCTCGGGGGCTGCGGCTGCCAGTGCTTACCCGGTCCCCAACCCTGTCCCCTGGTCCCCCGAACCCAGCTCTCCGGCCTCGGAGGCTGTGACAATGGACTATGACTTTAAAGTGAAGCTGAGCAGCGAGCGGGAGCGGGTCGAGGACCTGTTTGAATACGAGGGCTGCAAAGTTGGCCGAGGCACTTATGGTCACGTCTACAAAGCCAAGAGGAAAGATGGGTGAGTGTTTGTGTCAGTGCGGGTGTCCGCGCTGGGAGGCGCTCCCGCGGGCCCAGACAGGTAGCCGGGAGGGAGGGAGAGCGGGGCGCTGGAGCGCCGATCTCCCACTTCCTCGACACCCGTATCCGTCGCTGCCAGCCAGGTTTGGGGAGGAAGTGGTGTACGAAGGATTCAAACCCACACTAAGTCGTGCGTGCTGCCGCCTCTCTGTTCTACTTTGGTGGCTCACAGGGAAAAGGAGTCTCTACCCCAAGGGCTGAATACTTTCCAGATTTTTAAATAGAAATTCGTTATGAAACGTCAGTTTCAGTCATTTTGGGGGTTAGATTTATTATGTTAAACTTCTGGGCATTTCCGCACCTGCGTCTGGGGTGACATCTACCAGCCTGAAAGGGAAGCTGTAATCCTTTTCTCCACCAGTTTGTGATTGACTTATTATCAAATTCGGATATTATTTGGGGGAAACATAGCAGCAGGTAAGTCCAGTCTGAAGAATTCTTCGTAGTGATCATCTGCAACATAAATGTAGCAATTGCTATTTAGATAGTGTTAGCTGTGAATTTTACATAGAACAATGGGGGTTTGGTGTAGGGTGGGTGGTAGGGGAAGAGGCCAGTGACAAATAGGGGTTACCTTGTTCAAGCATTCCCCCTCAAATTAGCAGCTGGCAATGAACTTTAAATAGTCTCTTTGCGTTAAATATTCTTTCCTAGAAATAATTAAGTCTATGGTAATGCTCCCAGGTTAGTTTTTTAAACAGGCAAGGGTTCATATTTTCTTTGTCACTAGATGAATGTCTTGTAATATTGACAAAAGAGAAGACAATTCTTAGTTGAGGAGAAAATGTATGTAATTAACTCCTGCTTTTCCAATTGTAAAAATGGATATTGTCTCTGTTGCTTTTGACATTATAGAAAATTGCTGGGAAGGTAATATCAAAGCTTATTATATAATCTTTTGATTTATTATAAACAAAGTAGCTTTTCTGACCATCTCTGTTAGTTTGGTTAGCTACTGTTTAACAATTAATATAATTGCGTGTGCTTTTTTTTCAAATTAGGTAAGGAGGGTACATTCAGAACTACATTAGCACTAAAAAATGAAATCATTCCTAATGCTGAAGTTATCTGGGGGGTGTGAGAGGGAAGCCATATTTATAACTACTTCAGTATTTTGGATATTGAAAAAGGAAGTATATATTTATTCAACATTTTTTCTTAGATTTACTGAGATATCTTTCTAAAAAACTTAAAATGTACCTTAAGGGTAATATAATAATTCTAGTTAATTTGGAGTGTGCATTTCAGTTCTTACATGCAGCAGCAAAGCAGTACAGATGTCTGCAAAAGGTGGGGATTTGAAAACTTGAGACCCTGGGTGCTGCATATACTAAAAAAGTACTTTTTAGCAGAATAGATAATTTGGTGACATTTGAAAAATTAGTGTCAGGAAATATGTTGACTGTTTAATTATATTTCTCTTTGAAGTATTACTCTGTAATAATACATATATTTGAAAAACTACCTTTGTTAACTTCCCATACACTATTTTTCAAAAGCGTGAAACCATTTCCCTTCCCATCCCCCAATATTATGTGATTTTGAGCATATTCATAAAATCCCCAACCCCATGAGGTTAGACATTATTGTAGACTTCACCAGCCTGCCATTTGTTTTATAAAATTCTGGTGACTTTAAATTATTTTTAATCTCTCTGAGAGAAGCCAGTTCTATTTTTATAAATTACCAATTTAAGCTAATAAAATCTACAAATTTTATTAACTTTGATTTTATATTTAAAACTCATAATGTTTATAATATAACCACATTTTATATCTCAAGGTCAGGTTTTAATTTAGGCTAAGAATAATTTTTGGAGAATTATACACTTAAAAATAGCTGAATATGTACTACTGAACATTTCTTAGTCATGTGTGATAGCTGAAAAGTAGCATTGAATTTTGGGAAAAAATAACTTTTCATTTATAATTTTTTGGGGTTGTTTTCCAGCAACCTTTAATGATTTTGTTTATAAGATGAACTTTAAAAATAATGGATCAGATGTCAAGAGAGTTTTAAAATTCTTGAAACAGTGTTTGTTTTCTAGAGGGAATACTTTTTGGTTTAGCTTCTTTTTTATAACCTCATTCTGGTAAAAAAAAAAATACTGCATTGTATTTATGAGGTTCTTTTGATCTTATGTCAGTGAAATGTAATTTAATGCATTTTAGTCCTGGTAAAACATAATTTGTAGCTGTTTAATCTTTTATAAAAATATGATCCTACAATTTTTTTAGTATTGATTTACTTTCAAATTAAATTATATATTCCATAACTGAAATTTCAGAGTACTCTAGGAACCCAAACTATAGAATATTCAAAAAGAGTCTTGAGATTTACTGTAAAATAAGTTTTGTTTAGACAAATTTGACTATTGAAATGAATGTATATAAATGTATCCTTTTGATCATCCAGTGAGCATTATAGAACATGAGTGATTACTAAAAAAATTGACCAGAGGAGTTAGCTTCTTAAATTATTAAGTGTTAAGAAATCAACATCTCAAAAGGTCATTTTTTTGAGTTAAAGAGTTGATAGCACTATCCTGCTAGTATACTGTACTGGCAATAAACAGCATTTTAGAAATGTGGTAGATGGGGAAAAACTTTAATTGAGGCATGATTACATATGTGGAAAAGGGCTTTTTATAATTGTGTTAATTTTGGATTCTAACAGAGTTAAAAAATAAATGCACAATAAATCCTGGAAACAGTTTGCCCTTACTGTGACCATGAGATGGAAAGTGGTGTTGTGTCTCAGCACCTGAGCACCGACAGGGGACTTCAGCGAGAAGGAGGGCGATCGTTTTCTTTCTGAATCAATTGTATTTCCTCTTTGCAGAATTTAGGCAACCTAACTGTGAGAAGGCAGAAAACAATTTGTGTTTTTAAATTCTGAACTCTCATTATAGGCACTGGGCATTTTAGAATTTAAAAATCAATATGGAATAAGAGTTTAATTTCCAAAAAAGAAAAGCAAAAGTTTTCTTGAAAAGCATTCTTAGACTGCTATACTCTACGTTCAAAAGAACACATAATATGTTATTGGGATTGTGTTTGTGTATGTTTTAAATATATAGAAAACTATGGTTGGGGCACTTTTGTAGAAAACGGAGACATCAGTAGGCAGTGATAATGATAATAATAGCTAAATTATTGTGTAAGTACTGGGTCCTGGGCAAAGTCCTTTACATTCATCCTCTATTTAATCTTCACAAGTCAGTTCTCTTTTTCCCTAACAGTTTGGCAGGTGAGGAAATTGAGGCTTAGAAAGGTTAAGTAAATTTGTTCATAGTTACCTGACTACTTAAATGTCAGAGCTGGAATTACAGGATTACAAGCCAGTTGACTACTGTAGAGCCCAGGACGTTAAACATTATGCTTCATATAATTAATACATTCAAATAAATATAAGCATAGACATCAAGATTTGGTTTTTAGTGGGTCATTCAGAAAACATGAATGCCTTCTCAAAGGTCTAGTCTTTTCAATGAATGAACTGGTGTACTTTAGTACATTTCTGAACAGCCTGGCTTTTCAAGTGCTACAAAAGTATGTATGTAGGTAGATATGGGGGTGTGGATACGTACACACCCGTATGTGTATATGTCTACAGATACACACGTGTGTGTTTAGGACCAAACTCCTATAAGGCATGTTAAGATATGAAAGTTCTTTATGTAGTGAAAAGAACTCTAAATTGGAGAGACTGGAGACCTGAGTTTAAGTTCATACTCTGCCTCTGATTACCAGTGTGACCTTAGGCAAGTCATTTGCTTCTGTAGACCTTGGTTTCCTTATTTGTAAGATTAGGGGGTTTGAGTTGATCATTTTTAGGGTCTTTTCTAACATGATTTAAGGAAATAAAAATTATGACTATAAAGTATAATACTTTTGCATGAGTATGTAAAGACTACTAAAACAAAAATTTTACTTCAGACCATGCTACACTTTTATGTTTCTTAGCCTGTGCTTTAGCGTGGGTTCTCATCAACTGCCTGAAAGAAGTTAGGTAACTCACAAAGACTTATCAGCTACTTTGCCTAACTTGTCTTATACTGCCTTAACATTTCTCCCTATTTACCTCTTAAAATGTTGGAGTTACGGGCTAGTGCCTTTTCCTACTTTTGCGAACCATTCATTTGGTGGCTAGCACAAGGGACTCTTCTGAATCAATCTGCATTGGAGTTTTCATTCAGTTTTTTTTATTATTATTTTTATTTTTTAGTCGTTACCTAAGGATGTGTTCATTGCTTTTAGAGAGAGAGGAAGGGAGAGAGAGAGAGAGAAACATTGATGTGAGAGAGACAGTGATTGGGTTGCCTCCTGTACATGCCCCGACCAGAAATCAAACCCACAACCTAGGTATGTGCCCTGACCGGGAATCAAACCCACAGCCTTTTGGTGTGTGGGATGATGCTCCAACTGAGCTACCTGGCCAGGGCTCAATCTGCATTGGAGGTTTCATTCAGTTATAGTTTCCTTAACTGTTATCAGAACTTGGTTGGAAGTCTGTAATCTCCCCAAAAGAGTCTAATAGCTTTTCTTTTGAATATTGTTGAACCTTGTATATAGGGTCAGTTTGATTGAAATATTTCTTTAAATGTCAAAATGTCAAATAGAACATGTAGTAGTCCCCATCACTGTGGATTTTGTATGCTCAATAAGGAGTATTCTTTACAACCTTTAAGAAATGTGATGAAAGGGAAAAGCAGACTATTTACCTTGCACTTCTTACCTACTGCCAGTTGAATTTATTTGCCTTACGTAGCAGTGCATTCAGATTCTCTGTGTAGGCCACTTAGAGTTTTCATGCTTAGATCCCATTTTCTTGCAAGACTGGAAAATTAAATGAATTTTGTTGGAATTTATTACATTATTACTTTTACTGTTTCTTTCAACATTTGAAGAAATCCATTCAGCAAATACTGGGTTGGCCAAAAAGTTCATTTAGTTTTTTCCATATGATGGCTCTAGTAGTACTTAGTTGTCTAACTTCATTAGAAACAATTTTGTTAGATTGTGTTGTGACAGCTGTCATATCAATGTGTTATTTAAAAAAATACTTTCCAAAACTGAATTTTTGTAAAACCATTTTAATATTGAAGATGGAAGAATATAGGTAACATTTTTGGTGTATTGTGCTTTATTATTTCAAGAAAGGTAAAAACACAACTGAAACACAAAAGAAGATTTGAGCAGTGTGGGAGAAGGTGCTGTGACTGATCAAACATGTCAGAAGTGGTTTGCGAAGTTTCTTGGTACTATTGACATTTTGGCCAACTAATTCTTTGCTGTGGGGCTGTCTTGTGCATTGGAAAATGTTTAGCAGCACCCCTGGCCTCTACCCAGCAGGAAGTAGCTGACATACTCAAATTATCCATATCCAAAGTATCCAAGTCAATAAAGTTACTGGCAAAAATGAAAAATATGTCTTTTATTTTATGGAAGAAACTTAACAGACTTTTTGGCCAACCCAATGTTTATTGGACCCTTCTATGTGTCAAGCACTGTCCAAGGTATTGGAACTGGAACTGCAAAGATGAACAAAATATTCCATTATTTGAGGGGATACATACTAGGGAAACAAACGTAAATGAAGTCCAGCAATTTATAAGCACTATAATAATTAATACAAGTTGCTGTTGGAACACAAGAGATGGAAACTCTCACTGCTTAAGGTTTTCAGGAAAAGCCTTTCAAACACGTCAACGTTTTGTTTGACTCTTAGCAGATGGGAGTATCTCATTGGAAGGGGTATTTCAAGAGGAATTGGGCAAAGTAGGGTGATTTCTATTGCACCCTTACAGAAATGGGACAAAGAGGGGTGCTTTTGATTGTTCCCCAGCAAATTTTGTGAGATTGAATTTTTTTGTTCTCATGCCTTTCTTCCGCACTCCTTTTTCCTCACCAGCATGTTTGAGCTCCTGTTGTATGTGTGGCACATTCACTACAAATGTTCCATTGTGCCCACTGGACATGATGAGGCCTCTGTTATTTAATAAAGTGGATAAATTTATCAGCATGCATTGAACACCTTTGATTCTTGTGTGGCAGTTTTCCATCACAAGAATTTTGGAAAGTCAGAATACAAGCAGCTTCTGAAATCCAACTATCTGACTTAAGGTGCTAATGTGTAAAACTGCCATTGCAGAACTCCAGTTGGTTTCAGCTCCGGATAGCAGATGATTCTTCTTTGGCCTCACCTACATGAGGCATGGGGAGCCAGTCTCTTCTGTGTTGCTGGCAGTAGATGGGAGGAGTAATGTCTCTTGGTGGAACTCTGATGTGACGAGATGGGAGGTTGGGAAATGGCTTCTGGCATACTGAATTTCAGCTAGAAAAATAGAAATAACAACAAATTATTATAAATTATTTGAGGCCCTTTGCAAACTGAAATACTTTTTCAAAAATTCTCTAGGAAAATGTGTTCAGAATTATGATTTACAAGCATTTGAAATGTTATCCAGATGTAAGCTGGGAACCGTATATGTCAGTCAGTGTTGATAACTATATATTGTGCACTGTGGTCAGTGTCATCTTTCTTGGAGTGCCTTTTATTGTTGAATCCAGTCCTAATTGTCTCTTTATTCTTTTCTTATTCTTTTTCTGTGCTTAACTTCTGGTAGGGAATGAAAATCCTACTGTCTTTTCCTCCTTCAGAACCGTTTGTAAATCCTTTCCTTCGTACCACCTTAGGTAGGCCTTGGTCATCTTCTCTTTGTTACTTAGAAACTGCTATGATTTTTTTTTTTATTTTGTCTTTAGATATCTCTTGTTACCTCAAGGCAGTTCTTGATGTTGTCACTAAAAGGTGACTTTCACCTGTAACTTTGATCTTGAGACTTGAAGGCCCTTTAGTGCAATGATTCTTAAGATTCTTTAGTATGGTTATTGTCAAAGTCACAAAACCAGTCCCTGCTGTAGCAGGCTGCCTTTACTAATGGAATTATGTCATTTCCTTGAGATGTGGCATGCAGAGAGAATGCTGTGAACCCCCCTTTTAAAACCGAGATATGTTACATACCATAAAATTCACTCTTTGAAAGATTTTATTTATTTATTTTTAGAGAGAGGGAGGGAAGGAGAAAGGGAGAGAGAGAAACATCACTGTGAGAGAGAAATGTGGATTGGTTGCCTCTCACATGCGCCCCAGCCTGGGACCAAACCTGCAACCTCAGGCATGTGCCTTGACACATGTGCATCGAACCTGGGAACCGCTGGGAATCGAACCTGCAACCTTTCTCTTTGCAGAACAATGCCCAGCCAACTTAGCCACACAGGTCAGAGTAGGTCACCTTTTTAAAGTGTGCATACTACTGGTTTTTCATATATTCACAAGGCTGTGCGATTATCAGCACTATCTAATTCTAGAACATTTTTATCTCCCCCTCCCAAAGAAACCTTATGCTCATTAGCAGTCACTGCATTCCTCCTCTTCCCAGCTCCTGGCAACCATTAATCTATTTTCTGTCTATGGTTTGTCTATTCTGGACATTTCATATAAACAGAATCATATACTACGTGTGTGGCCTTTTGTGTCTTTTACTTAGCATAATGTTTTCAGGGTTCATCTATGTTGTGCATGTATAAGTATTTCATTCTTTTTTGTGGGTGAATAATATCACATATGGATATACCTCATTTTTAAAATATATTCATCGGTTGGTAGGCATTTGAGTTGTTTCTACTTTATTTTTTCTACTATATTTTTTTTGCACTTTCTTTAATGTGCAAAAATGTATGAGTAGAAACAAAAACAAATTAAACATTATTACATTTGGGTACACCACTTTCTAGTTCTTCATATTATTAACATTACTATTCAAGGAGTAGAAAGCAGGTGGCAATTTAGGGGTTGGGAAAGATAAAACAAACAAAAAAAACCCTTTTCTGTCATGTTCCTTCTATACTCTGCAGATGGCTTCCTTCACTTCTCCACTGTGTAGGAATTCAGTTGTACATTAAATAAAATTGAACCTGCTCAAAAAGCTGAGGGAGACTAGAAACGATGGGTCCGTATCCTGGCACATTGCCACACAATTCAAACAATGGTTTTAATTGTTAGGGACTGCAAGCAAGACTTTCTTGAAGATGAACAAAAACAACTTCTTAATATTCCTTCAGTTTTGTAATACGTGCATACTGAGGAGGTTCAGAATTTTCCTCTACTAGTTAATAAGGCAGTCATTGGGACCCAGTCTGGCAGGAAAGCATCTTGACGACCTAGTATCTCTGTCATTAAGGGTTTTTAGTCCTTCAACTTCATTTCTCTGGGTCAAGTTCACCACCAGGTAGTTTGAAGAAAGTTGGTCTTAGCTGTAGTGGTAACACATGGGGTGCTCATGTCCAATCACAACCCCTTCTGTAGTTCTCCTCATTCCAATTTTATCAAATTCCTCCCTCATTTATTGAAATCTGGCTGCAATAGAGTTCTCTTTCTCATAGAGGGGCTCTTTTGTACTAACGGTATAATTGGTAAGAGGGCATGGGGTGATCGACGCTCCAACCTGAGGGAGGTGCTTAGTCTGCTGGATGTACTTGTTGCTTCCAGATGTGTTGGGTCCTTGGGGCCAACTGGTGATCTGCGGTCTGTGAGCTGTTGGGCAGCATCACGGGCATGTTGGGCATGCTGTGGAGTACTGGCAGGGAGCAGGTAGGTGGAGAGGCGGGCAGATTGTCCCAGTGCGGCAGTGGTTATCTGCTTCCCACTTAGCAGCTTCAGCCTGCCATTAACGAGAGCACAAGAGGAGCTGTTTCTGCTTTTTGGCTATTTCAGTAATGCTGCTGTGAACCTTCGTGTGCTCGTTGTTATGCAGATATATGTTTTCATTTCTCTTGGGTATATACACAGGTATGGAATTACTGGGTCATATGTTCATTCTATGTTTAGATTTTTTAGAAATTACCAAACTTTTTCAAAGCAGCTGAGAACCACTTTTGAGTGCCTTTACCTTGACTTTGGTTAAGTCCAAGATCTTTGTCCTTTGTGTACAAGACCCAACTAGCCTTCTTTATCCCTAGGACAATGTTCCACTCTGTTCTATCCTAATGATTCTGAAATACAGAATAATACAACTCTTCCTCCATCAAATCAGACCACCATTCTGAACTTTTTCTCAGGCAGCACCTTGTGCTAGAAAATGTTTTCCCTCACCTGAAATAGGTTCTAACATTTAGCCTCAGAAATCCTAGCTACATTATATTAACATACAACTTGGATAATTCCATCTTTACTCATCACCCCACAAAACATTAGTACTTCATATGTGTATTATGTAACTACTTCAGTATATATGTGGTAATGTTTATATGTCCTTTGGGTCTTTCTGGTGAATGTTTATGAGTTAGATATTGTAAATTTCCTTTAGAGCAGTAATTGTGTTCCCCTGAGTTCCTGGCACATTGCCAAATGTTGACAGGTTTTTAATACTTTTTTGTGGTGTACCTGAAGTTCATATTTGAAAGTCTTCCATTTAAACTTGGTAAAATTAAAAACTTAAACATATTATAGTAGAATAGAAAAGCAGTACCTTGTGAAAATACCAAGAAAAGCAAAGTTTGATTGGCTGGCTGTATTGATACCAGGAACAGAACTGAACAAACAAAACCAAAGCCAAAGCCAAAGGCACCTGGGAAAACCCAGAGCCTGTGCACCTTGTGGACAGCTGCAGACCACTTTGGAGCACCATCACCCTGCCCCTGCACAGCTGAGCTGATCCTCCAAGATGGGTGGAGACTGTAGTCAGTGGTCACAGCCAGTCCTTGCAGCTGACTGGGCTAGGTAAATCCCTCCCATTGATCTGCCAACAGCAGTCAAGGCTGAACTACAAGAAGAAGGTGCAGTCAGCCCATACAAAGGGCACACCTCGAGTACCCAGCTTGGAGGATAGAGGAGGCTGTGCCTCTGGACCCTATAGGACACCTACTACATTAGGCCAAGCTACCAAGGCAGAGAGTCAATCTACTAGATACAGAATTCAAAACACTGCTTATAAGGATGCTCAAGGAACTTAGTGAGGACCTCAATGGCATAAAAAGATCCAGCCAAAAATGAAGGATACACTAATTGAAATAAACAACAGTTTACAGGGAAACAACAGTAGAGTGGATGAAACCTAGAATCAAATCACTGATTTGGAACATAAGGAAGCAAAAAACAACCAATTACAACAACAAGAAGAAAAAATAATCCAAAAAAACAAGGATAGTATAAGCAGCCTCTGGGATAACTTCAAGTGTTCCAACATTCCCATCTTAGGGGTATCCGAAGGAGAAGAGAAAGAGCAAGAAATTGGAAATCTATCTGAAAAAATAATGAAAGGAAACTTCCCTAATTTGGTGAATGAAACACACATGGAAATCTAGGAAGCACAGAGTCCCAGACAAGATGGATACAAAGAGGCCCACCCCAAGACACATCGTAATTAAAATGCCAAAGGTTAAAGATAAAGAAGGAATCTTAAAAGAAAGATTTAAGAGAAAAGCAGTTACTTACCTACAGGGGAGTCCCCATAAGACTGTCAGCTGACTTCTCAAAAGAAACTTTACAGGCTAGAAGGACTGGCAAGAAATATTCAAAGTCATGAAAAGCAAGGACTTACAGCCAAGATTGCTCTACCCAGCAAAGCTATCATTTAGAATCGAAGAGCAGATAAAGAGCTTCCCAGACAAGAAAAAAACGAAAGGAGTTCATCATCACCCAACCATTATTATATGAAATGTTAAGAGACTTATTTAAGAAAAGAAGATCAAAACTATGAACAATAAAATGGCGGTAAATACATATTTCTCAACAATTGAATCTAAAAACAAACTAAGCAAACAAGAAGAACAGAGAAGAATCATGGATATGGAGAATGTTTTGGTGGTTGCTAGATGAGAAGGTAATATAGGGTAACAGGTAAAGAGGTGAGGGGATTAAGAAGGACAAATAGGTAGTTGCAGGATAGAGGATGTAAAGTTACAGTATAGGAAATGGAGTAGCCAAAGAACTTATACACATGACCCATGGTCATGAACAATGATGTGGGGATTGCCTGAGGGAGTTGGGTCTACTGGGTGAGGAGGCAAACGAGGAAATATTGAGACAACTGTAATAGCATAATCAATAATATTTTTTAAAAATGAATTGTGGCCCTGGCTGGCATAGCTCAGTGGATCGAGTGCAGGCTGCAAACCAAAGGGTTGCCAGTTTGATTCCTAGTCAGGGCACATGCCTGGGTTGTGGGCCAGGTCTCCAGCAGGGGCCATGTGAGAGGCAACCACACATTGATCTCTCTCTCTCTCTCTTTCTCCCTCCCTTCCCCTCTCTAAAAATAAATAAAATCTTTATATATATGCATATATATAAGAATTGTGTATTTGAAAAATTGAGCCACTACAAAGAATAAAGTATTTTTTGAAGTATTTCTTGTAAATTAATCAGTTTAAATGGAAATCAAACCTGTATTTCTAAACTTAAATAAAATATAATTAGTTTCTTAACCAGAGTTGGCATTTAATTTTGTTTAAATCCATGATCATTTTATACTTAAAGTTTACTTTCTTTATGTGAATAAAAAATTACTTAGGTTAACTATTACTTATGGTAACTCAGTTACTCATCTCTCTAGGCAAGCTCTTTAAAATCTGTAACTTTGTTATAGTCCATGAATTCAAACAAATAATCATCCTAAGGGAGGAATTCTTTACATCACAATGCAGAGCCTACTCTGGATGCTTCTGTACACCCGAGTTATACATTGTCTAGAGAACTAAAGGCATCAAAACCCCCCAAACTTGTCCATCATTGGTATGGCTTATATTAAACAAGTCATATTTTGGGAGAAAGAGGAGGTAGGCATTAAAAATTATTTTTATAAGGCTTTTGCTTTAAGAAAGGCCAATATATCATGTGAAACTTTAAATTCATATAGAATTGATACATTTGTTTCCAGTTTTTTTGCTTTATGAATCTCTTGAAGTACATGATTTCTCTTGGTGTATTTATCATGTGACTTTGCAAAAAAATTCTGTTTATACTTAGTTTCCAAAAAAATATCAAGCACAAAGTAAGGCATATATGTAATTTGTTTCCTAATACTGCCTTAACATTGAAGATACTTTTAAAAATAAAATTAAATCATTTAAATATTTACATTTCATTATAGTTTTTTTTAAGCTGTAGTTTTTACTTTTGGGGGGGTAAATTTGTATATTTATATTTGTAAATTTGTAATTCATTTGGTAGCTGCTTACCAAATGTCTGTAATATGCCAAGTTTTATGCCACATATGAGCAATTCAGCAGTGAATAGCCCTTGGTCTGATTCCTTAGGGAGCTTAAGACTTTGGAGGAACACAGGCAAGTAAACAAATTATAATATAGTGGGATAGAGCTGTGATAGCGAAAATTATGGGTTGCTGTGGGGTACCTAATCTGCTCTTGTGGGCTCAAGGATGATATTTCAGTTATGACTTGAAAGGTAATTAGAAGCTACCCAAATGAATGGGCAGTAAATAAGAATGAGTGAGGTTGTAGTGCAGGAGTTGCAGTACAGGCTGGAAGGGTAGCATCTGGTTTCAGAATTTCTTCATATAGTGTAGGAAAGGGTACAGTCTGGTTGAAAAGGGAGTGTGATAGGGGGTTGGATGATGTGTAGTAAACAAATGTTAACTTAAATTGTTTATTTGAGGTTATTTTGGTTGTATAGGGGAGGTTAAAGTTCTCTCCAGTGCCCTTTGGAATCACCACTGAGCAGTGTTTTAAAAGATGTGAAGGAAAGATAATATGGTAAGGGAATTGAAAGAATTTCAGTGCCAGCTCTTAGAGAGGAGTAATGGGTGGGTAGTGTGAAAGGTGTAAAAATTAAAGTTGGAAAAGTAAGAGAGGTCTTGAAAATCATGCTCTCTGGACTTCATACTTTATTCTGAAGACAGTGGAGGTGGGCCATTTGTAGGATTTTAAATGGGTAGTAACAAGTTGATTTATCACTTAAAAATACTGCTTCGTAATACAATTAGAATGGCTATAGGGAACTGGGGTTAGAAGAGTGTAATAGTTAATTCAGGTGAGAGATGCTGGTGGCTGAAATTAGGGAAGTGACAGAGAGAGTGATAGGACTTGTCGATGTGAGAGAGGAAGAAGTAAAAAGAACCAAGGATAATGCCTAGGTTTCTGACTTTGGAAGCAGGATATTGTCCTCCACATCAATAGCCAAAACAGGAAAAGGAGCAAATTTGAGGGGGAAGATGATAAATTGAGATATACAGGATTTTAGGTGCCTGTTAAACATCTAAGAAGAAATGTCCATTATTAGGCAGATACATGAATCTACTGTTCAAGAGAGCTGGATAGACATAGACTTGGGTGTTACTAAGTACTTGAAGTAGTGGCTTCTAGTGGTTTTGAAATTGCCTAGAGGACAGTGTGTAGAGTGAGAAGTGGGCCAAGGGTGAATGTAGAGAAAGACATGTCTGTCCCTGAGGCCCAGAAATTGAGTCCTGAGGAGGAGAAACCCACGGTCACCATACTGTGCAACAGGAGTTGTGTAGTGTACAGCTCATTGGCTGTACATAGAGTGGAGAAAAACTAGGACCTTGTAGATACAATCCTAACCACCATGGAGAGATTATTTCCAGAAAGAGTGATAGGCAGTACCATATGCCACACAGAGGGCAAGGGAGATAGGGGGGTATTTGGGTTAAGCTTTTAAACAAAAGAAAAATTCAGCTAAATATGCTTTCGACACCAGAGCTTATATTATAACACATTTTGTAGATTTTATCCAAAATGTTTTAGTACTTTCATGGTTAATCTTAGCATTCAGAGCCAAGTAATGAAAAACTTCACTTCCAACTTTTGTTCCACATTGGCTCTATTACTGAAGCTTAATCTGTAGATGCCATTTATTTATTTCTTGATTCAGTGCTATTTGAGACAGTTGTAATTTTTTTAAAGAAAAACACTTTTTCCCTGATTATGAAAATGATGATCCGTGTTCATTGTAAAAATATTCATAGTTCAGAAAGGTATACATAAACTAGAAACCCTAACTGTACTCCTCGGCCACAGTTATTTTCTTCATTGTCTTTCCAGATAAATCTATGGATATAAGTATAGATTAATGAAATCTACAATGATCTTACATTTTTTCCATTGAAGGATATTATGCATATTTCCATGCTGCTACATGTAGCTCAGAGTATCAGTTTTAATTATTGTAGACATCACATTATACATGCATGTAAGTATATATCTAATTAACCAGTTCTCCAGTGACAGACAACATTTAAGTAGTCTCCAAATTTTAACCATTACAGTTAGCAAAGAACCTCCTAGAAAATATTTCTGTAGTTTTCCAGTGTAGTATCAAGATCTTGAAGTGGAATTTTAGAGTCAAAAGTTATATATTTCAGCAACTGTATTTTTATTATAAAGTAAGATTGAGTTGTCAGGTTAATATATTCTCATGATAAAAAATTCAAACAGTACATAAGGATACCCAGGAAAATATCTCCCTCTTTAGGGATAATCATTTCTTAGCCGCTAATTGTATATATGCATATGAAAGCATATATACGTATGGGTAGACTTTAAAATTTATTTTAATATTTCATTTTGAGCAGAAAATACATACATATGGAAAAAAATGTAAATATGCTGAGGAAGTGAATATTAAGTCTCATCACCCCTGTCTTCACTAGCCATTTATTTCCTCTTTTGTCTGTCCACCAGTTTTTTTTTTGTGTATGTGTATGTTTTCTAGTTTGTGCAAACAGTCATCTTTTGGCTTTGTTTATGGTGTTATTTTTCTTTTTAAAAATTAATTTATTTTTATTATAATTGACATATGGCATTATTTTTCATGTGCAACTCTGATTTTTATGAAGTCACATTTAGCAATCTTTTTTTTAATGGCTGCTGGGTAATAATATGTCTTAATTCGTTAACAAGTCTGTATGGAAGAGTCAGGACTTCCGGCCAAGATGGAGGCATAGGTAGACACACTGTGCCTCCTCACACAACTGAAAGAAGGACAACAACAAATTTAAAAATAAAAAACAAGAACTGACAGAAAATTGAACTGTATGGAAGTCTGACAACCAAGGAGTTAAAGAAGAAGCATTCACCCAGACCAGTAGGAGGGGCAGAGACAGGCAGCCGGGTGGAGAGGACTTGCGGCGAGGTGGTAGCTGGCGGACCAGGCAGTCCCACATTCGCCTGCAGATAAACTGGGAGGAACAACTGGGGAGCAAGACAGACCTCGCAACACAGGGCTCCAGAGCGGGGGAAATAAAGTCTCAAAGCCTTTGACTGAAAACACCTGCGGGGGTTGAGATAGCAGGAGAAACTCCCAGCATCACAGGAGAGTTTGTTGGAGAGACCCACAGGCTCCTAGAACATGCACAAATCCACCCATCCAGGAATCAGCACCAGAAGGGCCCAATTTGATTGTGGGTAGCAGGGGAAATGACTGCAAACTGGCAGAAAGCGGAGCAAGAGGCACTGTTCCCTCTCAGACCCATCCCCCACATACAGCGTCACAATGAATTGATGTGTGTTGCCCCACCCTGGTGAACACCTAAGGCTCTGCTATTTACCTAATGGGTGCACTGAGACAAAAAAATTGGCCCAAATGAAAGAATAGATCAAAACTCCAGGAAATACACAACTAAGCATCAGAGAGCCAAACTGTCAGATGCACAGTTCAAAACACTCATTATCAGGATGCTCCAGGAACTCACTGGGTACTTCAACAACATAAAAAAGACTCAGGCAGCAATGAAGTTTGCATTATGTGAAATAAAGAAAAATCTACAGGGAACCAACAGTGATGGGAAGGAAACCAGGACTCAAATCAATGGTTTGGAGCCGAAAGAAGAAACATTCAACCAGAACAGAATGCAGAAACAAGAATTCAAAAAAATGAGGAGAGGCTTAGGAACCTCCAGGACAGACATCTTTAAACGTTCCAACATCCGAATCATAGGGGTGCCAGAAGGAGAAGAGGAAGAGCAAGAAATTAAAAACTTACTTGAAAAAATAATGAAGGAGAACTTCCCCTATCTGGCAAAGGAAATACACTTCCAGGAAGTCCAGGAAGCTCAGAGAATCCCAAAGAAGTTGGACCCAAGGAGGAACACCCCAAGGCACATCATAATTACATTAGCCAAAACTAAAGACAAGGAGAGAATCTTCTTGGACAGAAAGCAGCAAGAGAAAAGGAGACAGTTACCTACAAAGGAGTGCCTATTGGACTATAAACTGATTTCTCAAAAGAAACATTGCAGGCAGGAAGGGGCTGGAAAGAAGTATTTGAAGTCATGAAAGGCTAGGACCTATATCCAAGATTACTGTATCCAGCAAAGCTTTCATTTAGAATGGAAGGGCAGATAAAGTGCTTCCCAGACAAGGTCAAGTTAAAGGCGTTTATCATCACCCAGCCCTTATTATATGAAATGTTAAAGGGACTTACCTAAGAAAAAGAAGATAAAAAATATGACCAGTAAAATGACAGCAAACTCAACAACCGAACCTAAAAAAAAAAAAGCCTAGAACAGGAACAGAATCCCAGAAATGGAGATCACATGGAGGGTTATCAGTAGGGCAATGGGTGGGGGAGAGAAGGGGAAAAGGTACAGAGAATAAGTAGTATAAATGGCAGGTAGAAAATAGACGGGGGGAGGTTAAGAATAGTTTAGGAAATGTAGAAGCCAAAGAACTTATATGTACGGCCCATGGACATGAACTAAAGGAGGGGAATGCAGTTGGTAGGGGGTATGCAGGGCAGAGGGGAATAAAGGGGGAAAAATGGGACAACTGTAGTAGCGTAATCAATAAAATATATATTTTTTAAAGAAGGTCTGTATGTCCTCATCTTTAAACACAAATTGCATGGTATATATATTATTCTGTGTTTTGCTTTTTTTAGTTCCTATGCTTTGGAGATTAATGTCAGCACATATAATGTAATTCATTTCATCAGCTCATCTTCTGTTTAATAGTATAGTATAATACACTGATCCAACTGAAGAACACTAAAGTTTTCATTTTTTACATTCTTAAAAAGTACTGCAATAAGTGTCCTTTACATCTGTCTGTGCACACAACTTCTCAGGTACAGGTAGAACTTCCCAGGTCCCCAGTTCCTCACAGGATATTTGCTGTGGATGATACCACTGGCAAGGAGTAAAGTCTTCATGAAGCAAGGGAAGCTCCCTTGCTATATCAACAGGGATTTTTATTCCTTCTTGCTTCTTTCTAGAGATTGATCATCACACCCAAGTAGAAGTTACTGGTAAAAACCCCAGTGCATCATTGCAAGACTGGTGAAGTGCAGGTCAGTTTCCCAGGAATATCTCTTAACAGGCCTGGGCGTCAGGTGCTTCTGAGGTCCAATCCTTTGTCTTCTAAAAACGCTGCACTCACAGAGAAACTCCAAAACCAAAACTTATCTGTAGGGAAGAAATAGGAATAGATACAGTAATGACATATTTAAGTCACGGGGGTTAAATACATTGTAAAGTTAGAAGTGTTTGATTAATTTACAAATTTTGCTTTGGGTCTTCCCCACATAGTCCTGTGTATTTTAGATTACTGGTTGGGATAAAAAATTGTAAGCACCATGTGGATGTTTAAAATTACAGTCTTTATTATATTTTACATCTTTATGTTTACTTTTATCAGATTGCTTTATGCCCATTTAGTACTGCTGCTACACTTTATTCCTGTCACAAAGGATTGATGCTCTTTATGTATTGTGCCTTGAATCAGTGGTTTAGCTCTGACTCTCTTAGTTCTCTTTTACTCTTACTTTCTACTTCCTGTCGCTTGGGTTTGGTCTTCCTCTCATTCCCTGCGTAGCACTGACTGTCTTCCACTCAGGCTTTTCCTTTCTTCCCATTTTTGTCTTGCTTTTTCTGTTTTGTACTGATTTTGGCTTTGGTCTTGTTCTTTGTCACCTATCTCAGTTGCATTCATCTCTGGCGTTACCTTCATAGACTAGCTGGAGCCCCTTCTACTGCCAGTGGAATTGTGTAACTTTGTGTGTTCAGCAAGGGTAATCATTCATGGTAGGTAAGCAGGCAGATGATTATAAGACGATTCTGATGTATTTTGCTAATTTCAAAGAGACTTAAAAAAGGTTCAAGTACTGCTAAACACAAGTCTTTTCTTCATAAACATACCTTCTGCTTAACAGGAGTTGTAAAGTATTTACTCTTTATGGATGGGAAGCTGAAAAAGTACACAAATTTTTTTGTCTGAAAATCTGTTTAGTACAACTGAGTTCAGCTCTGCTCAAGAATTTAAACTATATCTCCTGGAGCTGAAAGTTACTATTGTCCCTATTTTAGCCAAGACTAGCTGACCTCTGCAGATCCTCTTTAGGCTTGTGACATGAATTGGACTTGGAAGTGCGTAAGTGAAAAACATAAGGAAATCTGTCAAAGTAGCATATACTTTTCATACTTCTGGATTTTATTTTTCTTCTAAATTTTTTTTGGGGGGAGAGATAGGACATAAAAGGTGATTCAGATGTTCTTTAAGTACTTGTTCTCAGTGCAAGCCAAAAATACTAATCAACTATACTACTTTCTAACCTTATTTTGACTCTGATCATGTAATGTCTTTGCTCTATTACTGTTGCACTTTGTGTAACTGGACTCACTGAGTTTAAGTATGCTTGTTGGTTCTCAAGTTAGAATACAGTACAGTTACACTTTTCCTTAGTGAAATTCTGTACTATAATTATCCCTGAAATGTTTTGGAATGTAAGGTAACATCTGCCACTAGTTATTTATTTTTAAGTGTTTAAAAAGTAGTTCTGATTTTTAGTTGTGGTGTACTAAGTAGAGAAGTTAGATCTGCTGTTTTTATGGAGAAAACATTAGTAGTAACTTGCAAGAATGATTTACCCACTTAAAGTTTACAGTTCACTCTTTTTTAGTTGTACAGCCATCACCACAACCTCATTTAGAATATTTTTGTACCCCTAAAAGAAACCCTGTGTCCATTAGCAGTCATTCTTCTTTCTCTCCAGCCCTAGGCAACCATTAATATGTTTTCTGCCTCTGGATTTGCCTGCTCTGGACATTTCATTTAAATGAAATCATGGCCCTGGCTGGGTAGCTCAGTTGATTAGAGTGTTGTCCTGATACACCAAGGTTGGGGGTTTGATCTCTGATTAGGGCACATACAAGAGGCAATCATTGAATGCATAAATAGGTGGGACAGCAGGTCAATGTTTCTCTCTCTGTCTCAAAGTCAATTAAAAAAGAAAAAAACCATACAGTGTGGGTTCTTTTGGGACTGGCTTCTTTCTCAGTATGTTTTCATCCATGTCTCATCCATGATTTAACGTGTATCACATTTTGTTTACTTATTCATCAGTTGAGGGATATTTGAGTTGTTTGCCCTTGTTGGTTATTATGAATACTGCTGCTGTGAACACTGGTGTGTGAGGATCTGAGCCCCTGCTTTTAATTCTTTGGGTATATACCTGGTAGGGGAATTGCTGGATCATATGGTGACTCTGATTAACTTTTGACTAACCACCGAACTGTTTCCATAGCAGCAGAACCATCTCACATTCCCACCAGCAGTGCATGAGGGTTCTAGTTTGTCCACAACCTCCCTAACACTTATTTTTCTTTCTTTCTTTTTAAATATAGCCATTCTTACGAGTATTATGTGGTGACTCTTTATAGTTTTGATTTGCATTTCCTTAATGGTTGAAGATGTTGAACATATTTTCACGTGCTTATTGACCATTTGTATATCTACTTGGGAAAATGTGTTCAAATTTTTGCTTATTTTAAATTGGGTTATTTATCTTTTTGTATTGAGTTGTAGGACTTCTTTATATATTTTGGGTTTTTAAAAAGTTTTTATTTATTTATTTTTAGAGAGAGGGGCAAGGAAGGAGAAAGAGAGGGAGAGAAACATCAATTGGTAGTTTCCTTTCCATGTCCCCTACTGGGGTCCTGGCCTGCAACCCAGGCATGTGCCCTGACTGGGAATTGAACTGGCAACCATTTGGTTCAAAGAACCACACCAGCCAGGGCTCTTTATATATTTTGAATACTAGACCCTTATCAGATAGATGATTTGCAAGTATTTTTCTTACCCTTAGGGTTGTCGTTTTACATTCTTGTTGGTATTGTTTGTATCACAGAAGTTTAACTTTTGATGTAGTCCAGTGTATCTATTTTTGCTTTTGTTGCTTGTCCTTTTGGTGTCATATCCAAAACCATTATTTAACCTAAGATCACAAAGATTTGCCAAGCCTTGTGTTTTTTGTGGTTGTTGTTTTTTTTTTTTAATTGTGTCTGGCTTCTTTCTTTTTAAAAAAGTATAAATCATCTTTTATCTTTCAATTATAGTTGACATACAATATTACATTAGTTTCAGGTGTGCACCCCAGTAATTAGACATTATCTAACTTACTAACTGATTGTCATGATAAATCTTGTACCCCTCTGATACTATACATAGTTATTAGAATATTATTGACTGTCTTCTGTCCTTTTTTTTAAGTATCCATCCTAACTGGTGTGAGGTGGTATCTCATAGTTTTGATTTTCGTTTCTCTGATGTTGAGCATGTTTTCATGTACTTATTTTGGCCAGTTGTATATGTTCTTTAGAGAAATGTCTACCGAGGTCCTTTGCCCATTTTTGAAAATGGTTGTTTAGTTTTATGTTGTTGAGTTTTTGGAGTTCTTTATATATTCTGGATATTAATCCCTTATAAGATGCATGATTTGCAAATATTCTCACCCATCCTGTGGATACTGTCTTTTGATACACAAAATTTAAAAAAATTTCATGAAGTCTAATCTGTTTTTTTTTTCTTTTGTGTCCTATGCCTTTGGTGTTATGTTCAAGAAATCACTGCTAAATCCAATGTCGTGAAGCCTTTGTCCCATGTACATTTCAATCATGGGTCCATTTTGAGTTAATTTTTGTATATGGTGTTAGGTAATGGTCCAGCTTCATTTTTTTGGATGTGGGTACTCACTTTTCAACCACTTGTTGAAAAGATGGTTTTTCTCCATTCAGTGGCCTTGGCATCCTTGTCACAATCATTTAACCATATATGTGAAGGTTTATCTCTGGACTCGTTGTTCTATTTTATTGGTCTATATGGCTGTTTTATGTCATTACCACACAATTTTGATTACTCTGGGTTTCTAGTAAGTTTTGAAATTAGGCAGTGTGCGTCCTCTAGCTTTATTCTTTTCAAGATTGTTTTGACTATCCTGGTTTACAAAATGTAAACTCTTGAGTAAACTGATATTAATTTTCACTTTTATAATGGATTGGATTGTCTTAGAAATATACCTGTGTGTGTGTATGATTATAGGTTACTAAATTTTCTAGGTAACTAGTTCACTGTTTTCCACCAAACCTTCATTTTAATTATTATGGTTGAAAATCATTCTAAAATATATTACCTAATTTATATGTAACGTATGTATGTGTTGGCACCTGGACTAAATAGCTATGTTTTTAGAGTTTATCTGCCTATGTTATTTTCCTTTGCTCTTCCCTTATTGTCAACTGTTACTTAAAAAATAAACTTAAGGCCCTGGCTGGGTAGCTCAGTTGGATAGAGTGTTGTCCTGATACGCCAAGGTTGCGCATTAAGTCCCTGGTCAGGTCACATACAAGAATCAACCAATGAATGCATAAATAAGTGAAACAACAATTTGATGTTTCTCTCTCTCTCTGTATCTTCTCTCTCTCTCTTCCTTTCTCTAAAACCAATAAATAAAAATAAAAAAAACTTAATTTTTTTTAAATTATAGGAATAATAAGTTATCAATTATAGAGAACATAAAAATATTCTAAAAAGAAAATAATATTCACCTTATTTTGACTACCCAGGCATTTTTATAGGCATGCTTTAAATCAGATTAGATTGTGCCTATTGTTTTGAAACCTACTTCATTCCCTCTATGGTAGATTATGTATATTCCATGTCATTAGCCATCTTTATAATCTTTGCATTAAGTTTTGAAGTATATATTATTGTATTGTGGGATGGCATCTTTTTTTATAATTTGCATTTTACTTTTACATTCTAGTTTTTCCTTGCAATTAAAATTTTGTTACATCTTTGTCCCATGACATCCTAGGAAAAAAATTCTAGAAGTAGATTTGCTGGATCAGTTTTTAAGATTTTTGATATATAAAGGCCAGGTTTTTTCCTATAAAGTTTGAACTAATTTATAATGTCATTCATAATGAACAGAAGTAAAGTTTGTCACTTATTTGATCAGTATGTTTATTATTGTTTTCTTTAACCTTTGCAAATTTCATAAGAAACCCATCTAATCATGGTTTTATTTACACTTGTTTCATTAACTTTTAAATTTACATTTTCTCATTTATTCATTATTAACTTCTTTTTTCTTTGTCCGGTTGTACTTTGCCCATTTTCCTATCAGACTCTTCTTGAAAAAGTTTTTGGTAAAGTGCTTTGTTTATTGGGATATTAACTCTTTTTATTCATGTTTTATTTGTCTGTTTTTACATCTATGATATTTTAATGGTAACCAAATCTATCATTCTTTTATTGCTTCTGACTTTTCTCCATGATATAAATTTCTTACATTCTAACATGTTTATGGGTTTAAATTTTTTTTTGCGGTTACATTTTTATTTAATCTTAAATTTATTTGTTATCAAATGAGACTGCAGCCAAGAAATCTAGAGAAGGCTGAGACTTGGAAGGGCCACAGTGGAAAAATTAAGAAAGATCATTAAGAGTAAAGATGTGGCAATAGAGACCAAGGCTAAGATCATTCACACACACCCTTGTATTCCCAGTTACTGTGTACAGATGTGAAAGTTGGATAATAAAGAAGGCTGATAAGAAAAAAATCTATTCATTTGAAATCTGGTGCTGGAGGACAGCTCTGGATACTCTGGACCACCAGAAAGACAAAAAAAGTGGGTCCTAGAGCGTGTTAAGCATGAAACATTGTTGGAGGCAAAAATGACAAAGCTGAAGGCTCTACCTCAAGCACATCATGAGAAGGCCTGGTTCTTTGGAAAACACAACAATGCTGGCAAAAATAGAAGGGAACAGGAAAAGAGGAAGACCCATAACAGAAGCCATAGGCATGAATCTGCAGGAGCTAAATAGGGCCCTGGAGGACAGGACATGATGGGCCTCACTCACAGGGTCACCCAGAGTCAGAGGTGACTCAGTGAAACATAACAGGTTATGTAACTGTATTTTTCTAGTTCTTTTAATACTGTTGAATAATTCTTTCACAGTTGAGTTGAAATGCTACTTTTATCATCATTACCCTAAGTTCTCATGTATACCTGGTGGTTAACTCTGGACTTTCTTTGCAAGTCCATAGATTGTTTGTTTAGTCCTGTGTTACTCCCCTGTGAAGTCTTACACATTTATAATACCTGGTAAGATCATATCCTCTCATTATTTTTCTTTTAAACAAATTATATTTTTTCTTGTCCATTTATTACAGGTAAACTTAAAAATCAACAATTCATGGTCTAAAAAATATTTTTTAAAATATTTTATTTATTTATTTATTTTAGAGAGAGGAGAAGGGAGGGAGAAAGAGAAGGATAAAAACATCGATGTGAGAGAGGAGTATCGATCAGTTGCCTTGACTGGGGACCAAATCCGCAACCCGACAGTGCCCTGACCATGAATCCAACCGGTGACCTTTTGCTTTGCAGGATGACACCTAACCAACTGAGCCACACCAGTTAGGGCTAAAAATATTTTTTGACTTGGGTTTAAATTATTTTAAATGTATAGATTAATTACACTCTATACTCAGCAATATGGTTATATTTTTCTCATTTTGAATTCTATCAGTCTTGACAAAGTTTTACAGTATTCTTCATATAGATCACATATTTATTACTAGGTATTTTGTTTTATCTATTTTAATAGTCTAATGCACAGGTTTGTGTATCAGTTGGTCTGTGCAGTATTTGTCACATACTTACACTAAAAAATCATTTGTTAACTATTTGTTATGGGATTTAAAAAATATACTCCAAAATAAAAATAGTTTGAAGAATCCTGATTAATGTACCATAGTGCACAAATAACTATAAATTTTCCACTGTTCCTGTCTTAGTTAACAATTTTTTATTGCATTTATGAATCTTAATTTTTTTTAAACACTTATTTCTAGTATGTAACTTCACATATTTATACTCATTGGTTCTAAACACTTTTAGTTCACCGTCTTGGATTTTCTAGGTAGACATTTATATAATCTGCAGATACCAATATTTTTATTATTAATTTCTCTCTAATACATCAACTTTAGAAAATATGATGTTACTGAATTGATTTTAATTTTACTTTTTTTTTTTTTTTTTGGTTAATCCTCACCTGAGGATATGTCTCTTGATTTGTGAGAGAACAACACAGACAGACAGACAGACATCGGTGTGAGAGGGAAACATCGATCGGCTTCCTTCTTTATGCGCCCCTTTGTGGGATTGAAACCCACGTATGTGCCCTAACCGGGAATTGTTCGGTGTGTTGGATGATGCTTCAACCAACTGAGCCACCCAGCCAGGGCTACAACTAATCTTTTAATGACAGTGTTGAGGTATTTTTGCCTTTTAACTTTAAATGTGAATGCATCTAGCATTTCTCTGTTATGTTTTCTTACTCATTTTTGTTCTAATAACATTATTAGGTATGAGATTGACATCTTATATGCAATATACTAGCTTTATGAGCTTGAGCTATTTATGTAATCTCTCTGAGCACTTCAAATCTCTCATTTGTAAAATGAATTCATTTCACACAGTTCTTTCTGTATACTATAATAAAATAAAACTTGTAAAGGAAGTTTTCAAATTCTCACAAGGCCATATAAGTTACATGTACTTTAATATATTTATTAAATTAACCTCACTTGTTCAGTCATTGATGATTTCCTATTTCTACAGTGCCGAATTATGCTAATTCACATTTTAAAAACAAATTTGAATTGTTAACAGATAATTTTCTTAAATTATTCTTGTATTATTATTTATTATTGTATTATTTTCCATACCAACTACTGTAAACCTACTTTTGCCCCACCATGTATGTCTGTTTGCTGTAGTATCTTGGTTGTGTTTCTGAGAAATCTGTTACAAAAAAAAAATCCCTTATAAGAACAGCTATTTCATTGGGGGAAGGGGACTAGAAGGTTTCTATAGGACTTGATATAAGTATTTTTATAGCTGTAATCTAAAAGTAATAAATCTATTGACTAAAATTAACAGAAACAAACCAAATGTTTACTCCTTTTCCATTTAGTCACTCAGAAAGTTCTTAGATTCCCTTGTTGCCTTTGTCCTTGACCAAGCAGTTTTGCTTGCAGTACTGTTTGTTACCACGGCCAGTGGTGAACAAAAGCATAAAAGAATGTTCAGGTAAACAAAACAGTTCAGTTCCAGAAGAACACCCAGACATCTAATCTTGTGTGCCTATTCTTTCTATGCAATTATTATTTTTCTTATTTATCCCATGCTCATTCAAGTTTGCATGGTAATAATGCCTTTGTGTGGTAATTTTTCCCTCTAAACTAGTCAATGATGTTATAGCCACATGATGTTATAAAAACTCATGCTGTAGGAGATTTGCCTATATTTGCCAGTACAAGATAAATAGTAAGTACTGTAAATACTTGTTGATTGCAAATGGCCCATTTCATGTATTATTTCAAGTTTGGTACAGTGAACTGTGTTTATTGGATAGGATGTGGTTGTATAAATATGTTTGTTCTCACTCTCAGCATTTGAATGGGTTCCAGAAACTTGTCAGGGAAGGGCATATCTTGAAAAACACATGTTCAGGGGTAGGACTAGGGCAGAAACAGATATTCACTGTATCATTTAGACCATGTGTTTAAAACAAAGTAGCAAATGTAATCCTACTGTTGTATGAAGTCACAGTACCTCTTTACTTTCGACAAACGTCACGTAGGAAGAGAAGAAGTAGAACAGGTTTGGAGCAAGGCAAATAAAATGATTGGGGAAAGGGTCCTGTAGTATATAAACTAAAAAAAAATGGATTCGAAGTATAGAAAACTGACTATACAGATAAGTTGAATATGGATTTGTTTCTAAATTTCAGGCTCATGAGTTGTTGTTTCTTCCTTTCCCAATCTTGAAATAGGAAAGTTGGATAAAGGCTCTATAATACTTTAGTTTGCTACTGAAAACATAACAAATTTAGGTATTCATAAGTGACAGATCTATCATTAGTTACTAAATGGAATTAAGCTATTTTAAGACTAAACCTCAGTTTTCTGAGGTTTACTGTAGGGCATAAGCATACTTTCCCACGTGGGTCCTATTTTACATATATGGAGAGGGACATAATTTCTTTATGACCCCAGATGTAGAATTATGACTAATGACTGAACACAGAGAAGATACACTTTGGCACTGTAACATAAGGAACAGTTTTGTAACAAAGTTGTATAAATGCAAAGTGGAAGGTTAGGGAATTTTTTTCTTTTTACAGATGGTTTCAGTATATCCTGAATAACAAGCTGATGGAGTTCTAGAGGAAACTCAAATATTGGATGGATGTTTGCATTAAGTCACTTGTATGGCCCTGCCATCTCTGAGATTTTAAAATAAAATACCAGGAACCATTATCAGCTACAGCATTAGAACAAATGGTAAATCTAGAAAAAGTACAGTAAATTATGATGAAACCTGGAGATAGATGGTTGGTGTGCCTTTAAAAGTTGATGAGTCCAATCTCCTTATTTTTATGTATTTTAAACAATCCTTTAAAGTTTTAAAAATAATAAAATGGTCATGGAAAGAAGTATAAATAGTAAATACATAGTCCATAGCAGGGCCTTTTGTGCTCCAGTCCTGTGAGCACGCTTCTCAAACTAGTAGTGAGAGAAAGGGAGGGTTGAGAATTATTCTGAGGTTTCTGGCTTGTACAGTTAAGTTGATGGTGGTGATGCCATTATGGAGAGATTGAGTAAGACCTGGGAGAACAAGAAGCTGTGTGGGGCAGTCTTACTGAGTTGCCTTTTATTGTGTGATTTAGGTCTTGAATTCTGTTCGCTATCTAGTGGTATCTTGTCTTTTCAGATGTCACATTATTTCAAAAGGAATAGGAGATGATTTAAAGAGGTTTTTACAGGACAAATTTAGGGCAATTTGAGCATAAAAAAGAATAATAGATTATGATATGCCCATATAAAGAATCCACGAATTACTCCTGATAGTAAAAAAGGGGGGGAAGAAAGAGGGAGTTCTTTACAGAAAAATGCCAGTTGATAAATACGGAAGGAATGATAGAATCAGAAAAACATTTTTGTATGCCACTGGTGCCTTTCAAGCTGCTACCAAGGTGCTATAGCTCAGAGGGAGTGAGTCTGAGTAAGTCCGTATGGGAGTTCTTTAAGAGTTCTTTAAGAGGAATTGCTTTGGACTCCAGAAGTTTCTTCCACTGACTCAGTCCCTGCTGGTTTTTGCAGCCAGAAGTTATGGGAACATATTTTCCTGGCACTGGTCCCCTGGGTTGGGGGGCCTGGTGTGAGGCTGGGACTCCTCGCTCTTGAGATATATATACCTCCTGAATTTTTATCTGCACGCATGTATGTGGGACCAGCCCATTCCACATCTACCCCTTACCATTCTGGATGGGTGTGGTTTCTTTAACTCTGTAGTTGTCAGACTTCCATTCAACTCGATTTCTGCTGGTTCTGAGTGATGGTGGTTCTGTAATTTAGTTGTAATTTTTATGTGGTTGAGCTAGGAGGCGAGCAGTGTTTACCCATGCCGCCAAGTGGCTAACATCAAGGCAAGAGCTGGGAGACAGTATTCTCCCAGAGAGAAAGGCAGGCAGAGCCACAGAGCCAGCAGGCAGGTGCCATATGTGAGACTCTTATCAACCTGGTTAACACTGCTGGCCCTGCCCTGGAGGTCCCCTGAGGCTCTGTCCCATCTAACTTACAGCTGTTAACAGTAGCTTTTCCATATGAGTTGCTGGTCTTGGCTCAAACTTCACAACTTCCTAAATCCTTTCAAACAAGCAACAGCTGGCCTGAGTCCCCAGCCCCCATACCTCTTCCTAACTGCCCCAGGCCTGGCACTAACAGCAGCAGTTTAGATTCAAGTTTGGCTTTGCCTGGGAATCTCCAAGCCCAGCACAAGTAGCAGCCATCTCAGATTGCTCTATAGCTCAGGCAGGGTAGCCCAGGCAAAACACAGATGCGGCTGACCTTGGCCTACACCACCCAGTAAACCCTGGGGCCTCTGCATACAGTGGACAGCTACAGAACACATCGGAGCACTACCACCTTGTCCATGCACAGCTAGCTGATCCTGCACAGGTGGGTATTGGTGATCAGTGGTCACAGCCAATCCTTGCAAGTGACTGGCCTGGGTAAATCCCTCCCGTTGACCTGCCAACAGCAACCAAGGCTCAACTACAAGAGGAGTCCATACTCAGCCCACATGAAGGGCACACCTCTCTTACCCAGCTTGGGTGATAGGACAGGCTTTGCCACTGGACCGTTTAGGACACCTACTACATTAGGCCACACAACCAAAGCAGGGAGTCTTGGCAGCTCTACCTAATGTTTCTACACAGAAACAAACACAGGGAGGGGGCAAAAGTGAACAGACAAAAAACATGGCCCAAACAAAAGAACAGATCAAAACTGCAGAAAAAAACCTAAAAATGGAGATCAGCGGTCTATCAGATGCAGAATTCAAAACACTGCTTATAAGGATGCTCTAGAAACTTAATGAGGACTTCAAAAGCATAAAAAAGATACAGTTAGACATAAAGGATACACTAATTAAAATAAAAAAAATTCACAGGGAAACAACAGAGTGAATAAAGTTGAGAATCAGATCAGTGATTTGGTACATAAGGAAGCAAAAAACAACCAATCAGAACAACAAGAAGAAAAAAGAATCCCCCCAAACAAGGATAGTATAAGCAGCCTTTGGGACAACTTCAGGTGTTCCCACATTCACATCATAGAGGTGCCAGAAGAAGAAGAGAAAGAACAAGAAATTGGAATCTGTTTGAAAAAATAATGAAAGAAAATCTACCTAATTTGGTGAAGGAAATACACATGCAAATCCAGGAAGAACAGAGAGTCCCAAACAAGATGGATGCAAAGAGGCCCACTGCAAGTCATATCGTAATTAAAATGCCAAAAGTTAACGATAAAGAAAGAATCTTAAAAGCAGCAAGAGAAAAGCAGTTAGTTTACCTACAGGGGAGTCCCCATAAGACTGTCAGCTGACATCTCAAAAGAAACTTTGCAGGCTACAAGGGACTGGCAAGAAATATTCAAAGTCATGTAAAGCAGGGACCTAGAGCCAAGATTGCTCTACCCAGCAAAGCTATCATTTAGAATAGAAGGGCAGATAAAGAGTTTCCCAGACAAGAAAAAAATGAAAGGAGTGTATCATCACCAAACCATTATTATATGAAATGATAAGGGACTTATTTAAGAAAAGAGGATCAAAACTATGAACAATAAAATGGCAATAAGCACATTCCTGTCAATAATTCAATCTAAAAACAAACTAAGCATACAAGAAGAACAGAGAAGAATCATGGATATGGAGAGTATTTTGATGGTTGCCAGATGTGGGGAGGTATAGGAGAATGGATGAAGAGGTGAGGGGATTAAGAAGTACAAGTAGTTACAGGACAGAGGATGTAAAGTACAGCATAGGAATGAAGTAGTCAGAGAACCTATACACATAACCCATAGTCATGAACAATGATGTGGGGATTGCCTGAGGTAGTGGGTGGTGCCATGTGAACGTGGGCAAAAGGGGAAAAATTGGGACAATTGTAAGAGCATAATCAATAAAATATGTATATCCAAAAGAAAAACCTTTTTGTAATTCCCAGTGTAACAGGTGAGTCAGTCAGGAATCATCTGTGGATGCTAAAGCCATTTGAAGAAAGTTTGTTGGGAAATAAAATTCCTTTTTCCTCCAAGTATCACCTAACAGATTATATAGTAATTGCATCTGTTAGTCGCCAGCTTATTAACAGTTACCAATCTTAGCATTGTGAATAGTAGGAGAGCTACCCATCATTATATATACCTTCTGATGTAATGCAAGAAATGGAAAAGAAATCACTTATAAAGTATTCTTGCCAAAAGTGTTTAACTTAAGTCTATAGGTGTTTATTATATATTCCTTCAAGTTTTCATCATGTTTAAAAATTTTAAATGGTAATTTTTTCCAAAGCATGATTTTTAATGACTATTATACCCCTATAGCTGTATGTGACAGTCTGCTAAATAATTAAATGTAAATCTTTCAATGAGATTACTTAGGGATTATTTTATAAATGGTGGCTTACGACTTTAAATAAACTCTCAAATATTCATTTAAACCTATAATGTAACCTTGAGTGATTCTAATTTTGTGAAAATTTCACCTGAGACTCCAGAAGACTGAATTGATAAGGGTATGGGAATAGTGAGATAGAGGCAGTGTCAACTATACAGATCCCATAGTTCCAGAGGAGTAAGTAGCTCAAAGGTGACTCCTGTAGTAACTTGGTTTTCTGTCTGTAAGTGAAGCCAGTAAGCCACTGGTGATATGTTGTGGTACCTCATGTGATTTTAATTTTCCTTCACTGATAAATAGTGAATGTGAGCACCTTTTCATATGATTAATGGCCACTTGAATATCTTTTTTTTTTTGACTGTTGAAAAGGAAATAAATTATTTATTTAAAAGTTACACAGACTTAGAGTAATGACTTAATGTCTTCATTAAGATACTAAAGTCCTCTAGAATACCCACAGATGCACAGTCCTTCTCCCTCTACCCAGTCTGGGTACCGTATCTCGGGAAAAGAAGTAGAAGTCTGTGATTCAGGCTCCCAGCACCATCAGCTGTGTGGCTGCTGCAGTCTCCAGTTAATCCAAAGCCATGTGGCACCTTCTCACGGCCCACCAGCAAGAGTCCTTTCTCCCCTTTTCTTCCCTGCAAAGTCTCTCCTGCTGCATAGGCCGCATGGCAAAAAGAAGCACCCCAAAACCACATGGTCCTCTCCTATTCACTCCACCAAAGCTGCATGATCCTCTCCCTTCTTCCCCAAAACCTCGAGGTCCCCCCTCTTCTCCTTCAGAACCACATGGTCCTCTGTCTGAATATCTTCTTTTGTGAAATATTGTTCAATTCTTTTGATTATTTTTCTACTGGGTTGTCTTTTATAAAAATTGATTTGTAGGAATTCCTATTCCCTATTCTTCATTGAATACATATGTATTGTGAAATTTTTCTTTCATTCTGTGCCTTGCATGTTTACCTTTGTAACTGTCTTTTGACAAGTTCTTCATTATAGTATATATATATATTTTAATTTTTATTGTTATTCAATTACAGTTGTCTGCATTTTCTCCCCATTGTTATAGTATATTTTAATCATTTTTATTTTGTGAACAGCAGTTCTTGTGTCCTATTTAAGAAATTGTTGCCTCAAGGTTGCTTTTTCAATATTTATATTTCAATCCACTTAGGGTTGATTTTTATACATTGTGTTAGGGTCAAGATTTATTTTATAGACTTATAATTACTATAACTTTATTAAAAGGCTTTATAATAAGTATAAGAAGTCAGATATATTTTCCAATTAGTTCTTTAAGATGATCATGGCTAATCTAGCTCCTGTTTATTTCCATACACATTTTCAAATTAGCTTATCAATTTCTACCAAACACATATATGCACATTCACACACAAACCCTACTGGGATTTTGATTGTGGTTGCTTTGAATCTATAGATCAATTTGGGGGGTACTTAACATTTTTATGGTACTGAACCTTCCAGTCCATGAACCTGTTCAACCATTTATTTAGAACTTTAATTTCTCCCAGTCCTCATAGTTATCAGTGAAATCCTTACACATTTTTTGATATGTTTATAACTAAGTACCTAATTTTTCTTATTGTAAAATATTAATTTCATTTTCTGTGTCTTGTTAGTATGTAGGAATGCAGTTGGTTTTTGTATGTGGACATTGTATCCAGCAACCTTTAAATTTGCTTGTAAATGTTAATAATTTGTCAAAAAATTTTCTAATTAATGATTTTATCCTGAAGACTGCTCTACCACAATCCAATATACCAACACTATTTTTTGTAAAACCTATTTGATTTTTCTTCAGTGCTGTATTGCATTTAGATCAGAAGTCATAAACATTTGCGAAGTAATGTGTTGTAAAGATTGGCTTTATTATCAACTAGTTGTAGTTCAAATATTTTATGAAACATAATTTCATATATACATATGTGTATCTATTTGTGTGTATATATTATATACTATATAATGTATAGTATATAGTATATTGTAATATATATACACACACACATATATGTGTTAGAGAAACCAGACCCAGGATGATGCTACTTCTTACCATAAGCTTCTTTTAGAAATAACTTTAGCATAACCATGTATTAAAATATGTGAATTAAAGCAGCTTTAAAAACTGTAATCAGATTTATGAAAGTTGTGCTAATTCACACTTTTCAGAATTAGTTCTTGTTTTTCTTTCATTTATTATTCACTTATCAGGCACTTATAAAGTGCCTGTTGTGTCAAGCACTTAATGAGTCAGAGAGCTTAGAGTTCAACAAGAGTGGGTGTAGGAGTTTGGAAGCAGATAAATAGTTGCAGTAGTGTGATACTCATCTGATTGTAGTTTGCTCTGGATGTTATAGGAGCAGAGAAAAGGGCCATCTAATCCATAATGGAGGAAACCCTATGCTAAATATTAAAAGAGCAATTGCAATGTGATTGTTGAATACCATATATACTCTATGTAAACCTTTTTTTCTTTCCCAGGTCCCTATAAACAAATATCTTGGAAGTTCTTTGAATTACCTCTTTTGCTTTCTTTTCCCTGATTAGTTAACATTGACATGAGTTGATATCTCATTATATTGAGATATATGTACCATATTTTTCAGACCATAAGACACACCTAGGTTTTAGAGGAGGAAAATAGGGAAAAAAATTTTTGAAGCAAAAAATGTAAAATATTTCATAACATAAATAACAACACTCCCCCCCTCAATGAGCCAGATAAGCTACATTCAGACTATAAGACTCACCCTCATTTTCCTCCCAAATTGGGGGGGGGGGGTGCATCTTATAGTCTGAAAAATGGTATTTCAGTACATTCATCATATTGGTATTTGGGTTTCTAAACCAAACATTTGTGTTTTTATATCATAAATGTAATATATGTTTAAATTTTAGAAAATAAAAATAATCACATATAAAATGTTAAATAACCCAAATATGGAAAGACAAACAGAAATTGAGACTGGAAGAAAACATAAGGGGTTGAGTAGTTCTTTTTAGAGTGGTAGGCAAATAAATGACTTAGGCTCTAAAATTCCTGCAGTGAAACTGTATTTTTTCCTACTGTTTGGTCAAAGGGATATAACTAATGTATTTAACAGATTTCTTGTATTAGAATATTTAAATTGTGATATAATCTAATCTTAGAGTTGATTTAAGATTATTCCTTGGACACGATTTTATGTATTTTAATGTAAATTTTAAATCACTAATTTTTTGGCAGAAATATTATTAGACAAGTAAATACACCATCATCAGTTTTTGTTTGTCTTGTTTTGCTTTTAATGAAACAGGAACTAAAAGCAGCTATCAAATTTAGGTAACTTTTTTTTTAATCTCATTTAGGTGTCATTTCCATTTATTCTTCTCTTGAATTTGTCATATAGATAGCAAGAAAATTATTTTCTTGAGTACTGTGGCTTAATTATTAATGAGATTTTTGGTCATCTTTTTTGGAAGCCCAAATAAAAACTATAAAAATAAAAAATTCTTATTAGGTTTTCTTTGTAAACATCTTACCTGTGTTAGGTAGAGAGAAGTGGTGGGGTTTATTTTATTTAAATAGGAAAGTTACTACTTTACATATGAAGCCAAGACTACAAAATACAGAGCTATATCTAAATAGAGCTATCATAGACCCCAATAATGTGTGATAAAAAAATTAGGATCTGTATCAATTTTCATGTTCATGTTTAGTATAAGTACATGTTTGTACTTGGTGATCTACTAAAGATTTAAGCATACTTTTATGTTCTTTAAATTACATATGTAATTCAGCTATCAGAAGTCGCTTCACCCAGCAGTTCTCATGCCTTCCATTGCTTCAGATCTTGTCTTCCATTGTTTCAACACCTGGCATTCTAAATTCTTAACTCAGCAAGTCTAACCTCCTACTTCCCCACTCTGTGCTCTCCCTTCTCTATGCTCCCCCACCCCGCCCCTTCCAGCATACACACACTGAGCAATGTAGATTTACTGAAATGTTTGTAAAAGAAATGGAAGAGCTTTTCATATGCTTCGGAAGTTCCTAATAAACATTTCCATTTTCCAATCCCATTTCTTTTCAATTCTGCCTTCATGCAGCATCTGGAATCACCAACCTCTAGTTCACTCTTGATGTGCTTGCCTCCTTCTTCAAACTCCTCTCTGCTTCCAAATTTGCAAATATGAACTCTACAATGCATGGTAAAACAAAGAGACCCTTTCCAATCCTCCGTGCTTAGAAGCCCTAAGAGCTGGGGAAAATACTTTATTCAGTTACACTTAAGTGAAAAGCCCTATTAAAAGTGACATCTATTAATGATGTTTGATGTATATAAAATACATAATACATATATAACATGTTCATACACACATATATGTAAAAAATTATTAATCTGATCTTGGTAGAATTCCGAAATTGGGAATCGTATGAATGAACTAGAATAGCAACAATGAAATGGTAACTGCTCCAAAATTTTAAAAATCAAAATAATATGTGTTAAGATTTTTAAATGAAAATTCTTACAGAGTGTGTAAGAAAAAGCTGCATCTTGGTCTTCACCATATCTATGGATATGTTGTGATTCTTTCAGGTCTTGGCTATTCTCTATAGTTTCAGCGTAATGTTGTATTATTCCTCCTATTTCTTTATTTTTAAACTTTTGACTTAGCTTTTGGTTTCCTAAAATGGAATGTGAAAGATTTAGTTCTGTTATGCACTTCCCTCATCCCCATATATAATTACATCCCCATATATAATTACTTTCCTCCCCCATCTTCATAGGATGTCTTAGGAATATGGAATATACTGTTACCCCGCGTACTTCCACACACTGTCTCCTGTGTTAGATCCTGATTTCTGGAACGCCATCATCTTTTTGGGTTTATTTGCTTATTTTGCTGAAGCACTTTCCTGAGAACTTTCTGACAGAAGGTGAATGGAAGACATTTTTATTTTGGACCTTGCTTGTCTAAAAATGCCTTTATTCATCTTTGTATTAATTAGGATTACACATCAAAATCATTATGTTAGGCTTATACAGTTCACATTAATAGAAATGCCTCCCAAATTTTGGGTATTTGGAAAAGTTTTAGGGAAAGACAGTTATTCGTGTATTTTTTAATAAATTTAATTTGGAAGGAAAATTGTGCGCGCATGTGTTTGCACGTATCAGACACTGATATCTATCTCTGTCCCTCTCCCTCTCCCTCTCAGCTGGTAAGTGGTTGAGGGAAGGTAGAGTGGATTTTCCAGGGACCTGGGCACCTTCTCTCTTGTCGTTACACCATTCTCTACTCTTGGGCCTTGTAGCTCAAATTATGATTCCCAGAAACAGCAGCCACATCGTGTGGGAGCTTGTTAAAAATGCAGAATCTCAGGCCAAAACCAGACCTAAGAAATCAGAATCTGCATTTTTACAAGACTCCCAGGTGATTTATGTGCACATTAAAAACTGCTCGGTGGTTTACCCGTATCTCTCAGCTCAAAAATGGCTTATCGCACTGTCATCTTGCTCCAGCCAGGGAGATGGGGAAAAGAGGAAGAGCATGCAGATTTATTTTTAGGGCATGAACTGGAAGCTGCCCATACCACTTTTACTCAGATCTCATTGGTCAGAAGTTTGTCATATAACTACATCTATTAGTAGTTACGAGAGTAGTAGGAAACATTTAGTTGTGTAGATATGTGCTCAGGTGTGCCTGGCAGGCTCTGTTACTAAAAGGAAGAAGAGAAGAATTAATATGGGAGGAAACTAGCAGTGTGACTTTGGCCGGATATGGAATTCTAGGTTGGAAATGCTTTTTAAAACCCCAGAATTTTGAATATATTATGCTGTCTTCTAATTTCCATATTGTTGAAAACTCCAATGCCATTCAGATTCCTGATCTCTCTATATACTTGTTTTTATTCCCTAAAGCTTTTAAGATATTTTCTTCTTTTTATACTTCCATTTTCTGTAACTGTCATGATTATGTACACTTGTGGGTCTTATTTAATTTATTGTGCTGAGTACTGAGATATAGAGCGGGGGGGTTTCAATTATAGAAAAGATTTATCCTTAAGTTCTATAAAATGCTCTTACTTATTTGATATTTTCTCTCTTTGCATTTTTAAGTGTATTTTATTGATTATGCTATTACAGTTTTCCCAATTCCCCCCTTTATCCCCCCTAAGCCCAGCACCCCCCGACCCTCCAGCGTCCCCCTCTTAGTTCATGTCCATGGGTTGTACATATAAGTTCTTTGAGTTCTCTGTTTCCTATACCATTTTTATCTCTCCTCATCTATTCTTTTCTTACTAATTATGCTTCTTCTTCCCTGTACCTTTCCCACCCTATTCCTCCCTTCTCCCTCCCCACTGAAAACCCTCCATGTGATGTCCATTTCTCTGATTCTGTTCCTGTTCTAGTTGTTTGCTTAGTTTTGTTTTCACTGTTTTTCTTCCTTTATTTTTTAAGTTCATTTGTGGATAGTTCTGAGTTTGTTGTCATTTTACTGTTCATATTTTTTATCTTCTTTTTCTTAAGATAAGTCCCTTTAGCATTTCATGTTATAAGGGCTTGGTGATGATGAACTCCTTTAACGTGACCTTATCTGGGAAGCACTTTATCTGCCCTTCCATTCTAAATGATAGCTTTGCTGGATACAGTATCTTGGATGTAGGTTACTTACCTTTCATGACTTTAGATACTTCTTTCCAGCCCCTTCTTACGTGCAAGTTTTCTTTTGAGAAATCAGCTGACAGTCTAATGGGCAGTCCTTTGTAGGGAACTCTCTCCTTTCCTCTTGCTGCTTTTAAGATTCTCTCCTCCTCTTTAGTCTTGGGTAACTTAATGATGATATGCCTTGGTGTGTTCCTCTTTGGGTCCAATTTCTTTGGGACTATCTGGGCTCCCTGGACTTCCTGGAAGTCTATTTCCTTCGCCAGATTGGGGAAGTTTTCCTTCATTATTTGTTCAGATAAGTTTTCAATTTCTTGCTGCTGTTCTTCTCCTTCTGGCACCCCTATAATTCGGATATTGGAATGTTTCAAGTTGTCCCAGAGGTTCCTAAGCCTCTCCTTGTGTTTTTGAATTCTTGTTTCTTCATTCTGTTCCAGTTGGATGTTTATTTCTTCCTTTTGTTCCAAATCGTTGATTTGAGTCCTGGTTTCCTTCCTGTCACTGTTAGTTCCCCGAATATTTTGCTTGATTTCATTTTGGGTATCTTTTATTTGTTCTTTCATTTTTTGAACAAGGTGAATCAGTTCTGTGAGCATTTTGATTACCAGAGCTTTAAATTCTCCATCAGATAGGTTGGCTATCTCTTCATCGCTTAGCTCCCTTTCTGAGGTTTTGCACTGTTCTTTAATTTTGGCCCTATTTCTTTGTCACAGGGCACCTGTTAAGTTGTAAGGGGGCAGGGTCTTAGGTATTCACCAAGGCAGGGCAACCCTCCTTGCTGTACTTGGCACTGCCTGTTGGGGAGGGGCCAGAGAGGGAACAGTGCTCCTCCCTTGCTCTGCTCTAGCCTAATTTCCAACAAACCAGTGTGGGATTGGGAGTTTCTCCCACTGCAGCAACCCTGCCACAGTCCACAGTCAGCTCTGAGTCTCAGTTTCCCATTCAGTCAGCCCTGCCCAGGTGGTCCGCGGCCTCCCCAGGTTTCTCTCAGTCAGCCCCGCTTGCAGGGTCCACCTCCTTGCCACGGGTTCTCTCTGCCCACCATCTTACTGATGTGTTTTGGCTGGTAGACTGTTTCTTTAATTCCTCGGTTGTTGGAGTTCCATGCAGTTTGATTTTCTGGCACTTCGGTTGTTCATTGATTTTAGATTGGTTGTTATCCTCCTTTTGTGTGTGCGAGGAAGCGAAGGGTTTCTATCTACGCCTCCATATTGGCCGGAACTCTCTCTTTGCATTTTTAAAATCTTTTTATTCACTTTTATTTTTTAACCTTTTTTTTCAACCTTTATAGTTAATTTTTTATTTCTGCCTTCATATATATTTTTTATCTTCTGCATATTCTTTTTTTATAACCTTGTCTATATTTTATGGGTGCAATAACTTATCTCTTTGTGAAGATATGATTGTTTTAAGTGGTCTTCTCCTTTGTGCATTGTCCCTATTTCCTCTAAGCTATTTTGGTCTCTCCTTATTAGAGGCTTTCCTTAAATATGGTGATTCTTAGCAATTTATTAATAATTGAGCATGAAACACCAAAACATTGAAGGATCTGCTATCCTTATAAGGAGATCAGGTAGGGAACAAGCCATTGTTTTATGGACTCCTTAGATCTCAGTATCTGTAGATCTTTTCATTTGGGCTTCCCCAAAAGATGACCAAAATATCTTATTAATAAAGCAAAATCTTCTTTGAACTCCAAGGTCCTTCATGCTGTACAGTCTTTGTTGCTCACTGAAAAGACAGAACATGTCTCAGCAAGGAGGCTTAGCTTGTAGAAAATCCTATTAACTTTATCCCTCACACATTGCCATTCATTGTTATAATACTTCAAGGGTCAGCAAACAATGGCCCGTGGCCAAATTCAGCCCACATTCTGTTTTTATCACTGTGCATTAGCTGCAGATGGTCTTTTTTTACATGTTTAAAGGATTGTATTAAAAAAAAACAAAAGCACAACAGACTGTTACATGGCCCACAAAGCCTAAAACATTTATAGCTGGCCCTTTACAGGATAGTTTGCCGATCCCTGCTACTACTCCCTATTCCCCTCCCCACCCCCCAAAAGGGAAACTAGTCTCTGCTGGCATGTTGTATCCTGAGTAGACTTATCATAAACTACTGTAGAAAATTCAGACTTAATTGTTATTAATGGATCCTATCTTAAGAACAAAAAAAAAAATATGAAGCAGGATATACTGGAACAGATCTCAACTTACCCATAGAATGTGACTCCTTACTAGAGGCAAGACATGCCCAGATGACAGAACTCAGTGAATTCACCAGAGTTTGCCAGTTAGCTAGCTCATTAGCCAGAGATAAAAGAGTTTAATGTATACAGACTGAGAGTGGATCTGCTTTTGGGGTGGTCCATACGTTTGGAATGCTCTGGAAGCAATGAGGGTTCTTGACTTCAACATCAGTGCTCCCTAAAGACATAACTGTTATAAAGATAGAAGCCCATTTTTTTAAAAAAGAGATAACATGATGGTTAAAGAAAAAGAGGTCCAAACAGGCTATCACAGAATGCAGTGACTACCTCCAGAGTTGAAAAAGGGAGACGTGCAGATTACTAAAGCGAATGTCCGGTGCTCCCAGGACAATTTCTTTGTGGCATCAGAGGTCCTCAAATGGAACCTGGGAGATTTTTCACATAAAATTATGTACCCTGGTAAGGAGAAATTGGTTGGTGAACTCAGCCAGTGGGAAATGACTGAGCATGTTGTGATCCATTATGTCTCATCTCTCACCAGCATTATCCTTGGTTAAAACAGTGAAAGTGGGGCATGGGCAAGAGTCCCAACCTCAAGGTACCTTTGAACACCTCCACATGGTTTTCATACAAGGGTTTTGAATATGTTCCGGTCAGTTTGCTTATTCTTGGGATAGACTTAAAGCCTTTCCTTGTTGGAAATCAACAGCTCAAACAGCTGCACAAAAACTTACTCAATTTTGTGTTCCCAACCTGAGGAATGCCAACCTATTTTTCTGATGAGGGTAAATCCATTTTGCTGAAACTATTATTACTGAGCTTTCCAAAGCCCTTCCACTCACGCAGAAACTTCACTGTACATGTCACCTCTAATCTTCAAGAAAGGTAGAAAGAGCAAAGGGAATTCTGAAACTAATGTTACCAAAGGTCTTAGAATTTCTATGGCCTAAGATATTTCCACTGTCTTTAATGACAATGAAATCATTTCCTTTTGGGGCTCAACCAGTCTTTGATTATTAGTTAGTACAGACTAGCCTATACGTTTAGGAATTATCTTTGATACTATACTCCTACGTACTACAAGCAGACGTGGCTATACTGTCTGCCAGAAACCCGTGCCATATAGTCAGTCTTAACATCAAGTATAAACAACCTTTCCTCAGCATCTTCATAAACAACTCCTGTATAACCTAAAGCCTGGAGACATGGTCTTTTGAAAGACACAGAGAAAGACAGTCCTTGAATCTGAGGGAAAGAATTTATCTCCTTGGTACCAATTCTTTGTAATGAATCATTTTGTTTTCTAGGTAACTGGACTCAAATGTTAAATAATTTTCTAAATAGCAAGTCCCACCAAAGGCCATCTATCATATAGTTCATAGGAAAGAAGATTGCTATCCCTACCAAAGCAACACACAGGGACCTTTCATACGAGGTAGATTTTGTAAGTTAACTTTCACAGAAATAGGCCTTGGACTAGGGAATAGATAGTATATGTGGAGGTTGTCTCACTTTCACAGACCCCACAATGAAGACAGATTACTTAAATCCAACCCCAAGCTCTTCTGCTTTAGAGCTGCCTTATGATATTGACAGTACAAATTTCATTTCCTGGCACTGGATCACTCTTCATCAAAATGTTACAATGCTTGTAGACAACTCCAACAGGGGTATTTCACCCCAGTAGATAATCAGGTGGCTCCTAAAGACTGATATTAAATTTGTGCCATAAAAGTCTGTTGGCTACTACCTGCCAACTAGTCAGGGATTTGTAACCTTGGTAAACTGATGTCTCCCAGAGCCCATTTTGGCCCATCAGTTTCCTCACTTGGAAACAATCTGAGAATCTAACTCCCTAACCACTGAAAGGGATTCTGAATTGTTTCAGTCTTATACCAAGCTCCTCACTTCTGGGTTTACAAGAGGCCTGCCCATTAAGTAAGAAGAATTCTAAATACTAAGGTTCAGAGAATAGCAATGGAACTAGACACTGCAAACAAGACCAAAAGAACTCTCCATCCAAGAGGCTGTGTAAACAGGTAATAGTTCAGAAAAGAGCCACTTTAGATATAGTATTGGTCTGTCTTGGGGAAATGTCATGCTTACAACCCGTCAATCCTTCCTGGGATCATTATTATTCCTAAAAAGACTGGAGTGTCTTTTTGGACATTATTGGATCATTATTGGAGTGTTCAATTAACTGTTCCTTTGCAGGTAATATGTCTGCATTATTGTGCTACCTTTTTTGATCATTTTCTTTCTACCTAAAAAACACCCTTGTTACTTATGCTGCTATGATTCATAATGCATCTTGCATTTGTAATTTGCTGTCATTAGTTTTAGAAAATTCTCAGCCATTGTGTCTTTAAATATTAGTTGTGCTCTCTCTTGTCTCTCTCTGTTCTCCTTTGATGGGATCCAATTATATGTATGTTAGTCCTTCTCATTGGTCTTATCAATGTCTCTTGGCCTCTCCTTCCTAGTTTTCATCATTTTGTCATTTCATTCTTTACTTTGAGTATATTCCTCTGATCTCTTCTAGTTTATTAATAATCCCTCCTGCTGTATACTTCTGCTTCTAAACCCATCCATGTGTTATTAAATATAGCTATCTTTTCAGTTTTAGAATATTTTTCTCCTCAGAAATTTGTTGTAACCTATTCTTGGGCTTTTGAGACTGTCAGAATTCCCAGTCTTTTATCATCTTGAAAATTACATGCTAAAGACTGTATAGGCTATCTGGAGTCTTTATGAGTTGATTTCTGTTGTTTGTAGTTTCTGTTCATTGTCTTATTTCCTCATGCACCTGGTTATTATTATGTTTTGGACATTGTGTCTGAAATTTTGCTTTAGAAGTAACTTTATACCTAGGAGATTTTCTCTTCCAACAATTACTACTTTATTGGTGCCTGAAAGAGCTAGCAGTCTGGGATTACATTAATTTGCCTTCAGGTTTTGATATTTGAAACCAAGTTTGAGTATCCCTGAGAATTAGTATGCTTCTCATTCATGTTATTTTTAGAGTACTTTTCTTTAGAGTCTCAACCAAAAGTGCATGGGTATTTCCTAGCACCCTTTCCTTCTTCCTTCCTGACTTAAGTGGTCCTTGGACTATTAAGTTTTATATCCTTGGCCCTGCAAGGTTATCAAAGGCATCATTCAGCTTCTTTGTAGAACTAAACATAACTCTTTGACTAGCATTAAATCCTGAGTGAACTTGTTAATTGTCTACTGTTTGTACCATATAAATTAATTTTATTTTATCATAATTTTTCTTATAGTCTCATTCAGTGATATTTTCCTTATTTTGTTTGAATAATGGGAATCTTTTTTTTTTTCTTTTCCAATGATATGTTTTGTCGAATATTAAAAGGCACTAAAAAGAGGACCTGTTTTGGTAGGTTGAAGCAAGGCCAAGGATTCTTCCATACTTCCTTCTCTTTACTCCTTTCTGTTCCTGAGTGATCTCATTAAATTTTAGGGTTCAATGAAAGTTTGAAAATCTTACCTTGGAAGAAATCTCCCATCAAGTGCTTTTAAACATATTTTGGGCATACAAAGAGACATAATAAAAAAACATAATGAATACTTTTATCCTCTACTTAAGGAATAAAACATTATACAATTAAAACTCCTTGTGTACCCTTCTGTGGGAGGGATAATGGTCTGTGAAAGAGGTCAATGTCCTAACACCTGGAACCGGTGAATATGTTGTTACATGGCAAAGGGGAATTAAAGTTGCTGATGAAAGCTTTCTAATTACTTGGCCTTAAAATATGATGATTATTCTGGATTGTGTGGGTGGGCTCAATGTAATCACAACGATCCTTAAAAGTAGAAGAGGGAGCTCTCTCTTCCTCGGCACTGCCTACGGAGGTGGCATCCATCTCTTACTCGGCACCATGGTGGCCCTCAGACCCCTCGTGAAACCCCAGATTGTCAAAAAGCGGACCAAGAAGTTCATTCGGCACCAGTCAGACCGTTATGTCAAAATTAAGTGGAACTGGTAGAAACCCAGAGGTATTGACAGTAGGGTGCGCAGAAGATTCAAGGGCCAGATCTCGTTGCCCAGCATTGGTTATGGGAGCAACAAGAAAACAGCACATGCTGCACAGTGGTTTTCGAAAGCTCCTGGTCCATAACGTCAAGGAGCTTGAAGTGTTGCTGATGTGCAACAAATCTTACTGTGCTGAGATTGTTCACAACGTCTCCTCAAAGAACCACAAAGCCATTGTGGAAAGAGCAGCCCATCTGGCCATCAGAGTCACCAATCCCAATGCCAGGCTGCGCAGTGAAGAAAATGAATAGACAGATTGTGTGCACATTGTATTTGTGTTAATAAAACCTTAAAATTCTGGGGGGAAAAAAGTAGAAGAGGGAGTTAGAAGTGACAGAGAAAGATGTGACATCAGAAGCAAGGTTAGAGTAATATCATATGAGAAGCCCTTGACCCATTGTCCAGAGGAGACCTTACAACTGATACCAAAGAAATACATATTATCTTAGGAAACTTATGAACAGTTACATGGCAACAAATTGGAAACTTGGAAGAAATGGATAAATTGCTAGAAATATGTCAAGATTGAGCCATGAAGAAATAGAAAATCTGAACAGACCAGAACAAATATGGAGATTGATTAAGTAATCAAAGGCCTCTCAACAAAGAACAGCTTTGGACTAGATGCTTTCCTGGTGAATTTAAAGAGTTAACACCAATCCTCAAACTCTTTCAAAAGAATTAAAGAGGAGGGAACCCTCCTAAACTCATCTTCAAGGCCAGCATTACCCTGATACAAAGCCAGATGGACACTGCAAGAAAAGGCCAGTGTTCCTGATGAATGCAGATACAAAAATTTTCACCAAAATATTAACCAACTGAATTTATCAGACATTAAAATGGTTGTACACCATAATTGTGTGGGATTTATCCCTGGGATATGTCTCAATATATGGGTAAATGTGATATACCACATTAATAGAATGAAAGGTAAAAATCCTATGATCATCTCAGAAGATGCAGAAAAAGCATATGACAAAATTAACTTCCTTTCACAATAACTCAAAAATCTCATATGGAGGAACATAAAAATAATAAAGGCTGTATATGAGGGAGACCCCTAAAAAAACAGAATAGTCTTCTGGAGGGTGGGCCTTTTGTAATACAGGCTTCCCCCTGCTAGGTGAGTGTTCTAGAAACCCATCTGTATTACTGTACCAGCTGGCCTTGTTGTGAGAGACAGTGTTCAGCCTCAGTGAATTTTTTTTGAAGACTCTTTAATGTATTTGCCCATTTCATGATGGGTGACTTACAAGCACACCTGCCCACACTGTGCTGAGTGTTGAGCAGTTTTTGACCAAAAACGACATGACTCCCATCCCCTACCTGCCCTCTTCACTTCATCTTGCCCCAGGTGATTTGTTGTTGTTAGTTTCTCCAGATGAAAAAAGTCCTCAAAGGTAAATGTTTTGCCGATGTGGAAGAGGTGAAACAAACAAACAAAAAAGGCAGACACACTAAAAGGCATCAAAATTGATGAGTTCAAAACTGTTTTGAGCAGTGGAAAAAAGTCTCAATAGGTATTTAGTGTATCAAATGGAGGGGTAACTGAAGAAGGTAACTGAAGTTTAAACATGAAGAGTAAATACACATTTTTTTAATAAATAAATTCCAGGTTTTTTTAGGTCCCCCTCGTATAACATCATACTAAGTGGTGAAAAGGTATAAGCTTTTTCTCTTAAGATTAGAGTGTCCACTCTCATCAGTCCTATTCAACACAGTACTGGAAGTCCTAGCCAGAGCAATTAGGAAAGAAAAATAAATAAAAGGCATCCAATTCAGGAAGAAGTAACATTGTTTTTGTTTGCAGATGACGTGACCATATATATATATATATATGTATATATGGCCAGATAGCAGGAAAATATACATATATATATATGTAAGTTTTAAAGACCCTAACAAAAAACTTAGAATTAATCAACAAATTCAGTAAAGTTGTAGGATATAAAGTCAACACACAGGAATCAATTGCATTTCTATACACTAACTACAAAGTATCTGAAAATATATAAAGCAATTTCATTTAAAATAGCATCTAAAACAATAAAATACTTAGGAATAGATTTAACCAAAGAGATGAAAGATCTGTACCCTTAAAACTAAAACTTTAATAAAAAGAAATTAAAGACACAAATAAATATTTCTTTTTTTAATTAATTTATTTTTATTCAGTTACAATTGTCTGCATTTTCTCCCCTTCCCTCCCCCCCACTCCAGCCAGTCCCACCTCCCTCCCCCACCTCACAAATAGATATTTCTTAAGAATTGAAAGAATATTGTTAACGTTTCCTACTACCCAAAGCCATCTATAGATTCAGTACAATTCCTATCAAAAATACAATGGCATTTTTCACATAAATTGAACAAACAGTCCTGAAATTTGTATGGAATCTCAGAAGACCCCAAATAGCAACACACCTCTGAACAACAAAATTGGAGGCATGCTTTCTGATTTCAAACAACACTACAAATTTATAGTAATCAAAACAGTATCTGGTACTGGCATAAAAATAAATGCATAGACAGATGGAATAGAATTGAGAGCCCAGAAATAAAATCTTACATATACTAATGTGTGACCAATATTTGACTAATGCTTGACAAGGCAGCCAAGAATACTCAGTGGAGTGACTAGGGGGTATGGAACCATTGACTTACCTGCTATTATAATTCCGGAAAGAGAATAGTATGTCCAAGGGGTTGTTGCAGTTAGGTTGGAGAACAGTTTTTGATGACTGACAAGGTAGGTGAAATAAAGGAGAAAAATGAAATAACTTCCAGTTAATGAAAATAACTTCCAGGTTGGTAAATGGTCAACCACAAGTTGTGAGAGTCTGATGACCAGGGCCAAGGGTGCAAGTGGGTGTAGGACAATGATTTGGAACATCTAAGAATGGAGGTAGATCCCTCTGGACTCTTCTGTTCTTTTACTTCAGTCTCCTTGGTAGTCTAGAGTTTGAAGGCTAGGGAAAAGATGTCTGAGAGCTTTTGAAGGTGTTAATTTTCTAATCCACCGTAGGTGTCCATTATTTTAACCTCTTATTCACCAAATAGCTTTCTATTTATTTACTTTTTCTTTCACATTTTGTTTTGGAGCTATCATATGAAGTCATTTTATCTAAGACTTCCTACATATATTTTTAGTATAGCTTTATTCTGAAAAATATATTAATGATTAGGAAATACAAGCCAAAGACCATTTCCAAGTTTCTTTAAACATCATCAATTTAAATACATTGCTTTTAATTCAACTTAAAGAAACCAAATACTAGAATACAAGCTAACTCTGTACCTGTGGCTAATATATTTTGGAGAATTGGGTGGCTGGAATGTAATAGCTTATATGTTTGTAGTTCTCTATAGGTGTGTTTCATATTTAGATCACTGTTTTCCATTCAAAGTAGGTAATAAAAGTATGGAATTGATTTTCATGTAATCTTTCTCATTCTTAGATATCAGATTTATAAGGTATATGTATGCATTTTCATCTTGAGATACTTTATAATAGTAGGAGTAAAGACAGAAGTTATCCATAGAGCCACCAAGCTAGTCTTGTCAGTGCAAAGATGTGTACTATGGGAAATATTGGCATTGCAGTACCTGCTCTGTAGGCATAAAAATATATTCGCTTTTCATTATAACTGCCTTCTCACAATCTATCTTTTTTCCAGATGTTGCTTCAAGAACAGTTTTACAGGTATTTAATTACAAAAATTGTAGCAGTTGACATGTTACATGATACAGATTGGTTTACAAAACATAACCTACGGTTTTGTAAGACAATTTCCATTTAGAAGAATTTATTTAATGGTATAAAAGATCAAATTAGTACTACTACTAGCAAAGCTTATGTAATATGTTGGAAATATTAAGGGTTTGTTAAGGATAATCTAAATTTATGAGCTGTTTAGAAATTTTTCCAATACACTTATATTTGGGAGTAGTCTAGTTCTAATAATCATTGTGCTTTTTCTGTTGGCTTTGAATCATAGATTTTATACATAATTTAAATTTTTTCACTTTGCTGTTTTTTTATTTTTGTATAATTAAAAAATTACAGGTCTGTGAATGCCACAAATAAAACTTGAAACTTCAGGTTGTCTTTTGTTTTAAGGTCTCTCGGTCTCCTTTCTTTGTTCATAGAATACAGGCATGCTTTGTTTTTATGGCACTTCGCTTTATTGCCCTTCACAGTTACTGTGGGGTGATTTTCCTTTTTGTTTGTTTGTTTTTTGTTTTTTACAAATTGAAGGTTTGTGGCAACCGTAGGTTGAGCATGTCTGTTAACACCATTGTTTCAACAGCATTTGCTCTCTTGTCTCTGTCATGCTTTGATAATTTCTTGTAATATTTTGAACTTTTAAAAATTATCATTACATTTGTTATGGTGATCTATAATCAGCGATCTTTGTTGTTAACCACACTGATAGAAGATGACAGACTTAATAAATGTGTCTGTTCTGCCTGTTCCATCTCTCTCCCTCTCCTCAAGCCGTCCTATTCCCTGAGACACAACAATATTGAAATTAGGCTAATTAATAACCCTGCAATGGCCTTTAAGTGTTTAAGTGAAAGAAAGAGTCACATATCTTGTCTCTCATTTTAAATCAAAAGCTAGAAATGATTAAGCTTAATGAAGAAGGCATTTCAAAAGCTGAGGTAGGCTGAAAGCAGCAGTTAGCCAAGCTATGCACACGGAGGAAGAGTTCTTGAAGGAAATTAAAAGTTCTACTCCAGTGAACACACCAATGATAAGAAAGTGAAAGAGTCTTATTGCTAACATGGAAAAAGTTTTAGTGGTCTGGATACATCCAACCAGCCACAATATTCTCTTAAACTAAAGCCTAAACCACAGTAAGGCCCTAACTGTCTTAAATTCTGAGAAGGCTGAGAAAGGTGAGGAAGCTGCGGAAGAAAAGTTAGAAACTAGCAGAAGTTGGTTCATGAGGTTTGAGGAAAGGAGTCATCTTTATAACAGAAAAGTGCATTTGCTGATGTAGAAGCTTCAGCAAGTGGCCCCGAAGATCCAACTAAGATAATTAGCTAGATTTTCAATATAGACAGAACAGCCTGTCTATATGGAAGAAGGTGCCATCTAGGAGTTTCGTAGCTAGAGAGAAGTCAGTGCCTGGCTTTAGAATCTCAAAGGACAGGCTGACTCTGTTGTTAGGGGCTATTACAGCTGGTGACTTTAAGTTGAAGCCTATGCTCATTTGCCATTCCAAAAATCCTATGGTTCTTAAAAATTGTACTAAATACACTCTCCTGTGCTCTAGAAGTGGAACAACAAAGCCTGGATGATAGAACATCTGTTTAAAACATTGTTTACTGCTTATTTTAAGTCCTGCTACTCAGGAAAAAAAATCCTTCGAAAAATATTATTGTTCATTGACAATACACCTGGTCACACAAGAGCTCTGATGGAGATGTATGAGAGTAATGTTATTTTCATGCCTGCTAACATAACATTCTGCAGCCCCTGGATCAAGGAGTAATTTTGACTTTCAAGTCTTATTATTTAAGAAATACATTTCAGAATGCTGTTGTTGCCATAGATAGTTATTCCTCTGATGGATGTGGGCAAAGTAAATTAAAAACCTGGGAAGGATTCACCATTCTAGATGCCATTAAGAACATTTCTGATTCAGCCCTGGCTGGTGTGATGCAGTGGATCGAGTGCCAGCCTGTGAGCCAAAGGTGTCGCTGGTTCGATTCCCAGTCTAGGGCACAAGCCTGGGTTGCCAGCCAGGTCCCCGGTAAGGCGGGCTCGCAGGTGGCAACCACATAGTGATGTTTCCCTCCCTCTCTATCTCCCTCTGTGTTTGCTTCCGTAAATAGGTCACTGACCACTCAGGGTGGTGGTTACAAAGGGAATTTCTTAAAATAACACAACAGTGAAGTTTGCTGCATCAGTTGAATCTTTCCTTCATGAATGATTTCTCTGTAGCATGTGATGCAGTTTTACCCACAGTAGAATTTCTTTCAAAATTGTCATCAGTCCTCTCAAAGCCTGCTGCTGCTTTGTCAACTAAGTTTAGGTAGCACCCTAAACCCTTGGTTGTCCTTTCAACAGTCTACACAGCACCTTCGCCGGGAATAGATTCAGCAACTACTCGTGTCCATTAAAGTTTTTTCTTGAGATAGCACCAACTCAGCCACATATTCAGGCTCTGCTTCTAATTCTGTTTCTCTCACTATTTCTACCACATTAGCAGTTACTTCTACACTGAAGTCTTTGACTCTCAAAATCATTTTTGAGTGTTGGAATCAACTTCTTCCAACTCCTGCTGATGATGATACCTTGACCTCTTCCCATGAATCAGAAATATTCTTTTTTTTTACATTTTATTTATTTTTAGAGAGAAGGGAAGAGAGGGAGAGAAACATTGATGTGTGAGAAAAACATTGATTGGTTGCCTTTTGCACACCCCATCTGGGGGCCTGGCCGGCAACCCAGGCATGTGCCCTGACCAGGAATTGAATTGGTGACCCTTCAGTTTGCAGGCTGGCACTCAATCCACTGAGCCACCCGTGCTCAGGCTTTTGGAGGCTATCTTAATAGAGGATTTAGAAGGTAGATTAAGGGGGAAAGACAGGTTCAGAGTGGTTTAATAGCACATCAGCCCTAGTACTTATTCACAATAACACTTGGAGTATAAAGGGATGGGCAAAAGTAGTTTTACATTGTGAATATGTGAAACAGAATTTATTCTATTTATTGTATTATTTATTATTATTATTATTAACCTACTTTTGTCCACCCCTGTAAATAACACATGAACATTTAGTGAATATTCAGGTATATTCATATGGCTGATGTGAATATACTTTTAAGAAAAAAAATGTTTGGGACCAACTAGAAATAAATTAGGCATATATTTGAAATAAGAAAGGCCTTCCATTTGGAAGAAAACTATTACTATACATTTTCTGTTTTTTACTGTTGCTCATTTCTTCTAGCATAAATATTAGTGAGAAAAACAATGATTATAAATGACCAATGTTAAAATATGGTTCTTGAAGTCAAGAAGCAGTTCTTTAGAGAGTTGTGTTCAGAAAATGGCACTTGGGAAAATAATTTAAGAAAGATTGATAAGCAGTTTACTTTGATGGAAAACACCCACATTCAGTGATATCTGGTCATGTCAGCATAATCTTATAACTGAACAGACAGGAAAGGACAAAGAGTTTCTTCCTAACCTTCAGGGTTAGAAATATTTCTTTAAGTTCTGCATAGTTGTTTCTCCAAACAAGGTAAAGATGAGTTTGAAGTATGAGAACTAGGAAATTGAGCCTGAGTTTTATCAGATAATGCAAATGAGAGATACTCGTTGCTAGCTTTATAAGAAGCTTTTGGAAATTCTTAAGCTTGGCATCTGGAGCTGACAAGAAACTTGAATGTAAGTCATGTTGGATCTCTGGGTCACTGCTGTATTTCAGGGACTGTAACAGTGCCCAGCACAGGAACTCTCCCCAAATTGCCAAGAAATCCCTTCAAATTGAGAGTTAGTAGTTCTAATAATCTTTTTAAATAAGCTTATGTCCTTAACCAAAAAGTTATTTGTCAGAATGATCAAAAGAGTAGAACATATTAATATGACAAAGGTTTTTAAGCAAAATATATAGCATGGCTAGCTAGAATGTGCTCTATAATCAGTTTGCTTGATTTAAATGAAAATAAATGTTTCAATTTGCTTTAATGCATTGTGATTTTATGTAAGATAATTGGACTTAATGAATGATAAAGGCCACGAGGAATGTACCTGTAATCAAAGTCTATTAGCCTGCTGTAGCAAGGGAGAACACCCCTAGCTAGGCACTCTGAGGGGTCTTTAATAAGAGGAAGTGGGCAAGGGCTTCATAAGGTATGGGCTTGGACTGAGTGATTCTAAGGAAAAAGTAGGAAAGTAGTCTGGATTGGATATTGTCATAAAGTGGCATCAGTTTGGTGATTTATCTCAGCATTCTGTTCAAGAGTAGGAGGAGTGAAGAAGAGCTGGGACTCCTTGGTAAGGATGCCATGCTCAAAAATAAAAATTTTAGTCATTTTGTAGCTGTGGTATGGCCTTGGGAAAAACTATATTTCCTATTTTCCTTTCTCCTAGCCTTGCCACTCATCTGTTAGGGATCTCATAATCTGATTATCAGTGGGGCCTATTTTCCATTTCTCAGTCCCTCTTTTTAGCCAGGTTCAGCCATTCAGGACTATTGTTTTATGAAATCCAGATCTTCACTATTGCCAGAATTCCATTGATCAGGAAACTATTCGGAAAACCTCGTCTATTGTTGGACTAAAGTCAGTTCTTTATGCATACTTTTTGTTGTTGTACGGTCAGTTATTGAATCATCTGAAACAGAAATGGCTGTGCACATTGAAAACTCCAGAGATCACATTTAAGCACTGTAACACTGACAAATGGTGAGAGATTGGTAACAGAGTTTTAATCTACTTGTAAAGGCAAGAGCCAAGGTCTCAAGTATGGTTTTGGTGTAGACAGAAACTTTCCTAGGTTTGCCATCAAAGGGGCTGTTTGTCCTGTTTACTATTTTTAGTTTACTGTTTTAAAGAGTTTCTTGAAAGTTGAGTGTAATTGCCCAGAACTAGAGTAAGCTGAGTTGCACCTAAAAGGAAGTGGCTACAATCTCAACATCTTGTAGTGAAATCATGAGGAAATTATAGCCAGGTATTGGACTCATACAGAGAATGACTAGGGGATGCAAAGAGCAATATTTCGAGTATCATTTTTAGAGATAACAAGTGTCTGTTAATAATTCAGAAGTTTAAACCAGCAGAAAGGGAAGAGAAGAGTTTGGGAGAAAAATAAAAGCATGCAGACTAAAGCATGATAATCTTTGATTCTGGCCATTTAGATCTTGTCCATGGGACCTGGGTAGAAGCTTGATCATGCTGCTTGATTTGATGGTCTTGGGGAGGTGTGTCATTCTCTTAAATCATCTTCTGGAGGATTCCTAGGAATCCTCAATTTGAGGTCTCTGGCTGGAACAGTCTTCCAATAGTTTGATGATCTATTGTGTCACTGTAATTGAGAGCTGTGGATCCAAGGAGTTTCACTGCTGTTTTAATTTTTAACAGAATATGGCAAGGTCATTTCCATGGGTTCAAGTTCAGTCTTTTCTAATGATGCTTCAAAGATATTCACCTAATGTAAGAGCATGTAGAGCTGATTAACTAGCAAGGAAGAAAATTTTTTCTGTCAGTGAGAAGATTGAACAGCTCTGGAAAATTAACCAGAATTATTAGAATCGAAGAGAATGGCTCTTCTATTGAAGTGTAGCGCACAATTAATTTATAAGGATTCAGTCAGTGATTACCCAGGGAGTTAGAACATAGTATGAACAGTGAGGACTTGAACAAACCTGCGTGGTCTTTTGATTTCTTCCATCAACTCCACTATGCCTGCATCTGATTGACAGGAATATTAACATCTAGAACCAAAAATCAATTTAAAACAGTGATTGTGTCAGTTTTCGTATATGAGCATGAGTCTGCCTCTTAAAGTACGCAATCACTGAACACACATACATGAATGTGTTTTATTTGCATTTAACTAATCTATAAAGACTGAACTTTCTGATTTGTCATGTAAATGAATTTGGAGAGAACAGAGTTTTTACAATAGGAAATTAAAAGATATTTTAGGTGTGAAAGATTTCTTGTTAGTTTTATTATTTTGATTTTGGGACCTAACTCACAAAAGGCAAAGTCAAGAAGAATTTTAAATAATATAATACGTGAACCTTAGTCATGGTATCCAAAGGTTGGACATAGTTCCAGGCAATATTTGACAATAAAGCAATAAAAACAATAATTATTAGGACCTTTAATCTTTTAGAATAAATACATTTTATTAAAAATGATTTAAAATCTCATTGAAGTCCAGTAGTATATTTAAGACTAATTTTTCCTAGTTCAGAATATTAAGATCATTAAAAATACCAAAGGTATCACACTAAAGCAAGTCAGACTGTTCCGTTCACATCTCTTTAGCATTGGGACCAGACTGATGTATTATCTTGCATAATTACTGAGATTTCATTCTGTAATCCAGCATTTTCACAGATCTTTTCCCCTCAATAACTATTGTATCTCAGCATACAGTAACAGTTCCTTATACCTGCTTCCAAATTATAACACAATAAAGATAATTAAATCTTAAATTTAACACATTAGCCTTTATGTAATTTACAGTTTTTACTACATAACTAAGCACAGTGGTTAACTGAGCTGTTTCCCCCCACCCCGCAAAGAATTGACTTTTTCTGTGAAGGAAGCAGTGCACTGATTTACATTCTGGTGCAAGCTCTCTGATCTGGCTGACTGTTCCATAATGTTTTCCTGTTGTAGCAGGTGATGATGTAACCCTCCAGAACAGCCGCTTACACAGAGCTTAAACTCCACACTGCAGCTGTTGACAATGGGATCAATACTTCATGATTGCATACAGAGCAGAACTAGTTTAGAACTTCCAGCTTCCAAACTACTGTTGAGAAGTACAAAGGTATCCTGATTCCTGATCTTTTCTCTTTTTAAAATTATTTTTATTGAGATAGAATTGGCATATCATTGTGCAAGTATAAGGTGTGCAGTGTATTGTTTGATAAATTTATGTATCGCAATATGAATACCATTGCACTGTTGGCTAACATCTCTCTTATATCATGTGATTATTTTCTTGTGTGTATATGGTGGGAACATTTAAGATATTGTCATTTTACAACTTTGAGGTTTAAAATACAGTATTGTTGTCTGTACTTTGCTGTGCATTAAATCTTCAGGACTTATTTATCTACTAGAGGCAAGTTTATACCTTTGAATATTTCTCTAATTCTTCCATGCCCCAGCTCCTGGTAACCACCAATCTACTCTCTGTTTTTACAAGTTTGGCTTTTTTTTTTTTTACATTCCACATATAAGTGATAAATAGTACTTGTCTTTCTATCTTATTTATCTCTCTTAGCATAACACTCTCAAGGTGCACTGATGCTGTCACAAATGACAGGGTTTCTTTTTTCTTGTGACTAGGTAATAATTGATTCTGTACAAGTGACCTGTTACCTCTCCACTGGGAGCTTGTAAAATCTGCTTGTCTGCACTTTTCTGAAATGTCTAAATATTGTGTGGGTCTGTTTTCATCCATTTGTATTGGGAACTCTTTCAACTCTTCCAGTTTCCCAAATCTTGCCCTTTAGTTTGGGAAGTTTCCTTGAATTACTTTATAAATTTTCTTTCTCTGTTCTTTTTTTTCCTGGAATTCCTAATTTGAATATTGGGTTTCATGAGCTGGTTCTCTAATTTTTCTATTTTTCTTTCACATTTCTCTTATTTTGTTTTATTGTTCTGTTTTCTAGGATATCTCTACAACTTTATCTTTTCATTTGGCCAGTTGTAGTTCCAGAGTTAGCTTGTACTCTCATTTCTCTGCTTTTGAAGGATTTTGCTGTGTAAATCTGATTGGTTTTCCTCTTTCCTCACTGTCAGTTTTTTATTTAGTTTTCAGTTCTCTTAATTATTAGCTACTGTTTGTCCACTTACTTTCTAGTTTCCAAACTTTTATGCTATCTTCTCTCCCATTTTTCATCTTTATGTTTTTTAAAAATTCCCTTTACCTTAGTTTTAGTAGGTTTTTAGGAGACATGTGACATTTGATATGTGTGCTCAGTACTCTATTTTACCAAAACACTACTTGGTTTTTAGCCATTCCTCTATAGCCATTTTATATTTTATTTATTGTGAAAAATTTTTTTATTGAGTACCTACCATATGCCAGACTGGAGACTGGAGATAATAGCATTAGATAAAAATAAAAGACAAAAAGTCATATTATTATGAAACTTATTTTAGTAACTTATTTTTTAATTTAAATTTTATTTTTCAATTATAATTTACGGTCAGTATATTATATTAGTTTCAGGTGTGGTTGTGCAGTCATATTCTTTACCAAGTGTTCCCCAGTATTTCCACTCCCCACCTGGCACCACACATAGTTATTACAGTGTTATTGACTCTGTTCTCTGTGCTGCACTTTGCATGCCCTGACTATGTAGTAAACGCCAATTTGTAACACATCTTCCTTCGTCTTTTTTTACCCAGTCCTTCACCATTTTGTGTTTTCATTTTACTCTTCCTATCTGTTAAGAACGCAAATGTTCATCATGGTTCCATCATCTTTTTGGTTTCTTACATAACATACGTTCTCTCATCTTTTTTTTAAGGTGATATTTTCTTGTCATACTCATTTGTTTTGTACACTCACTGAAGTGAATGAAGTACATGTACTCTCTACAGCCCTCTTTGGAGACAGCTGTCATAAAAGATCCCCTCCCTTTTGTATTACCCCTGCCTATTTCTAAAATCTCATCCGTCCTCAGGGCTGTCTGCAGGTTTCAGTGATAAACTGCCACTGCTACTCTTTGCTGTGGCAGACTTTCTGTCTTTTTTTGTTCATGCTGTTCCCACTTCCTGGGATGTCCTGTATTAACTGATTTTTCTCCCTAACCGCTCTCTCCTTCTCTAATAAACTTCCGAAGTCTTAAGAATCTCTGCTTAAGCAGACTCTTTCTGAAGCTTTCATCTTGCTTCAACCCTTCAAGGTATAGCTGATCAGTCCTTCTATTTATAGTATTTAGAACACTGTGTTGCAGTTATTTGTTAATATAATCTGACTACAGATCATTACAGAAACTAGGGAACAAATCCTTTTCATCTCCACTGTGTTTATTTTTTTACTAAAAAGTGTGTGGATTGGTAGATAAATAAATATGCTTTGTAAACCACAAAGCACTACTATATTTTGGTGGTAATTGTGTTGGGTGATATTTAAAAGGAGGTTGCCTTTTGATAATCAAACATCTTTTATACCCACCTGGCACCATACACAGTTCTTACATTGCTACTGACTATTCACTGTGCTGTTATCTATTAATGGAGCTTTGTGCACATCCCCTTGGGTTGTGTTGATGAACAAATTGATAGTCAAGAAGTGTGTTGGGGCCCAGATACTGACTACATATTTCCTCTGCAGTAAACATGCTATTGTATAACTCATTTTGAATTTGTTCCAACTAATATGTTGAAATAATTTTAATTAATTAGAAATGTCAGGGCTAAGGATACCTAAAACTTATATTTTGAGTCAAAACAGTAGCTTCCCCCAATTGTAGATACGCCTCATCAATATATCAACGTTTATGAGAGTTTAGACTGTACAACACAGCATTTTTGTTCTTTGACAGTGTGATGCTGTAGAGAAATTATTCTTTCGTCATTGTTCAGCTCAGTCATCATAGTCTTAATTCTTAATTGCCATTTGTATTATTTCATTTTCCCTTTTTCCAGTTCCCTTGGATTATTAGTGTCTTTGTAACTGGCTTCTTAAGAGCTCATTGATGACTAAAATATTAACCATATCTCATGCATTGCAAGTGAAATATCATGTTTTTGTTATTTTACTGTGCTATTTTATTTTTTGGTTGTAAAGAAGTTGTGTATGGAAATACAATCATTCTGTTTAAAAAATAAAGTTTTTTTATATTCTATTACCTTTCTTTCTGGTAACTTATTTTTATAAAATATAAAACATTTACTCGGGATGGGGGAAGAGGACTGATTGCAGATTAGACGTTTTTAGTTCATTAAGAAGAAATTTTCACATAGCAACTTGGCCATTTTTAAATGAGAGAAAGTTGGGGGTTGTTATTAAGGAAATGAATGAGTAAATCGTTGGCTTAATTCATTTCCTTTTCTACCACTGTCTTTCTCTGTAGAGGACTCTGAACAGATAAAACAAGAATCCGTTTTATCCCTGTGTTAATCAGCTGGTTAAAATTAATACCACATCTGTGAAAGTGTCTAGTAGACTTTTATTTTGATCCCAATTTCATTTTATTTTTGTGTCACTCTCTTTAATTTCTTTAAGTCTTTCAGAACTCATTCAGACTTAGTGAACATCACATACAGATATTCCTACTATATTTTTAATATGAGTGCCTGTTGTGCTTTATTAGAAAGTATATTAAAAAGTCATTGTCATGAAAAAAAAGTTTTTCCAGAAAAATAATGTAGTTGTGATTTGTTTTCCCAAGTAAGGTTTGGGTGTAAAGTATGTTGTAAAAACAAAGATAAAGATATGTAGGTTTTAATAATCATTTAAAATAATAAAGTAAAAGGTCCGCCTGGCTTGCTCAGTTGGTAGAGCGTGAGACTCTTAAAATAATAAAGTATTGGGCTTCCGGTCAAGATGGAGGTGTAGGTAGACACACTGTGCCTCCTCACAAACCAAAAGAAGGACAACAACAATTTAAAAACAAAAAACAACTAGAACTGACAGAAAATCGAACCGCACGGAAGTCCGACAACCAAGGAGATAAAGAAGAAACATTCATCCAGACTGGTAGGAGGGGCGGAGACGGGCAGCAGGGGCAGGGAGGACTCACAGTGGGGGGGCTGGCAGCTGGCGAACCCAGTGAGATGGTGGATTGTGGAACAGGGCAGGCCATGCGCCAGCTAGCAGACCCCACAAGGTGGTGGCTGGCAGACCCTGTGGCCCCACATGCGCACATAGATAAACCGGGAGGAATGGCAGGGGAGCAAAACAGACCTCGCAACCCAGGGCTCCAGCGCAGGGAAATAAAGCCTCAAACCTCTGATTGAAAACACCTGTGGGGGTTGAGGCAGCAGCAGGAGAAACTCCCAGCCTCACAGGAGAGTTCATTGGAGAGACCCTCAGGGGCCTAGAGCGTGCACAAGCCCACCCACTTGGGAATCAGCACCAGAGGGGCCCAATTTGATTGTGGGTAGCGGAGGGAAATCTGGAGGAGAGTGGAGGAAGCGCCATTGCTCCCTCTCGGCCCCTCCTCCACATACAGCATCACAGTGCAGCGACCAGCGGTTACCCAGCTCTGGTGAACACCTAAGGCCCCGCCCCTTTATGTAACAGGTGCGCTAAGACCAAAAAATGGCCCAAATGAAAGAACAGATCAAAGCTCCAGAAAAAATACAACTAAGCAACAAAGAGATAGCCAACCTATCAGATGTACAGTTCAAAACACTGGTAATCAGGAAGCTCACTGAATTGGTTGAATTTGGTCACAAATTAGATGAAAAAATGAAGGCTATGCTAAGAGAAACAAAGGAAAATGTACAGGGAACCAATAGTGATGGGAAGGAAACTGGGACTCAAATCAACGGTGTGGACCAGAAGGAAGAAAGAAACATCCAACCAGAAAAGAATGAAGAAACAAGAATTCAAAAAGATAAGAAGAGGCTTAGGAACCTCCAGGACATCTTGAAACGTTCCAACATCCGAATTATAGGGGTACCAGAGGGAGAAGAGGAAGAACACAAAATTGAAAACTTACTTGAACAAATAATGAAGGAGAGCTTCCCTAATCTGGCAAAGGAAGTAGACTTCCAGGAAGTCCAGGAAGCTCAGAGTCCCGCTGGACCCAAGGAGGAACACACCAAGGCACATCATAATTACATTACCCAATATTAAAGATAAGGAGAGAATCTTAGAAGCAGCAACAGAAAAGGACACAGTTACCTACAAAGGAGTCCCATAAGACTGTCAGCTGACTTCTCAAAAGAGACCTTACAGGCAAGAAGGGGCTGGAAAGTATTCCAAGTCATGAAAGGCAAGGGTCTACATCCAAGATTACTGTATCCAGCAAAGCTATCACTTAGAATGGAAGGGCAGATAAAGTGCTTCTCAGAAAAGGTCAAGTTAAAGAAGTTCATCATCACCCAGCTCTTATTATATGAAATGTTAAAGGGACTTATGTAAGAAAAAGAAGATAAAAATACGAACAGTAAAAATGACAACAAACTCACAGTTAACAACCACACCTAAAACAAAAACAAAAGCAAACTAAGCAAACAAGTAGAACAGGAACAGAACCACAGAAATGGAGATCACATGGAGGGTTATCAACCAGGGAGTGGGAGAGGGAGAGAGGGGGGAAACCTGCAGAGAATAAGTAGCATAAATGGTAGGTAGAAAATCGTCAGGGGGAGAGTAAGAATAATATAGGAAATGTAGAAGCCAAAGAACTTATATGTATGACCCATGGACATGAACTATAGGGGGTCAATGTGGGAGGGAGGGGTTATGCAGGATGGAGTGGATTGAAGGGGCAGAAATGGGACAACTGTAATAGCATAATCAATAAATATATTTTTAAAAATTAAAAAAACAAATTCAACATCAAAAAAGTATTAAATGAACTTAATCGAATTGATTTTATAAGGAATCATTTATTTACTCAAATATTTGCTCTATTCAGATATACCATCTCTGCCCTTCTTTTAGTCTGTGACCTCATTTTCAACATTAAAAAAACGTGAAAGCCATTAAAATGAGAACTCCTCCAGTTTTCTGCTTCTGAGCAGACTTTTCTGCACCTGCATCTATCCTTTCCTCTGTCATCTTTCTTTGCATTACAATAGGAGTATTTCTCTTTCTTGCCCTGAATCTAATTTCTCCTCAGTGTTTCATTTTCTGTTCTCTTAATTTTTTTCTCTTCTGCATCAGCAGCTTTTTTCCCTTTGGGTCCTTCCTCTCAGTACTTAACATACTCAAGTTTCTCCCATCAAAAAAAAATAATAATAATTTTTTAACCTCTTACATTACTCCAGCTGCTGCCTTATTTTCCCTCCTTAAAGAATTATCTACATTTATTGTCTCAATTTACTTATGCCCCATTCATTCCTTAGTCTTCTGCACTATAGACTCTGCCACTATATCATTGCAACTATTTTAGCCTAGTGCACTATCCAGCAATGACTTCATCATTGCTAAATTCAGTGGACTCTTCATAGTCCACCTTCTACTGGACTTCTCTGCAGCTTTTGATACTACTTTTTTTCTGTCCCTCTTTTTAAAATCCTCACCTGAAGATATGTTTATTGATTTTTTTAGAGTAAGAAGAAGGGGTAGGAGGAGAGAAATACCGATCAGTTGCCTCCCGTGTGCACCCCTACCTGGGATTGAACCTGCAATCTTTTGGTGTACGAGATGATATTCCAAGCAACGGAGCCACCTGACCAGGGCTTCTTTTTGCTCCTTTTGAAAACCTTTTTCTTGCTGGTCCTTCTCTTTGGTTTCATCTCATCTACTCTCATGCCTTGGATTACTATGTATATGCTGATTACAGTTAATTGGTGTCCTCAGCTTTCTCTTGAGCTTTAGATATGTTTATTCAGGTTGCCATCCTCACTTAGGTGTCTTAGCAGTTACCCAAACTTACCTTCACAAAATTGAGTGATTATCTTCCTGTTTCCTCCTGCTGTGTTTCTTACTCCAGTGCATAATGTTGTCTATAACCTGGTACCCGAGGCAGAATTCATTTTCCTTTACTCTTCCTTCTTCCTCATCTCCAATATTTAATCACCAAGTGCTATTTATTTTACTTTACATCTGTCCTATCTACTGTGTATAGCAACCACCATTCTGTAGTAGCCATCATCTCTCACCTGAGAAATTTTAATACTATTTACTTTTAACTGGTCTTTCTGCCTCCTATTCTTACTTACTCCCCATAAGCATTCAAAAGACAGTTGAAGATATTTTCCCCAAAATAAAATATAATTAATATTGTCCTGTTAAAAAATCTTTAACGGAGTGCTTCCTGTTGTTCTTAGAGTAAAAAGACTTTTAGGCTCTGACTCCTCATTATATACCCTGCCTTCAACTTCAGTTGTTGTCTCTATCTGTTTTTCCTCAGATGGTTTTCTCTCCCCTCATATGCCATCATACTGCTTCCCCTCTTAACTTACACACACTCCCTGTGGTTTGTGCTTGCCCTATCATAGTACTTACCATTTTTTAAAAATTGTGGTACGTTAGTTATTTATCTAGTCCAGTAGATACAGAAAGCTTAAAAGAAGGAACTCTGTTGTATCCCAGTATCTAGTCAGTTTTGGATTACATAGTAAGTGCTTAATATACCCATGTTCAGTGAATCTGTTTGAAGGTATCTGGGGAAGTGAGGACAGTGCCATGTTTTATATTATAACCATTTTGTACTTTAGTGATGCATTTCTTTCTTTTTTTGATCCACTAATATGTGAAAGGGTTTTAGAAAGCAAGTTTTATTTTATGTGTGTGTACATGCTAGAGTGGAAAGAACCTATTACTGGGAAGTTAGAAACTCCATTGTCTTCCCCAAGTAACTGTGGAGCCTTGGACAAATCTTATTCCTTTGAATACCATCAAATAATGGGATTGGATTAGATTGTCTAAAAAGTTTTTCCTGTGTGGCATTTTGAATATATGTGAGAGGTGTCAAATATATATTAAATATGGGGTTTACATTTACTTATATTTTATTTTATTAAAAATGCACATAAGTTTTAGATTCATCTATATATTAAAATAACTTTGTTTTTTACAGGAAAGATGATAAAGACTATGCTTTAAAACAAATAGAAGGAACCGGGATCTCTATGTCGGCATGTAGAGAAATAGCAGTAAGTGAAGCTCTTTTTATCATCATTATTACCAACTGACTTACATAGTCAGTTATGTAGGTCTCCGAGTTGTGTTTTTCACACACACATTAATTGAAAATCAATATTTTCATATCAACTATCTATAAAAAATATATTTGCTTTATAAAAGGGAAGTAAAGATGTCCTGTAGATCTAACAAAAAATTTCTATATAACTTCATTTTACTGGGATTAAATCAATCTCAGCTGTTTATATAAATATATATTTTCCCAATAAATCTCCCTTAATAGTTAAGGGTTCAGTTCTTATTGTTTCATCTAATGTAAAACAAGTGGTATATTCATATAAAATTAATACTTCTATTTTAATGAGATTGTTACTTATGTGAACTTAAAATGAAGTTATTTGATTTTTACTGTATCTGTCTATTTATTTGAGTATGTAAAAATATATGCCTTTTATTTTGGAACCACAGCTTTCCATATGGTATTATAATCTCATTTTAATTTCCAAGGAAAGTATTTTTTATGTTTAATCAATTACTAAATAATTATTTATAAAGTTAAACTGAGTATTACTCCCATGAGATTTTACTTCAGTTTTTAGTATTATAAAACTATGGGGCCAAATTTGTCTCTTCTGGCTTTAATTTAAATAATTTTATGACTTAATATTAATTTAAAGAATTTTGCTCATTTAACAAATTCTCTATCATAGGGGTTTTAACTGGCAGTCATTTATTGTGTATCATATTGCCAGAATCTAGAGTAGGTGGAAGTAAAGAAATTACTTCCACCCTGGCCATAAGTAATTACATGCTGATGAGGAAAGAGACTAATAAATCTCATAATAAGAACAATGTGCCAAGGACTATGACAAAAGTATATAGGGAATGAGAGAAGAGTATACCTCTAAACTACAGAGCCAAGGAAGGTTCTAGTTTTAGAGGACATGTAAGAATTACGAACATGAGGGAAGACTGGGGTGAGATGGAGGGCATTCTGAACCAAAGGTATGCCACATTGGAAATTGCGTTTAACTTAATTGATGAATTTTTTAAACTTTTGAATCTTGAGGAAAAATATCTGTACATTGTCAGTTCTTTAACAGCTATTAGTTTATGTATTCTAGTCAGTTTTAAAGAACTAAAATTCATGAACTGTGATAGTGATGTTAAAAGTCATGATAGTAGTTACTTTTGGAGGTGACGGAGTGGCAAGAAGTAGAGACAAGGTAGTTTTCAGAATGCTGGTAATGTTCTGTTTTCTTGATGTTACTCAGAGTTTGGTTATATGGGTTGAATGTGTGAAAACTCACTAAGCTGTGTACCTATGGTTCAGTGCTTTTCTCTATGTTTATTATATTTCAACGAAAAGTTTTAAAAACAAACAAAATTCCACTGATTTCAGGAACAGACATTCTTGTCTTCATGTTTATATTGATAAGTGTAAATTCAGTTTAACTACATAAAGGACTACTTAAGCTTATTTTTTAATACTTCTTTTAAAAGATTTTTTTTATTTTTAGAGAGAGGGGAAGGGAGGAAGAAAGAGATGGAGAGAAACTTCAATGTGTGGGTGCCTCTTGCACGCCCCCCTAGTGGGGACATGGCCTGCAACCTGGGCATGTGCCCTGACTGGGAATAAAACCAAGCGACCCTTTGGTTCACAGGCAGGTGCTCAATCCACTGAGCCACACCAGCCAGGGTCAAAAGCCTATTTTAATGTACTTGATTGTGGTTCTTCAGCCTAAGATAAACAGAAATTTTTAATTTTGGTGAAGTCTAATTTATGAATTTTTCCTTTTATAACTATTATTATTTTTGTGTCTGGCTGAATAAATCTTTATCGATCCTCTGATTGTGAAGGTATTTCTCTCTTTTCTTCTAAAAGCTTGTATAGTTTTAGCTTTATTTTCTAGTCTATGATTAAATTTAGTTTGTGGTATGATGTAGGGTTTGAGGCTCTCTTTCTCTCATTCCATATGAATGTACAATTGTTTTTTGAAAAGATTATTCCTGTTGAATTCCTTTGGTACCTTTGTAGAAAACTAAATGGCCTTGTAAGAGTAGGACCAATTCTGGGCTCAATTTTGTTCCATATATCTCTCTATCTGTCCTTATGCTGATACCAAATTACTCTAGTATTATAGCAAGATATGAAATAAGGTCATATAAAGCCACCAGCTTTATTCTTCTGTTTCAGGATTGTTCGACCTTTGCATTACTACATTAAATTTTTAATCAGTTAGTCAATTACTAATTTTAAAAAATCCTTGCTGGGATTATGATTTGGATCAATTCAAAGAATTGACATCTTAATACCGAAACTTGCAAGCCATGAATCTAAAAAAGCACACTTTCTATTTTTTAAGATTTTTTAAATTTCTCTCCATGTTTTTTAGTTTTGTTAAATTCATTCCTAGGCGCTTCATTTTTTCTGACACATATGTGGAATTATTTTTAAATTTTCATTTGTTTGCTTCTGTGGTCAGTAATGGAATTGATTTTTAATATTACTATATATTTATTTATATACGGGGTGAGCAGAAGTATGTATACAGTTTATATGGAAAATAATACAATAATTAATAATGATACAAGAATAAACTGTGTTTTGCATAATCACAACTGTTACCTACATTTGCCCACCCCTGTATATTACAAATCTAAATTCACTGGTAGGTTTTGGTGATATCTTGGGATTTTTTACATAAGTAATTATCTTATCTGTGAATAAAAATAGTTTTACTTCTTTCCATCTTTAGGCTTTTAATTTTTTTCTTTTTTTATTGCACTGGGTACGGCCTTTCTACAACATTGAATAGCAGTGAGAGTGGACCTCTGTGACTTGTTTCCATTCTTGGGGGCAAGTGTTTTTTAGTGTTTCGCCATCAAATAAAATTCTAACTATAGGCTTTTTATAGATGCCATTAGTCAGTCTTAGGATGTTGCTTCTAGTTTTTCATAAGTAGTATTGAGTTTTATCGGATGTTTTTTGTGTTGTTAAGGAGTTCTGAGTCTATGAGTTTGAAAGATTATCTAATTAACTTTCTTGTAATGACTTTATCTTTGGTAGGAAGATTAACTGTCCTCATGAAACAAGTTAGGGAGCATTTTTCCATTCTTTATTTTCTGACAGAGTTGCTATATGATAGGTAAATATGTGATTATTGTTCACCAACCAGTGTTATGTTCTTAATAGACATGGAGCTCCTCAGATTTTATATTTCAGCTTATATTTGATAAGTTGTGTTTTTACATAATTTGTATGTTTTATATGTTGTTCAATTTAGTAGCATAAACTTGTGCATAGTAGTCCCTTATTGTCTTTTCACATCTGTAGCTTCTGTGGTGATATCCCTATTTCATTGCAGATGTGGTAATTTGTGTTTTCTTTGTGTATCATAGATTTCTGCTCTTACCTTATTATTTTGTTTATTTTTGTCTTATATTTCCTTTTTATTTTCTTATCGTGTAACCTTCGGGGGTCATTCATTTTTACACTTCTTTTCTAATATAACCAATGAAAACTATAAATTTTTCTATAAATTTTGGAATGTGTTTTACTTACATTCTAAAAAGTTTACTGTGTCTTAATTGTTATTTAGTATAAAATATTTCAAATTTCCTTTGTGATTTATCTTTTATTCATGTATTATTTAGAAATGTATTGTTTAACTTTTAAATATGTGAGTCTTTCTAGATAGTTTATTGTTGGTGATCACTAATTTATTTTGTGGTCAGAGAAAAGATACCCTGATTATGTTTTGGAGATACATACTGAAATATTTATAGATTAAATCATGTGACATCGGGAATTAACTTCAAAATAATCACAGTAAAGGTGGGAAGAGAGTGTATGAATATAGATAAAATGATACAGGCTGTAAGTGGATTGTGGTATTTGGGGATTTGCTTTACTATATTATTTTATTTACAATTTCCATAATAACAAATTAAAAGGAAAAAATTCATCTCCTGTGCCAAGTCTTACCAGACCTTCCTTTCATTTATGAAACCTTCCTCTGAGAAGTCCTCTTTCCCCACCACTCACCTCCATTATTCTCTTATGATCTATACCTAATTTTTTTCATAGCACATATTACAAATTATAAGGTGTTTCTCCTTATTTATTTGTTTACCTTCTATTTGTTGTTCTACCCCCCAGTACACAGTAACACATTTCTTCACCAGTGTATACTAAGTGGGCAGTCTTTGTAAGTAATTTTAAAAGGAAGGGGAGGAAGAATAGAACTCTGAGAATGTCTACCAAAGTTAAGAGCATCGCATATCTTTATCCTCACTGTATTGTAAGTGGTTTGTTTTTGTGTTTCCAGTGTTTCCTGTGAACTGGAATTATTTACCATACTGCTTTTCAAAACTGTGCTTTAGTGGACCCACCATATTCCAAGACTCAGCCTTGTAGTTGAGAATAGGGAACCTACAGAAACAGGTAAAGTTCCAGGATGTAGTTTTTGAAGCTCACATCTACTTTGACCTGAGCACCTTGGGTTTTGGGGGTTTTTTAAAAAATCTTCACCCAAGGATATTTTTTTTTCATTGCTTATAGAGAGAGAGGAAAGGAGAGAGAAAGAGAGAGAAATATCAATTGGTTGCCTTCTTGTACGTGCCCCAAACAGGGATTGAACCTGCATCCTGGGTAGATCCCCTGGCTGGGAATCAAACCAGCTACTTTTGGTCTATGGGATGATGCTCCAACCAACTGAGCCACATCGGCTAGGGAGCACCTCAGTTTTTAAAATCAATTTGGCAGAATTCTATTGAATAAAAGTTTTCACAGATTTTTTCAAAATTGAAATAAATTTTGGAATAATTTTCATGCTTTTGGAGTAATTTAAAAATTTTTTATTGATTGATTTGAGAGAGAGAGGAAGGGGGAGGGGAGAGAAAAATAAAGAAACATTGATTTGTTGTTCCACTTATTTATGCATTCATTGGTTGCTTCTTGTATGTGCCCTGACCAGAGATCAAACCCACAAACTTGGCATATTGAGACAACACCCTAATCAACTGAGCTACCTGGCCAGGGCCACCTTTATAGTAATTTTAACTCAACTATTATACTTATGGCATAAAGTTAGAATTATTATTTTTGTTTTGTCCTAAAATTTTTAATATTAGAAATCAATGCCCTTTTGAGAATATTATAGGTTTCTTAAACTACTTTATAACTCTGTCAGTCATATTTATTGGCAAGATATAGTTTTAAACATTATTAATTTTTTATTTATATTTTACAAGTTCAGATTGTGTGGTATTTTGGCACAATTGGAATGAATTTAGTTTATTATAAATGATGTATTAAAATATTTATATTTTTAGCAGTGATCTTAGTACTCAGGAAATTACCAGATTTTATTCCCAGTCGAATTAGGAAAAATAGGTAGTTTCTGTGAAGGAAACCATTGCATACATTTATTTAAACCTTTTCTTTGAATATTTTTAACACAAAATCTTCTAAAGGGCAAAAAATAACTTATACAATATTAAGAAATAGGCATTTATGTACTATGGGCTGTGTATGGGGTGATGAAATGCTAAAGTTCTGTTCATTGAATATGAAAACCGTGAATACTCCTTCAGTGTTTGAGCCCCAAGTTCACAGTATGCAAGTATTGCTTGTGGTTAAGACCCAGGCTAGATTACCTGAGGTTTTACTTTGGCTTTACCTATTAACTATCATGAAGGACCCAAAGCAAGTTACTTAATTTCTGTGTTTTAGTTTCCTTATTGTAAAATAAGAATAAGAATAATTGTTATATCTCATAGAGTTACGGTGAGAAGCTTAGAACATTTCGTCAGACGTCGTTCATTCATATATTTACCACGTACTTAATACGTACCTCTGCCAGGTGCCAGGCAGTATACTAGAAGCTAGCAGGGCACTGGCGAGCAAGACACAGGGCCTGCCGATGTTCAGTTCACAGCCTAGTATATATTTAAAACGTCTCTGTGTGGATTGTAAAGACAACGAGTCCCCCAGGGTATTAGGTTTTAGGAAGTATTGGTATTAGCCATGGAGTATTGGCTTTGCATTTTAAAAAGTTTATTTTTAAAGCATTTAAATGGTGATTCTAACCATTACCTAAGAATGTGATCTTGAGCAAATTTTTTAATCCCCTTTTACCACTATTTCCTCATTCATAAAATAGAAGTACAGTAATCCCCCTTTTCCACAGAGGACATGTTCCCCCACTGGATGTCTGAACACACTGATGGTACTGAGGCCTGTATGCTATAAGGTTGACCCTTGAACAACACGGAGGTTAGGGGCACCAAAATCCCTCCTCCTTCCTGCACAGTTGAAAACTCAAGCATAACTTTTGACTCTCCAAAAACTAACAGTCTACTGTTGACCGGAAGCCTTAACAATAACATAAATAATCAATTAATACATATTTTAATGTTATATGTATTATATACTAAACAAAATATTATTAAGAAAATCATAATGAAGAGAAAATACATTTACAGCATTTATTTAAAAAATCCATGTATAAGTGAACCCATGTCGTTCAACCTCGTGTTGTTCAAGTGTCACTTGTAGTGTTTTTTCTATATATACATAATGTATGATAAAATTTAATTTATAAATTAGGCACAGTAAGAGATTAACAATAATAACTAATAGCAAAATAGGACAGTTATGACAATATACTGTAACAAAAGCAATGTAAATGACTTTGGGGCCATTGTTTAGTAGACTAAAGGTTACCTGAACACAGGCACAGAGATGCCATGACAGTGCATCTGATGACTGAGACAGTTGCTAAGTGGCTAATGGGCGGGGACCATATGCAGTGTGAATATGTTGAACAAGGGGTATGATTCAAATCCTGGCCTGGACAGTGCAAAATTTCATCATGATACTTAGAATGGCATGCAATTTAAACTTATGAATTGTTTATTTCTGGATTTTTCCATTTAATAATTTTAGACCTCAGTTGACATGGGTAACTTAAACCACAGAAAGTGAAACCGCAGATAAGGAAGGACTACTGACATGTAAATACAAATTTCATAGGGTAATTCATGATCGAGATAATATATGTCATATGTTTAGCACCGTATGTGGCAGCTAGGAAGAGCTTAATAAAATAGTTGCTGCTTTTTAATTTTTTTTAATACAAGAACTAAAATTCATCTTAGAGGTGAAATTGAGGAGATATCAAAGAATAGCTTTATATGTAAGTTTTTAATAATTGGAGAGAACTTTTGCCAAAGCTTTGGATTTTTTTTATGTTAATTTCTACCCTGCCAATTTCCATAAAGGACTTGAAACAGCTGCCTAGCCAAGAACTGTGTTCCAATTGTGAGGTGATGGGGAAAACACTGACCTAGAACTGAGATGAATTTAGCACTGGGTTTAGCTCTCTCAGCCAGCTGGATGATCTGGATGACTCTGAAGTCTATCTAGGCTTTCCTTGTCAGATTCTTTGCCTTGCGTATTAAATAGGATATGGTTACTATTTCATACTGGTCTTTAGGTTTCTGAGGATTTGTACATAATCTCTGAAGTCTCATAAGTTTGGAATTATATTTTAAAAGCAGAAATATATAACTTCAATTTAATCTTGCTTCTGAATAAAATAATTATCACATTCTGGAGAATAATTGTTACTGTAAGTGACTTAATATGCAGTCTAGTCATAGTCCCTGTTTTTGCTGAATTTATATTTTACAGTTTCTTATATTTAAACTTCATATTTATATTCTTGTTCTGGCAGTAATGTTCTTATAAAAGTTACTGAAGTCTTAAGTTCTAAGACCATATATTCTCACATGGCTGTTTTGGAACACATTTGGAAGGCACTGTGTAGGTTAGTTTTAACTGATAAAAATATATCAGGCTTCCTGAGAAGTTTTTTCCTTGTCATTGTTGGTATTATTTGTGTTTTTGCCTAGTGGGATGGAAGTACTTTTTACCCGATGGATTATTAGGGCCACTTTGGTTATTAAATGTGGATAAAACCAGGAAATAAGAGACTTTAAATAGAAGAATGTCCTTCTAGGAGATAAAAAAGGTTAAACCCATGAAAATGTGTTCTACTTGGATGCTTCTGTCTATATAAATTCTGTATTATTATATGGAAAAGTTTACAAAATTTTAATCAACTTACTATATAATTTAAATGGCTGGGGAAAAAAATAAGTATTATGTCTCACGAACTTACAGGTCTTATGTGATATTTGGTATTAATGATTGTAGTGTTTTCTTTTTTTTTAAATTTTTATTGTTATTCAATTACAGTTGTCTGCCTTTTCTCCCCATCCCTCCACCCCACCCCAGCTGAACTCACCTCCCTCCCCCACCTCCACCCTCCCCCTTGATTTTGTCCCTGTGTCCTTTATAGTAGTTCCTGTAATCCCCTCTCCCTACTATCCCCTCCCCACTCTCCTCTGGTTATTGTTAGATTGTTCTTAACTTCAATGTCTCTGGTTATATTTTGTTTGCTTTTTTCTTCTGTTGATTATGTTCCAGTTAAAGGTGAGATCATATGGTATTTGTCCCTCACCATTGGGCTTATTTCACTTAGCATAATGCTCTCCAGTTCCATCCATGCTGTCGCAAAGGGTATAAGCTCCTTCTTTCTGCTGTGTAGAATTCCATTGTGTGAATGTACCATAGTTTTTTGATCCACTCATTTGCTGATGGGCACTTAGGTTGCTTCCAGTACTTGGCTATTGTAAATTGTGCTGCTGTGAACATTGGGGTGCATAGGTTCTTTTGGATTGGTGTTTCAGGGTTTTTAGGGTATAATCCCAGCAGCGGAATTGCTGGGTCAAAGGGCAGTTCCATTTTTAGTTTTCTGAGGAAATTGCATACTGTTTTCCACAGTGGCCTCACCAGTCTGCATTCCCACCAACAGTGCACTAGGGTTCCCTTTCTCTGCATCCTCTCTAACATTTGTTTGTGGATTTGTTTATGTTGGCCACTCTGACTGGTGTGAGATGGTACCTCATTGTGGTTTTAATTTGCATCTCTCTGATGGCTAGTGATGCTGAGCATCTGTTCATATGTCTCTGGGCCCTCTGTATATCTTACTTGGAGAAGAGAGGATCCAAATAAACACAATTAGAAATGAAAGAGGAGAGATTATAACTGATACCACAGAAATACAAAGGATTGTAAGAAATTACTATGAAGAACTGTATGCCAAGAAATTTGAAAACCTAGGTGAAATGGACACATGTCTAGAAAAATATAATCTTCCAAAACTGAATGAAGAAGAAGCAGAAAACCTGAACAGACCAATAACAGCAGACAAAATTGAAGCAGTCATCAAAACACTTCCAACACACAAAAGCCCTGGACCAGATGGCTTCACAGGAGATTTCTACAAAGCATTTAAGGAAGAGCTAACCCCTACCCTTCAGACTATTCAAAAAAATCCAAACTGATGGAAGACTCCCAAACTCTTTTTATGAAGCCAGCATCATCCTAATCCCAAAGCCAGATAAAGACACAACGAAGAAAGAAAACTTCAGGCCAATATCGCTGGCAAACATAGATGCTAAAATTCTCAACAAAATATTCGCAAACCTCATCCAGCAATACATTAAAAGGATCATCCACCATGACCAAGTGGGATTCATCCCAGGGATGCAAGGATGGCACAATATTCGCAAATCAATAAACATAACACATCACATAAACAACAGCAAAGACAAAAATCACATGATCATATCAATAGATGCAGAAAAAGCATTTGATAAGATACAGCACCCATTTATTATAAAAACACTCAGCAAAGTGGGAATAGTGGGAGCATTTCTCAACATAATGAAGGCCATATATGAGAGACCTACAGCCAACATCATACTCAATGGATTGTAGTGTTTTCTAACATTGCAATTAGTACATTTTAAAAAGAATAACAAGCTGAAGATTTGTTTGAAGTTCAATTGCTTTGTGATGTCAAAACATAGACAACTAGCAGAATGGGAGAGAATATTTGTAAAACATGTATCTGCTAAGGGATTAATACCTAGACTGTATAAAGAATTACAACTCAACAACAACAAAAACTAGTTCATAAATGGGCAAAGGACTTTAATAAACATTTCTCCAAAGAAGGCATACAAATGATCAATAAGCACATGAAAAGTTCCTCAACATCATTAGCTATTAGGAAAATGCAAATCAAAACCATAATGAAATACTACTTCATACCAATTAAGATTTGGCTGTTAAAAGACAATTAAATGTGGCGAGAATGTGGATAAGTTGGAACCCTCATAGATTGCTGATGGGAATATAAAATGGCACAGCCTCTATGAAAACCATTGTGGTGGTTTCTCCAAAAGTTAAACATAGAACTACCATATGATGCAGCCATTTCACTTCTAGGTATACGAGGTCTGTCTGGAAAAAGCCCAGCCATTGTTACTATAACAAGAACAGTTTGCACAACATCAGTGTAACCTGGCAGCCAAGGAGAGTGGACTGGAGCACACATGCATGAAAAATGATGACTTCACTGTAGTAGTCAGTGGGAGTGGTAGAGCTATTGAGTGAGCATGTATACTGTGTGGCTGTCACATTCAAAATGAGCGAGTAGAGCAACGAATCTGCATCAGATTTTGCGTTAAGCTTGAACATTCCTCTGGAAACTTTATGGATGATTAAGAAGGCTGAAGCTATGGGCAACTGGTGATTGGAAGCTTTATCACCACAATGTGTCTGCTCATGCATCACGTCTTGTGCAGATTTTCGGTGAAACATCAAATCACCCAGGTGACTTGGCTCCCTGACAGCCCAGATTGGGCACCCTGTGACTTCTGGCTTTTCCCAAAACTCAAATCACCTTTGAAAGGGAAGAAGTTTCAGACTGTCAATGAGATTCAGGAAAATAGGATGGGGCAGCTGATGGTGATTTGGAGAACTGTGTTAGGTCCCAAGGTACCTCCTTTAAAGGGGATTAAGGCATCATTGTCCTATGTACAATGTTTCTTATGTCGTGTTTTCTTTAGTAAATGTCTCCGTTTTTCATATTACATGGCTGGATACCTTCTGGACAGACCTTTGTATAGCTAAAGAATTGAAAGCAGCAGACTCAGATACCTGTACACCAATGTTCATAGCAGCAGTATTCAACAGTAGCCAAAACATGGAAACAACTCGTGTTCATCAGCAGATGAATGGGTAAACAAAATGTGGTGTATATATACATAGGAATGTATTAGACAATAAAAAGGAATGAAATTCTAATTCATGCTATAACATAGATAAACTTTGAAGACATTATGCTAGTATTCCAGGCACAAAAAGACAGATAATGTATACTGGTAATTCTACTTACATGAGGTACCTAAAATAGGCGAGTTCATTGAAACAGAAAGTAGAATAGAGATTACCAATAGCCGAGGGGCAAGAAAATGGGAAGTTACTGCTTAAGGGGTACCAAGTTTCTGGTTAGGATAATGAAAAAGTTCCAAGATGGATAGTTGGGATGGTTGCCCAACACTGCGAGTGTACGCAATACTAATGAATTATATACTTAAAAATTATTAAAATGGGAATTTTTGTGCTTTGTATATTTTACCACAATAAACAATAACAAGGTAGATTTATTCCAATATTACCTTTTCGGTATCTTTTTCTTCTCCCCAGACTTTTTTCTCATTTATCACTAAAGCACGTACATGGACATCTCAGAATCGTGTGGGGACTTAATTAGATTTTTAGGATTGAAAATTACTAGATTTTAGGATTTTAGGATTGGTTTTATATTGTCTTTGAATTACAAATGGTGTAGGTTTTTTTCAAACATTTCTATGGCAAAGACTTTTAATGTATTTCCTTTGTTTTGCAGTTACTTCGAGAGCTTAAGCATCCAAATGTCATCTCTCTTCAGAAGGTGTTTCTATCTCATGCTGATAGGAAAGTATGGCTTCTGTTTGACTACGCTGAACATGATCTCTGGGTAAGGTGAATTGCTGGTAGACAGGGAACCACTAGTTTTAGTCAGGGGTAGTAAAAGTAACCAAGAACAATTTTAGGAGATAATCTTACTCTGAGATTATAAAATAAAAGTAACCTGATAGAATGTGGTTTACATATTACCAAGGCTAAAGTATTTTGCTTCGTATTACTTTTTTGATCTTATTAGTTTGACCTTTGTATTGGGATGGCCAAAAAATCCATATTATTTTTCCATGAAATAAAAGACACATTTTTCATTTTCACCAATAACTTTATGATTTGGATATTTTGAGAATGTTGGCTGTCTCCCACATGGTATAACATTGATTGTTCTCAATTAATGTCTCAGTTTGATCGCTATCAACGTCAACTGGTCTACCTGACCGTGGAGCACTGTCCAGTGAGAAATCTTCACCACGAAACTTCGCAAACCACTTTTGACATGTTCAGTCAGTCACAGCACCTTCTCCATACACTGCACAAATCTTTTCTTTTTCATTTCATTTGTGTTTTTACCTTTCTAGAAATAATAAAGCGTAAGAATGCTGAAAATGTTGCGTATTTTCTTCCATCGTCATACTAAAATGGCTACACAAAAATTCACCAATTTTGATAAGTTTTTTTTAATGCATGCTGATATTACAGCTGTCACAATACAATCTAACAGAATTGTTTCAAATGAAGCTAAAGACAACTAAGCACTGCTAGACCCATCTTACAAAAAAACCCAAACTTTTAGCCAAACCAGTAACACTTTACAGAAAACAGTAGGATCTGAGGAGTATAAACAGCTACTCAATATTGTTGCCTAGCTATTCATTTTTGATAAAATAAGAAATTAACTGTGATAATGTTTGCTATAACAGTTAAAAGCAGCATATTTCCTATAGTGGGAAGGAATGTAAAATGAGAAAGTGGTCTTCTTGTAGGGAAACAAATATATTTGGAAGACTATACTGAGATCTAGTGGTTCTGTTATTTGTCATATGACATTTACCAAGTCTCCTAATGTCTGTGAAGCTGTAGTTACCCCGTCTATAAAATGTAATGCTTTTTTTGCCCTTTTTAATAGGATTTTACTGGAGTAATTTTGTATCTAAAATGCTTTATATAAAAAAAGAAAATGCTCTATAAACTAAGTATACTATACAAATGTAGGAAACTTATTAATCATTTTTTGAATATTATTCACAATTGATATTCAGTGTTCCAATGTATTTCCTTTTTTATCAGCAAAAATTCAGTTATACTACTTGAATTGGGCATATTCTTGTATAGGAAGAATTCTTAGCAGAGAACTCTACTTCATAATTAGATTGGCATAAAAGTAGAGTCTCTTGCAGCTTTGAGTTATTTTGTGTTTGTGTGGCTTATAAAAAGAATATTTTTAGGTATCCAGACTCAAATATTTGAAGAGTCTTGAAGTCAAATAATTACAGTTTATCAGTTTAGCTAATATAATGAAAAAAAGGATGCTATGTTGGTAAAAATTATTATAAACTAAGAATTTAACTATATTTTGTCTAAATAGCTAAAAATAAAAACAACTGCCTCAGTATTTTGCATTTACTAGGAAGATTGTTTTTAAATTTGTTATTTATGAAAGTCTTGAGTAACTCAAAATTAACTCCTTTGTTAAATATAACAGTTACCTTTTTAAAAAAATCTATAATGCCGTATTTGGAATAAGACTTTCTGGTATGTATATAATGAAAATCTATAACAGAATAGCCGAAATAATTTTGAAGCACTCACAAACTTATATCCTGATCAGTTATGTGTACAAAACATATTAACACAGATTACAATCTAAAAAACAAGTAAACAAGACCCAATATTATATTAATTCATTAACGACTACTTCACTACCATGAACTGTATTTTTTCTGACATTTAAAAGTAATAAGGTCTTGCCGTGGTTGGTGTGGCTCAGTTGGTTGGAGCGTGGTCCTGTAACCAAAAGGAGCATTTCAATTCCTGGTCAGGGCTCATGCCTGGGTTGTGGGTTCGATCCCTGGTCTGGACACATATGATCCCCCATTTGATTCTGGAATGATTCCAATACAAGTGCAAGCGATCCCTGATACGATTCTGGTATGGGTGCCTGCTCTCACCAGTACGGGCACATTCAGGAAGCAACTGATCAATGTTTCTCTCTCTCATTGATGTTTCTCTTTCTCCCTCCTTCTCTCTCTAAAAAGCATCAAAAAATGTCCTTGTGTGAGGAGAAAAAAAAGTAATAAGGTCTTTAAACACTGCACTGTGTTTTGCATACTGGTCTGTATTTTCTAAGTTTGTTATGCTTGTGCATTTATTGAGACAGAAAAGAAAATACAGGATGTAGTAAAAGTAGGTTTACAGTTGTTTGTATGGAAAATAATACAATAATTAAAAAATGATAATGTAAGAATAAACTCTGTTTTTCACAGCTATAAACTTGCATTTGCTCCATCCTGTATGTATATACTAATATAGTAAAATAGTTTCAAACTCTTTTGCTAATTTTCTGAGTTAGCCTTATTAACATAATTGTAACTTTAGCAGATTTTAGAAATTGAACTTAGCCAGGTTTCATATGCTTTCAGATTTGAAAGAAATACATTCACTCTATTTGTAGATTTCAGTTTTCCATGACTAAATATGATGTGATTCAAATTGGTTTTTTAAAGTATTTTTTATTGATTATGCTATTACAGCTTTTCCAATTTTTCCTCCTTTATCCTGACTCCACCCTGGCCCCCCAACTCTCCAACATTTCACCCCCCTTAGTTCATGTCCATGGGTTGTATATATAAATTCATTGAGTCCTCTGTTTCCTATACCATTTTTTATCTCTCCCCATCTATTTTCTGCCTACTAATTATGCTTCTTCTTCCCTGTACCTTCCCCCCCCTCCCCATTCCTCCCTTCCCCCTTCCCACTGAAATCCCTCCATGTGATGTCCATTTCTCTGATTCTGTTCCTGTTCTGGTTGTTTGCTTAGTTTTTCTTTTTGTCATTTTTCTTTTCTTTTACGTTCATTTGTTGATAGTTGTGAGTTTGTTGTCATTTTACTGTTCATATTTTTTATCTTCTCTTTCTTAGATAATTCCCTCTAATGTTTCATATGATAATGGCTTGGTGATGATGAACTCCTTTAACTTGACCTCATCTGGAAAACACACTTTATCTGTCCTTCCATTCTAAATGAAAGCTCTGCTGGATAGAGTAATATTGGATGTAGGTCCTTGTCCTTCATGACTTCAGATACTTCTCTCCAGCCCCTTCTTACCTGCAGGGTTTCTTTTGAGAAGTCAGCTGATAGTCTAATGGGAACTCCTTTGTAGGTAACTGTTTCCTTATCTCCAGCTTCTTTTAGGATTCTCTCCTCTTTAATCTTGGGTAACTTAATGGTGATGTGCCTTGGTGTGTGCTTTTTTGGGTGCAACTTTTTGGGGACTCTCTGGGCTTCCTGGACTTCCTGGAAGTCTGTTTCCTTTGTGATACTAGGGAAGTTTTCCTTCATTATTTTTTCAAATAAGTTTTCAATTTCTTGCTGCTGTTCTTCTCCTTCTGGCACCCCTATAATTTGGATATTGGAACATTTCAAGTTGTCCCAGAGGTTCCTAAGCCTCTCTTCATTTTTTTGAATTCTTATTTCTTCCTTTTCTCTGGATGGATGCTTATTTCTTTCTTTTGTTCCAAATCATTGATTTGACTCCTGGTTTCCTTCCTGTCACTGCTGGTTCCCTGAATATTTTGCTTTATTTCACTTTGGGTATCCTTCATTTATTGTTTCATTTTTTGACCAAGGTGAATCAGTTCTGTGAGCATTTTGATTACCAGGGCTTTAAATTCCTCATCAGATAGGTTGACAATCTCCTCATCACTTAGTTCTGAGGTTTTGCTCTGTTCTTTCATTTGGGCCATATTTCTTTGTCTTGGCACAGCTTCTAGGTTCTAAGGGTGCAGGGAAACCCTCTTTGCTGTGTTTTGGCACTGCCTGCGGGGGCGGGGCCAGTGAGGGAACAGTGCTGCCCGCCTGCTCGTCTCTAGCTCACTTTTCAACGAACTCTTGTGTAAGACTGGGAGAAACTCCCACTGTGGCAACCCCAGCAGTAGCCCACAGTCAGCTCTGAGTCTCAGCTTTCCCCTTAAGTCAGCTTTTGCTGCACAGCCCAAAGAGGTCAGCAGCCAGCTATGCCCTGAAGGTCCAATGCTTCACTGCAGTTTTTCTGAGTCGGCCAGTGAGGTCTGCTGCCTTACCGGTCTGGTGGTTCTGGTTGATTTTTTCTTTAATTCCTTGGTTGTTAGAGTTCCATGCAGTTTGATTTTCTGGCACTTTTGGTTGTTTATTGATTTTAGATTGGTTGTTATCCTCCTTTTGGTTGTGTGAGGAAGTGAAGGGTTACTACCTAAGCCTCCTTCTTGGCCGGAACTCCAAATTGTTTTTATAAGTTATTTGGAAAGAATTATTTCAAACAAAATGCACACATGAAAATTTCTGTTTTATGAAACTGTTGTTCAAGGTTTGTGCTGGTTGTAAATATTTTTTCTTTCATCGTTAGCTTTTCCTCTTTTAAAAGAAATCAAATCAGACTTCCAGGCAAGATAGAGGCATAGGTAGATATACTTTCCCTCCTCATATAAACAAAAGAAGGACAACAACAACAAATTTAAAAACAAAAAATAACCAGAACTGCGAGAAAATCAAATTGTATGGAAATCCGACAACCAAGAAGTTAAAGAAGAAACCTTCATCCAGACCAGGTAGGAGGGGGCGGAGACAACTTGCGGCAAGGCAGCAGCTGGAGGACTACAGCAGGCAAAGTGGCTGGCTGGTGGAGCAGGTGCCACATTTCCATGTGGGAAAATTGGGAGGAAAAATGGGAGCGACACAGACCCCGCAACCCAGGGTTCCAGTGCAAAGAAATAAAGCCTCAAAACCTCTGACTGAAAAAATTTGTGGGGCTTGAGGCAGCAGGAGAAACTCCCAGCCTCACAGGAGAGTTCATTGGCGAGACCCACAGGATCCTAGAATGTGTACAAAACTACCCACCGGGGAATCAGCACCAGAGGAGCCCAATTTGCTTGCTGGTAGCAGAGGAAGTGACTGAAAGCTTACTAAGAGCTGAGCAAGAGGCATTGTTCCCTTCGGACCCCTCCCCCATACAGGACCACAACGCAGTGAAGTGGGTTGCCCTGCCCTGGCGAATACGTAAGGCTCCCCCCTTTACTACCTAACAGGCGTGCTGAGACAAAAAAAAAATATGGCCCAAATGAAAGAATAGATCAAAGTTCCAGAAAAAAATACAACTAAGCTATGAAGAGATAGCCAACCTATCAGATGCAGAGTTCAAAACACTAGTAATCAGGATGCTCATAGAAATGGTTGAGTATGGTCACAAAATGGAGGAAGAAGTGAAGGATATGAAAAGTGACACAAAGGAAAGTGTACAAGGAATCAGCAGTGAAGGAAAGGAAACCAGGACTCAAATCAATGGTTTGGAGCAGAAGGAAGAAATAAACATTCAACCAGCAGTGAAAAAAAAGAATTCAAACAAACAAGGAGAGGCTTAGGAACCTCTGGGACAACTTTAAGTACTCTAACATTTGAATTATAGGGATGCCAGGAGAAGAACAACAGCAAGAAATTGAAAGCTTATTTGAAAAAATAATGAAGGAAAATTTCCCTAATCTGGCAAAGGAAATAGATTTCCAGGAAGTCCAGGAAGATCAGAGAGTCCCCAAGAAGTTGCACCCAAAAAAGCACACACCAAGGCACATCATAATTACATTACCCAAGATGAAAGATAGGGAGAGAATATTAAAATCAGCAAGAGAAAAGGAGAAAGTTACCTACAAAGGAGTTCCCATAAGACTGTCAGCTGATTTCTTAAAAGAAACCTTACAGGCAAGAAGGGGCTGGAAAGAATTATTTGAAGTCATGAAAGGCAAGGATTTATATCCAAGATTACTCTATCCATCAAAGCTATCATTTAGAATGGAAGGGCAGATAAAGTGCTTCCCAGATAAGGTCAAGTTAAAGGAGTTCATCATCACCCAGCTCTTATTATATGAAATGTTAAAGGGAGTTACCTAAGAAAAATAAGATAAAAAATATGAACAGTAAAATGACAACAAACTCAACAACTGTCAACAACCGAATTGAAAAAGCAAACAAAAATGAACTAAGCAACCAACTAGAACAGGAACAAATTCACAGAAATAGAGTCCACATAGAAGATTATCAGTGGGGAGGAGGAAAGGGAAGAATTGGGGAAAAGATACAGGGAATAAAAAGCATAAATGGTGCATACAAAATAGATAAGGGGAGCTTAAGAATAGTATGGGAAATGGAGAAGCGAAAGAACTTATATATATGACCCATGGACATGAACTAAGGTGGAGGAAAGGTGGTGGGAGAGGGGGTACAGGGCAAAGCAGAATAAGGGGGGAAAATGGGACAACTGTAATAGCATAATTAATAAAATATGTTTTTAAAAAAATAAAATCAAATGATCTTTCAATAATTTATTAAATCAGATGCCAACATTGAATTGAACACTCAACCCACTCAACCTAACATGAAATCAAATAATATAATCCGAATTTATGAGGAAATTTCCAGGCTGGTTTATAAACATGATTTGTTGTAAAACATAGTTGAGCATGGAAGATAATAGAATTCAACATGATGTACTGGAATGCTAGTACATAATATTTCACTTTAGATGAAGGTATAAAATTATACTTTTGAAATTTTACTGCATGTAATGGTGCCAGACGTGTTTAGACAGTCAACACTGCCTTTGTCATCCTCTTACTAATACTCATTTAAGCCAGATGAGTACTTTTAATGTTTGTTTTAGCGAAAACCCAATGATAATTTGGTTTGCGAAAACCTACTGCTTTGTTTTATTTTCTTAATGTAATTGGAATATTGAAATGAGTGAACTAGAGTATAAGGCATCAGAGGGTAACCAAAAAACAGTTGTAGTAAAAAGAGTCATTTAAAAAATTACTTAGGTGTTGGTGAAATTTCATGACATGCATACCCCATATTTGTTATATAGCCCTGTAATAAAAATAAAATGTAAGAAATGTCCCCAGTGTAGGTTTTTATAGTTATAAATTGTTGGTAAAAATGTAACTTGTATCTTCCTCAAAAAATTAAAAAAGGAATTAATTACCTTGTGACCCAGCAATTCCACAGCCGAGAATATACCCTCAGACACCTGAAATACCAATTCAGAAGAACCTGTGCTCCCCAATGTTCAGTTCATAGCAGTGCTATTTACAATAGCCAAGTGTTGGAAACAGCCTTAGTGCCCATCCGTAGATGAATGGATTAAAAAACTGTTTCTTTTACATAATGGAATACTATGCAGCAGAAAGAAAGAAGAAGGAATTCCTACCCTTTGTGGCAGCATGAATGGGACTGGAGACTATTATGTTAAGTGAAATAAGCTAGTCAGTGAAAGACAAATACTATATGGCATCACTTATCAGAAGAATCTAATGAACAAAATAAATTAATAAGCGAAACAGAACTAGAGACATGGAAATGGAACAGACTGACAGCTACCAAAGGAAAGAGGGGAGGGGGGCATGGTGGAGTGAAGGGGAAGAGACTGGTCAAGGAACATGTATGAATGACCCATGGACATGGACAACAGTGTTGGGATGGACTGTGGGGTGGGATGGAGGAGGGCAAAGGGGGAAGATTTGAGACAACTGTAATAGAATAAACAAGAATAAAAAAGAAAAGAAATAGCTTCTCTCTCCTTGGTTTTATCATTTGTGTAGTGTTAAAATCCATTGTTATTCAATAAATATTTGTAAATTAAAATAACTTGTGATACCCTAATGAAAGCAGTAACTGAAGAAATATATATGACAATTGATTATCTCACGTCCCTTCCATGTGTTCCTTTTGTTTTTACAGTATTTTAAAAGATGATATATTTTAATTTATTTATATTAAGGTCTGAGAGCTACTCAGACCAGATCACATCATTTCTTTGGTAATTATTTTGTTTGCCTGCTCTTAAATACTTTGGAAAAAAAGTAACTGAGAAGAAAATTAAAAGAATATAATGTTGCTAATAAAATATAGATTAATCATTAGACTACATATGCACTGACTGGTATACTTTAGCTTCCCACCAGGTAGTCTTTGCAGTATATTTTTTCTTTGGGAAGTAAAATGCTCTCACTCATTAATCATTAGTTATTATTTATCCATGTTCTGCTTTCTATATCATAAGGAAATAGTAAAAATTTTACCCTATAATATTTAATATCTCACTCCTGTTTTAATTATGTTTACTAATTTCAAGAGCATGCTTAATTTTCATTCACAAATAAAATACTGGTCAAGAGTTTACTCTTGTGCATATTCGATGCCAACCATATGCCCAGGGGTACACATAGCACAGTTAACTGCAGCTGACTTCCAGATTTTCTTGCAGTTTGAGAGTGCTTTAATTAAAATGAAGAGAACACATCAAGAGAGTCTGAAACATTGGATCTTATCTCTGTCGAGGTACACTTATTTATTGAGTTTTCTGTTTATAAAGTATTGTATTTTACTGGATGTCCACTAACCCTATACTAAAAGCTTTGATGGATGGTACAGGGTTTTCTTTTTAATATGAATATTTCATATTTCTAAATATTTCCAATGAGAACTGGTCATTTACATGTTATTTGTGCTTCTCTAGATTTTATTGAAATATTTTTCCATTTGCTTTCTTTATAACCCATATATCACAAGTAGGCACCACATGTATGCTATGTCAGCCAGCCAGCAGTATCTCTTGAAATTTGTTCTGTGTTTTTCTTTTCATTTAATCACTACAGAAAAACAATGATTCTGTTTTGGAAAATTTTCTACCAGATAAACAAGGGTTAAGTATGCTATAAAGGTAAATTTTTAACTATACTTTAAAAACAAAATCACATTATTTCCTACTTATCTGTGGTAATCATTTATTTTTTTAGGCACTATCATGTGCTTAAGAAATGAAATTTTAGCTCTAGTTATTAGGAAGTTTATAAGTTATCTGTTATTCAGCAGAATGTGAAATTGTATTTTCAATATCTTTGGGCATCCCTAAGTGTTTCTTTTTCTGTTAGGAAAATATTATACAGGGTCTGGCACAAGTAACTCCCCTTTTATATTACATAAAAATCTTTTATTACAAAATCACAAGCATGTAATTCTTTGGGAAGGACGCACATGGATCGGTGAGGGAGGAAGGGGACACCCACCTAGCCAGCCAGATCAGCCGAATCAACCCTGGCGATCAATGGGGTGACAGATGTCGCAGCCAGATCGCCCTCACATCCACAAGCATGTAATTCTATAACACAACGATATCACATTCAAGCACACCATATGACATGTAGGTGAAATGTTCTAATTGTCAGTCTCGTGCGAGACATTCACGAACCCTTCCAACCACACTCAAAGGTGTTACTTCTCCCAGACCCTGTGTACATCAAATTATCTTTCTTTTCTTTTTTAAGTGTCTCGTGATATTTTTCTTTTTTTCAGCATATAATCAAGTTTCACAGAGCTTCTAAAGCAAACAAGAAGCCAGTTCAGTTACCTCGAGGAATGGTGAAGTCGTTATTATATCAAATCCTAGATGGGATTCACTACCTGCATGCTAACTGGGTGTTGCACAGGGATTTGGTAAGTTGATGCGTGGTTAGGTTTAACTTATAAAGATGCATTTTATTTGGATTATTTTCTAGTTGTATCTAGATATGGATACTACATAGGCTTGTAAACCTACAGAGGGAGTGGGAGTTGTGCAGTTTCAAAACATAGCCTGTCTTAAGCTTCTTATATAAAGTGTCCTGCTTCTGTGATGCGCACTGGCTATCGTCTGCTGAAGGGGAGAGGTCAGAGAGGGCACATTTGTTTTCCTGAGCTTTTGTTTTTTCTTGAGTCTGTAAATAAACTATTGGCCTGCTTGGTATTAATTATTAGATGCCAGGGACACCCTAGAAATTGACATTTATGAATAACCTGAAAATAAAACTTGTGGAGGAGATGTTAGTTTACTATACTAGTAGCAGTCTTATGGCCACTAAGCCTTTATTAATCATTGAGAAGCCTTGCCATGTTAAATTGCATTAAATTTTTAATGCAAGTTAAACAATTTAGAAACTTCAGAAATTGGCTTTTTTATTTTCATTTTACATGGTAGAATAGTCTATGCCTTCTTTTTACCCATCTTTTAATAAAATTATTCATTAAATTATGCATTGTTCATTAAATCGTAATAGATTTAAATTATTTAAACCTCAGATCCCCCTTCCTTATTGCATAATTACATGGTTGTACTTTTGATGTTCTTTGTCAAGGTAGTAACTATAGTAAGGTTTATAGCAGTGCTTTCATTTCAAACAGTTAAAAACACCGTGCTGGAAATTATTTGGTCTCTACTCACGTTTATAGGAAAAAACCCTGTAGACTTTGAGGTGAAGCTGATCTGCCCCTCATGCAGATGTTCTTTCCAAGCTGCTTTATATTGAATGCATTCAATCTCTGGCCTTCAGATCAGGTGTGCAGTATCATGTTTCATCTATCTTCAGTAAATCTCCATGAAATACATTTAATGATAGTCATTTCATCTCCACTTCTCATACCTAGAAAGCATTTAGACTAAGACTGATAACACATCAGAAATTTGGTTGAAAGAACTTTTTTCCTTGTGCAAATTTTGTATTTATTAGAATTAGAATATTTTATTTATAAATGGTGGGTTTACAGAACAGAAATGAGTAATTTTTTTAGGCTTTCATAGCTGAAAATTTCAGCTTTTAGGCAGTGAAGTCAACATAGGGAAAAACTATTACTACTTTTGAACTACCGACCTTTTTTATGATCTCTAAAGGAATAAAATCTGGGCTAAAGGGCTTTTATTTCCCCTATACAGTTAATTATGTTAAGATAATGTTATACTTTATTGTAAATTATTTTTTCATCAAAATACATGTTTATTAGATGAGTAAGATTAATATAAACTGACTTTTAAACCAGTATTTAAGTTTTTATGTTAATATATAATATACTTGAACCACTTACAATAAGTAGTATTAACTACAGTAGTAAAAATAATTATGAAGTCTAATTTCTTTTACCTCTCTTTTGGGAAAGCTTTCTGTTGATATGGCTTAAACAAGTTCTCCTTGACATAGGGATAGTGTAAAACAGGTCATTGCAGTCACCTCTGCTGTTAGTGCTGTACTAAGAGTTGGGGGTCATGGGAGCAGTACGCCCAGGGTACAAGCAATGAAAGCCCTATCTGTAGATGATTTTAAGATAATAACGAAACAGACTGACAGCAGTGTTTATTGTCACCATATGCCAGCAGTTCTGAACAATATCAGTGATAAAATATTTCTATTCAACTGAGGTAAACCACTCCCACTGCTCTACCCTTCTTGATATGCCATTGCTGAGTTTAGTAGTCTCTTTGTCCAAAATATTTTCCAAACTGCAATATATTGTTTGTCTATTGCTACCTCCTTTGATTTTCCTATTTGAAGTGAGATTTCTTGTACTGTCTGTGTGTCATTTCTTAGTGCTGTTCCCAAACATCTAACCCTTCTGTGCCTCCCAGACACACAAGGCCCACTGAAACATTGTGTCATTCAAGTGATAACCTCTGCCCCTGATCTGCATCTTACTGGTTCAGATGCCTAACTCATGAATTATTCTTCAGTTTCTAAAGGAAAGATTCATTTTCATGTTTTTATTAAAATGTGCCAACTGAAAATTAAATTTTGGTGTTTAGATATTGTACAATTTTTCAGCTATAGCTACATGAGGTATTAATATATGTATTAATACATCATTTATGCTGAAGGATACTCTTCAGAAGATGTAAAACATGACTTTTTATACCCCTCTCAAATATTTGTTATTTGAAGATGAAATATTTACCCTATAAGAACAAATATAATTAATAATTATATTTTTGTTCCTTTTCAGACTGTTTTAGATGAAATATAGCAATACTGACCTTAACATATTTTCCTAGATTTCTAATGTTATGAATTTAACCAGTTGTTGCATTGCTGACTTGCCACAAGAAACTTCATACTAATTTGGATCATTGACACAGACTCTCTGAAAACACCTGAAATTTCAGTAACATCCCAAAATGTCAATGAAGACTTTGTTTAATAAAATTGACTTTATTATTGTATAGAAATACTGGTTTGAGATGGTAGAGTTATGAAGCTTTTTTGTTTGATACATGAATTTGAACTTTAACAATTTATAATTGTATTTAGTAAATGAAGATTTTATCACTATTAATCATTACACAGTAACAGATCAGTAATTGGGGTCTGTCATCCTTGATGGGAAATGGAGATTTTAAATTCTGGAACCCTTGTTGGACTGAAGGTGGTAATAAGTGTATATATATGGATGTTTTAAGGAAAATGAGTTGGAGAGGAAACAAACAAAATTATCTCACAAAAATTTGTAAGATAATTTAAGACTCCAAACTGAACTTTTTACTTGTAGAACATTAAAGTATCTACGTATAAGTTAGGTGGGCCAATAGGCTGGAGACCCAAGGGAATAGTTGCAGTTGACTTCAAAGGCAATCTGCTGGCAGAATTCCTTCTTTTTCGGGTAGGTCAGTCTTTTTCTATTAAGCTCTCCAACCGATGGCTGAGGCCCACCCACATTATGGAGGGTACTCTGCTTTACTCAAAGTCCAATTTAAATGTTAATCTTACCCAAAACTGTGTTACAGAAACATTCACAATAATGCTTGAGCAAATATCTGGACACCTTGACACAAGGAGTAGATACATAAACCTCATATGTAAATGAGTAAACAGAGGCACCAGTAAAAGTCCTGTGGGACAAGTTATTTCAGGTTTTTCCCCCCGCAAGTTACCTGCTTGCATAAAATAGGAGTGTTGGGTTAAGGACTCTGAAGAATTTTTACCTGGTATGATAAAGAGGAACTAAGTGTGAAATCGTAATGAAAACTTCAAATAAAGATATGTTTAAATGACTCAAAATAAGGAAAGACTTGAAGTCCGTTAGGCTGATTGGATTGAGTGGTGGTTTTTCTGATTCCAGTGAGATAAAAAGACATGAAGCATCCAAATCATATTTGATACCTTTTGTGTAAGAAACCAAGGTTTGTTTTGACAGTAGTGTCTGAACACTTCTAAAAATGTAGTCTTCCTGTGTTGAATTAAAAGCACATTGGCAAGATCCAAGATGGCACTGGCATAGGTAGCAGCTGCACTCACGTCCTGCCAGGAACAAACTGGAATTACAACTAAATTATAGAACAATCATCCTAAATAACCAACTGAAGACTAGTGAAGAGATATATTATAACTAAGAATTTACAGAAAAGCCACATTGAGATAGCTCAAAACAGGTTGCCAGGGGCCAGTCATAAGCAGCTTCTACCCACACCACAGTGCCTTACAAGAGGCTCAGAACCACACGTGGCCTGCTTCAAACAACATCAGAAGCAGGATCCAATAAGCTTCACAAGCGACATGTCCAATGAGAGATCTTGGCAGGCACCAAACCCTGCTGAGGTGGATTCTGCTCCGTGTGGTCAGTGCCTGCACAGCAGCTCCCACACCAAGGTCAGGATTCAGCCTGTCATTAAGCCTGAGGGTCAGTCCCATGCATGACACAGCCAATAGCAATTGAGGCTAATTATAACAATAGGGCCCATATAACTCACACAAGGGACATTCCTAGAGCACCAGCTCAGTTGAACAAGATTGCACTACTGGACCCCACAGGGCACCTACAACATAAGGCCATCCAAAGAGGACTGGGAGTCACAGAAGATCTATGTAATACTAGAAGCATACACAATGAGGCAGGCAAAATGTGAAGACAAAGAAACGGGCCCCAAATGGAAGAACAAGAAATCAGAAAAAAGAGCTAAATGAAATGGAGGCAAGCAATTTATCAAATATAGAGTTCAAAGTGATGGTGATAAGGATGTTCAACAGTGTGAAAAAGTACGTAGGTACCATAAAAAAAGGACTAGTCAGAAATGAAGAATGCACTGTAAGGAATAAACAGTAGGTTGGATGCAGCAGAGGACTGAATCAGCAATTTGGAAGACAAGGTAGAAAAAAACACCCAATCAGAGGAGCAAAAAGAAGAAAAAATTTTTTAAACAAGGATAGTTTTAAGGGACCTTTGGGACAACATGAAGTATAACAATATCCATATCATAGGGGTACCAGAAGGAGAAGAGAGAGAGCAAGCAAGGGATTGAGATTCTATTGAAGAAATAATGAGAGAAAACTTCCCTAACCTGGTGAAGGAAAGAGACACACAAGTCCAGGAAGTGCAGAGAGGCCCAAACAAGGTGAACCCAAAGAGGCCCACACCAAGACACATCATAATTAAAATGCCAAAGGTTAAAGACAAAGAGAATCTTAAAAGCCACAAGAGAAAGGCAGTTACCTACAAAAGGGCTCCTATCAGCTTTTCAGCTGATTTCTTAACAGAATCATTTCAGTCCAGAAGGGATTGGCATGAAATACTTAAAGTGATGAAATGCAAGGACCTATAACCAAGACTACCCAGCAAGGCTAGCATTTGAAATTGAAGGAGAAATAAAGAGCTTCCCAGACACAAAAAGCTAAAGGACTTTGTTAGGTTTGTTTGTTTTTTTTGCCACCTAACCAGCATTACAAGAAATGTTTAAGGACCTGCCTGAAGAAGAAACAGAGGTACATAGTTAAAGGAATAAAATGGCCATAAATATATACCTATCAGTAATCACTCTAAATGTAAATGTCTGAAATGCTCCAGTCGGAAGACTTACAGTAGCTGAGTGGATAAGGAAACATTCCCATAGATATGCTGTCTGCTAGAGACCAACTTCAGAATGAAAGATACACATAGACTAAAAGTACAGGGATGGGAAAAGATATTCCATGCAAATGGAAATAAAAGCTAGGGTGTCAGTAATTACATCTGACAAAATAGACTTTAAAACAAAGGCTGTAGTAAGAGGCAAAGAAGGACACTGCTTAATGATAAAGGTGGCAATCCAACAAGAGGATATGACACTTTTGAACACTTAGGCACTCATCATAGGAGTGCCTGCTATTTAAAGCAAATCTTAATGGACATAAAGGGAGAGATTAACATTAATACAGTCATAGCTGGGGATTTTAACACCCCATTGACATCAATGGATAGATCTTCCAGACAGAAAATTTATAAGGAAACAGCGACCTTAAATGACACACTAGATCACATGGATTTAATAGATATCTTCAGAATATATTTTGACTAAAACTAGCAGAATATCCATTCTCTTCAAGTGCACATAAAACATTTGCTGGGATAGACCACATATTAGGACACAAAACAAATCTCAATACATTTAAGAAAATTGAAATCATATTAGGCCACTTCTCATGCCAAATTTCATAATGGCATGAAATTTGAAATCTGTCACAAGAAAAAAAACTAAACAAAAATACATGGCAGCTAAAGGACATGTTACTAAACAATGAGATCAAGGAAGAAATCAAAAGATACCTTGAGCCCTGGCCAGTGTGGACCAGTTGGTTGGAGTGTTGTCCCATAAAGTGAGAGATCACAGGTTTGATTCTTGGTCAGGAAACATACGTAGATTGTGAGTTCAGGCTCTGGTCAGGGCATGTATAAGAGGCAACTAATCTATTTTTCTCTCTCCCATCAATGTTTCTCTCCTCTCCCTCCCTTAACGTCTCCCTAAAATCAATAAGCATGTCCTTGGGTGAGCATTAAAAAAAGATACCTTGAAAGAAGTGAAAAGAACACAACTTAAAATCTGTGGGACAAAAGGCAAACAGTCTTATGGGGGAAATTCATAGCATTAAAGGCCAATCTCAAGAAACAAGAAAATTCTCAAATAATCTAACTTTATACATAAAGGAACTTGAAACAGACCCTCCCCCCCCCAAAAAAAAAGCCCAAAGTGAGTAGAATGAAGGACATAATAAAGATCAGAGCAGAAATAAATGAAATCGAGTCTAAAAGAGCAATACAAAAGATCAGTGGAACAGAGCTGTCTTTGAAAAGATAAAAACAGATTGGCCTTTAACCAGACTCATCAAGAAAAGAACACAAATAAATAAAATCAGAAATGAAAGAGAAGTAACAGCTGACACCAAAGAGATATAAAGGATTGTAAGAAAATAATATGAACAACTATGTGCCAACTGGACAAAATGGGTGAATTCCTAGATACATACAGTCTTCTAAAACTGAATCAGGAAGAATCACAGAATCTGAATGGGCAGATCACAAGTAGTGAAATTGAAGCAGTAATCAAAATACTCGTAACAAACAGAAGACCCGGACCAATGGCTTCAATTTTACCATACATTCAAAGAAGAGCTAACACCTATTTATCTTAAACCATTCCAAAAAATTTAAAAGGAGGGATGACTCCCAAGTCATTTTATGAGTTCATCATTATCCTAATTCCAAAACCTGATAAAGACACTAAATTGAAAGAAAGTTTTAGGCTAATATTCTTGATGAACATAGATGCTAAAATTCTCAACTGAGTATTAGACAACCAGATCCAACAATACATTAAAAAGATCATAACCTATGATCCAGTGGGATTTATTTCAGGGATGCAAGGTTGGTACAATATCTGCAAATCAATAAATATGTTATACCACATAAAGAAAATGAAAAATAAGAACCATGTGATCATATCAATAGATGCAAAAAAAGCATTTGAGAAAATCTGGCACCCATTTATAAAAACTCTCAACAAAGTGGATATAGAGGGAACATACCTCTACATAATAAAGGCCATATATGACAAACCCACTGCCAACATCATGTTATTGGGCAAAACTATACATGTTTCCCTTAACATAAGGAAGAAGACAGGAAAGTCCACTTTCACAACTCTTATTCAGTATAGTACTGTAAGTCCTAGCCACAGCAGTCAGACAAGAAGAACTAGAAAGCATCCAAATTGGAAAGGAGGAAATAAAACTGTCACCATTTGCAGATGACATGATACTGTATATAGAAAACCTTAAAGATTTTACAACAACAACAAAAAAACTATAACTGGTAAATGAATTTAGCAAAGTAACAGGATACAAAATAAATATCCAGAAATCAGTTGCATTTTTATACACCAATAATGAACTATCAGAAAAGGAAACTAAGAAAACAACCCTGTTCACAATTGCTTCAAAAAGAATAAAATACTTGTACTTAGTTATAAATCTAACCAAGGATGTACTCAGAAAATTACAAGACACTGAAGAAAGTGAAGCAAATGCATACAAATAAATGGAAGCATGCACCATGTTCATGGATAGGAAGAACTAACATCATTAAAATGTGCATACCACCCAAAGCAATCTATAGTTTCAACCCACTTCCTATCAAGGCACCAATGGTGTATTTCACAGAACTAGAAAAAGTATTCCAAAAATGTATATGGAACCATAAAAGACCCAAATAGCCACAGAAATCTTCAGAAAGAAGAACAAAGTTGGAGGAATCATGCTACCTGATCAAATTATACTACAAAGCTATAGTGATCAAAACAGCATGATACTGGCATGAAAACAGACTTACAGATACATGGAACAAAATAGGACAGAAACATTCCCACACCTTTATAGTCAATTAATATTTGAAAAAGAAGCCCTGGCTGGTGTGGCTCAGCTGGTTGGAGCATGGTCCTGAAACCTAAAAGTTGCAGGTTTGTTACCTGGCCAGGGCACATACCTAGGATGCAGGTCAAATCCCCAATCCAGAAGCATACAGGAGACAACCAGTCAATGTTTTTCTCTCACATCTATGTTTCTCTCCCTTCCTCTCTCTCTAAAAAGCAATTTAATGAATGTTCTTGGGTGAGGATAAAAAAAGTAGTTGACAAAGGAGGCAAAACACACAATGGGGCACAGGTTTTCTATTCCATAAATGGTGTTGGGAAAACTGGAGAGATAAGTGCAGAAACAAAAAAAAGAAATTAGACCATCTTCTTAAAGCATACACAAGAATAAACTCAATGGATTTAAGATGCTGGAAAGTATAAAAACCATAGAAGAAAACACAGGCCGTAAAATCTCAGACATTTCTTCTATTAATATTTTTCCTGATATATCCCCTTTGGCAAGGGAGACAAAGGAAATCGGACTACATCAAACTAAAATATTTATGCACAGCACAGGCAGCCATCAACAAAGTGAAAAGAAAACCCACTGAATGGCAGTACATATTCACCAGTGATACATCTGATAAGTGGTTAATGTTCAGAATTTATAAAGAACTGGTAAAATTCAAAACCAAAAAAACCCCAAACAATCCAACTAAAAAATGGGCAAAGGACCTGAATAGCTATTTCTCCAAAGAGGACATATAGATGGCCAGTAGACATATGAAAAGATGCTCAATGTCACTAATCATCAGAAAAATGCAAATTGAAACCACAAAGAGGTATCACCTCATACCTGTCAGAATGACTATCCTAAATCAACAAACAGCATGTGGTAGCAAGGATGTGGCAAAAAAGGGACCCTCAGGCACTCTTGGTGAGAATGCAAATTGGTGCAGCTATTGTGGAAAGCTGAGTAGAGTTACCCCAAAAAATTAAAACTGGAACTACCTTAAGACCCAGCAATTTCATTTCTGGGAATTATCCAAAGAAACCCAAAACACTAATTCAGAAGTATATATACCCTTAAGTTCACTGCATCATTATATACTATAGCCAAGATTTGGAAGCAGCCCAAGTGCCCATCACTGGATGAGTGAGTAAAAAATGCTGTAGTACATTTACACAATGTCATACTATTCACTGTAAAAAAAAAAAAAAGGGAAATCTTACCCTTTGTGAGAGCATGGATGGACATGAAGAGCATTATGGTAAGTGAAATAAGCCAGTTGGGAAAGACAGTTACCATACGATTTCACTCATGTGGGATCTAATGAGCAAAAGAAACTAACAAGCAAAATAGAGACATACTCATAGAGAGCAAGCTGGTGATTACAGGGAGGAGGTGGTGGTAGGGGCAGGTGGAAGAGGGTATAGTGGGGATAAAAGGTGATGGAAGGAAACTTGAGTTGGGGTGGTAAATGCACATGATGTATTATACAACTGTACACATTAAATCTATATATTTTTATTAACTAATGACAGCCCAGTAAATTCAATATCAAAATAAATAAAAAGCAATTTGGTAAGGCCATGATGAAAAAGTTTCTCTACCAGTGGCTCTGTTGTGACCATTTTGAGGACATCCAGTCAGTTCACTGCTTATGTGGCATCTTTCAGTAGAACTGGCTATTTTCTATAAAACACTCTAAATTTAGTAATGGGTTTTATTTTTGGTTCAGTTTCTGAAATAAATTCAAGGTCAGTTATTTTTTCTTTAACTAGGAAACATTCTGTGATAAGTTTTTTAACTATATTTTATTTGTTATGCTATTATAGTTGTCCCATTTTCCCCCTTTGCCCTTTCCACCTGGTACCCCCATTCCCTCTGGCAGTCATCCCCCCCCTTAGTTCTTCTCCATGGGTCACGTGTATAAGTTTTTTTGACTACTCCATTTCCTATACTGTTCTTAACATCCCCCTGTCTATTCTGTACCTACCAATTTGTACTTCTTAATCCCTGCACCTTTTCCCCCAATCTTCCCCTCCCCCCTCCCAACTGATAACCCTCCAAATGATCTCCATGTCTATGATTCTGTCTCTGTTCTGCTTGTTTGCTTAGTTTTTTACATTCAGTTGTTTATAGTTGTGAATTTATTGCCATTTTAATGTTCGTAGTTTTCTTCATTTTTTTCTTAAATAAGTCCCTTTAACATTTAATAAAATAATAAAGGCTTGGTGATGATGTACTCCTTGAGCTTTACCTTGTCTGGGAAGCACTTTATCTACCCTTCCATTCTAAATGATAGCTTTTCTGGATACAGTAATCTTGGTTGTAGATCCTTGTTTTTTATCACTTTGAATACTTCTTGCCAGTCCCTTCTAGCCTGCAAAGTTTCTTTTTAGAAACCATCTGACATTCGTATGGAAATACCTTTGTAGGTAACTATCTGCTTTTCTCTTCCTGCTTTTAAGATTCTCTTTGTACCTTTAACCTTTGGCATTTTAATGATGATGTGTCTTGGTGTGTCCTCTTTGCATCCTTCTTTGGGACTCTGTACTTCCTGAACTTGTATGTCTTATTTCCTTTGCCAAATAAGGGAAATTTTCCTACATTATTTTTTCAAATAAATTTCCAATATCTTCTTCTTTCTCTTCTCCTTCTGGCACCCCTATGATTTAAATGTTGGTATGTTTGAAGTTGTCCCAGAAACTCCTTAGCCTATCCTCATTTTTTAAAATTCTTTTTTGTTCTTGCTCTTCTTATTGAATGTTTTTTTTCTTCCTTATGTTCCAAACCATTGATTTGATTCTCAGCTTCATCCACTCCGCTGTTGATTCCCTGTAAATTTTTCCTTATTTCACTTAGTGTAACCTTCATTTCTGCCTGGGTCTTTTCTGTGTTCTTCAAGTGCCCAAAGAGTTCCTTGAGCATCCTAATAACCAGTGTTTTGAACTCTGCATCTGATAGATTGCTTACCTCTATCTTGTTTAGTTCTTTTTCTGGAGTTTTGATCTGTTCGCTCTATTGGGCCATATTTCTTTGTCTCCTCATTTTGGCAGCCTCCCCGTGTTTGTTTCTATTAAGTAGAGCTGCTTTGACCACTTGTCTTAGTAGCAACCCCCTGTTGTTGACATGCACACCGGTAAATTGTATGGGGCGAAGCCTTAGGTAATTGTCAAGGCGGGGAAGTGTGTGAACCAGGTTGATGGAGTCTACAATATGGTGTGGCCACTCTGTGGCTCTTTGTGGGCGAGGGCTCAGAAAGGGGACAATGCTGATACCTAGCTTCTAGAGTTTTCTCCTAGAGGAAACTGTTCCCTTGTACTCAGCCTCACACCAAACATTTCATTTTCTCCCTTTATGCTTCTGGTGCCCTTTCAGCTGCTGCCTGGGTGCTGGAGCCAAGAGAGAGTGAGTCTGTGTAAGTCCTAAGTCTGTTGCAGGCCCTTTAAGAGGAGACTCTTGAGAATCCTTGTTTCTTCTGCCACCCCAACCCCCACTGGTTCTTAGAGCCAGAAGTTATCTTCCTAGTGCTGGAATCCTGGGCTGGGTGGTCTGGTGTGAGGTTGGGATCTCTCGCTCCTGAGGTATCCCTCCTGATTTTTATACACCACAAGTGGGTGTGGGACTGTCACTCATTGTGCCTCCACACCTCCCTCCTCACATTTCATCTCTACCCCTCCTATGGGTCCCATGAATGTGACTTCTTTAATTCCTTGGTTGTTGGACTTCTGTACAGCTCAATTTTCTGATGACTCTGAGTAATAATTGTTTTGTAGTCTGGTTGTATTTTCTCTGTGGTTGTGTGAGGAGGCAAGCCATGTTTACCTATACCTCCTTCTTGACCAGAAGTTCTCCATTCTGTGATAAATTAAAAATTTGTAAACACTGTCAAATATATATCCATGTCAATATTTGGGAATTGAAGTGAAAACTGACTTTAGAGTCTGGCTCCAATCTTCTTTTCTTCTATCTTCTTATATTTAGTTTTCAGCCAACCTAGAGCTTGCCTCTCCTACCTTCATCTCCAGCACTGAAATTCTCTTCTTCCTTTAAAGCTCCGCTTCTGCGGAGCCTCCCCTCACCACATCTGGAAATGAGAATTTTTTACTTCTAAAATCCTTTGAACTGCCCATGGGGCACTTGGTAATTTTGTTAATATGTTCTCTATTTGATTATGAGCTCATGAGGACAAGGAGTGTGGCTTAATAATTGTATCCCTCCCAATGTCTAGCCATATACATAATGTGTATATACAATATTGCTTATGTTGTTGAATGAATGAACTAGTTAATTTATAACCAAAACAAAGCGCCTTCCACAGTTACTGTCTATAGGTTGTTTTTGATATTACCTGATGCTTCACCAAATCTGCTGACACATATGTGTATATACTCTGTTGCATATCTTTCTTTTTTTACTATCTTATCTCTGCTATGGTTCACTATAGTGGAACAGTACAGAAAACTTCTCTTCATACTACAATTTAATCCTTTCAGCAGCCTCCCTCTTTCTACCTAAAAGGACTCTGCTGTTACCAGTTAGTTCAGAGACCATTCAGCTAATGATATTGATCTGTTATTCTCTCTTATCAAACTCTTCCTCTACTCAATATTTTTGTTCTACCCAGTGAAACCTCTCTCCTGACCCTTCGCTTATTTATTCTGATGTGCTTTATGTCATTAATTTTTCAGTTAGTTTCTTTAATCTTAAAGTTAGAACATTTCCATCATTGTTCATTTACAACCCTAACTTTTTTTCAAAAACACCTTAAAGTCTCTCCTGTGTAAATTATTCCTTAATTGTAGATAAGGGGGCATACCTACCTTCTCCTAAACATACCAGCTGTTCTGAATTTCTAAGTCTTATACTTCACTTTTATATAGCATCTGACCAGTTCATCACTAGTCACAATGGAAATAATTTCTAGCAAGTAGTTGTTCATTTTTAATTTATTAGTGCAATCAATGTTGGCTGAATTTTATGCTTTTTGTTGAAAATAATCATGCCACCATATTAGACAGACCGTAGAAATGGGTTACACTTGAATGAGACTCTTAAGTATTAAATATTGGGGCTTTTGACCTGTTTTCTAAGGAACTTAATAGAAAGTAAAGTAGTATTTAATGTGACTGCCTGTTTGCCATTAATTTTTATTATTATATATATCAAGCCCTTATATGGTCATTAATGTGTTCTACTGTTTTTAATATCTGATGCCCAAAATTTCATTTTAATTATTACTTTATGATTTTATCATAGTGATAGTTAACTTGGAACTGCCAGACACATAGGGTTGTGTTTTTGCCCTATTGCACCAAGTGGAGTATAATATTAAGTGTGGTATACTATCATATAACATTGTATCACGGGGTTTTTTTTCATTCAAGATTAATTACAAGGTTGAATATGAAATTTGGAGTGTTTTGTAGTGTTGTAACTATTTGCTAGTTGGTCACTCTTGCCCTAAACCAATGCAAAGTAGTTTTTTTATGCCATAGTAAAATTTCCTGGAAAATAAATCCCTTCAGAGGTTTCCCTTGGGAGTATCCCAGTGGAGATGCACTGCTGTGTGTAGTACATGATGTGAAATACGAAATACCCCGGGGGACCACTGCTAAACATCTTTAAAAGATGCTGGAGCTATTTCAAAGCTTTAATCTGACTTACTTTCTTAACAATCTGATAGTGCCGCTGCCCTGTGGTTTATTTTAATTATAGTGGGTAACGTGGAATCACCTGATGGGGCTTTAACTGTCCTTGGTGAAGGATATTCTGGTGTCTTAACAACCATTAGGTTAAATAAGATTGAACTCTCAGAAGTGAGCCATTGACTAAAGCTTAATTTCATGGGGCCTATTTTATTAAAGCATGTTACTGTGTATTGATGGTAGCATTAGGAATTATTGCAGTATTTTGAAACTGATGTTTGTATGTTTGAGTCAAAGATTGCCTTATTTATTAGTTTTGTTTACTAATACCAATGTTTCTTCACGATTATATGTTTTTTTGTTTGTGGTGCATTTTCTTATTGTCTGCATGAACGGTACAACTGGTAAGTGGAAAAACTGAGCACCATAGAGGTTAATTCATGACTTAATTCAAGTTACTTCAATAACTAACAAAGCTCGACTACTAAATGTAGGGATTTTTTTCAACTAGGTCAGTGATTTTTAAATTGCAGATTGTAAGCCATAGGTGAGTCAGGAAATCACACAACACAACCAATCTTTTACTTTATTTATTTATAGAGAAAATATCAGAGTTTATTGTATGCATTAAGGACAGTTATTGTTTCATGAAGCTTCTGTTTAATTACATATGTTTATGTGTGGATATGGTAATATTAAATTATTTTCTTTCTGTGGGTTGTGATCAAAAAGGTTTGAAAGCCACTGCACTGGACACTTTCCCAAAAGGTGTGTGGTATTGTTAGGGAAGAGGACATCAATGAAAAAACTTAGTCATAGCTTTAGAAAAGACTTAGTATTATAAGCAGTTATTGTTTTATGCAAACTTCTTGACATTTATAAAATCACTTTGAATAAAGCTCTATAGAATATATTTTTCTAAGAAGGTTTTATATGAATGGAGAATTTCAGGCAAGTTCCGTTTTCTTTACTACCTGTTCAAATTGGGTAGTTTGCAGTTAACAGTGTTATTGTTATAAGCAGGAAAGAAAAGTTTCATATGGACCATAAAACTGAGAAAAATGCCTATTTAGCCTATTATTAAAGTTTACACATAATATTCAATGTGGTTTGGTATATTTTATGTTAAAGGGTGATTATTTTGAAAAATAAAAGGCCATGCATACACTTTATTTCTGCCTAAAAATGGGCCATTAAATTCTTTGGGTGGGGTGTGGCCCGAAGCAGAAAGGACCTAAGATTATCAATGTGCTGCAAGAGACAAAGCAACAAATGCAGCAGCTGGAACGAAAGGAACCTGCATTGTCAGCCTCTGCTCTGTGTCTTGCCCCTTCTCTCTATGCTTTAGCTTCTTTGAAGTGACTGTTGGGAACATATTAAGCATGTTTCTTTAAAACGTATCTTCCTGGAAGAAAAATACTTTGTAATTATCAGGTTTAATCATTGCTTATTACTTGTGATTTGCTTCATTTATTGGGAACTCCTGGGATTAAGTCTAATTTGCTTGTTTAATTGTGTATTTAGTAAAACATAAGATTGTATCCATAAAATTTAGACTAGATTTTATTGATAACAACTAATTAAGGCAAACTTAAATGAGGTTTGCATTAATTTTGTTAACATGAAATTGTACTTATTCTAGAATATATTTACTTAAATGACCAATTGGATAGTTTTCCTTCTTGAAAGTATCTAATTGTAAATAATCATTTAGTTTCTTGATAAATGATACATTTGCTGGGTTTTGATAGTATATTGAGCATACACGATGGACTACATTCTATTATTTGTAAGTAATAAAAGATGGCCCACTTGATTTTACTAAATGGCACAACTGCAAATATCATACATGTTTGTATGGGAAGATTACAAGTTGATAATAAAAATACTATGTTATTTGGTTTGCATGTTGCTTCTAGTCTGCTTTTCCTTAGATTCTGAATGAGTCTTTCAGACACTATCTGCACAATACTAGAATCTTCTTAGCCAAAATTCACTAATCTCATCAAGAAAATAGTTTAAGATAATATTATGATAATATTATGATAATATTAAGATAAATTATGTAACCTTTGGAAGGATTATCTCTCTGTGTTACTCTCCCCATATATAAAATGGACCATACCTATATTTTTGTCTTTCTGTTAGAGATTAATTTAAGGTATTAGGATGCACAGTAAATGTCTTAGTAAATGTTTACTAAGTGAACTTTACTTTCATCATCGATTTCTCTAGGAATGTGAGTGCTGTCAGGGAAGAAACTTTATTCTATTTTCTGAGATCTGGTCACAGATCTCAGATCAAATTACAGTAAGACCCCCCTGTAACTCAGTTTTGAGTATGGCCATGTTGTCCATTTGGTCCATTTATCTCACCAGCGTCTTTTCTCAAAGAAGAGTAGACTACAGCATTTATTTTCAGGGAGAAGAAGCTTTGGGGAGTGTAAACCAGGAAGGGAAGGGGCAAATTTGCAGAGATTCTGCAGTTCTAGCTCAGTATCCCTGGATCAATCCCAAAAATCAGGTGCCGATTGACAACCAGATTCCAAAATTCCATGCAGCTAGGACATGGATTTGGATTTTCCAGGAGGACTTCCAGGACTGCTTAGTTGTATAGGTTCATCTTGTTCATTTCATTAACTTCTATTTACCCTGTGATAATCTGACCCCCATCCCCAATTACACAGTTGAAATTTTGGGACTCCACTTATTACCTTGAGGCTTTGCTTCTCATCATTTTTATCACTGTTATTTTAATCCAGGCCATCTGGCTTAGTGCAGAAACTACTAGGGGTCTTCCTGATTTGTAGTCTTAAGTGTTTGTGATCTATATAGCTATCAGAATGATTCCTCTACAAAGTAAATCAATCATATTTTTCCCCTACCTAAAATTTCTCAATAACTTCCCACCTGTGAGACTGATACACTCAAAATCTATCCCAAACGTATCGTATTATGTCTTTTTACTGCAAGGACTGGAAAGCTGAAATCTGCAGCATTGTTTATATATCACTAAGAAAGAAAATATGCTGCCAACTCTACTGTCACATCACAGAAGTTACAAGACATAACCCAATTACAGAAATATTAAAAATTTAAAAGGAAGGTGAAAATCTGAGTCCATGAAATGCAGTTTTCTTGTCATCTCATAATAGAAAATTGCTAGTGCATATTTACTAGTACAGTGGCAAATAATTGAGGAGACTATCATTTCTGTCTATAATGAGAATTCTTAAGTTTCACCATTATATTTGATATTTCTTCTGGGGTTTTGGTGGATACCTTTTATCAGGTTAAAGATGTTCCTTCTATATATAATTGTTTCTAAATCAAGAGTGAATTTTATTGAATGCTTTTTCTGCATCTTTTGAGATGGTCATATGGTTATTTAATCTGTTAATATGGTAATTTATATGTATACAGTTTTATTTTGTTGGTTTTTTAAATTTTATTTATTTATTTTTAGAGAGAGGGGAGGGAGGGAGAAAGAGAGGGAGAGAAACATCAATGTGTGGTTGCCTCTCCCACACCCTTGGGAAGGGACCTGGCCTGCAACCCAGGCCTGTTCCCTAACTGGGAACTGAACCAGCAACCCTTTGGTTTGCAGGCTGGTGCTCAATCCACTGAGCCACCAGGACTTTGTTTTTAATGTTCAACCATCTTGCATTAATGGGATCAGCACTACTTGGTCTTGGGGTTTGGTTTTTTTTTTTTTTTAAGTTACTATTGGATTCCCTTTGGTAACATTCCATCTATATTCACAAGTGAGATTGATCAGTAATCTTACGCTTGTATACTGTCTTCGTTCTGCTTTGTTATGATTATATTAGCTTTAGAAAATTGAGGTTAGTCTCTGGAATAGTTTGTATGATATAGGAATTATTCTTGAAAGCTTGGTAAAACTCATCTGTACAACTCTGATTCTGGTGCATTGAAGTGGGGATGGATGATTTAAATTTCTTTAGTAGTTATGGAACTATTCTGGTGTCCTGCAAAATCCTGGATTAAATAAGTATTTAGAAATAAAATACAAATTACTATAATTGGCCCTAGAATAGGTAGAAAAATCAAGTAGACCAGTAACTACAGAAGAAATAAAGACATTTGTCTAAAAAATAAAGGTATGCAGATAGTTTCAGAGTTGCTTCAACCCTCAAGCAGCAGATAATCCTACATTATATAAACTGTTCTAGAGTAGTTAGTGCAAAATAAAGTTTCCTTAGTAACTTTGTAGGAAGAAAGCATAACACTGGCACAAACCTGGTAAAGATAATGCATATACACAATAAATTAAACTAGAAATAAAAGCAGAATTATATTTTCTTCTTAATTATTACACACCATCAATTGAAAACTTGCCATTTAAGATACAGAGTTTGAAAGTACAAGAATACTCAAGTTAAATGTATATATTCACTGCATATGGCAAACACATCCCAGTGGTAGAATTCTTTGAAATCATACCAGTAGGCAGAAATTAATAGCTTTAAACCAAATGTTTGAAAGGCAAACAAAAAGCCAGGGGTGGTTATTAGATCAAAGAAGGTGAAGGGATTAGTCAAAGAACATATATGCACAACTGATGGACACAGACAACAGTGCGGTGATGCCCAGAGGGAAGAGGGGTGAAGGCAGGGAGTGAGGAGGTGGGCAAAAGAAGGGGAGAAATGGGGACATCTGTAATAGTGTAAACAATAAAAATAAAGTAAAAAAAATTCATTCACAGGGAAGCTTTTATCTTTGAGTTTCAAATTTAATGCCCCTGTGATGCTAGGCCAAATGATTCTCCAATGTATATTTTCACATTTGTAAAATGTATGCACAGCATATGAATAGATGCCTGCTCTGCATAAAAATAGTTTATTTTTTCTCTTTCACCACCTGGCTTATTTCACTTAGTATATTGCTTTCCAGTTCCATCCATGCTGTCACAAAGGGTAGGAGCTCCTTCTTTCTTTCTGCTGTGTAGTGTTCCATTGTGTAAATGTGCCACAGTTTTTTGATCCACTCATTTACTGATAGGCACTTACGTTGCTTCCAGCACCTGACTATGAACATACTAATGCTATGAACATTGGGGTGCATAGGTTCTCTTGGATTGGTGTTTCAGGATTCTTAGGGTATATAATCCCAGCAGTGGAATCACTGGGTCAAAAGAGAGTTCCATTTTTAGTTTTTTGAGGAAATTCCATACTGTTTTCCACAGTGGAACATGATACAGTGGAACCTAATCAACAAAACAAGCAAGCAAGCAAAATACAACCAGAGACATTGAAATAAAGAACAAACTGACAGTAACCAGAGTGGGGGGGGGATAATAGGAGAAGGGCCATTAAGGAAAATGTATAAAGGACACATGGACAAAGCCAAAGGGGGTAGGTTCAAGGGTGGAAGGTGGGGATGGGTGGGGTGGTGGAGGTTGGTAGAGTGAAAAATGAGACAACTGTACTTGAACAACAATAAAAAAATAACTTATTTTTTTGTTTTTTATAGTTCCAATACTCTTTTTACTATTAAATATTTTATTGTTGTATTACTGTTGTCCCAATTTCTCCCCCTTTGCTCTCCTCCGCCCAGCCCATCCCCCACTCAAATAGTCAATCCCCACGCTATTGTCCATGTCCATGAGTCACTCATACATGTTCCCTGACTAGTCCCTTCCCCTTCTTCCCACACTTACTCTCCTCCTGCCTCCCCTCTGGTTGCTGTCAGTTGGTTCCTTGTTTCCATGCCTCTGGTTCTATTTTGCTCGTTTGTTTATTTTGTTCATTATGTTCCTCTTACAGGTGAGATCATATAGTATTTGTCTTTCACCACCTGGCTTATTTTACTTAGCATAAAACTCTCCAGTTCCATCCATGCTGTCACAAAGGGTAGGAGTTCATTCATTCGTTCTGCTGCATAGTATTCCATTGTGGAAATGTATCACAGTTTTTTGATCTACTCATTTACTGATGGGCACTTAGGCTGTTTCCAGCACTTGGCTATTGTAAATAATGCTGCTATGACCATTGAGGTGCATAAGTTCTTTTGAATTGGTGTTTCAGGATTCTTAGGGTATGGTCCCAGTAGTGGAATCACTGGGTCAAAAGGCAGTTCCATTTTTAATTTTTTGAGGAAATTCCAAACTGTTTTCCACAGTGGCTGCACCAGTCTGCATTCCCACCAACAGTGCACTAGGGTTCCCTTTTCTCCACATCCTCACTAGTTAATTTATTTTTTAAAAAAGAAAAGAAAGACTGTCCAAAAGTCAGACCATAAGTGCTATAAGCAATAAATTCACTCAACATACATATGCATAGACATATATTGTGTGTATAAACATTGTTCACAACTCCAGTTTTTTTAGCAAAGTAATGCAGTAATATTGAGGATATGCCATTTCTTCCAATTAATTGATAGCACTCAATTGTGCACCGGCAGTGCAATGCAGTAGTTAAGAGGATGGACTATGCCTGCATTTGCACCCTAGTTTTAATAATGATGAATCAGTATGAAGGGTTAATGTAAACTAACTCACTTAGTTCTTTCTGGCTTTGGTCATCTTATCTATAAATTGGGCTAATAATACTCGTTAAGAGTTATTGTCAGGATGAAATGAATTAATCTATGTAGTAGACCTGGCACATGACTAGCATTCATGTTGCTGTTGTCAGTTGTCACTGCCCTGCTTAGAAGTTTTTATTGAAATTTCATTTTAGACATAAAAAGGACATTTTATATGCAAAGTAGACACTGCATTATCTAGCCCCAGTGTACCTCTGCATATCATGCTCTGCCTACAAATGCCTTTTTGAATAAACCAAGCTATTTTCCACGTCAGAGCTGCCGCCTTTTTCCTTCTGTCTAAAAAGGTACTCTGAACCTGCTGCTTATGTAACACATACATAAGTAATCCTTTCCTCTGGGTTGTCCTTTCTTCTCCGTTAGGTCCTTACTTAAATGTCACCTCAGAGAGGCCTTCCCTCACCACTATGTCCAAAGTGGTGTCGTCATTTTTCCTTCCCTCACCATGGGATTCAAAGTAGGGTCCCCTGTAGTATCTCTTTTATAGTGTTTGTTATACTTTATAATTTTTTATGTATTTGTTTATCTTTCCTAGTAGTGTCTGGCTTTTCTGTGTGACAGGGACCATGTCTACTTTTTGACCCACTGTCTATCACATGCCAAGGACGGTACGTGATGTGCCTTCATTGTACTGAATGAATGAAGGCTAGCTACTGTGACATATGTTACAACCTGGAGAGTACGAATTATAAACAAGTTAAAAGTATTCATTACTTTTAATCCACCAATCCTACCTTTAGTAAATTCTTGTAGGATATCATGAAAAATTGTGAAAAGGCCATCACAGCCTTATTGATAATAATGATAAATTGAAAAAAATTATTATATGTAACAACTAGAAAATAACTGAGCAAAAAAGTTATTGTGTAGTCACATAAAATCGTGGTAAGTTTAAATTATGTTACAATGTTAAGAGAAAAGCAGACACAAAATAGTACAAGTAAGAAACTGTAAAAAAAAACATCAGCAAAAGAAGGTATACCAAGAAAATTGTGGTCAAAGCTGTATAGTGAATTGTATTAATCATATTTGGAAAAAAGCTAACTTTTCTAAGACCCTATATTATATGCTAGGAAAAAAAATGTGTTATATTTTTAAAGTGTCAAAAGAATTAATAAAAATTGTGTGAGTGGTTCACACTATGTCCATATTTATGCAAGATAAGAAACTACTAGAAAGTGATAATTTCTCCTTTAATTACAGTTTTTATTAAGCAACAACACTGGAGTAAAATTTAGTATTAGAGGTTAAAAAACTACAAATTCATAGCTCTGAAAAAAAATGAAAATGATTAAAAGATTCCTTTCAAACCTCTTTCACTGGATTTCTAAATTTCTATCTGTAACTTAACTCCTTAGGATATTTTATTAAAACAGTTTTTAAAAAATTACTGAAGACTACCATTTAAGATGGCAGCATAGATAAATACAGCTCATCTCCTTGCACAACCACCTCAAAAGTACAACTAAATTATAGAACACCCATCACTCAAAACTGGCAGAAATCAAGCTGAATGGAACTACAGAATTAAAAACCACATCCATCCAGACTGGTAGGAGGGGCAGAGACTCAGAACAGGCTGGTCCCACATCCACATGTGGTAGATAAAAACTAAAGAGGGCTATCCCAGGAGCAAGGAGTCCCAGCCCCACACCAGGCCCTCCAGCACAGGGGACCGGTGTGAGGAAAATAAGTCCCCATAACTTCTCGCTGTGAAAACCAGCGGGGATTGAGTCAGTGGAAGAAAATTCTGGAGTCCCATGCCATTCCTTTTAAAGAACCCACACACAAACTTACTCAGACTCCCTCCCTCTGAGCTCCAGCACCAGGGTAGCAGATTGTAAGGCACCAGTGGCATACGGGGAGGAACTAAAGTGTCTGACATCAAGGCAAGAGCTGGGGTACAGCTGTCTCCCAGACAGAAAGGTGGGAGCCACAGAGCCATCAGGCTGGTGCCACATCTGAGACTCCATCAACCCAGCTAACACTGTTTGCCCTGCCTTGGAGATCCCCTGAGGCTTTGCCTCACCCAACTTACGGCTGTTAACAGTAGCTTTTCCATATGAATGGTCTTGGTTCAAGCTTAACAACTTCATAAATCCTTTCAGTCAAACAACAACTGGCTCAATGAGCCCCGAGTGCCTGTACCGCTTGCTGAGTGGCCCCAGGCCTGGCACTAGCAGCAGCCAGCCTACATTCACAGCTTGGTTTGCCAGGGAATCTTACCAAGTCCAGCACAAATAACAGCCATGTGAGATTGCTCTGTAGCTCAGGCAGGGTGGCCCTGGGCAAAACACAAGTGGTGGCTGATTTTTGGCCTACATCACCCAGGAAACGTCAGGGCCTACCCATCCAGTGGACAAGTACAGATCACTGTGGAGCACCACCACCCTGCCCCTGCACAGCTGATGCTCCATGGAAGGTGGAGGGTAGTGGTCAGTGGTCACAGCCAATCCTTGCAGCTGATTGGCCTGGGTAAATCCTTCTCATTGATTGCCAACAACACCAAGGCTGAACTACAAGAGGAGGGTATACTCAGCCCACACACAGGGCACACCTCAAGTACCAAGCTTGACTGATAGGACAGGCTGTGCCACTGGACCCTACAGGACACCTACTATGTTAGGCCATTGCTACCAAGACAGGGAGTCATGGCAGCTCTACTTAGTACATAGAAACATAGAAACAAAGGGGAGGCTGCCAAAATGAGCAGACAAGGAAACATAGCTCAAATGAAAGAACAGATCAAAACCTCAGACAAAAAACTAAACGGACATAAGCAATCTATCAGATGCAGAATACTGCTGGTAAGGATGCTCAGGAAACTTAGTGAGGACCTGAACAGCATAAAAAAGATCCAGGGGCTTCTGGTCAAGATGGCAACTTAGACATGGCTAGCCTCCACACAACCACATCAAAATTACAACTATAATATAGAAGAACCATCACTCAGAAATGTTAGAAATTGCGTAGAATGGAAGTCTGACAACTATGGAATTGAAGAAACCACATCCATCCAGACTGGTAGGAGGGGTACAGATGTGGAACAGGCAAGCCCCACACCCATGTGGATAAAAATTTGAGAAGGACATCTCAGGAGCAAGGAGTTCTTAGATTCACAACAGGTCCTACAGCCTAGGATTCTACTGCCAGTGTAAGTCCCCACAACTTTGGGCTACAGTAACCAGCAGGGATTGAGTCAGTGGAAGATGCTTCTGGAGCCCTAAGCAGTTCATCTAGGGGAACCCACACACAGATTCCCCTACTCAGACTTCCTCTGAGCTCCAGCACCAGAGTGATGGCTTGAAGGGCACCAGTGGTATACAAGGAGTGACTGAAGTGTCTGGCATCAGGGCGAGCAAGGCTATTGTCCCTTTGATGAGCCCTCTCCCCAACAGAGCCAGTAGGCTGGTACCATATCTTAGACTCCATCAACCTGGCTAATGCTATGTGACCCATCCTTGAGACCCACTGAGGCTCTACCCTACCCAACTTACAGACCCACCTGAGCTGCTTTTCCATAAGAATGGCATGTCTTGCTCCTAAATACTATCAAACAAGCAACAGCTAGCTTCAGTGAGTCCTAGCAGCAGCCAGATTAGATTCACAGCTTGGCTTCACCTGGGAATCTCCAAACCCAGCCCAGGTAGCAGCCATCTCAGATTGCTTTACAGCTCAGGCAAGGTGATCCGGCAAAACACAGGTGGTAGTTGACCTTGGGCTGCACCACCCAGTTAAGCCCAGGGCCAACACACCCAGTGGACAGCTACAGACCACGCTGGAGCACTACCACCCTGACCCTGCACAGCTGATCCTCCTCAAAGTGCGAATGTTGGTGGTCAATGGTCACAGGCAGCCCTTGCAGCTGACTAGCTTGGGTAAATCCCTCCCATTGGTCTGGCAATAGCAGTCAAGGCTCAACTGGAAGAAGAGGATGTACTCAGCCTACCAAAAAGGGCTCACCTCAAGTACCCAGCTTAACTGATGGGGGGGGCTGTTCCACTGAACCCTACAATACATCTACTACATTAGGCCACACCACCAAGACACCAAGGTGAAGCAGCTCTACGTAATACATAGAAACAAACACAGGGACGCTGCCAAAACAAAGAGACAAAGAAACATGGCCCAAATGAAAGAACAGATCAAAACTCCAGAAAAAGAGCTAAACAAAATAGAGATAAGCAATCTGTCAGATGCAGCGTTCAAAACACTGGTTATAAGGATGCTCAAGGAACTTAGTGAGGACCTCAACAGCATAAAAAAGGCCCAGTTAGAAATGAAGGATACACTAATTGAAATAAAGAACAATTTACAGGGAAATAGCAGTAGAATGAATAAAGCCAAAAATCAAATCAATGATTTGAAACATAAGGAAACAAGAAACAGCCATGCAGAACAATAAGAAAAAGAATTCCAAAAAAGTGAGGATAGTATAAACAGCTGCTCGGACAACTTTAAGATCTCCAACATCCACCTCATGGGGTGCCAGAAGGAGAAGAGAAAGCAAGAAATTGGAAATCTATCTGAAAAGAAATAGTGAAAGGAAACTTCTCTAATTTGGTGAAGGAAATAGACATGCAAGTCCAGGAAGTGCAGACAGTCCCAATTATGGTGGATGCAAAGAGGCCCACTCCAAAACATACCCTTAAAGACAAAGAGAGACTCTTAAAAGCAAGGGAAAAGAAGTTAGTTACCGGAAGATTGCCAGCTTGGAAGGGGCAGGGGAAAAATGGGTGAAGAATTGAGGGGATTAAGAAGTACGAATAGTTACAGAATAGCCGTGGAGATGTAAAATACAGCATAGGAAATGGAGTAGCCAAAGAACTTATACACATGCCCCATGGATGTGAACAATGTCTGGGATTGCCTGAGGGAGTGGTGGTTGCTGGATGGAGGAGGGCAAAAGGGGAAAAATTGGGACAACTGTAATAGCATAATTGTGGGATGCCCCGTCCCTCAGAGCTCTCCTGGCTGCCATGGATGAGAATAAGTCATCCCAGGCATAGTCTGTTGTTCCAGCGGGAAAGGGGGTGGCGATTCCCTTTAGTGGAGAATGCCCGGAGCCCTTCTCTGAAATGGTGTTTATTGGGATGGGTATGGGCAGGGGTATACGGTATGCCTGCAAAGCTCAGCAATCAATGTCTAAATGCTATAGTTACAGAAAACAGATACTGTGTGTAGGTAATAGTCGAAGAAACACAGAGATTTGGCCTCAGGTCAGGGTCTATTAGACATGCTGACACCAGGTGGTCGTTAAGGCGTATTTCATGAGGTAAGGAGTTCACTCCTGCTTTTGGACTTAGATATCTGATTCATGGCAACAGGGCTATACGAAGCAAAGCAAGCTTCAAGGGATATAATGCATTCTTTAGGCCTGATCTCCCACAGGAACCCTCTGTGCTAGTATCGGGCCATGCCTGCCTCCAGCATTCCTGGTGTTCCGGTTGAGACTTACAGGCCTCTTTCAAGGCCTTGCTCGTGCAGGGCTACAGTCTCCAGTACCACACAAAGTGGTCCCCAACACATAATCAATTATATATAATTTAAAAATTACTGAATATATGTCTAATTAAGCCTTTGTTTCCTGAATTTGAATCTCATACATATGCTAGTTAATCTTTTCAGTACGTGTTGTAGTACAAAATGATTAACATCCATAGTCAAAGTCTTTGAGTATCTAGAAAGTTTGCCGCCCAGTTGCGTTATTTAAGGTGTTTGATATTTGTGAAAGTTTAATTATGAACATATCTTGGATAAAAACACCGTGGTTAGTTACGGATTGCTGTCTCTTTTTTATAGACAGATGGAAAATC